>NC_069500.1:339270045-339890045 GCF_027579735.1 Bombina bombina
GGAAAACAAAAAAAAAAGTACTTTTGAATGAGGCTGGTAATAGGAGCAGGTAAGAATGAAAATATAACTTTTTAAAAATATACTTTATGTTAAAAGACAATACATTGATTTGAATGCATGTTTTCTGAGAGACAGACTTTACTGTCACTTTAATTAGAGTGAGTGCTAGGAGGCGGAAAATTCTCTGTCACAGTGCCTGGATAACATCAGAGTTTGTAACTCCCCAAGACAAACAGGATTACTTTAGAGACCATCCTGGAGTCATTTGATGATCATCAAACTACTTTAGAAGTCATTTGCACATCATCAGACATCATCAGGCTTGTAAAGTCATCAGCTAAGGTAAAAAAATTCTGGGTGATGACTTCAGAATGATTAGCAGATTACCTTACTGATTACTTCACAAGCATGAACAGCAAGTGAATGATTTAAGTCATTACATTTAAATATTTTTTTTTTTTTTTTTTTTTAATTTAACAAAGAGTATATGAATAAACCGGAAATTCTCTGGGAAACTGCAAAGGCGGTCATGAGAGATGAAATAAAAGCATATCTAGTTAAGAATAAGGCAAAAAGGAAACAGAGAGAGGAGCAGCTAGCTAATACACTTAAAATACCTATACACGTTACATTCAGAATCCGTCAATAGTGAACTGGAAAAAATATAAGAATTCAAAACTGGAACGCAATCTTTTTTTTAAACAAATAATGATAGTAGAAGATCAGAAGCAAAGAGCTTTCTTTGCAGGAAGTCAGGGCATTTCGGCCAAAATATTAGCTAAAATTGTTAAAACAAGACAACAGAAAAACTTTATTTCAGTAATTAATTATCAGGGTAAAAGACTCATCAAGAGTTCAGAAATAAGACAAGCTTTTCTAGATTATTTTCAAAAAGTGTACTCTTTTACCCCAATAGACAATGATAACAAAGATAATTTCTGGCATAAGATTAAATTACCACAGATTTCAAAACAGGACTTACAAATGCTCAATGAACCGATTTCAATAAAAGAGATATCGGATGTGATAACTAATCTTAAGCCACGTAAATCACCAGGCCCTGATGACCTCCCTGCTGAATTTTATAAACTCCTACGTGAACAAACCCTCCCTCTCCTTCAGGCTCTATTCAAAGCCCTATGTTTTCTGCTTCAAATGTGGTCCTGATCTTGAAGAAGGGAAAAGATCCTGAATCGCCAACATCATACAGACCTATCTCCCTCCGAAATCAGGACTACAAATTGATGACTGCTATTATTTCAAAAAGACTTAAAAGATGCTTGGATTATATTATACATCCTGATCAAATGGGATTCATGTTAGGGCGCAACCCAGTTAAAAACATACGGAAAGTCCAACTTGTGCTGGATTTCTTTGCAAATAAAATATTCATATAAAAACCTTCCAAACCCGACCTTGCAATTCTTACGGTCGATGCCGAAAAGGCATTCAACTCGATTGGATGAGGTCATCTCTTTAAGTCTCTGGAAGGATTTGGGATGACAGGTTATTTTCATCAGTTTATACGGATGTTATATAAAAGTCCAATGTCAGTAATTATAGTAAATGGAGATATATCGGATAGATTCCCTTTGGGGAGAGGGACGCGACAGGGTTGCCCGCTATCCCCATTGTTATTCAACCTTTCCTTAGAGCCATTGGTAATATATTTGGGACAGGAACTTAAGGGGGTCAGAATACGTAGTCAAGAGATTGTACTTTCTCTCTTTGCGGACAATCTTTTATTATTTCTAAGTAATACATCACAATCTATACCGCAGGTCTTGCATATATTTACGTTGTTTGGATCTTTCTCTGGCCATAGGACCAACAACGAAAAATCGGATTATTATGGATACACAAACCAAGAAAGGAAGTAACCCACCCTTTCCAGGAAACTACGCGGTTGCAGTATCTAGGTATAACTAAGTAACAACCCTGGGCTATGGTACAAATGTATAGCAGACTTACAGGATAAGTTACAGAATTGGTTTAACTTGCCTCTAAGTATCTCAGCTAGAATTATGCTCATCAAGACTAATATGCTTCCAAAACTATTGTATTTTCTCCAAAACTTTCCATTACTACTATATAATAAGGATAGTGCCCGAATACAGAGGATTTTCAATAACTTTATCTGACAAGGGAAGAAGCCACATATAGCTCTTTCAACGTTAACACTACCAAAAATGCGTGGGGGCTTGGCATGTCCAAATATCAGATTTTATAACTATGCGGCATTGGGTAAGTTTGCGCTTGATTGGATTACCAAAAAAGAACAGGTCACTCTGTATGACCCTGAATCGTATTTAATAGCCCCATTTGATTTGAAAGCGATACTCCATAATCCAGTGGCAAAATTACCTTCTAATATAACTCAGTTTGTCACCTTGAAGGATGTTGTGGGTGCCTGGCAGAAAATCTGTATAGCAATACAGAATAATTTTCATAAGTCGGAGTTTCTTCCCTTAACAGGTAATCCAAATTTTTCGCCAGGACTGAAGACATCTGTTTTTTCGGTATGGGCCCAAGAAGGCCTACATTCCCTTGGCCAAATGTGCCAAGAAAACAAGCTGATAAGGTTTTTTAAAGAACTGAAAGGTAAATATAACCTATCAAATACATCTTTTTATACTTATCTACAAGCACGCCACCGGATAGGGAATTTAAGGTTAGAAAAGGGGCCCGATTTAGAGATGGGAGAATTAGGTAGAATAATTAAATTATACTGTGAAGGGGTTAATAGAATCTCACAAATATATAAAATCTTGATCAATTTTCAAGGCGATATCCATATTAATAGATTTGAGAAATGGAACAAGGTGTTACCCTTGGTGGAAAGGGAGTGGATCAGCAACAGTGTGAGGTTAACAACCAAGGCCACAATCTCAGTTAGCTGGCAAGAATCTCATCTTAAACTATTGAATATGTTATATTTTTCTCCAGCTAGAGTATCTAAGTGGGTGGGTGCCACAGGGAGAGGTGAATGCCCTAAATGCAGACAGGCAATGCCAGACAATACATTGTGTATGGAAATGTCATAAAGTAGTGCAATTTTAGAAAAAAGTCAATTTCTGGTGCAATAAAGTTTTGGGAATTCAGATTAAAATTTACACAAAGGGAGATATTCTTCCTTTTCAAATAGTACTCACCTAAAATCAATTACAAATTTTTAAATATAATGATATTGGTAGGGAGAAATGTGATATTCACTAACTGGAAAAGTAAGGGAAATCTCAAGTTTTCAGAGTTTCTGAGAAAAGCGCAGCACCAAATAATATTGGAACAACACAACAGATACACACATGAATATTCCCAAGGACATGGTTACTAGAACATAGCCGGTAGTGAGGGCGAGGAATATTCTTTCCCTTTTCCTTCCCCCCTTCCTTTTCTCTGCTTTTCTTCCCCCCCCTTTTTTTCTCTTCCCCGGGAAGGGAGGTGGCAGTTGGCAGCTGGCAGCTAGCGATGGTTGATCTAGCTTGACCATCATGTTGAAAATGGAATACAAGGGATTAAGGGATCAATAGGTATTTTGAGTTTTCATTTTAACCTGTTATTACCTTATTTGTGTGAGGTGCTACTCAAACACAAAGCTGACGTAGGATCAGATTTTTTAGTTTAACAGATGATCTCATGCTTATATCTATGTGAATGTGAATAGTGTTGTTTTTTATTGTTTCCTGATCTTTTTGTTGAATCATGTATGAATTTGCCATTTATTTGCTGAAAATAAAAAAAAAATTATTAAAAAAAAAAAAAAATTATACAGGGAGTGCAGAATTATTAGGCAAGTTGTATTTTTGAGGATTAATTTTATTATTGAACAACAACCATGTTCTCAATGAACCCAAAAAACTCATTAATATCAAAGCTGAATAGTTTTGGAAGTAGTTTTTAGTTTGTTTTTAGTTATAGCTATTTTAGGGGGATATCTGTGTGTGCAGGTGACTATTACTGTGCATAATTATTAGGCAACTTAACAAAAAACAAATATATACCCATTTCAATTATTTATTTTTACCAGTGAAACCAATATAACATCTCAACATTCACAAATATACATTTCTGACATTCAAAAACAAAACAAAAACAAATCAGTGACAATATAGCCACCTTTCTTTGCAAGGACACTCAAAAGCCTGCCATCCATGGATTCTGTCAGTGTTTTGATCTGTTCACCATCAACATTGCGTGCAGCAGCAACCACAGCCTCCCAGACACTGTTCAGAGAGGTGTACTGTTTTCCCTCCTTGTAAATCTCACATTTGATGATGGACCACAGGTTCTCAATGGGGTTCAGATCAGGTGAACAAGGAGGCCATGTCATTAGATTTTCTTCTTTTATACCCTTTCTTGCCAGCCACGCTGTGGAGTACTTGGACGCGTGTGATGGAGCATTGTCCTGCATGAAAATCATGTTTTTCTTGAAGGATGCAGACTTCTTCCTATACCACTGCTTGAAGAAGGTGTCTTCCAGAAACTGGCAGTAGGACTGGGAGTTGAGCTTGACTCCATCCTCAACCCGAAAAGGCCCCACAAGCTCATCTTTGATGATACCAGCCCAAACCAGTACTCCACCTCCACCTTGCTGGCGTCTGAGTCGGACTGGAGCTCTCTGCCCTTTACCAATCCAGCCACAGGCCCATCCATCTGGCCCATCAAGACTCACTCTCATTTCATCAGTCCATAAAACCTTCGAAAAATCAGTCTAGAGATATTTCTTGGCCCAGTCTTGACGTTTCAGCTTGTGTGTCTTGTTCAGTGGTGGTCGTCTTTCAGCCTTTCTTACCTTGGCCATGTCTCTGAGTATTGCACACCTTGTGCTTTGAGCACTCCAGTGATGTTGCAGCTCTGAAATATGGCCAAACTGGTGGCAAGTGGCATCTTGGCAGCTGCACGCTTGACTTTTCTCAGTTCATGGGCAGTTATTTTGCGCCTTGGTTTTTCCACACGCTTCTTGCGACCCTGTTGACTATTTTGAATGAAACGCTTGATTGTTCGATGATCACGCTTCAGAAGCTTTGCAATTTTAAGAATGCTGCATCCCTCTGCAAGATATCTCACTATTTTTGACTTTTCTGAGCCTGTCAAGTCCTTCTTTTGACCCATTTTGCCAAAGGAAAGGAAGTTGCCTAATAATTATGCACACCTGATATAGGGTGTTGATGTCATTAGACCACACCCCTTCTCATTACAGAGATGCACATCACCTAATATGCTTAGTTGGTAGTAGGCTTTCGAGCCTATACAGCTTGGAGTAAGACAACATGCATAAAGAGGATGATGTGGTCAAAATACTCATTTGCCTAATAATTCTGCACTCCCTGTATTTCGGCCTGTGGGCATACTTCAGGATGGCTTCTGATGACTAGTCTGGAGTTATTAATTACTTCAAAATGACTCCAAGAAGATCATCCTTTTTGACTAGGGTTAGTAAGCAAGCCAAACATACATTTGGGATAATTTAGATGTGAATAAAATGGGTTAAATTAAATCAGCATTTTTAATATTAATGCAGTGCTTTCATTCATAGGACATCCCTTTTACTAAAAAAAATTATAATAATTCCAGTAGATTTAAGATATTGTATCTCACGGCAGAATCAGATCAGGGCCTATCGGTTACTAGGTACAATCTCACAATTATGTCAGTGCTTTCCAATGCAATGAGGAATTTTACAGACAGCTTTGCTACAACACTGATAATCTACGTCATCTAGTCATAACTCATAACTTTCAAGCATGTTTTATTGAAGTAAACTTGTCCTGCTCCCAGGTCATCCTGGGCTCGTTGCCTAAAATAAACCTTAATGTCAGACATGTCAAAAATGTCAGCAGTGTGTAGAAGCATTGCAGTAACAGGCAGACAATGCTAATTTCTGGAATAACCATTATCATCATCATAAAATTTTATCATTTTGCATTGTTTTAATATATTAAAGCACTTTATAGTGTGGATTTTTTCTTAAAAAAAATAAAGAAAATACAACCTTTTAGTTCTGCTTGGGTACCTGTGTGTTTGTGTTGCATGTGAGTGTCTTTAAGTGTGTGTGTCAGAAAGAGTGACTGTGTTTCAAAGAAAATGTGCATGTCACAGAGAGAGAGGATGTGTGTGTTTGAGAGTGTGTGTGTCAGAAAGATTGTGTTTTATAGAAAAGATGTGAGTCAGAGAGAGTTTGTGTGTTTGTGAGTGAGAGAAAATGTGTATATGTGTGTAGCCCTAATATTCAAAGCATTGACCCTTCAAATCATATCCTCCATTCATCCTAGAAAGTAGCACACCCAAACAAGTGGTATCCCTAGGTCCTATTGCAGACAACATGCTATAAGGGTGACTTGATCCCCTGCACCCTGATCAATCGGCACTCCTTTTAAACAGTTAACCGGGGGACTCAATTCTGGTCCAGCGCTGAGTTCCAGGAGCCCGGCTAGGCTGGTGACGTTTTGCTGGGCCTCCGGCATTTACCTCATCTCCTTGACAAAATATGCATTGTCATGTTCAATGTAGATTATTTAAAGTATTGTAGAAATCTTAAAATGGATTGAATGGTTGTTTGCTATTATTTCATACAAATATATATTTTAAAATGTATGTTTATGTTTAAATAATAGAAAGCATCATTACATAACTTTAGTCTATAGATATATACACTGCTTTAAACAATATGCATTGTACATGACTATAAATATAATTTAAACACTAACTTCTAAACTGTCATAACCTAAAACTGTAGAAGCAAAGGACCTACACATACATATTCAATATTTAAAATGATGTATTGATATGTAGAATGCATAATGTTTAAATATTTTCATACACATTAAAATGTAATTAATGGTGCTTGTTGTGTTTATTATTTGCAATTAAAGACAGTATAATTAACATTATAGTTCTACATAACTGTCAGGAAGCTACTATATAAAAAGAAACTGTATGTATACTTGAGTAATATAAATTGTTGTTTTGTGGCTGTCTCTTTAAATCCTTAAACATATGTAATTGATGCATAAGGTGTTACCATAAGAGATAGCTGTTTTTACTGAATACACTTTAGAAGGTAGGGTTTTTCATAAAGTGATTACTGTAGCAGACAAATATAGTCAAAAGTTATGTTTTTAGAGCAGGGATCAGTAATTAAAGGCTTGAATCAAATATGTTTGTAGCACAGTTAAGGTAGCACTTTTCAGAGACAGAGTGATAGGGTTTTACTGAGGCTGTGGGAGAAGCGAGTATGTCAGGGGTTAACTGAACAGCAAACGAGGCACAAATGTTTAGGCATGTAGGGCGCGATCCGATATAGATCGTAGTTTGCGGCGCAAGCGAGGGAACCCGCGTCGCCCGCAGTTTCAGCTCGCAACTCGAGCTATCCCATATACGGCGCCGTCAGAGGCTAAAGTGCCGTAAGTCGGATAAACCAGCGATGTCCAGAAATCTGCGCAAGTACAAATTTCTGGCGTTGCCAGTGACTTGCGACATGTTAGAAACTGCCGGAGCCTACAAAACCTGACTAAAGTCTAAATCACCCGCACTGTCTAAAACGCCTCCTAAACATAGCCCGACACGTCTAACCCTCTACCCGCTATCCCCCCCTCACTATCCTAACAATAAAATATGTATTAACCCCTAAACCGCCGCTCCCGGAGCCCGCCGCTACCTAATAAAGTTATTAACCCCTAAACCGCCGCCAGCTATATTAAATCTATAACCCCCTAAAGTGAGCCCATAACACCGCCGCCATCTACCTTACCTACCCCCTAAAGTGAGCCCCTACCCCGCCGCTATCTATTTTAAAATTATTAACCCCTAATCTAATCCCCCTACACCGCCGCCAGCTATATTAACTATATTAACCCTAATTATATTAGGGTTAATATAGTTAATATAGTTATTATATTATATATATTAACTATATTAACCCTAATTATATTAGGGTTAATATAGTTAATATCGTTATTATATTATAAATATATATTAAGTATAATAACCCTATCTAACTCTAACATCCTAACTAAACTCTTATTAAAATAAATCTAATATTAATATTATTAATTAAAATATTCCTATTTAAATCTAAGTACTTACCTATAAAATAAACCCTAAGATAGCTACAATATAATTAATAATTACATTGTAGCTATGTTAGGGTTTATATTTATTTTACAGGTAAATTGTTAATTATTTTAACTAGGTATAATAGCTATTAAATAGTTATTACCTATTTAATAGCTACCTAGTTAAAATAATTACCCAATTACCTGTAAAATAAATCCTAACCTAAGTTACAAATACACCTACACTATCAATAAATTAAATAAACTACAAATATCTATCTAAAAATACAATTAAACTAAACTAAACTAAATTACAAAAAAAAAACATTACATTACAAAAAATAAAAAAAAGATTAAAAGATTTTTAAGCTAATTACACCTATTCTAAGCCCCCTAATAAAATAATAAACCCCCAAAATAAAAAAAAATCCCTACCCTATTCTAAATTAAAAATAGTTCAAAGCTCTTTTACCTTACCAGCCATTAAAAGGGCCTTTTGTGGGGGCATGCCCCAAAGAAAACTGCTCTTTTGCCTGAAAAAAAAACACAATACCACCCCCAAACATTACAACCCACCACCCACATACCCCTAATCTAACCCAAACCCCCCTTAAATAAACCTAACACTACCCCCCTGAAGATCTCCCTACCTTGTATTCACCCCCCCGGGCAGAACTCTTCATCCGATCCGGGCGATGTCCAATCAAGCGGCAAAGAAGAATTCTTCATCCCGGTGATGTCTTTCTGCAAGCGGCAGCAAAGTCTTCTTCCATCGGGCAGCATCTTCCATCAAGCGGCATCTTCAATCTTCATTCTTCGCTCCTCCAACGCGGAGCATCCATCCCGGCCGACGACTGAACGACGAATGAGGTACCTTTAAATGACGTCATCCAAGATGGCGTCCGTCGAATTCCGATTGGCTGATAGGATTCTATCAGCAAATCGGAATTAAGGTAGAAAAATCTGATTGGCTGATTGAATCAGCCAATCAGATTCAAGTTCTAATTGGGTTAGATTAGGGGTATGTGGGTGGTGGGTTGTAATGTTGGGGGGTGGTATTGTGGGGGTTTTTCAGGCAAAAGAGCAGTTTTTGGGGGGGGCATGCCCCCACAAAAGGCCCTTTTAAGGGCTGGTAAGGTAAAAGAGATTTGAACTATTTTTCATTTAGAATAGGGTAGGGAATTTTTTTTTATTTTGGGGATTTATTATTTTATTAGGGGGCTTAGAATAGGTGTAATTAACTTAAAAATCTTGTAATCTTTTTTTTATTTTTTGTAATTTAGTATTTGTTTTTTTTGTAATTTAGTTTAGTTTAGTTTAATTGTATTTTTAGATAGTTATTTGTAGTTTATTTAATTTATTGATAGTGTAGGTGTATTTGTAACTTTTGATAGTGTAGGTGTATTTGTAACTTAGGTTAGGATTTATTTTACAGGTAATTGGGTAATTATTTTAACTAGGTAGCTATTAAATAATAATATTTAATTAACAATTTACCTGTAAAATAAATATAAACCCTAACATAGCTAAAGTGTAATTATTAATTATATTGTAGCTATCTTAGGGTTTATTTTATAGGTAAGTATTTAGATTTAAATAGGAATATTTTAGTTTATAATATAAATTAGATTTATTTAATACGAATTTAGTTAGGGGTGTTAGGGTTAGATAGAGTTAATATAGTTAATATAAATACTATAGTAACTATATTAACTATATTAACCCTAATATAATTAGGGTTAATATAGTTAATATATATAATGTAATAACTATATTAACTATAATATACTTAGGGTTAATATAGATAATATAGCTGGCGGTGTGGTAGGTAGATTAAATTAGGGGTTAATAATTTTAAAATAGCTGGCGGCGGTATAGGGGGATTAGATAATGGGGTTAATAATTTTTATATAGGTGGCGGCGGTGTAAGGGGTCAGATTATTGGGATAGATAAGGTAGATGGCGGCGGTGTAAGGGGTTCACATTAGGGGATAGATCAGTTAAATGGTGGCGGTTTTAGGGGTTCACATTAGGGGATAGATCAGTTAGATGGTGGCGGTTTTAGGGGTTCACAGTAGGGGATAGATCAGTTAGATGGTGGCGGTTTTAAGGGCTCACAGTAGGGGGTTAGTTTATGTAGATGGCGGCGGTTTAGGGGTTAAATACTTTATTAGGGATTGCGGCGGGGGATTGCGGTTGCCAGGGAGATAGACATTGCGCATGCGTTAGGTGTTAGGTTTTATTTAGCAGATCGCGGTTGACAGGGAGATAGACATTGCGCATGCGTTAGGTGTTAGGTTTTATTTAGCAGATCGCGGTTGACAGGTAGATAGACATTGCGCATGCGTTAGGTGTTAGGTTTATTTAGCAGCCAGTTTAGGAAGTTACAGGGCTCCAATAGTCAGCGTAAGGCTTCTTACGGCTGCTTTTTGTGGCGAGGTGAAAATGGAGTAAGATTTCTCCATTTTCGCCACGTAAGTCCTTACGCTGAATATTGGATACCAAACTGCGCGGGTTTGGTATACCTGCCTATGGCCCCAAAAACTATGGGCGACGGCAGAAATATACACACGTAACTTCTAGGTTACGCCGTATATAGGATACCAAACCCGCGCAAATATTGGCGTCGCCAGCTTTTGCGGGCGACGATTTTTATTGGATCGACCCCGTAGAAAGCAGAGCTGTTGGTGTAGCAAGTAATGATTAGAGCAAATAGTTAGGAATACAGTCTCACAAGCAAGTCTCTATTTAGTTCTTAGTTTCAGTATTAGCAGAGACAAACAGAATCTTGTTAGGACACACTCTTTATAGGAAATACTTGCGGTTTGGAAACAGCTTAGTTGTGAGAGGTAGCGTCTGGTTGAAGTGGATCACAGAGGAGCTGCAGACAGGCAGGGCTGGACTGGCAATAAAAAGCAGCCCTGGAAAAATATGAAGACCAGCCCTATTTTCTGTTGAGTCGGTAGATTGCACATGCCCCATTTTTCTCAAAGGGGATTACAGGGTTACTCCTTCCCCAATATTTTTTCAGAATTAAATTATATTACTTTGTATTAAATAAAAATTTCAGATTGATGTTATATAGGCACCCTACAACCCTATTGCATCCATTAATACCCCATTTAAATTGTAGCTTTCCAGCCCCAGCTGCTGCAGCCCACCGGGAAATCTCCTGGTATCCTGGTAGGCCAATCCGGCCCTGCAGACAGGAACTGTAGTGAGGAGCTGCAGAGAGGAGCTGTAGTGAAGAGCTGCAGAGAGGAGCTGTAATGAGGAGCTGCAGTGTGGAGCTGCAGAGAGGAGCGGCTGAATCCAGTTAGTAACTTTTAAAGTTGGTAAGTAAGTTTCAACAAACAAACTGTTGACAGAAAGACTTCTGAGAGAGCTAGGTACAAAGTGCAATCACTAGTAGCTATGCACTTCAATAATCAAGCAAAGAACAGGTGTGTGGGTTGATACTTTATAGCCAAGTGAGGAGAGGGCAGGACTCTTTCTTACAGAATGTGACAATAACTGCATGCTTGTTATGTAAAAATATAATGTAATGCTACTGACTACTATAACATAAATATATATTGAGATATATATCTATGGTATCACTAATAAACACAACAAGCTAACATAAAAACATTTTAATGTATATGCAATACTTAAAGCATTATTCAATATACATGTATACAAGTTTAAATATTGAATATGAATGCAAGGCCTGACTATATTATATCTACAATGTTTGAAATAAAATGTATGGTCATGTATAATGCATATTAGTTTAAGTATTGGATATATAAATTAAAATGTAGAAATTCTTGATTGATGCATTTATTATTTTAAATACATATATATTTTTTTAAATAGATATTTATGTTAAAAAAGACCGTTGCATTATAATTATAGTATTACATAACTGTATGCCCGTTATGTAATAATACAATTGTAATACTAATGCCTTTTGTAACATGAATATACATTTAAAAAAATATATATATTTTTAAAGTAAAAAACAGAAGAAAAAATAAATACATATTCATTTATATATAATAGTTAAATAATATACATCATACATAAGAATGCATAATATTTTAAACATTGTAGATAAATGCACTATTGACCCCCAAGCTGCCCTAACCTAATCACCTAATCAAACCCATACAGGTATGAGGGGTGGTTAGGAGATTAAGGCCTAATAAATGGTAACCATCAACAATTACCTAATCAACTCCCATACAGGTATGAGGAATGGTTAGGATATTAAGGCCTAATAAACACTAACTAACACTAATCAGCTAATCAACCCCGATACAGTTATGGGGGTGCTTAGAAGATTAAGGCCTAAACTGCCACCTCCCAACACAAACTAGAACTACACTAATACGTAACACACCCTCTAAACTAACCCCAATAAATTACACAAAAATAAAAATAAATCTAAGATACAATAAAATAAAAAAGCTAGGTTACAAAAAATAGTAAACTACAGTTTCTAAAACAAAAAATCTACCATTTTACCTAACACTAAATTACATGCCACATAAAATAAAATACCCACCCAAAATAAAATAAACCTCTAAACCCTAACACTATAAAAAATGACATTAACACTAAAGTGTTCCGCTCTTTTACAATTAAAAATCAATTACAACCCCCCTCTACAATACAAGTACCCCCCACCACCACCCAAAATAACAAAATCTAGCTAAAAAACCCTATCTTAGAAAAGAAAAGTTAAAATAAAAAAGCCTATTCTTAAAAATGAAAAAAAAACACCCCAAAAAAGCCTTAACTAACCGCAAAAGTGTTACTCACCGTTGGGAAACCTGCTCCTCTTGTTCCGACAATGGGTCCTCTTCATCCCTGCTCCTGGCACTGGGGGCCCATCTTTGTTCTGCTGTGGAGATGCACTTTTTGGCGGTCTCTTCCACCACCTCCGCTCCATGGGGGGTAGTTATCAAGCCCTCAACCTCAAATACGCTGGAATTCCGCAGCGTATTTGTGGCGAGGCTGATTTGCCTTAGCTATCAAAGGCTAGAGACCGGCAAAAGTAGAATTTTGTGACGTAAGCTTTGATCCGCCGGACTCAGTCCAACACAGATCGATTCTTACATCACTCCAGATGTTCCGCACACAAGTGCGGCACAATCTGACTACTTTTGCTAGTTATCAAAAAACTAGCAGGTTCGCTCGGCACTTTTCCGACCCAGCGTACCTGTTTTTCAATCCGCCGCCCTGGAGGTGGCGGATCCCATAGGAATCAATGGGAGTCTGACCATAGCGAAAGTACAAGTTTGCTGCTGCCAGACATCCCATTGATTTCTATGGGAGCTGTCTACACCTAACACCCTAACATGTACCCCGAGTCTAAACACCCCTAATCTGTCCCCCCCCTACACCGCTGCAACTAAATAAATGTATTACCCCGTACGCCGCTACCGGAGCCCACCACAAGCTATAATAAACTGATTAATCCCTAAACCACCGCTCCCGGAGCCCACCACAAGCTACTCTATACATATTAACCCCTAAACCGCCGCTCCCTGACCCCGCCGCAACTATAATAAATGTATTAACCCCTAAACCGCCACTCCCGGACACCGCCGCAACCTACATTATACCTAGTAACCCCTATCCTATCAGATTTTTCCTACCTTAATTCCGATTGGCTGATAGAATCCTATCAGCCATTCGGAATTGAAGGGACGCCATCTTGGATGACGTCCCTTAAAGGAGCCTTCATTCGTCGGTAGTCCGTCGGGAAAGAAGGATGTTCCACGTCGGCGGGATGAAGATGGATTCTGAAGAAAGAAGATTGAAGACCCCGCTTGGAAGATGACATCGCCCGGATGGAAGACTTCTTCAGCGCCGCTTGGAAGATGACATCGCCCGGATGGAAGACTTCTTCAGCGCCGCCTGGAGGATCACTTCATCGGATGGAAGACTTCTTCAGCGCCCCTTGGAGGATCACTTCGGTTCCATCGGTGGCTCGGCTGAGTGAAGACGACTCAAGGTAGGATGATCTTCAGGGGGTAGTGTTAGGTTTTTTTAAGGGGGGTTTGGGTTAGATTAGGGGTATGTGGGTGGTGGGTTTTAATGTTGGGGGGGTTGTATTTTTCTTTTACAGGCAAAAGAGCAGTTTTCTTTGGGGCATGCCCCCCCAAAAGGCTCTTTTAAGGGCTGGTAAGGTAAAAGAGCTTTGAACTTTTTTAATGTAGAATAGGGTAGGGAATTTTTTTTATTTTGGGGGGCTTTGTTATTTTATTAGGGGGCTTAGATTAGGTGTAATTAGCTTAAAATTGTTGTAATATTTTTTTTAAATGTTTGTAACTTATTTTTTTATTTTTTGTACTTTAGTTAGTTTATGTAATTGCATTTAATTGTAGTTATTTGTAGTTAATTTATTTAATTAATGTAATGATAGTGTAGTGTTAGGTTTAATTGTAACTTAGGTTAGGATTTATTTTACAGGTAATTTTGTATTTCTTTTAGCTAGTTAGTTATTAAATAGTTAATAACTATTTAATAACTATTCTAACTAGCTAAAATAAATAGAAAGTTACCTGTAAAATAAATATATATCCTAAAATAGCTACAATGTAATTATTAATTACATTGTAGCTATCTTAGGGTTTATTTTACAGGTAAGTATTTAGTTTTAAATAGGAATAATTAATTTAATGATAGTGTAGTGTTAGGTGTAATTGTTACTTAGGTTAGTTTTATTTTACAGGTAAATTTCTCTTTATTTTAGCTAGGTAAGCTATTAAATAGTTAATAACTATTTAATAGCTATTGTACCTAGTTAAAATAAATTGAAATTTGCCTGTAAAATAAAAATAAATCCTAAGATAGCTACAATATAATTATTATTTATATTGTAGCTATATTAGGGTTTATTTTAAAGGTAAGTATTTAGTTTTAAATAGGATTAATTTAGTTAATAATAGAAATATTATTTAGATTTATTTAATTAATATTTAAGTTAGGGGGGGTGTTAGGGTTAGTGTTAGACTTAGCTTTAGGGGTTAATAAGTTTATTACAGTGGCGGCGGAGTAGGGGGGGCAGGATAGGGGTTAATAAATGTATTATAGGTGGCGACAGTGTAGGGGGGGCAGATTAGGGGTTAATAAGTTTAATATAGGTTGCGGCGGGTCCGGGAGCGGTGGTTTAGGGGTTAAACTATTTATTTAGTTGCGGCGAGGTGCGGGATCAGCAGGATAGGGGTTAATAACTTTATTATAGAGGGTGGCGGTATAGGGGGGGCAGGATAGGGGTTACTAGGTATAATGTAGGTTGCGGCGGTGTCCGGGAGTGGCGGTTTAGAGGTTAATACATTTATAAGAGTTGTGGTGGGGTCTAGGAGCAGCGGTTTAGGGGTTACTAACTTTACTGAATTGCGGAAGGCTCCAGGGGCGCCGGTATAGGGGGTAGAACAGTGTAGTTAGTGTGGGTGCTTAGTGACAGGGGTATCAATAAAGCTGGGAAAAAGCCGAAGAGCAGCGAGATCGGATGAGTGATAACTCTCACAGTCCGCTGCTCATCGCCCCGTACTTGGTGCGCGGCTTTTTGACAGATTTATTGATAACTTAGGCGAAGGCAGGAATTGGGCCGGCGAAGGCAGGAAAGTTGACACGTTGATAACTACCCCCCCATATCTTCATTTCATTTCATTTCTTATGTTTTGCTGCCAGGTAGCACTTTCACTCATTGGGGCCTGTGTGAAAGAGAGAGAAAGAGAGAGAAAGAATGTGTTTACGTACAATATATGTGTGTGTGTGAATTTTTGTGTCTTTGGACTCCTAAAGTAAGCCATTGCTTGATGAAAATTATGCAGAAACCAATTATTTAAGTTATAATTATACTTATTACATCTAAAATAAAGGTTTATTATTGACTAAAAGGTTTTAAAACACAATGAATGGAATATGATATATGACAAGGTTTGGGACTGGGAAGGTGTATATGTATGTGTGTGCACGAGTTTGTATTTACCGTATATATGTGTATGATTTTCCATATATATAAGTATTGATATTATTTCCCATGATTACAAATTCCTACATCTTATACATAAGTCCAAACCAGGGGTCGACAAATCTGCTTAAAATGTAGGAGCCATTAGGATAATTTAGAAGACAGACAGTGGTATTTGTATATAGATGTATGGAGAATAATCCAAAATGTTAGGAGTGAGAGGTAGAATTCTAGGTGCCAGTGACTCCTGGGGTTGTCAAGCCCTGAATTACAGCATGGCATCTTTTCAATACTGACACTAGCTTACTTTGAATTTACTCCATGCATCAGTTAAACCAGGGATCGACAAAGCTGTATAAAATTTAAGAGCCAGATAGTGGAATCTTTTTATACAAAATACAGAGAATAATCAAAAAAGTTTAGAGCCATAGGTATAATTCTAGGAACCAGTGGCTTCCTGGCTCCCTGGCTCCAGGTTAGAACAGAAGATTTTTATAATTAAATTACACAGTACATGTAAGGATGCAAGCCCCCATTCCAGTCATTTTGAATTCACACACAAAAACATTGAACATTTATGAAGTGTTTGGAGATTAAAACATATTAATTATAAAATTACTGGAAAATTATATAAAACCTATTGTCATCACAATACATTCTCAACACTCGGTATCCATATGAATGCCATATGTGTTATTGTTTGGCAATGCTGGCTTTAGATAAAACCCAGCAGCGCCTCCCATATCGGCGATGTAAAGTAAATGATCCCTTGGAATATAACTGCCGTGCCTAACCACTGATCCTAATACGCCTAAACCAAGGTACTTCACAATAACAAACTAACACTACACTAATAAATATCTAAACTGCCACATAACCACCACAAATATCTATCCTGTTAAAACACAAACACCTTTTAGAGACAATACTAGCAAAACATCCCTAGAGTGGGATGAAAAAAAAGTTATGCCTCTGAACACAAAAAAATAAATGGAATGAATGGATTAAGTTAACATAACTTTTAATATGAATAAATCGAATAAAATAGAGAGACAGCTTGGCACAGGTAACGTATCCTGTCAGCTGCCCACACACATGAACGTTAAAAACACTGGATTACTGGTCAGATTTATTTAAGAGCTAAAATCCAGGTTATTATTTACAGTCCTGAAAGTGAGTACACAAGTGCTTGGTGTATACTTTTTATTAAATTACTTGAGAAGACCCCCTGTGAGATGTCTTGTAAAATTATTAGCGTTTGCACAAAATTTGCTGCATTATAATCTTGAAACAAACAGGGGGAAAAATGACTAACAGTTCACTGATTGTTTTATAAATAATGGATTACTCACGATTGCTATATTTCAACAGAACTCTCGTTAGAATAAGATATAGAGCAAAGTGTCAAATGTTACTTAAAGGGACAGTATACACTCATTTTCATATAACTGCATGTAATAGACACTACTATAAAGAATAATATGCACAGATACTGCTATAAAAATCCAGTATAAAACTGTTTAAAAACTTACTTAGAAGCTGTCACTTTGGCTCTGTTGAAAAGGTAGCTGGAAAGCCCACTGCAAGTGGTAAATAAGACACTCCCCCCCTCCCCCTTCTTTTGCATATGAAAAGACCCTTTACACAAACAGGAGCAAGCTGGAGTAGGTAGTCGAGCGTATTCACATAAAACTTTGAGGCTTGGTTAGGAGTCTGAAAATCAGAGCAATGTTATTTAAAAATAAGCAAAACTATACATTAATTAAAAAAAAAAACTTTATGGGCTATATAAATAGATTATCTACAAAACATTTATGCAAAGAAAAAATGAGTGTATAATGTCCCTTTAAGGTCTGTTATAATAAATGTGATGTGACATGGTATGCATTTATTGTATCATTACGCTTAAGTACTAAAGATAGCAACACTGGTTCCTTGTCCTGAATACACTTAGTAGCGAGTGAGCTGTTAGTTATAAGGAAAATGCTAAATATTGACTTATATCCTTACAATTACTTTTGCGATTCATAAGTTATAAGCATATGAATTGTATATCAAGATCAACTTGCCGCTAAGCAAGTAGGTAAAAAAACGCTGTGTAGAGATATCTTTATACACAGTGTATCTTATATTATTTACAATGTAACTAACAACGTTATTGTAAGTTCGATAGCACAAGTGGCTTATCGACAACAGTTAGAGAACGCCTAAAGCTCACTGCTACCTAAATTAGAGATCTGTACTTATAGTTACATAAATATTGAGGATTAAAAGCTAATTGTTTTTAGACCAGAGAAAAGCAAATTAAAAAAAGAGAGAGGGGCGTTGTTCTCTTTTTTTAATTTGCTTTTATCTGGTCTGAAAACAATTAGCTTTAATCCTCAATAATTATGTAAATATAAGTACAGATCTCTAAGGCCTAGATTTGGAGTTTGGCGGTAGCCGTGAAAACCAGCGTTAGAGGCTCCTAACGCTGGTTTTAGGCTACCGCCGGTATTTGGAGTCATTCAAAAAAGGGTCTAACGCTCACTTTTCAGCCGTGACTTTTCCATACCGCAGATCCCCTTACGTTAATTGCGTATCCTATCTTTTCAATGGGATCTTTCTAACTCCGGTATTTAGAGTCGTGGCTGAAGTGAGCGTTAGAAATCTAACGACAAAACTCCAGCCGCAGAAAAAAGTCAGTAGTTAAGAGCTTTCTGGGCTAACGCCGGTTCATAAAGCTCTTAACTACTGTGCTCTAAAGTACACTAACACCCATAAACTACCTATGTACCCCTAAACCGAGGCCCCCCCACATCGCCGACACGCAAATATTTTTTTTTAACCCTTAATCTGCCGACCGCCACCTAAGTTATACTTATGTACCCCTAATCTGCTGCCCCTAACACCGCCGACCCCTATATTATATTTATTAACCCCTAATCTGCCCCCCTCAACGTCACCTCCACCTGCCTACACTTATTAACCCCTAATCTGCCGAGTGGACCGCACCGCTACTATAATAAAGTTATTAACCCCTAATCCGCCTCACTTACCCTATAATAAATAGTATTAACCCCTAATCTGCCCTCCCTAACATCGCCGACACCTAACTTCAATTATTAACCCCTAATCTGCCGACTGGAGCTCACCACTATTCTAATAAATGTATTAACCCCTAAAGCTAAGTCTAACCCTAACACTAACACCCCCCTAAATTAAATATAATTTTAATCTAACGAAATTAATTAACTCTTATTAAATAAATTATTCCTATTTAAAGCTAAATACTTACCTGTAAAATAAATCCTAATATAGCTACAATATAAATTATAATTATATTATAGCTATTTTAGGATTAATATTTATTTTACAGGTAACTTTGTATTTATTTTAACCAGGTACAATAGCTATTAAATAGTTAAGAACTATTTAATAGCTAAAATAGTTAAAATAATTACAAATTTACCTGTAAAATAAATCCTAACCTAAGTTACAATTAAACCTAACACTACACTATCAATAAATTAATTAAATAAAATACCTATAATTATCTACAATTAAACCTAACACTACACTATCAATAAATAAATTAAATACAATTCCTACAAATAAATACAATGAAATAAACTAACTAAAGTACAAAAAATAATAAAGAACTAAGTTACAAAAAATAAAAAAATATTTACAAACATTAGAAATATATTACAACAATTTTAAACTAATTACACCTACTCTAAGCCCCCTAATAAAATGACAAAGCCCCCCAAAATAAAAAAATGCCCTACCCTATTCTAAATTACTAAAGTTCAAAGCTCTTTTACCTTACCAGCCCTGAACAGGGCCCTTTGCGGAATCAGCCAATCAGAATCAAGTTCAATCCGATTGGCTGATCCAATCAGCCAATCAGATTGAGCTTGCTTTCTATTGGCTGATCGGAACAGCCAATAGAATGCAAGCTCAATCTGATTGGCTGATTGGATCAGCCAATCGGATTGAACTTGATTCCTACCTTAATTCTGATTGGCTGATAGAATCCTATCAGCCAATCGGAATTCGAGGGACGCCATCTTGGATGACGTCATTTAAAGGAACCGTCATTCGTCGTTCAGTCGTCGGCCAGGATGGATGTTCCATGTCGGAGGTCTTCAGGATGCTGCCGCTTCGCTCCGGATGGATGACGATAGAAGATGCCTCTTGGATGAAGACTTCAATCGGATGGAAGACCTCTTCTGCCCAGCTTGGATGAAGACTTCTACCGGATGGAGGACCTCTTCTTGCTCCGCTTGGATGAAGAATTTGGCTCGGCTGGGTGAAGACGACTCAAGGTAGGGAGATCTTCAGGGGCTTAGTGTTAGGTTTATTTAAGGGGGGTTTGGGTTAGATTAGGGGTATGTGGGTGGTGGGTTGTTATGTTGGGGGGGGTATTGTATGTTTTTTTTTACAGGCAAAAGAGCTGAACTTCTTGGGGCATGCCCCGCAAAGGGCCCTGTTCAGGGCTGGTAAGGTAAAAGAGCTTTGAACTTTAGTAATTTAGAATAGGGTAGGGCATTTTTTTATTTTGGGGGGCTTTGTTATTTTATTAGGGGGCTTAGAGTAGGTGTAATTAGTTTAAAATTTTTGTAATATTTTTCTAATGTTTGTAAATATTTTTTTATTTTTTGTAACTTAGTTCTTTTTTTATTTTTTGTACTTTAGTTAGTTTATTTCATTGTAGTTATTTGTAGGAATTGTATTTAATTTATTTATTGATAGTGTAGTGTTAGGTTTAATTGTAGATAATTATAGGTATTTTATTTAATTAATTTATTGATAGTGTAGTGTTAGGTTTAATTGTAACTTAGGTTAGGATTTATTTTACAGGTAAATTTGTAATTATTTTAACTATTTTAGCTATTAAATAGTTCTTAACTATTTAATAGCTATTGTACCTGGTTAAAATAAATACAAAGTTACCTGTAAAATAAATATTAATCCTAAAATAGCTATAATATAATTATAATTTATATTGTAGCTATATTAGGATTTATTTTACAGGTAAGTATTTAGCTTTAAATAGGAATAATTTATTTAATAAGGGTTAATTAATTTCGTTAGATTAAAATTATATTTAATTTAGGGGGGTGTTAGTGTTAGGGTTAGACTTAGCTTTAGGGGTTAATACATTTATTAGAATAGCGGTGAGCTCCAGTCGGCAGATTAGGGGTTAATAATTGAAGTTAGGTGTCGGCGATGTTAGGGAGGGCAGATTAGGGGTTAATACTATTTATTATAGGGTTAGTGAGGCGGATTAGGGGTTAATAACTTTATAATAATAGCGGTGCGGTCCGCTCGGCAGATTAGGGGTTAATAAGTGTAGGCAGGTGGAGGCGACGTTGTGGGGGGCAGATTAGTGGTTAATAAATATAATATAGGGGTCGGCAGATTAGGGGTACATAGGGATAACATAAGTAGCGAAGGTTTACGGAGCGGCAGATTAGGGGTTAATAATAATATGCAGGGGTCAGCGATAGCGGGGGCGGCAGAATAGGGGTTAATAAGTGTAAGGTTAGGGGTGTTTAGACTCGGGGTACATGTTAGAGTGTTAGGTGCAGACGTAGGAAGTGTTTCCCTATAGGAAACAATGGGGCTGCGTTAGGAGCTGAACGCGGCTTTTTTGCAGGTGTTAGGTTTTTTTTTCAGCTCAAACAGCCCCATTGTTTCCTATGGGGGAATCGTGCACGAGCACGTTTTTGAGGCTGGCCGCGTCCGTAAGCAACTCTGGTATCGAGAGTTGAAGTTGCGTTAAATATGCTCTACGCTCCTTTTTTGGAGCCTAATGCAGCCATTCTGTGGACTCTCAATACCAGAGTTATTTTAAAGGTGCGGCCACAAAAAAGCCAGCGTTAGATACGCGGGTCGTTACCGACAAAACTCTAAATCTAGCCGTAAGTTAGGTAGCAGTGAGCCTTAGGCGTTCTCTAACTGTTGTCGATAAGCCACTTGTGCTATCGAACTTACAATAAAGTTGTTAGTTACATTGTAAATAATATAAGATACACTGTGTATAAAGATATCTCTACACAGTGGTTTTTTACCTACTTCTTTAGCGGCAAGTTGATCTTGATATACAATGCATATGCTTATAACTTATGAACCGCAAAAGTAATTGTAGGGATATAAGTCAATATTTAGCATTTTCCTTATAACTAACAGCTCACTCGCTACTAAATGTATTCAGGACAAGGAACCAGTGTTGCTATCTTTAGTACTTAAGGGTAATGATAATATTGTATATTATATACTGAGGTGACTTTGTTTCATATTACGATAAATGCATACCATGTCACATCATATTTATTATTATTAATTTTTTTTTTGGAATTTTAACAAACTTTATTTATGAAATAAAATCAGTATACATGTTACATATCATAATCATCAGTAATACAGCCACCAAAACATATACAGCGCATGGACCTATCTTGAAAAGAAGAACATTGGCAATCTAGATTAACATCATATTGAGATCCATATATCGCATAACTCCTCTAGTTCAAAATTATTGCAAAATAAGATCTTAGTCTGACTGGTATCAATGTTTGACCCACCTTTCACTATTCCAACATATTTTACAAAGCAGTAACTGACACATAGGATATATCCTAGATCAACATGTGGGGTGCTATCAAGATATGCTAAGTATTCTTATAAAACATCTGGACTGTGAGGTAAAGGTGTAGGGTGGGTGATAGGGTCTGTCAAGGAATGTAGGTATTCCTCCCAGATAAAGCAATTCCCCAAGTTTTCCTATTTTGGTGTAATGATATTGTTCTAGTTTTAAGGCCATAGCCACTCTATCTCTCCAAAACTGCAGTGTTGGTAATGTGTTTTTCTTCCAATTGTAAGGAATATATCTCTTAGCCGTATTTACCATGATCGTCAAGAGTTTGAATCTGTACATACAGCGTATATTAGGGCGGACAATAAAGAAGAATGTCCATGGTGTGTGAGGGATTGGGGAACCTAGAGCCATCTCTATTTCCTTACCTATGTCTAACCAATATTGCTTTACAATGGGGCATGTCCACCATATGTGTGTAAATGTGCCTCTGTCCACGCACCCCCTCCAACACTTTGCATCATAAGTAGGAATCATTTTCTCTAATTTGTCTGGAGTATAGTGCCATCTGCATAGCAGCTTGATATTCATTTCGGTAGCCTGTAGAGATGAGGCTGAGGTGCTCATTTGTCTGTAAATCGTGTCCCAAGTTTTAGGTGATATGTGTTCATTTAGTTCGGATTCCCATCTTACAACATATGTTGGTGGTTGCGTAGTCTGGTGTGTTATAAGTAGTTTATAAGAGATGGATAGGGTACCGCTACACAGTAGTGGTGCGTAGCACATGGACTCAAAAGGTGTCAGGGGTCTAGATATGTTGTTCTTATGTGGGTGTGTCTGATGGCTATGTGAGATTTGATGATATGTTAACCAGTTGTTGTGATCAAGGCTTAATATATCTAAAACCTCTTGTTTAGTTTTAAGCTTACCATTTTGTAAGACCCTGTGCCAAGACGTACTCTGGTGTAGTGTTAGCATGTTCTGAGCACATGTGTGGGGCTGGATAAGGGACTGAGTGTCATAGGTTAGTGGGGTCAGTGGGGATTGTAGGGACGAGATTGATTTATGTGACCTCAAAATCCTATGCCATAACCTGAAAGTTTCCTGAACTGTAAGTGGGCCGTTTAGCTGAGCAAAACCAGCACGCCCTTGGTTAACTGATGGCCAGCATTGTCCTCCCAATTGGGTAGTTCCATTGAGTTTAGTTTCTAAAGTTACCATTCCTTATGAGCAGCGTGTTTACACCAGTCTACAATCCTGGACATATGGGTTGCATAATTATACAGCTGGAGGTTTGGTACTCCCAATCCTCCATGTAATTTATTACGATATAGAGTCTGGGTAGGGACTCTTGGTAATTTATTACTCCATATGAAGGAGTTTATAATTTTCTGTAGCTGATATAATGACTTGTCTTGGATGGGAATGGGGAGTGATTGAAGGAGGTAAAGGATTTTTGGAAGGATAATCATTTTTATAGAATTAATTCTGCCCATCCAAGATAAAGGCATTTGTTTCCAGGAGGCCAAAGTAGATATGATGTGTGTTTTAAGAGGTTCAAGATTTAATGGGATTATTTTATTCAGGCAGGGAGTAATATACACACCCAAATACTTGAGTGCTATTGGTTGTTGTTTAAATTGGTATGTCACCAAATGATGTAACTCATTTTGTGGAGTTCCTACATTGATAAATTCCGATTTGGAGTAATTAATACGGAAGTATGACATCTCTCCGAATTCATGTAATGTTGACATAAGTGCGGGTACCGAAGTTTGTAAATGTGTTAAAGTTAAGATGACGTCATCTGCATATAAGGAAGTCTTGTATTCTGTGTGATCTAAAGCTATTCCTTTGATATCTGGATTATATCTAATGTATGTGGCCAAAACTTCTATTGCTAAAATGAACAACGTGGGGGATAAGGGACAGCCCTGTCGAGTTCCATTCTCAATTGTGAATGGTTCAGATACAAAATCATTCAACTTAATTTTGGCCGTGGGGTTGTTATATAGAGCAAAAATTTTAGTAAGGAACTCGGTGTTGAAACCAAATCTTAGAAGTGTATGTTTAAGGAAGGACCAATTCAAATGATCGAATGCTTTTTCCGCATCCATAGAAAGGACTACTGAGGGAATATTTTGTTTACTTGCATATTCTATGAGATTAATTATTTTAGTGGAGTTATCTCTAGCCTCTCTATGTGGGGTAAATCCTACCTGGTTGAGGTATATTAGATTTGGGAGTACTTTGTTTAAGCGAGTG
This sequence comes from Bombina bombina, assembly GCF_027579735.1. Lineage (NCBI taxonomy): Eukaryota > Metazoa > Chordata > Amphibia > Anura > Bombinatoridae > Bombina > Bombina bombina. The sequence continues at coordinate 339,294,917 of NC_069500.1, forward strand.
GCAAGAATTTTAGCATAAAGTTTAATGTCCACATTTAATAAAGAAATGGGACTGAAATTTGAAGGGGTCGTAGCTGGCCTGCCTGGTTTGGGTAGAACCACAACGTGTGCTTCTAACATCGAGGGTGGAAATTTGGCCCCTTGACTTATCTCATTGAAAATTGTGGCCAAGTGTAAAGCCAAGTTGTCTTGGAAAACCTTATAATATTTTGTAGAGAACCTATCTGGTCCCTGGCTTTTCCCATTTTTCAGTGTTTGCATGGCCTTCTTGATTTGTGGGATAGAGAAGGGCAAGTTAAGGTGTTCTAATTGGGCCTCTGTCAGCATGGGTAAAGGACAGTTTTTAAGGTATCCATCTAATGCACTGTTGAAATGGGGTAAATCATCAGTAGGGGATAAATTATATAGGTCCGAATAGTAGGAGTGGAACGCCTGGAGAATTTTGGGGGTAGTGGTTAGTGATTATTTGTTTGGGGGTTTTAGTTCATATATGTGTGATTTAAGTTTCTTCTTTGTTAGAGCTCTTGCTAGATATTTACCAGCTCTATTATTCTCATAATGAAAAAAACTATTTATTTTATGCGAGAGATTATGGTGTTCTAATTGCAAGAAGTCATCTAAAGCTTGCCTGATTTTCGTTATTTCAGTCAGAATACTATCATCTAGCGGAGAGTGCTTATGTAAATGTTCCAGGTCAGAGAGTTTAGTGGTAAGGTTGTCATATTCTACCCTTTTATAAGTTCTCCCCTAAGCAAGCATTTATGTGCCTCCCAAACTGCGAATTGGTTGGAAGTGGAGGGAATGTTTATCTGAAAATATTCCTCTATGATTTTATTCAATTTATCGACAAAATCCACTGTTAAGCAATGTGTCATCTAATTTCCATAGGAATGGTATGTCTGTATGTTCTGGCCATGTGATATGTAGCGAATGGTCTGACCAGGCTGTAGGGGATATTAAACATTTTTTTACCTGGGTAAGACCCTTTTGGTTAGTGAGAAAATAATCAATCCTACTATGTGATTTGTTGGGGTGGGAATAGAACGTATAGTCCCTGGTGTTGGGGTGCTGAAGTCTCCAGGTGTCATATAATTTATGGAGTTTAAGTTGTTTCCAGAAATATGTATGAAATTTCGTCCTATGTGTTAGGCGGGGGTGGTTGCTATCTAAATGTGGTTGAAAGTGTAGATTAAAGTCTCCACCCATATAGATTGGTCCTGTTGAAATGTCTAATACACGATTAAATAATTTTGCAAACAAGGGTTTTGGATTGCTATTGGGCGCATATAATTTGTTAAGTGTAACTGGTCTTCCATAAAGAAGGCCCACTAGTCCTAGGAATCGGCCTTCATTATCTGATTTTTGTTTAAGTAGTGTGAAAGGTGTATTTCTTTTCAATAGAATGCTAATGCCACACTTTTTAGAAGGTCCTGTGCTATGAAAATTTTGTGTATAAGTTTGTCCTAAATATTTTGGTATGTTTCCCTTTCTAAAATGGGTCTCCTGGAGGAAGAGTATATCGGCCTGCCTTTTGGAAATATCTGAGAGGGCTTTTGATCACTTACATGGGGAATTGAGACCCTTAGCATTCTGGGAAAAAAGAACTAGGGAGTGTGGCGTGCTAGAGCTGTGACAAGACATTATCTTGATATAATTGCCAGTTAAACTTATAAGTATCTGCACTTGTCAAACATATAGTGACTGTATAAGCAGTGAGAAAAATTTCCCATATGGTAACATAATCTGAACATGTATTATTCTTATACCAACAATAAAAACAAACAGTATATTTGTGCATGAAAACAGTATTAACACATTGTGCAATGAAGAACTGTATAATTATAAAAACAAACAAATCTCCAAGTCTGAAATCCGACATAAAAAGAGATATAACACTAAGGGGGGAAATACAATCATAAGGTCCTATATTTTTTCAACGTAAAGTTCTTGGCCATCCTAAAGTAGGAATAAGGCTTAAATGTAAGTGTCCTGGGGCCTGCGGAAGCTCTGGACAGAAACCTTGCATAACTTCATGTGCTGTCAAACAGTCTCGCATTGAATTTAAATGAGCTGAATACGATACCTGTCTCCTGAGTCCAGCATATGTCCATCAGTAAGTAAACCTTGAGATCTGGCCATAAAGGGAAATATCAAGAGATATACATGGTGAATCTCTAATCTTTTTCAGAATCAGAGAGATGGTTGGCTCTAGGCGAGGGTTGCTGCTTTCCGGATTTTTCTGTTATTGATGGTGTTTTGCATCTTGGTTTGCCATTTTGCAGGGTTGACACTTGACCTTTTATTAACTCTCTGTTGGTCTGTCGTCAGTGGTGTTAAGTCCATTGAGTGGTCAATACCTAGATCTTTGCTGAAGTCGTTCATATCCTCAGGTTTGTTGCATATCCATCTTTTATTATCTTGTATAACCATGAGGTGGGTGGGAAAACCCCATCTATATGGTATTTTCTTGTTGCGAAGTAATGTTGTCAAGGGAGTAAATTCTTTTCATCTCTGCAACGTTCTCGTTGAGCGGTCTTGGTAGATCTGTATAACATTACCCCTGAACCTCACCAGTTGTTGTCGTCGGGATTGGTTAAGAAGCATTTCTTTTTCAAGGAAATTCTTAAATCTGATGATAATGTCTCTAGGTGGAGCCCTCTCTGGGGGTCTAGGCCGGAGAGCCCTGTGGGCCCGTACCCATAGAATATCTTCTGTATATGATTTTTCTTTAATAGCAGAGAAAAGGGCTTGCAGATACTCTGGAAAGTCTCTAGGCAGAACGGATTCAGGAACTCCCCTTAGACGCAAGTTTTTCCTCCTGCTCCTATTTTCTAAATCGTCTATTTTGTCCATTAGTGCTTCAATATTATGCTGTTGTGAAGTAGAACTGTTTTAAATACGGATAATATCTTCCCTGATTTCTTCGGTTTCTGCTTCCAGCATTTCAACTCTAGAGCTCATGGATTAAATTTCTTGCTTGAGTTCTGTGAGTTCCTCTCTAAGGCATTTTCTAAAAAATTCTGAAATCTCCTGCTTGGATGCAAAATGTGATAGGAGTGAAGCAGGGATTGAAGTGGTCTCTTCTGATGTAGGATCAAGTGCAGGGCTTTGAGACTGTGTATTGGAGGAAGATTTACTTTTATCAGCCAAAGTATTTGTAGGAGAGTGTTCTGCAGCAAAATAAGAGGGCATTGTGTTTTATTTATTGGCACCTTGGCTATTTTATCAGTCTTGTTTAGCCTTCTGGATGTCATTTGAAAAGGTGGAACAATATCCTCTTTATTCCAGTAAAGTGTGATAACTTGTGTAAGGGATACCCCTGTCTGTCAGCATCCGCCAACCAAGTAATATAAGATCACTTTCTTAATTTCTAGAAATTATCCTTGAGATGTGAGCCTCTACCTATAAGTGCCTCTTTATCGATATGACCAGCGGTTGGAGTGAGCGGTGATACCAGAAAACCTCCCCTGGCCAATTGTATATTTCCAGCACTGTCAGCGTTACTATATGTCCCTGTAGCAGGGGCGCTCTTTAAGCACTGCCCTCGTGGGTATGGTTTACACTCAGTCTCACCTCTGTTCCGTTTATGCCAGCTCCGGTTAACTGCTGCCGTCTGTAAGATGGTTCTGTGGTGTGGGCTATGCGGCAAGCAGCATGAGTGAACCGGCCCTGTCTGTAGTGTCAGTAAGATGGCGCCCATTGCGTGCTCAGTCTAGGCCTGTAGTGACTGTTTTGCTGCTTCTCCTTATAGCCTGTGATGGTCCGGGTGGTATCCCCGGTTCAGGGTGTGCTCCTCTCTCTAGCTTTGGTCCATAAAATAAATTATAGCGAGTTGAAGCGACCCCAGACAGTGCTTTTAGGACCCTATGTGCGGAGCTCCGGATTTATGCAACCATCGTGGTTGCTACCAAGCTCCGCCCCGTCACATCATATTTATTATAACAGACCTTAAGCAACATTTGACACTTTGCTATATATCTTATTCTAACGAGAGTTCTGTTGCAATATAGCAATTGTGAGTAATCCATTATTTATAAAACATTATTTATATTTATAAAACAATCAGTGAACTGTTAGTCATTTTTCCCCCTGTTTGTTTCAAGATTATAATGCAGCAAATTTTGTGCAAACGCTAATAATTTTACAAGACATCTCACAGGGGGTCTTCTCAAGTAACTTAATAAAAAGTATACACCAAGCACTTGTGTACTCACTTTCAGGACTGTATAATAACCTGGATATTAGCTCTTAAATAAATCTGACCAGTAATCCAGTGTTTTTAACGTTCATGTGTGTGGGCAGCTGACAGGATACATTACCTGTGCCAAGCTGTCTCTCTATTTTATTCGATTTATTCATATTAAAAGTTATGTTTTAACTTAATCCATTCATTCCATTTATTTTTTTGTGTTCAGAGGCATAACCTTTTTTTCATCCCACTCTAGGGATGTTTTGCTAGTATATTATATAATTTATGCCTATACACAACCATTTGGGTTCAGTCTACTAATATTTGTTTCTTGAGTGACAAGACTCCCAAGTGGAAACAAATTTCATATTGTCAAAGCTACACTCCAGTGTAAAAAAACCTTTTAGAGACAGATATATCAGGTGCGGCTGTTCTAATACTTAAATCACAAATGCGGTATACAAATGATCAGCAATGTGCTGTGACAAGTTCAAGAAAATGATTCTTGCAGCCAAGTCCTTAATTGTAAAATGTAGCTTTTATTTAAAAGTTATAAAATTGATTTCACAGACTTGGTTGATGTCAGTAAGTACTGTGTACTGAATGCAATTACCTCCAACCCCCAATTCGTGTCACCTGACGCGTTTCGCCATAGCTTTATCAAAAGTGACTCATCTATCCGGTTAACCCTAAACTGACACATACTCACTGCAAGTACCTATCCTGTTAACCCCTATACTGCTCCATACCCACTGCAAGTGCCCATCTGAACTATTAACCCCTATATTGCCACTAGCCCACCGCAAGTACTTATCTAAACTATTAACCCCAATACGCCACTAGCCTACTACAAGTACCCTACACTATTAACCCCTAAACCACCGCTAGCATACCACAAGTACCCTACCTTATTAACTCTAAGCCGCCAAACTAACACTAAAGCTTTCTTAAAGCGGAGTTAGCACATGAGCAGGATCATTATACTGCTCCACTCGTAATCTTGCCTTTATGTGTCCCAACCTTTTCCTTTTCTTTCTTTTTAGCTATTTATTGGTGTATATCTGTAGTGAGTTAATAGTTTTCATTGGATAATATTTTGATAGTATGAGACTGATGTTACGATGTGAAAATTCTAGGTTTTGTCACATTTCACAATAATATTTTTCTAATAATGTATATTAAAACTATTTGTCTGTATCATTTTTAGAGTAGATTGTAATCAGTTTCTTTTGCTCCATAAAGAGCTGTATCATACAAGGACAACATTGTCCTATTGAGAAGCTCATCTGTGTATGGTGGAAGCAAGCTGAGGTATTGGGAACAGCTAAACTTAATAAAGTGTTAGACACTGAATTCCCATAGATTATTCAATTGAGAGGATTAACCCTTCCAGATTAAAGCTTTATGTGTGGGGCTATGATGAGACTGTGGGCATAGTACAAGATAACATGGGGGACCACTTATTTGGAGCACTCTACACCAATATTCCTTTCATGTTGTCATTAATATGAGTTTCTCATGGTGGTGTATGTCACTACAATTAACAGCTTATATTGAGATTGATGCTATATGTGCCATTTTCTTTCCCTTTCTTTGTATACAAATGTAACACAGATACCATTATTTTTGCTCAATTGATTAACTGCTTATAATATAATTATGCAGTCAATATCTTGCTTCACATTTAATTGGCTTTTAAAGAGCATATTCCCAAACATACTTTGATAAATGTCCCCCATGTCAGGTGTGAACAAACCATTCTCAAATTGCCTCTTAAATGGCCAGGATTTCCAGTTAATCCCTAATTCTATCTAATGGCTTAATTTAATTGTGAAATATCTAGCTTGCTCTGGGAATATAAGGATAGGTTTTCTTACCTCATCTTTATATCTAAAGTGCCTGAAAAGCGAGAGACAGTTTGAATAATAATGTATTGACTCCCTAAGACCCAAGTACAAAAAGGGTTACAGGTGAAAATAGCAATCAAAACACAAGTAGCCTTGGCCCAGGAATAAAAAGGCAGATTTCTCTTGAGTATTAAGTACAGACACACAAGCAGGAGAGATGTCATACATATTTATTAAGCTCTTTAATCTGCTAAGGTATTGTTCTGCTGAGTAAAGTTTATTCCCTGTGAGGCAGGAAAGCAGTTTTCACTTTTCTAAGTAAAAGGAAATATGACTGAGCTGTTTTTCAATAATAGCAAAGCCTTTTAGTGTTGCATTGAATATGCTTAATGCTCACTAAAAAGCTTTAGCATTTAAATTATGCTATTTTCTAGGCTTACTGGGTCATCAGCTACATTAACTCAAAGAAAATCTAGTAAAGAAACAGCTGAAGCAAACACAAAGAGAAACAGAAATATTTTACAACATTACTGTCTATATCTTATAATCGTCTACTTATATTTTTGTATCAGTGGTTCTGAGAACCTGACAATTTCTTCAACAGACATTCAGCTGACATATAGGGCTCCATTTATGTTCAATCAGGCAGACAAAGTTCTTGTATGCAGCCAATCACGCGCAAGAGGGGGCTGTCAATCATCCCAAATCGATCTGATTTGGATGATTGAAATCCGCCATACTTTAGCTTGTGGAGAGGTTAAGTAGTAGCGGTCTTAAGATATCTGCTACTTAACTAATGTTTCAGGCTCGCTCACACAAACCTTAAATGCTGGGGTTCTGAAGCTGCTACCACAGTGTAGTAAATGGGGATGAAGAATGGTGTTCGTGTAAATAATTTTGTTAGTAATAGTGTGTACAAGGCCTAGTTTAGGTTTATACTGTAAAGCAGGATTAGGGTAAGCAGCCTGGTGAAAAGAATGTTCTTTTATTTTAGCAATTTAAAGAGGGTAATTTAAATGTATTACAGTTTTTATGTTTTGTTTTTAAATATATTATATATATTTATGTTCTTATTCTAAGTCTACTTTTGTTTTGTGGAATTGTGTCTTAGTCTACAAGATTCATTATTATTACAAATATTATTATTTTTTTCAGTTGAATGGAATACTTTTTTATTTTTTTAATTTTTCTGCTTTTTATTTTGCTTGTATTTAAAGGGGCAGTCTAGACACAATACTTATTTTTTAATACTTACATACCACACAAGCATGTTGCAACGGGTTCCACATCTATGAGTTTGTAAGAAGTACATGGAACTTCTAAATAATCTTTGTTTCTAGGAGCCGAAAATGGCTGCCAAGCTCTGTCCACAGCTTTCTTCTTGTCCAGTTAGCTGTTTTCTTGTATGACAGTTTAGCATTGCACACTTAAAATATTTCAGTTAGGGGGGCGGAGCCAGCATCTGAGCTGAACAGACGCACACCTCAGGAGCTCCTGCTGTATTTCTCATTAAAATTCAGCTTATCAACTACTGGGGTCTTCATTTTTAATGCTTATGGGGAGATTGGTGGCTTAGGAGATGTACTGGAGCTGAATCTCAAAAAACAATATTACTTTGCGTGGTAAAATCCCCAGACACGACGATACTGACTTTCTGAGTTCCCGGGAGCGGCCATTTCCCTAACCACATGGAGACTAACGTGAGTGATTAAACTGTCTGCCTAACTTAAATTGGCCTCGGATCTCTCAAGAGCACAATGACATATGCAGCCCTTATCCTCAGAGAGCTCTCCAGCCTCTTAGATGACTACCAGGAGGCTTTTTCACTAGCGCTAGAGGAGGCGTTCAAATTCGGGAGGGCGGAATCCACAGTGCCTGCTCATTGCAATGTCGACCCTGCCGCAGCCTGTCCCGGAAGTATCATTTGGGAGCCCCTGTGCTTAACACCGGCTTGCCTTGCAATACGGGAGACAGAAGAAATAATACCCAAGAGTACACCTAACTCATTTGATGAGGTAGTCCCTGAGATGATTCAGCGCGGTGTACGGATCTCACTTACCCTGTCTCCTGCTTACCATCTTGCTGTCCCGATCACTCATCTCAGTCAGGCACTGAAGAGACCTAAGAAGAAAGTAATAGATGTTATCCCTTTAGATGTCAGTAGCAGCACTTTGCTGGAGATTAATCCTGGAACCTGCTATCGACCATACGGAGGTGCTCAATTACCCTGGCCGGCTGGGGTAGGTTAAATGAGAGACGCTGCTGGTGCTACGGGGCCCCCAATAAATGAGACACTTGCGGTAATAGAGTATTAAGAGACTTTTTTTTTATAGTATGGAGCATATTGACTTTATCTGAGAGCACACGTTTTTGCATTACCATTTATTTGGACCCTGGATACAGTATGAACTTACTAGGCAACGCTGTGGAAAATCGCAGTTGTGACCTAACTCTGCCTAACTTTCAAGGGTACTGTCAGTCGGCCTAGTGGGCCACCTCAAGCCTCCATTTGATTTATGTTTTACAGTTTTTCTGGCAAGGTGGTTCACTGAGTTGCAGATACACCTACAATCTCTCAATATAGTAGTCTGTGATCACAAGATAAGGCTATAGTGTAGTGATATAAAATATGATACTGTACATAGTTTGCTCACGCTTTAAAAGTGTTACACCTAGGTATCATGCCTTACTAATATTTTATCATCAATGTGTCAAAGCTGTTCTATATGATGGTTACTGTTTGTCTCGCAGAGTCATAACTCAATTGTTAGCAATAGATTTGTCACTGCTATTATGTTATGTACCTGTAAAACTTTTCCCTGTTACATCCTATACCATTGGAAAGCAGTTATTACTTATGTTATTGTACTGCTATTATGGCGGTTTGCATTATCTCACCCCTATTATGCTACCAGTTAGCTCACTAATCTTCTTAAGTTTTTGGCGCTTTTAGAGAGTCCCCAGTATCTGATGGTCTCCCTGGCCGTCCCTTTTAGACTACTATATGGTGCGTTGTCCTGTCCGCGGCCGAGACAGGGCAGGTCACTTTGTCCACTTTAACATTGTATTGAGGCGGGAGCGCATTTACCCATAGTATTTCTCCCTTTGCAAAGTTAATATCAAACTATAGCACACAACTGTTTGGTCATGTCTCTATACTAAGCAAGATTGTCTTTTTCGAGGTTAGTGAGCGACAACCTATAGGCAGAGGATCACACCCCAATTTATCTTACAGTTAATGGCTCATAATAGCCTTTCTATTAAGGGGAATGGTAATCTCTCTCTTTATTACTTCTATGTCAGCGCTCCAGAAAAGTAAGTCAAAAACCTTAGTGGGGGCTGGACCCACACTAGTGCTATCATATATAGTCTCCTTATCTACAATTTAGTACATGGGCCACTTAACTAGTGGTAGGCTTGGGGCCTTAAACTTCTGGGCTCTCACATGTAGAGTACGGCATTGACCTATCTTTCTACTAGCTCATACCTATATGTCCTCTAATATCCAGATACCCTGGCAACTCTCAGATTAGTTTTAGCGCTTTGCTTAAATGCTTGTCTACTATACTCGAATCGCCGTCTCCCTCCCCCCTCCGCAATATAACCGCCAGTACCCAATGTGCCCACAAATTTTTTTATTTTTTTTTATTATATAGCATGGAGCTCGCGCAACTTCCTGACCTAATTTGTCGATTTACTCACATATTTTGTCCACCATACTTGGCCTACCACCCCCCCTTAATATACCTCCTATCTTAGGAGAGTGAATTATGTGGTTTCTCTAGCCAATACCACACCTTATTTCCCCTCCTTTCAATTATATCTTGCACTACAAAATTATATTAGCACTACTTCTCCTCCCAAGCTGAGCAAGATTGTTTCGCATTATCTTCTTTTCTCACAAACAAAATATTTAGTTTGCATTTTTACCTTGCTGTTCTATTTCCCTAAGCTATTCTTATACAATCATTGAGCTTACATCTGAGGTTTACCTCGCTGTTATATCTCCATGAGCAGCACCTATATAATTGTTTAGTTCACATTTGATATTTACCGTGTTATATCTCCCTAAGCAACGCCTATATAATTGTTTAGTTTGCATTTTCTAATTACCCTCTTGTCATGACTTCCTAAGCAATGTCTATACGACTTTCTAGTTTATATTGGATGTCTACCCTGTTGTTATATTTCCATACCAACTCTTATACTGATATTTAAACCCAAGATGTTTTGATCGTTTATTAAGGGAAATAGCTCAAGAAAAAAAAATGAAAATGAAAATGAGGTTCCAACCTTCAGTTCAGTATTCCCTCCAATGTGAATCTTGTTTTTCTGCATGGTAACCATTTTCTTGTAATGTATTATATCTATATGCTTTTTGGTTTATCACCTTGCATAAGTTGTATTGCTTTTTCCACAACCTCAATAAAAATTGATTGTAAAAAAAAAAAAAAAAAATATTTCAGTTAACTACTTCAAATTGCACATGCACAAATCAGTGCATGCAAGTAGGAAAACGTATTCATGAGTCGATCATGATTGGAGAAAGTTAGCATAACAAAATATACATGCAATAGTTGGGCAGAGCTTGGCGGCCATCTTTGACTCCGAACAAACAATTAATATTTAAATGCTCCATGTACTTCTTACAAGCTAATAAGCTTATAGATGTGGGACCAGTGGCAGGATGCCTCTCTGGTATGTTACAATAAGTAATCAAAATTATTTTTTGAGTCTAGACTTCCCCTTTAATTGTTTGTGCCAATATTCAACTAAGACAATGTTCATATTAGCTTTGCATTCACTTTTTTCCATTTATACAATGCACCACCTGAATCAGCCATCTATCAGCATGTTTAAAACAGGGGCCTCCAGTTTATAGCACTGACTCATTCTCTAAACTCTCCACCTTCACTAATTTGAGCGCTATTTCTTTTCTCCTCTGTGCAGTTCCTCATTATACTGTTACACCTCACCATCCAAGCAGACCAACTACTTGTTGTGGTCTGGTCTTTCCTTATATTCAACCCTATAAATGTTCCTCTGCATTTTTCAAATTAAAGCCTTTGTCACACTTAAAACATATGATTGCCTCACCACTGCACTGGCTCACTTACCCATACATTTTTCCTGCACCCGATCTTTCAGCCACATAAGATATCAGAACAAATCACTGGTGATGCAGCCTCTCTGTCAGCTACATATCCACATAAGGCATTAGTGGGATTCACTGGAGTCCCTCTGCCAGTCACATCCCCACTGTCTGACCTCAGACAACTGGCAAAACAGCCCCTCTGTCAGCTACATACCCACATTAGGCATCCAACAAGATCCAATGGGCTCCCTCCACTGGTCACATCCCAACATCAAACCTCAGATAAAACCCCTGGCCTTTCACCCTTTTAGAAGCCCATACTTCAGTTGGCTACTGTTCCGCTGCATGAATGATGCACCATTAACACATGCAGACCAATTCTCTTTGTAAGGACAAGAGAAGAAAGAGAGCGCAACCCACTCTAAGGGTAAAAATGTTTTAATATAACACGCAATACAAGAAGTGCTAGTAATGCACGTACAGAATATAAAATCAAACAGGCACAATCATATCACCACAGTCCGGTTTGTCAGTATCAGCGTGTGTCTTGATGTTTCAGCAGTCCGTGATCACCTTCCTACACTCTCCGGAAAAGTTTCAGGGTCTCACGGTACTAGCAGGACCGTAGCTGAATCATGCAGTTTCTGACTGTGGTAGATTGAAGTGCGTATACCTCTACGCGTTTCGTCAAGCTCCGGCTTAACTTTCTCAAGAGGATATATTAAATTCCAAAAGTCCGTGGTTTTTAAATGTTCAAGGAAAAGCGCGCCCCTAGCATCTCAACTTCTCATTGGGCTGACGCTTCCCTTTGTGATTGGCTTAATGTCCAGACAACTCCCATATAAAATGGACCAATAGGAGCAGTCCATTCACGTCACTAGAAAAATAGGAAAAAACAACACAACGAACAACTTAAAAAGGAAATTACTCACAGCTTAATCAATGCGAGAGTGCATATACATATAAAGAAAATGCTCGAATAGGTATAATGCAAATATCTGATCTTAAAAATTTTTAAGTACAAGGAAAAAGGAAGCGCTGAGAGTTCACATACTCAAACAAAAGGATACCTATATATTTATTCATATTGAAAAGTTATGTTGTTCTTTAAAAATCTATATTTTAAACACATAAATATAGATTTTTAAAGAACAACATTAACTTTTCAATATGAATAAATATATAGGTATCCTTTTGTTTGAGTATGTGAACTCTCAGCGCTTCCTTTTTCCTTGTACTTAAAATTTTTTAAGATCAGATATTTTATAAGTATTTGCATTATACCTATTCGAGCATTTTCTTTATATGTATATGCACTCTCGCATTGATTAAGCTGTAAGTAATTTCCTTTTTAAGTTGTTCGTTGTGTTGTTTTTTCCTATTTTTCTAGTGACGTGAATGGACTGCTCCTATTGGTCCATTTTATATGGGAGTTGTCTGGACATTAAGCCAATCACAAAGGGAAGCGTCAGCCCAATGAGAAGTTGAGATGCTAGGGGCGCGCTTTTCCTTGAACATTTAAAAACCACAGACTTTTGGAATTTAATATATCCTCTTGAGAAAGTTAAGCCGGAGCTTGACGAAACGCGTAGAGGTATACGCACTTCAATCTACCACAGTCAGAAACTGCCTGATTCAGCTACGGTCCTGCTAGTACCGTGAGACCCTGAAACTTTTCCGGAGAGTGTAGGAAGGTGATCACGGACTGCTGAAACATCGAGACACACGCTGATACTGACAAACTGGACTGTGGTTATATGATTGTGCCTGTTTGATTTTATATTCTGTACGTGTATTACTAGCACTTCTTGCATTGCGTGTTATATTAAAAAAAAATTACCCTTAGAGTGGGTTGCGCTCTCTTTCTTCTCTTGTCCTTGCAGTGTATTGTTATATCAGGAGCACAGCCCTGGTTGTCCTTTTGAGAGCAGCACCCACCGATTTACCAACCACACCTGGGAAGTATTTTACTTATTCCAGATAAGTGTTAAAACTGTTATTTGATGTTTCGAATATCTATACATATATATATATATATATATATATATATATAATAAATGTTCACTTAGATCTATTTAGCTCTGATTTGGATATCTTGCTTTTTCCTTATATATCAACATTGTATGTTTTGAACATTAGAATATCCATCAGATTTACTCTTTACTCTGTGCAAAGAAGCGCAGCTTATACTTTGCTACTTGTATGCAATTCTCTTTGTAAATTTAAATCTTCCAAGTTCCCCCCTCCCCCCATTTATTCTCCAATTAATCTAGCTCTTTCCTAACAGTATATCCTCTATTATAGGTTTCCTCTCAATTGGACATGTATTTATGGAAAATAGAATGGGGTAAAAAAGAAATCTGTGTAAGGTAGCTATAGTTGTATAAATGCAATCGGTTTAATGCTGCCAATTCTTGGCTATATGAAGAACTAAATATATGACATACATACATGCATACAAACATGCATAAATACATATACATACATGCACGCATACATACATACATGCATATAGATGTATATATACTTGCATAAATGATACACACATGCATATATTCATGAAGACATACATGAATACATACATACATGTGCATTGTTTTGCAGTCTGGACTCCTTGAAAAACCATTGACTTTTGCTTATCTTATTGGTCTTGTTGTTTTGGACAATAAGGGACAGGTATAAATAGGCTCCTGCACATATATCAAGTAATTGTGCAAAATACAGAACTCTGAATGTCATAGAATGTATTGCAGCTTCTCTGGGGGCAGTGGAAAAACTACAGTTTTCAGGTTGAATTTTCAGGAAAAGAGAGCAAAATAAATAATGAAAGTTCATTGCAATTTTTTTCCAAATGCGTAGTTAAAGCTTTTATTGGGTATTCAACTTTGACTTTGATTTGTGGTGGGTAAGGGTGTAGAAAGAGTTGTGAGGTGTGTGGTGGTTAGTGATGTTTGAACTTGGGGTTAATATTGGCAAATGAGATCAGATGAGGTTTTGTTAGTGTTAAATTATGTCAGTGTTGTTATCTCAGTGGGAGGAGTATTTAATTATTTATTTAATAATATAGGTCAGAAAAGTCAGTGAAATCTTATAGAAAATACAAAGATGCACAATGAACTTGCATTGAGCGAATAACTGGGCTAAGGTAGAAAATTAAAATCTTGGCCCATTTAAATTTAAAATGGGTTTTGTTAGTAAAGATCAAGAGAGGGCAGAAGTTTTAAACTCCTTTTTTGTTCAGTATTTAGCAAAGAAGAAATAATGGCTGTAGATTCTCAGATTAATGTTAAACAAAAACTTGCAGAAAATGTGATTGGCTGACACAGGATAAAGTGATTATGCAATTAACCAATATTAAGGTAGCCCCCAGGCTAGATGGCATACACCCATAGGTACTCAATGAAGCATAGTTATAGCCATTGTTTTTAAGCCTCCTGAGTTCTTTTTTTTCTGGGGTTGTACCAAAATATTGTCACTGCAGAGTTGTATAAATTGGAGGACTGGGAAAGCATGTTTCAGATGAGATTAAATTTAGATAAATGCATAAGGGATTACATGCCCTACATCTCCTGAGTGTCTGCTTGTAACTTAACTTAACACTTAATATAACTTAACAACTAATAAATAAAACACAACACAGTTCTGTGGGTGAAAGACCCGTGGGTCGCATTTATTGGTACCAGCCGTGGAACTGACAGTTAACTTATCCACGGGTGGCGGCAATCGGGGCCTACATCTAACTATGAATAACCCCTTCTAGAAAATGGCCAAGGGACACCGCTGCAGACCACAAGGCGGAGATACTCACGCAGCTTACATAATTAGGGGTTTTCCGGCCTAACAATACTCAGCCCGAGCACGCCCAAGCATACCAAGCCTGTGACGTCACCCTGACCGCAATGGCCATTACCAAACCTCCTTCCAGTCTGCAGCCGTGATCCTGACCACCCGCCAGAGTAGGGTGCAAGCATTATTAACTCCAAACCTGTAGGTCCAGCCTTGACGAACAGCATGTCAATAACTGGGGAGTTCAAAATTACCGTCCTTGGTCTTAGGGAAGTAGTTTGAGTAACCCTCTTCCTGCCTTAGACACCTAGTCTCGATAGAGACCTAATGACAGACCGATTGCCGCCTGTTATTTCTTTGACTGAATCAATAGAGCATTACCAGTGCCAATCAGTAATGCCTATCACCAAATCCATAATGCATTACAAGTGCCAATCCGTAATGCATAACAAATCCATCCGGTTGGATGACAAGACAAAACAACAGAGCATAACAAATTCTACAACAGTGCATAACAGGGCTGGGAGGGTGGGGAAAATTCTTCTGGGAGTCCACAGGAACAAAGAGGAAGTGGAATTCCTGTACATCCTTCTTATAAGGTTAGTAGACCCCTCCCAACATAATGCAACATTGTAACTAATACACACACACACAGCAGCACTCACTCCTACAGGCCTTAACCCTTAGCTACGCTCCGGGCTATTTGCCCTGCACTTTCTTAAGGGATTAAATGCCCTACATCTCCTGAGTGTCTGCTTGTAACTTAACTTAACACTTAATATAACTTAACAACTAATAAATAAAACACAACACAGTTCTGTGGGTGAAAGACCCGTGGGTCGCATTTATTGGTACCAGCCGTGGAACTGGCAGTTAACTTATCCACGGGTGGCAGCAATCGGGGCCTACATCTAACTATGAATAACCCCTTCTAGAAAATGGCCAAGGGACACCGCTGCAGACCACAAGGCGGAGATACTCACGCAGCTTACATAATTAGGGGTTTTCCGGCCTAACAATACTCAGCCCGAGCACGCCCAAGCATACCAAGCCTGTGACGTCACCCTGACCGCAATGGCCATTACCAAACCTCCTTCCAGTCTGCAGCCGTGATCCTGACCACCCGCCACAAGAGACTGACCTGCATATACAATGGTCCTGACTCTTGCCGCCACCCTATACTCTTAGGAGTAACTCCTGCCTGATGTTCTGCAAGAACAAATCTACTCCTGCCGGTTCTAAATGAACCCCATCCTGCCTATACAAACCCTTATGGGCTGCCGAGATGTTCCCGTGCTCTACCACAAAACCCTCGAGTTCGACTACCTGCTTCCTCAGGTCCCTATTGATCTTTTTCCTGACCTGGAAAGCTGCCTTATGACACACCATGTGCCTCCATCTTAATCTAGGGATCACATTCGACCACCCGATTCTCACACCTGGAAACCAGAGTTTGAACTGCCTCAGGTCTGACTGCATTGCCCGGATTAAATCCAACGTGGGAATGGCCCCCACATTATTGCCGCCAGCATGAATTATCAAAATGTGAGGTTTCTCCCATCTTTTTGCTGCGGTCTGGAGCAATGCAGGCAGATCTGACCAAGACAAGCCTCTGCGCCCTAGCCAACGTAACACAGCCCTGGACGATTCAATTCCTAGCTGCTGTCCTCCTGGCATGGCTGCAGCTCTAATTGCGGCCCAGTGCACATATGAATGGCAGACGATCCACACCCGTACAGGACCTGGACGTGTTTCTGAAACAAAGGAAACAAGAGTTAGCCCGCTTGCAGTAGACCAGGTCCACAACCTTGGCCCATAACCTTCTGGTATCACCCCCGCAAGCCCCCCAACTCTTGCATGCATGACCCTTGATCCCCGATCTCAAACATACAGCGGCCTAACGTAAGATTTATACCGCTGCGACCTCCACCGCCCCAATGAGCGGATCCGATCCGAGGACCAACCCAGCTCTGCTGCTGTCGTCGCTGCCCCCACCCTGAAGGAGTGTGGGGCGATCCGAGACCCGTCTAGGCCAGCCTTTTGCGCTGCCTTCTCCAATACCTTGCCAAACTGGTATCTGGTCAGCGGGTCTCCATTAGCATGTATCAAAAACCTGGAGGAGCCTCCTGGCCGTACTCCCAGGTAAGATGACACTAGCCGCACCGGGCAACAGGCAACACCCTGCTGCCCCGGCAGTGAAAGCCAGGCTCCCCGGCCCTCCTGGTCCATTTTGGACCTGGGAAAGAACAATAGCACGGAGTCCTTCACCAGCCGAACATGGCTGTGCATGACCCCCCCTGTGGCCGCCGTTCTGGCTCGCGGTACCAACTCACCCACCCTTAATGCGCCGTGAAACACTAAGCCAAAGGCCGCCCCAAAGAGGCGGGCCTCAAAAGGTGAGGAACATATCTCTGGCAGCATGTCCAATAATTTTACTAGCCGTTCTGCCGTAATGGGCTCCCTTGTGTCTCGTCGTGGAACTTCCAGACGGCCCCAGCCCCTCAACAGCTGTTTAACGAGAAAGGATCGCGACTCGTCTTTAAAGGCGTATAGCCTGCAGAAAAAAGCCACAGCGGATAGTCTTGCTACCACCGCCCCCTTCGTTGCTCGCTTACCTCTCAGCTCCGCCAGCCAGCGCAACAAAAACCCTTGTTCACCCTCGCAAGAGGGGAACTCACGGAGGTCGCAAAAACCTACCCATTCACTCCAGTACCTCACGTATGCCGACCATGTGCTGGGTGCCAACAAAGCCCGCAACACCGGGATCAGTTGCTGTAGTCCTTCGCCATCTGCCACAAAAAGAGAGGGCAAGAAAGACCATTAGGAGCCGCGGCAGGCGCCGCAGCCCTAAATGCCCCCCACTGGAAGCGCAACAGCGCATCCGCAACTATATTCTGCACCCCTGGCACATGCCGTGCCCTACAGTCAATGTTCAGTTGCAAACATCTCAACACCAGGTGTCGCAAATAATGTATGACCACAGGGGATGAAGCAGAAAGCCTGTTAACCGCAAACACCACGCTGAGATTATCCGTCCAGAAAATCACAGCCCTGTTACTAAACAGGTGACCCCACAATTCCACCGCAACCAGGATAGGAAACAATTCCAGAAGACAAAGATTGCGTGTAAGCCCTCTGGTCGCCCATTCGGTCGGCCAGGGCTCCGCACTCCAAGCGCCTTCAAAGTAAGCCCCATACCCGGATGCTCCTGCAGCGTCTGTGAACAGATGTAGCGCTTGGTTAGATATCGGCTCCCTTCGCCACATGCAGACGCCGTTAAAGTCCTGGAGAAACCTCTCCCAGACCTGCAAATCCGCCATGAGGTCCCTCGTGATGCGAATACGCGATGCCGGAGCCCTACCTCCACCCAAACACTGCTCTAGTCGCTTGCTAAACACCTTCCCCCACGGGATCACTCTCCCCGCAAAGTTAAGGAGGCCAAGGAGCGATTGCAGTTCCCGCAGCGAACATGTCTGCGTTGCAACCATGGCCCGCACAGCCGCCAACATCTTGGCGACCTTTTCCTTAGGCAGCCTGCATTTACCTGCCACTGAATCGATCTCGATGCCAAGGAACGTCAAGCACGTGCACGGCCCCTCCGTCTTATCCTCTGCCAGAGGAACCCCAAACCTGGCCATCATGAACCTCATGACTTTCATTAAGGAGGCACATTCTTGCGAGTTGGCCGCCCCTACCAGGAGTAAGTCATCCAAGTAGTGCGCCACTCTATCACTCCCCGCCACCGAGACCACCGCCCAGTGCAGGAAAGTGCTGAATGCCTCAAAGTACGCGCAGGATATCGAACAGCCCATGGGCAGACAACGGTCGACATAGTAACCCCCTTCAAACCAACACCCCATCAGCCCAAAGGATGATGGGTGAATCGGGAGTAGCCTAAACGCGGATTCCACGTCTAGTTTCGCCATTAATGCTCCCGGGCCCCGTTCCTTAACCAGAGCCAGCGCGTCGTCAAACGACTGGTAACGGACCGAGCTCAATTCCTCCGGTATAGCGTCGTTTACCGACCGCCCTTTCGGATAAGAGAGGTGTTGTATGAGCCTGAACTTACCTGTCTCCTTCTTGGGGACCACCCCTAGTGGGGAGACAACTAAATCCGGTAGCGGCCGGTCCCTAAAAGGGCCTACGACCCTACCCAAGGCCACTTCTTTGCCCAGTTTTTCCCTGACTGCCTCAGGGTATTGGGAAGCCGATTTCAGGTTTTTCCTGTCACGTGCTCCCCCTACCCGGCCTACTACCGGGATCACAAAGCCCTCACGCAACCCGCTATCCAGAAGCTGAGCAGCCGCCCTATCTGGGTACCTACGCAGCCATTTACAAATGACCTGGACTCTAAGTGGTGAATCCGCCCTTAGCGCCAGCGCCTCCTTTGCTCCCAAACCGATCAGTTTGGGTGTCTCGCTTTTTGGAGCAATCAGCACCGGGGTGCTGCCCGCTGCAAAACTTGCAGACGTGCTTGAACGTGCACAAAGTGCCCCGCTCACACGCCTTGTCCTGGTATCGCCAGCATACACCTCCTTGTCGCCGTCGAAAGCGCAAAGTCTGCCTAGCCCCAGGCGATGTCGCTATGGCGCCTCCTTGCGCCCTCCTTTCCGCATCAAGATGCGCCCAGAGGTGCAAATCCATCGTACCAAAATCAAGCAGTGGGTTGCCCACTTTCTTTTTCCGGTATAACATATCATACTCCCTCCAAGCACCATCGGCAAACTTCCTGTGTATTGCGTCGATGGTGTCAACGTACTTAAAGAGGGCAGTCCCCTGATCGGGAAACCTCTCTAAGTAGCAAGTGGCGTAGACCCGGAAACACCGATGCCACTCCTCAAGGGTATCAGGCCGCCTAAATTTCTTAGGGCCCGTACCATCCTCCGCCATCTCCTTAAACTTAAAGGCCTCTGCAGACAGCTCAAACATGTTAACATACTTACCGTCCTGGATACGTTTCACAGTTTTAGTTTTAAGGTGTGCATGCAAACTGTGTACCTGGCACGAATAAGTATCCCCGTGTACCGCTGCCTTTCTGTTCACCACCTGTGGTGACCCCCCAGCAACCCCTAAGAGTTGAGATGACTGCGCCCCACTACTGGCCATGTCATCCCTGTGATTGCCCTTACTCATCTTCCTCAACATTCTATACATCCTCCTATGCCCTTTCGTGTGCAAACCCAGGGACCCATCTATCTCAGATCCTGACCCTGACCCACTAGAGCTGGAAGAATTACACCGCCCCCTAGGTAAACCAAGTTGCATCTCACCAGAGGAAGCGCCCGATGTGGCTTGGCCTTGTCCAGAAGCACTGCTGACTCCTCTAGGCACGAGAGCTCCGGAACTCTGAGTCGCCATATCCCTGCTGGATGAGGAAGTCCTGGGTACCTGCAAAATAGAAGCCAAGAGGGGAGTACCTCGGGAAGGGCCAGCCATCTCTTCCCTATCCCCCCTTTCCTCAAATTCTAGATAGCCCTCCCGGTCACTGTCACTCACACCGCATGCCACACTCACATCATCATCCGTATTGGTGGCTAACCCGCTAGTCGAATCCTCTTGAAATCTCACGGTCCTACTCCGACCCTGAGACTTCGATCCCCTAGCCTGTCTCGCCTGTCCCCTCCCGGGGCTCTCTAAGCCTTCCCCAGTGCCAACGCTAATGCTAGCATGCCCCCTTTTTACAGCCCCCCTTGTGGCTATTTGCTCAGATCGTGCTGGTGAAGTCCTGCTGGGCGTCATGATACCCTGCAGGCCTTGCCCCTGGGGCTCCGCTATTGCGGCCTCGCCCCTTGAGCTGTGTGCCAGGATGGCCCCCTTATTCGCGGTCTTAGCCGCGGGGGCCTTTCCTTTACTTTGGGCCGCGGCGCGTGCGGGGGCCGCCTTAGCTTTTCCCCCTCCTAACGTAGGCCGCGAGCGCGAGGCGGGTGCCCTGTCGGCATCCCCCCCCTTATTACTGTGTCCAGCTGCGGCTCTAGTGCGCACACCCTGTTGTGACGCCCCCGGAGTGCCCTCCGGAGGCCCCTGCTGCCCCGGTGCCACGCTCACAGTTGCCCCATGATTCAGCACCTCTGCCCCTCTATCCGGCCTATCATGCGCCCCCCCCGGCCTCCTGGGCCCCATCGTTCTTGCCCCCAAGAGCGGGTGTCCCCCCCCGAGGTGCTCCCTTCTTACCTTCAGAGCCCGGGGGGAACGATCCGCTCTGCTCGCTGTCCAGATTGCGACTGCCGCAAGCGGAAATGACGTCACCAGAAGTGACGCGGGAGCGCGCAACGCCGCCGGAAGTCGACGCGGCGGCCATTTTAGAAGCCACGAGGGACGACGGACCGGAGGCCTGTACCTCGCCGTAGGCCAAAGCCGGGGCCTGAAGTACCGCTGGACCCGACGACGTACCCGCGAGGACCGACGCCAAGGACTGGAGGAGAGCCACCGCCGCCGCCACTGATTCCCCGGAGAGGACCACTGCCGCAGGTGAGGCCGCACTGCTCCCTCTACCCGCGCCAACGACGCTCACCCCCGAGGTGCCCGCACTTGCCAAGGCCTCGCTGGGCCCTGCCACTACAGGCCCCTGACTAAGGCCGACACCGGAACCCCCGGTTACAGAACCGGGACCTCCGGAGCCGAACCCAGAGCTCCCCTGGGACCCCCTAGGCTCGAAAACCGACCCGCCGGGCGCTCCTACTCGCCCCCCAGGCCCAATCTCCCCTGAGGGCCTACAGTCTGTCTCACACGACGGATAGGCTATACCGGGGCCACCATCCCCCTCTAAATTCTCCCGTGCAGGAGAATGGAACAACAATGGGCTACCCCCCCCCCTAAGGGAGAAACAGGCAGACACAGCCCAGACCCATGGCCCAGACCCACCGTGACAGTTCCAGATGGGGATGGTGCAACCCACTCCACGTCCTCTAACTCCATTTCTTCCCATTCTCCAGATTCGCCTTCCATTGGAAAATGCTGCAAACTGCTAAGCTGAAAATTCTTCTGGGAGTCCACAGGAACAAAGAGGAAGTGGAATTCCTGTACATCCTTCTTATAAGGTTAGTAGACCCCTCCCAACATAATGCAACATTGTAACTAATACACACACACACAGCAGCACTCACTCCTACAGGCCTTAACCCTTAGCTACGCTCCGGGCTATTTGCCCTGCACTTTCTAAGCTATGTGTTTTGGCAGATAAAGTAAGCATGTAACGTACACTCTAAATGTTTTGAGTTAGGGCTATCATTAAGAAAGAAGGACTTGGGTGTTATTGTTGATAACAGATTTAGCAATGAGATTATATGTAAGTTAACAGTTTTAAAGGCCAGTAAGGTACTGTTATATATAAATATATATAATGAAAATATAATTTTGCCTCTTTTTAAAATTACCTTAAATATACATTGAAATTTTGGGCACCAGTTTTTAAGACGTTATTCTAGAACTAGAAAATATTTGGGTCCATGTAAGCAATTATCGGCTGACCTGTTTATAAATGGGACTGCACAAAGGGAAGAGATCATCACAAAGGGCAAGAGATCATTCATTGAGACAAGAAGAACATAGATTTTAGTTATGTCAGTGTAAGGGGTCCTTTACATTAAGAACAATAAGGATATGGAATTCTCAGCATATTGTGGTTGTTTTAGCACATTAAGATGCTTTTAAAAACGTTCTAGATGCTTTCTTGACATAGTAGGATATACAGGGGTATAACAGTTGACAGTATAGTATCTTGTTGATCCAAGGAGAAAACTAATTGACACTTTTGACTCAAGAAATATGTTTTTCCCTTTGAGGTACAATTTGAAATCTTTTTAACTTTTTTTTTTATTTGCCTTCTTTTGGATCAACAATAGTAACAGAAATGTGTGAAAGGTGGAATTTGATGTACTTAGAGTCTCTTTTTCAGCCTATATTACCATGTATTTATCTATGATATCATAAGAACTGTGTCAGTGTTGCAGCTCTGTTACAAGCAATATGTCATAACAGGAACTTGGTTAGGAGATCAATATCTGTTCCTGCTCAAGTAAGGTGTACTGTACCTTTAAGGATGCCTAGAAGAGCAATTAGACCCTAATTGTAGTAATTTTTATAAGTTCTATAAGTTTATAACCATGTGGTTGCTTGTGTATTGAGTTCATTTCTCTTACTCTGGCAATTACTATTTGGATATATTAGTTTGACTTCTGCTTCCCCTGACTATGCTTTGGTTTAATCCTTTGTTTTTACTGATTTGGTTTACAACTTTAGATTGTTTGTAGACTCTGCTTTTGTTTAATTATTTTGTGCTGCTTTTCCCAGTGAGGCCTTGACCCAGACTAGACTTAGATTACATTAACCCTGGATTCCTCTGCTATCAGGAGATCTGTATTTAAGTAACTTATGCAAATGTATATTTGTCTGGATAGCGAGACTAAACTTTTAAAAAGGAACTAATTAAAGTACTAGAGAGAGTTCAGATACTAAGTTTAGTCTCATTGCTCTCTTACCCCTGGCCTTTGCTTGAACACTATGTTTATGTCCAGCGCTCTAGTAAGGGCTTGTGGTTAGCTGGGCCTCTCAGTCATTGATTCCAGCTTGTTTTATTCAAATCAACAGCACTCCACCTGACACTGAGAAGATGTGTGCTCAGACAGGAAAGTGGATTGCTGTTTGTTACACAATCTTGAACCATGAGTTTATATTTTTGTACAGTTTTTAAAGGTGGTTTAGGGAAATAAGACTTTCATGTCATTTTGCAGTACATTAACATAGCAACAAAGTTTTTTTTTTTAGTTAAATTACAGGAAAAAGAAGCATAATAAATAATGTATATATAAAAGTTTTTTGTTTTTTTTATAAATGATGCATATTTAAACATTTTATATAATCTCAAAGTGTTTCATTTCCCTTTAATTCTCCCACCAGGTTTTAAACTAGGTCACTTGATCAGAAATTGCTTAGTGTAATATTTTTCTTAACACTCCTAGCTTAATTTACATTACTCTGAAGTAGGTTATCCGGACAAAGGAAAAGCATCTCAGCACTTATTATATTAGGAACATGTTTAGGTTACCAACCTTCTCCAACAATAATGTACTTAATGTTTTCAACAGTAAATCATCAAGAAAGCAAAAAAAATTGAGGTTAAATTATTGTTAACTTTCCGATAGTTGGCACTACCATTATTCAGCGAGTCCTTGCACTATTTAAAGTTTACACAGAAAAGGATTGGGTAAATAAATATAGTCTGCTTATTGCACTATTTAAGCATAAAATAATTTCTCTATATTCTATACATAGTTATCATAATTAATTTATGATAAATGTTATGTGTCCATGTAATAAGGGAACAAAGCAAATGAGCAAAGAGAGAATTTCCAACTTATTTAGTAATATACTAGGGCCCAGATTGCAATTTTACTTTGGTTTTGGCCTTACACAATCAGTATCACTTAATTAGGTATAACAAGTAGATAGTTAAAAAATGTAACCAAAGAATTGTTTCATGCCAGTGGTTAAATTAGCGCATCCAACGCTTATAATGGGAAGTGCGAAGATTTATCTTGGCAATGAAGGATTCATCCTAAACAATATTTTTGTCTTCGCAAATGTCTACTAAAAAGGGTACAGGCCTTACATAACTTGATATGCAAGATACATGCTTAAAGGGACAGTCAAGTCCATAAAAAACTTTCATGTTTCAAATAGAACATGTAATTTTAAACAACTTTCCAATTTACTTTTATCTCCAATTTTGCTTTGTTCTTTTGGTATTCTTAGTTGAAAGCTAGACCTAGGAAGGCTCATATGATAATTTGTAAGCCCTTGAAGGCCGCCTCTAATCACAGGCTTTTGTATTTGCTTTTCACAGCAGGGGAGAGCTAGTTCAGGTAAACCCTATAGATAACATTGTGAGCACGCCCGTGGATTGTGGCAAAAATTGGATTGGCTAAAATGAAAGTCAATAGATAATAACTAAAAGTCATGTGATCAGGGGGCTGTCAGAAGATGCTTAGATGCAAGTTAATCACAGAGGTAAAAAGTATATTATTATAACTGTGTTGGTTATGCAAAACTGGGGAATGGGTAATAAAGGGAATATCTATCTTTTAAAACAACAAAAATTCTGGTGTTGACTGTCCCTGTAAAGCACATGATAATTCAATTTAATATTGGCCTCTAAAAACTGGTGTAAAATGTTACGAAGAGTGGCAACAATTTCCATAGGTACTACAGTCTACTTAAGCCCTAAACACCTAAATCACCAGGCCGCCTAACTCAATAACTTCCTAAACAGCCAGGTGGGGGTCTTAGATTAGGTGGTTAATAGCAGACCGTTTTTTTTTTATCAAAGTGGATCTGGTGGCTAGAGGTTTAATAGTGGATGCGATTTTTACTGATTGGGTCTGACAGTTAAAGGTTTAATGATCAAGGGGGTATTACCAATGGGGGTCTTGCACTTAGGGGTTCATAGCAAATGTTTTTGTGTTGTTGTTGTGGCAGCAAGGGGGTTAATAGCAATTAGGAGGGTGTATTGGTAGGGGTTAATTGCACTGGGTATCTAGCAGTTTATGGGGTTAATAGCAGTTAGGAGGTTCCAGCGGTGTGGGAGCTGATTGTGATGAGGATTATGCATTGGGGATATGGCAATTTAGAATGTAATAGGGTAGAATTTTAGGGGTTAATACTAATTAGGGGTTTTAGAGGCAAGACCTTATTGAGATGGGAGTTGTCGCTGTTTAGAGATTAAATGCCCTAGAAAATGTGGAAATTTAAGGTTTAATTGTGTTTTGGAGGTTTTAGAGAGAGGGGTTTAATGTTATGGAGGATGTAGCGATTTAATGGTTAGATTAGAGGTTTAGAGGTTAAATGTGATTTGGCAGTTTAAGGTTTAAAAGTGCGAAAGGGAACAAAAGTTAGGGAATATTTCTTATTTTTTTATTCACTTTTTGTGCCTTTACTATACATTGTGATAACTACTTTATTTCAACTAACACAATATACACCGACAGCACACCAGTGCACCAAAAAAATTAAAAATAACTACTTGTAATTTCTGTACACTGTACTGTAATCTGGCCCAAGCTTTGTTGTGTAGGAAACTGGAATATCTCTATGGAATAGCCAAACAGAACAGAAAAGAAATACTATAAAATAATTTAGGTGCTGCATATATTTAATTATAGCTATAATGTTGGTGTTAATTGCCTTTTATCCATTAGAGTTTGCCTTGTGAGGAGTTAATATTAAATGTAGTTTTTTTTTGGCTTGGCTAGTTAAGGGGTCAATAAAGTCAAAATGAATGTTCATGATTCAAATAAAGCAATCTATTAAAAAGAAAATAGTTATTGTATCAAACCTTTGTTCCCTATTTATATTTGTTTAAAATTAAACCTTATAGGTAATCCCCAACCACAAAATACCATGCTCCAATCTAATCCCCTTTCCAAAAAACCCTACCCCAATGCAATACCCTAACACCTAATCATCTCCCCCCCCCCCAAAAAAAAAAGGCTGCCATAAAAAAATAAACATTAATTAAAATCCACAGATCAAATATCTCATTAACCAATCAGAATAATGGGTAGGTTTATTTGTGGCAGTAAGCCCAGCCCCCCTCGAATATACGTGCCCATGTCTATTAATCAAATACATATTTATTTTCTCAAAAATACAAAAATAAATATATTTATAAATTGAATAATAGAAATATATTGGAAAATGCTTATATTCAAATTACAGCCATTATGTCCTTTTAAACAACAGAATTTTGTTTTGGGAGAGGTCTTACATTTATTTGGGTTAGGTGCTGGAGTTGAGAAGGAAGACAGGATTGTATAGTGGAAACTTAAATTAAGAGGGTATATTTAGTGGGGTCAGTATCTTGCTGTGGGGGCATTATAGTGGGGAAACTTGGATTAAAGTAGGTATTTTGCTGTAGGGGGGTCAATTATAAAAAAAAAGGTATAAGGGGGATTGGCAACAGTTAAAGCTATAACACTTTAACCTATATAATACAATTACCAGTGTTACATGTCTCCAAACAATTACTGCAGGCTTTCTGACACACAAGCCATGGATCCTGGGCTGCAACCAACATTAATTTTATAGTCAGAGCCATAATGAGAGGAGCAATGTTGCACGTGTGTCATGAATTGGCCCAAGTAGGACATGGTGGGGATTAGGGCATGATGTGGGTGAGACTGGGCAGAGTAGAGAGATGTTATGGGTAGAGCCAAGGTCTGTCCCCAGAAACATTTGCCTTGCCTGGGGAAGCTGTGGGCTGGAAAGCAGGCAGACCATCAAACCTGTGAAAACCCTGCCACATGCATGATGTTTAGGATGTCTAGTGTTATAGTGAATGGTATCAGAAACTCCCTGGTAATAGAGATCAGCTGTGAGGAACTGTTATATGTAGTAACATTTAGCACGCTGGCAGCGTTTGATCAAGTCACTAAAATGGAACAGCTATAAAAATCTGGGGGGGGGGGGGTTTAATCATTTTTTTGAGGGCTAAAGACAAAATATACAGGCACAATGTATATATAATTATACAACCATTAGGACATACAAGATCATTTAACAGTAGATCAAGTAGTCATAGTTATCAAGAAAGATACAATCCCACAACCTAATTTCTATGTTGTGCCTGTAAAGCAATAAAGGTAATGTGAGTGTAGAGCCCCCCTTTTTCTACCCCCTAAAACAATATGAAGTCACTTTTGTACCTTTAACACAGCAAAAACTGTGGTTAACTGTAGGATTATAGAAGAAGAAAAAATCCACTCATGGACCTTCTTAGTGAGAAATATTAGTGGAATATCTTACAAACACATTAGCTTTATCTTTAGCAGAGTTGACAAGTAAACTGTTACATATATCAGCTATGATATGTGAGCTCTCAAATATGACTACATTAAGGTCAAGTGGCTAAAAATATTGACATAATTAACAATACATAGTAGGATATATGCCTCATAGTATGAGGAGCAGACTAAAATTAGTATTAGAATAAATAGAAATTGATCAAAAAAGGGGATTTCTAGCACAATATTTCAGGCACATGTCTTACAAATAAATATTTCCTCTGAGAATCACTTCTCTGTAAATTATTACTTGCAAATAGTCATTTAATGTATTCTGCCTCTAGTTTACAAGTAAATTGTTCTTTCTTCTATTATATTGCTGTTAGAAAGGACATAATACATAAAGGTAACATACTGAAAACAAAATCTAGATATAAAAACACGTTTAGCATTCAGATCAGAGCTATCGAATAATAAGCAGCGAAATGTTTACAGTGGCAGTCTGACTCAGTACCCCAAATTTAAGTAATGAACTGTTAACCAATATAGGGCCAGATTATAAGTAGAGCACAAAATATTGCTTTTGCTAAAGTGATATTTGCACTGCACTTTGAAATACCAGTGAAGGCAAATGTGCACTGGTATTACGAGTTTGGTGCTCACGGTAGCAATAACCAGCCACGTGTAAATTTGCGCTCCACTTGTAATCTGGGCCATATTCAGCTAAATATGATGTTTGTTCACAAGAAGATGCAGTCTCTATACCATATATTCATTTTACTGTGTGTGCGGTTTATGTATCCATGCAGGATTTTGTGTGTGATGGAGAAATACATACATTACAATATAAAGCTCAAAAGAAGACCACAAAGATTTCTCTCCATGGTGACAAATTTTTTATAATCAGGCCCATAGAGAGATCGCTGTAGCAAAGGTGCTAAGATGCCCTAAATAACAATAATATAAGAACATATATGTAAAAGTCCAGGAATGCACAAATTGTGAAAAAGCACTGAAAACAACCATAAAAAAGACCTTATGAAATGTATATAAGAGATGAGAGGCTTACTTCTTACTTAGGTCACTCCATGCATCAAGAAAAATTAGCTCAGGTGACAAAAATAAATAAAAATTCAACAACTGACTGTAACAGTCATCCCAATAGAGTGTCCATCCAAGAGTATATGACCATATAAATAATAGGACGCCCGAAATGTCTTCAATCCTCAAGATATAGAATTGGCAAAGTCCTAGTAGAATGGAGCATGAATAAAACTCCAAAACTATTTATGTGCAAGAATGTTGTTGAAGTCCAACGTTAACACCAGTCTTTGCAAACAAACTCAAAGTAAGAATAATTGTACTAGCCAATTTCCAGCTACCTCTGCAACCTGTCACCTTAGCAGACTTTGGTCTTCACAAATGCCCACAGATGGTCATGGTCATCTGGGATAATCTGAGGGAGCCAACAACTTGCACCTATACCAGAGTTTAGCAACCATCCTAATATCATGGGGCACTGCAGGACATAAATGTGAGAGGAAAATAGGAATAGAGAAGATTCCTCGCGTGTCACCTCCTCAGTAGTGGCAGAAGCAGTTAGGAGTATGGGATCTTTGTTAATTTCCCCCCAGCACAAACTGTAAGTTTACAACTGTGCAGATTTCATTATATCAGTTGTCAGAAAAGTGAGCCCAGTCTTGCTTGTCTCCTGTAGACCAAAGCAGCTCATCCAATGGCAGTGCAGGTAGATTTAGAGGGGGCCCAATGCTCTCTTCATTCATATAACAAAGGTCAGTTGTCATCTCACATTTCACAATACCTTTGCATGCATCAAGGGTAGGTAATGATAGACTCCACATGGAATTTACATCTAAATTAGCCACCACCATAGTTTTAGCAGAGGTTGAAACATCTATCAGATAGTCCATTAAAACAGGTCTCCAAATAAGGTCCCAGAACATTACAGCTGGAAAAAAAAATACTTTAATCTGTTCAACAGATAAAGACAAAAAACTATTTGTAAAAAGTATTTGTTGATGTCACAAATATTTAAAGATACTTAAAAGATTATACACAGTATTTCTCCAGCTCTAAATGTCACAACCCATCATAGCGGCTGCCTGAAAGTGCCCCCCTAAAAATCTTTTGTTATTAAATTTTGTTCATAGTGTCTTAAATATAGTAGCGTGCACAAAACCTAGTCATTAGTGAGCAAAACCTCTCCAACTACTGCTAGATCTCTCTATATTTCAACGGATGAAAGCAATAAATTAACATGGGAATTGTAGCAATAGTTCTCAGTGTAAAGGGAATATATCCTGCAGCGTGGCAAATAAACAATATAGACCGTTTATATTTGATTACTTTTCACTGTCACCTTGAACAGAATTTCAAGACGCAGGTAACACACTGGTTCTACTTGTATTTCAATGATGGTATTCATTTGTAACAACCATTCCACTTGGTTGATTAAAATATAACTACTGATTTTAAAATGCCTAATGCTTGTCTGGAAAACTGCATGATCACAGCTAGAAAACACATCAACATTTCCAGCACTAGGAAACGTACTGCCATCTCCTGTTCTGTCAAGGATACATTTCTCTAGCCAGTCATGCCGTTCAAAGCTATAACACTGACCAAAGCAATTTATCTGAGAACTGCTCTTACATTAATTCAATCGTTCACGTTTAAGAAGCTTCTCTGCATAACCATAAGCAGCTGTTGTAATTTTGGAAACAAACAGTACACGAAAATCCAAACATTCTTTCATATGCTTTTTCTTTTTAAGGCGAGTATAAAAAAAAAAAAAAAAAACTAACAAATATACTGTATCATGTCCTTGCAAACACTGCCCTCTAATGGTACATTTTAAAAACTGTCTAATAACAAATATTGCTAAGGAATCAGGGAATATTATATTCTGTATGTCTGGTGTTAAATGGATATTAAACAGTAATTAAATGATAGACATAATGGTGCATTCAAAGCAAAGGTTAGCTTTAGAATAAAAGCTAGAAGTATGTTTACACCTATATTAGTTGTTTAAACATTGAACATATATTCTATGAAGTATTTTAATTCCTGTAAAGTAATGGCTGTTGCCATATTTGAACTTAAGTTTTCTATTTACCACTGTCTTCTGATGAGGACAATTAGTGACAGATATAAATCAGGCAATAAAGGAAACTTTGCGAATAAGGCTATGTGTAAACCATGTTAGATAATCTAATATTCCACACAGCCTTGTTTGGACAGTCTTTTTTATTGCCTGTTTTATACTAGTCACCTAATTGTCTCAGCAAGAGAGTAAGATAACAGGAAAACATAGTTTCAAACATAGTGATGCCCATTATTTTATAGAAATTTAGTGAGATTTAGAAAACCAACAATTTTCAGAGGTAAATTACAGAAAAACAGGACAAAATAAATGATGAAAGTATATTGCAAAGTTTGACTACACAACATAATTAAACATTTTATATTGCAATCTCCTATTAATATTATTATTATTATTATCAGGTATTTGTAGAGCGCCTATAAGTTTAATATTCCTTTAATCAGCCACTTATCAGACTATGTATTTGCAAATAATAATACACTGTTCCTTACTGCTGAATATATGATACAGAATTGAACAGACAGTACACACACAGGCTAAGACACATAAATCCCTGGAAAGTGTCCAGGGACGGCCTATAGTGAGTGGTGTGGAATCCCTTCTAGGTAATCTGTCAGAGTGGTTGGACTCAATCCTTCAACCCCTCGTTGTCACTCTCCATTCTTACATTAGGGATACCAAACATATCCTTAATGTTATGGATAATGTAAGATGGACACCACAATCTATCTGGCTCACAGTGGACGCAGTGTCGCTCTATTCCAGTATTCCACACT
Organism: Bombina bombina; assembly: GCF_027579735.1. NCBI lineage: Eukaryota > Metazoa > Chordata > Amphibia > Anura > Bombinatoridae > Bombina > Bombina bombina. The sequence continues at coordinate 339,326,509 of NC_069500.1, forward strand.
CTAAAGGGATAGAGGCCATTGCCTTTTTTCTGGAATACAATACAGATTACTCTGATGACTTCATTAAGTACATTTTGAAGGTCACCCTTTTTCTTTTGTCACACAATTTTTTCAAATTTGAGGATGTTTTCTATCTCCAGAGATGTGGTACCGCCATGGGGGCCAAATTTGCTCCCTCCTTTGCCAATCTTTTTTTGGGCTGGTGGGAGTTCTACCACATCTTTGGAGATAGAAACCCTTACAAGAAATGTATCTCCTTTTATAGGAGATACATAGATGATCTTCTTTTCATCTGGTCGGGTAATCAGTCTGACATTCAGGGATTCATTGACTATCTTAATCATAATGATATTGGACTAAGCTTCACTTTTGAAGCGAGTCAGAGTTCTATTAACTATCTGGATATTACATTGGAGGGCAGTTCAGATGGCAGAATACTTTCCAGGATTTTCAGAAAATCCATTTCAGGGAATTCCTTACTTTTAGGAACAAGCTGTCATCCCAGACATGTTCCCTTTGCCATTGCCAAAGGAGAATATACCAGGATTAAAAGGAACTGTACCTCCAATGAGGACTTTTGCAAGGAGGCAGAAAGATTGGAGATGAGATTAAAAGAGAGAAAGTATCCCAAAAAAGTGATCAAAAGGGCGAGAGAATCTGTACAGGTAACACCTAGAGAGAGCTTACTGAAAACTAAAGATAAGCACAGTACAACCAAACAGGGAATTACTTTTGTTACAACACACAGTACCCAATATCCTCAGGTATGTGAGATTATTAGGAAACATTTTCCAATATTGAAGGCAGAGGATAAATTGGTTGATACAGTCCGACAAGGGCTCAGATGTGCCTACAGGAAGAGCCCCACATTGGGCTCTATTCTCTCGCCAACCCTGTTAAAAACTGACAAAGATGAGAGGGGATCATGGTTGGTACATACTGGGATGTATAGATGCGGTCACAGGAAGTGCAAGCCCTGTGATTATGCCAAGGTGACAAAGGAATTTGTGAGTGCAAAAACGAGGAAAAGCTACAAAATCAATTCCTGTATGAATTGTAAAACGGAATCGGTAGTCTATATGATTGAATGCACATTGTGCCAGATTCAATATGTGGGACTCACCTCCAGAGACTTGAACTCTAGAATTAGGGAACATCTTTCCTCTTTCTCTACTAAGAGATCCACGACTCCAATAGTACAACACTTTGGAGTCTACCATGATAATAACCTCAAAGGATTTACATGGTGTGCTATTGAGAAAGTTTCTAGACCTGTGAGGGGGGGAAATTTGGACCAATTGCTAGCCAGACGCGAAGCTTTTTGGATTTTTACCTTAGGCACTCGGGTGCCTGATGGTCTAAATTCAAGATATGACGTAATGAACCTGTGGGAATAGTATTATGGTATTTCGTAATACACCTACCAATGATCTCCTAGTTTATTATAATGTAAGACTCATCGGTTGGTCATGTGTGCTTAACCTGTATCAAATCACATTAAATTACTATATGGGGATGTCCTATTTGTTTGCTTGTTGTCTTCATCATATGTTATTATGATGACGATTTGCCAAGACATCTTTATAACATATAGTATTTGACAGGTTACTATTCATTTAAAATTAAAATTTAAAATTAAAATTATTTGCTTATTGCATGTTTTCATTCTTATAGGATTTGTTAATAGATTTATCTATTTTTGACATATGATATCAACTATTGTGGTATTTTATACTGAGGGTACTGTTTGAATTCTGTTGCCCATCAGTGCATTAGAGAGGATAAGAGCAATGATTCAACTCTTAGAGAATGAGGATATATTAATAGAGTCTCCTATGCGCACTATTTGGGCAATAGAATTTCTAGTAATATATAATTGATCACTAACCCTTAATATTTGACATTTTGTCTGTAATGCATAACACTATGTTGGTTATTCACATAATTATCACAGTATGTATATTACGTTTGTATGGGCTCAGACAATGTATTGCAATGTGCGGTTCTTACATTAGTGGGTTAACTTTACATACTGTTAGTATTGGTTAAACTTGAAGGCGTTGTTTTTCATGTGTGCGCCAATCACATTTGTTTTAACTAGTTTTAAACAGGTGTGGAGCACAGCACAGTAGGCTATGACTACGGATTTCATCCGAAACGCGTAAGCCAGACTGTGCTGCGCCTTCTACACCATACCCTATCCTTGCTGTGTTTGCCGATTTTAATCTGAATAAATAAAGGAATTAATTTTAAGGAAACAGCCCACATTTCCTCTTTTCAAGTTATTATTGTCCGGAGTTTGGCTGTTTCCTGCTGTGCATTACGAGCTTATACTCTTCAAAAAGGATTGCATTGTGTGCTGTTCTACATTTGGCAGTTCCCTATTGCAAGCAGGAACTGTTTTTTGCTACGTCACTGGCGGAGGGATACTGCATTCTATCGGAGGAACAAGTATCTGGAATAAGTTGAGGCGGAGCAAGGGATCTCTGCCTCGTTCCAGAGTGTGTTCCATTGGCCGAGATTGGGCCGTGCCCCCTTAGAGGCGTCCGGATTGAATTTGCAGCCGTGAATGGCGATACCCGCCTTCTCCATAGGATTGGGTGAGTGAGATCTCCATTGTCCACGCTGGAGCGAGTAAATGAGTGATATACCAAGGAACTTGAGAGTTTCTATTTAGCACCTTGCACTTTATTTGATACCTTTTTGTTGTTAATATATTATAGACTGCCTATCACTTTCTGGGTTTCCTTACTTTACATTTATCTCTTTTGGGTATTACCGGACATACCTACACCCAGTTTTGTGATATTGGTCCAGCCTTTTAATAAGACTTGTTAGCACAGTTATGGAGGAAACACAGCAGGCCTTTTACTCACTGATGCCTGTAACTGCACGTACGACTTTGCCTACAGATTGTGAATTGATTTTCTCTGAGGATAAAGGAGTATTAGCACTGAGCACTTTGTTTGAACAAATGGAGACATTGTTACTTAAAGAATCTAAAACCCAGTGGGATATCTGGACATTAGAAAAATATTTGAGTCTGAGTATGATACCGAGGGGATTAAGGCTATACAAGTTTCCGACCTTTGACGTGGATGCACAAGATAAAGACTTTATAGATGCTTGGAACAATGTACTATCTGAATGCTCTATGAGACTTATGAAATTGCTTATACAGTATAAAAATAAGTTGTTGGATAACATTAGAGCAGATATTAATGAATTACAGATAGAATTGAATAGGAGGAGCAGTCATAATGATTTTGCCAGATTTGATAAAACTTTGAAAGAGTTGGTTGCCAAGGGGAGGTCTGGGATCATGGAGACAAAACATACCAAATACATTAGGGACAAATATGACTATTCTAACAATTCTGTGTACATATGGAATAGAAGTGCCAGGGGGAATTTTAGGGCCAATCAACCTAGGTTTGGCCGTAGGAGGAGGGGCAATAGAAATCGTAGTAGAAATCGTGGCAATAATAATAAAAAGAATGTGACCTTCTCTGGTAGTGATTCAGAGGGATCGAGTGAGGGTGAGATCATTAGTGAACAAACACGGCCAGATTTCGAAGATACTGCCCCTCCTAATATTGTACATATTCCCCAAACAGCTTACACAGGTATAATGAGCACTAATCAAGGCTATGTACAACACAACACAGTAGCAGTTAAACCCAAACAGGGTAACTACACAGAATTAGCACCTAATATGTATTTTCAAAACAGACCAGACACTCTAGCCATCAATCAGGTTTTTCCCCAAGACCTAGATGCATCAGCGGGGGGAGGGAAACAGAACAAACAGAATACACAGCCCAAAGTGCAATATACGAAGAATCAAGACAAGTATCAATTGAGGGAACCTCGTCCACAGACCAAATACAAATAATCGATTCCAAGATTGTAGGCAATGTCATTAATTTATCATCTAAACAGCTTAGTATTGCACAATATAGTGTTTTGAATAAAGGTTTAAACTTTGCACCCACTATAGATTTTGATGTATTTAGAACTATTATGGATGTTAACAAATTAACACGTAATTTAACTTTGAAGAAATATTTTCACGGATTGAGTACACTTGATCATACCGATGTGCCAGTTACCCATGTTGATACTGATACCGGGGACCCAGTTGATTTTGAATATAAATGTGACACAGTCACACTGCAACAGCTGCAAATAGAATCAATGGGGAACTCGGGTAGTCGCAACATGGGTCCCAAATTTAAGGAGAAATCTAAATTCTACCCTATTCAGAACAGGGGATCAGTCATTGAAACATTTTACAACAGGGTCGAAAGAGATCTTTTACAACTAAAGGCCAATCAGCCCCCAAGTAAATTTAATTTGTCTCTTGCTGAGAAGAGTGCTTTGGCCTCTCTTAAAGAGGACCTTAGTCTGGTGATCAAAAATTCTGATAAAGGTGGAATGGTTGTGGTCATGGACCGACAACAATACATAGATGAAGGCCACAGACAACTATGTAATGAGAATAATTACTTAGTTTTACAAAGAGATCCCACCACTCACTTTCGTTCCAAATTAGTACATCTTTTGGATGATGGATTGGAACAAGGTTTTGTAGATCAGGCAACAATGGACTATTTGTTAGTTGATTGTCCGAAAATACCGTTGTTCCACCATTTACCTAAGACACATAAATCCCTGGAAAGTGTCCAGGGACGGCCTATAGTGAGTGGTGTGGAATCCCTTCTAGGTAATCTGTCAGAGTGGTTGGACTCAATCCTTCAACCCCTCGTTGTCACTCTCCATTCTTACATTAGGGATACCAAACATATCCTTAATGTTATGGATAATGTAAGATGGACACCACAATCTATCTGGCTCACAGTGGACGCAGTGTCGCTCTATTCCAGTATTCCACACTCTAAAGGGATAGAGGCCATTGCCTTTTTTCTGGAATACAATACAGATTACTCTGATGACTTCATTAAGTACATTTTGAAGGTCACCCTTTTTCTTTTGTCACACAATTTTTTCAAATTTGAGGATGTTTTCTATCTCCAGAGATGTGGTACCGCCATGGGGGCCAAATTTGCTCCCTCCTTTGCCAATCTTTTTTTGGGCTGGTGGGAGTTCTACCACATCTTTGGAGATAGAAACCCTTACAAGAAATGTATCTCCTTTTATAGGAGATACATAGATGATCTTCTTTTCATCTGGTCGGGTAATCAGTCTGACATTCAGGGATTCATTGACTATCTTAATCATAATGATATTGGACTAAGCTTCACTTTTGAAGCGAGTCAGAGTTCTATTAACTATCTGGATATTACATTGGAGGGCAGTTCAGATGGCAGAATACTTTCCAGGATTTTCAGAAAATCCATTTCAGGGAATTCCTTACTTTTAGGAACAAGCTGTCATCCCAGACATGTTCCCTTTGCCATTGCCAAAGGAGAATATACCAGGATTAAAAGGAACTGTACCTCCAATGAGGACTTTTGCAAGGAGGCAGAAAGATTGGAGATGAGATTAAAAGAGAGAAAGTATCCCAAAAAAGTGATCAAAAGGGCGAGAGAATCTGTACAGGTAACACCTAGAGAGAGCTTACTGAAAACTAAAGATAAGCACAGTACAACCAAACAGGGAATTACTTTTGTTACAACACACAGTACCCAATATCCTCAGGTATGTGAGATTATTAGGAAACATTTTCCAATATTGAAGGCAGAGGATAAATTGGTTGATACAGTCCGACAAGGGCTCAGATGTGCCTACAGGAAGAGCCCCACATTGGGCTCTATTCTCTCGCCAACCCTGTTAAAAACTGACAAAGATGAGAGGGGATCATGGTTGGTACATACTGGGATGTATAGATGCGGTCACAGGAAGTGCAAGCCCTGTGATTATGCCAAGGTGACAAAGGAATTTGTGAGTGCAAAAACGAGGAAAAGCTACAAAATCAATTCCTGTATGAATTGTAAAACGGAATCGGTAGTCTATATGATTGAATGCACATTGTGCCAGATTCAATATGTGGGACTCACCTCCAGAGACTTGAACTCTAGAATTAGGGAACATCTTTCCTCTTTCTCTACTAAGAGATCCACGACTCCAATAGTACAACACTTTGGAGTCTACCATGATAATAACCTCAAAGGATTTACATGGTGTGCTATTGAGAAAGTTTCTAGACCTGTGAGGGGGGGAAATTTGGACCAATTGCTAGCCAGACGCGAAGCTTTTTGGATTTTTACCTTAGGCACTCGGGTGCCTGATGGTCTAAATTCAAGATATGACGTAATGAACCTGTGGGAATAGTATTATGGTATTTCGTAATACACCTACCAATGATCTCCTAGTTTATTATAATGTAAGACTCATCGGTTGGTCATGTGTGCTTAACCTGTATCAAATCACATTAAATTACTATATGGGGATGTCCTATTTGTTTGCTTGTTGTCTTCATCATATGTTATTATGATGACGATTTGCCAAGACATCTTTATAACATATAGTATTTGACAGGTTACTATTCATTTAAAATTAAAATTTAAAATTAAAATTATTTGCTTATTGCATGTTTTCATTCTTATAGGATTTGTTAATAGATTTATCTATTTTTGACATATGATATCAACTATTGTGGTATTTTATACTGAGGGTACTGTTTGAATTCTGTTGCCCATCAGTGCATTAGAGAGGATAAGAGCAATGATTCAACTCTTAGAGAATGAGGATATATTAATAGAGTCTCCTATGCGCACTATTTGGGCAATAGAATTTCTAGTAATATATAATTGATCACTAACCCTTAATATTTGACATTTTGTCTGTAATGCATAACACTATGTTGGTTATTCACATAATTATCACAGTATGTATATTACGTTTGTATGGGCTCAGACAATGTATTGCAATGTGCGGTTCTTACATTAGTGGGTTAACTTTACATACTGTTAGTATTGGTTAAACTTGAAGGCGTTGTTTTTCATGTGTGCGCCAATCACATTTGTTTTAACTAGTTTTAAACAGGTGTGGAGCACAGCACAGTAGGCTATGACTACGGATTTCATCCGAAACGCGTAAGCCAGACTGTGCTGCGCCTTCTACACCATACCCTATCCTTGCTGTGTTTGCCGATTTTAATCTGAATAAATAAAGGAATTAATTTTAAGGAAACAGCCCACATTTCCTCTTTTCAAGTCATCCTTAAAAATACCCACAGATTTCATGTAATTCAGCAGTCACAGTAAACTATAGCTTTCCTTCAGTGGATTTGTGCAGTCTGTAGCCCAATAAATGTCAAACGACCATCATTTTTTAATGTGACGCATTTGTACAGCGAGGGACTCTGTCCTGCTGCACATGTGGTCACTGGTATTATTTTGTGTAGGCTCCCTCTTCACTTGGTTTGATCTCAATTATTTGTATTATTTGTATCATATAACTACATATTTTATCAAATAACTCAATTTTTAGGATACTTTGATGCCATTATTTAATGGTCATTTTCTATTAAATGAATGTAATGTTGTTCTATAATAAATAATATGCTTGAACTATATTTCACACTTTTTGGCAATGGTTACAACTTCAAAATATGATTCTTATCAAGTCACACAGTTTCCGCTGAAGTTAGCAGACGCATCTGAGACTGACTAGAGCTCAAAGGGCCATAAAAGTTGTAAAATGACATGATCTAATTTATTAGAGATAACATATCTGAGTCAAGTGACTAGCGCTGCTGATTGGATCAGTGATGGTTTCTGCTCGGGACCTGCAGCGCTCGAAGCGGCACTTCTACTGTGTGTTTAACCCCTTTGTGGGGCTTGTAATCCAGTAGCATAGGGTCAATGAAATGATCTAATGAATAAGAGTTTGTAATTCTTCAAATAATATGGTCCTTTGATTGCAGATTTTTTTTTAAAGAGGTGGGTTAATCAGGCAGATCTCTGTTCTATAAATGTCATGAGAGAAACACTCTGAGTTAAAAAGCTATCCTGGTCATTACATAAGGGGTAGCTTTAGTAAAGGTCGAGCAGACATGACTCACTGTAGCTAATCATGTCCGCACAACATATGCTGTCTATATTCAATATTGCATAAGCATTTCTTGTGAAATGCGTGATCAATGCTGCCCTGCGCTTACTCGCGGCCAATCACCCACTAGCAGGGGCCAGCAATCATCCCAATCGGATTGGATCAGGATGATTTCAGTTTGTCACCTAAAAGGTAGCAGAGAAGTTAAGGTGCCAGCGGTCTTATGACTGCTGCTTCTTAATTTCTGTTTCAGGCAGCCTTGAAACGATGGGGCATCGATGCAGCATTCGCTGCTTGTTAATTCGACCCCTAAGTCTGTTTGCTAACTGGTCATACGTTTGCTTATCCCTTACCTAACCCTCTCCTTTTTAAAGTGTGCTGATTAATCAAAGCTAAGTGTTATATCACTTGTTAGCTACCTTTATCAGATTTACAAATACATTTTTGTTCATAGACTGAACTTGACTAATTTGCTATCCCATTAAAATTACAAACCACTTGCTATTTGCATATTGCATTGCTGTTTTAGTTTTAACAAATTTACCCAAAAATAAAGTGTGTGTGTATTTAAATATACTTGAGATATATTTGAGATATATACATACATCAAATACCAAAATAAATCTGCAATATTTGTGAAGAGGTATTAATGACACTGCACTATTTTCATCTGAACCATTCACTTTCTTTACATTCTTATTCCAAGCTGATATAGAGGGATATATATATTTGCTTTTGATATCTGTCCCAGGTAGAGTTGCAACTTCCTATGGCCTAGATTTAGAGTTTGGCGGTAAAAGGGCTGTTAACGCTCCGCGGGTTTTTTTCTGGCCGCACCATAAATTTAACTCTGGTATCGAGAGTTCAAACAAATGCTGCGTTAGGCTCCAAAAAAGGAGCGTAGAGCATATTTACCGCAAATGCAACTCTCGATACCAGAGTTGCTTACGGACGCGGCCGGCCTCAAAAACGTGCTCGTGCACGATTCTCCCATAGGAAACAATGGGGCTGTTTGAGCTGAAAAAAAACCTAACACCTGCAAAAAAGCAGCGTTCAGCTCCTAACGCAGCCCCATTGTTTCCTATGGGGAAACACTTCCTACGTCTGCACCTAACACTCTAACATGTACCCCGAGTCTAAACACCCCTAACCTTACACTTATTAACCCCTAATCTGCCGCCCCCGCTATCGCTGACCCCTGCATTACACTTTTAACCCCTAATCTGCCGCTCCGTAAACCGCCGCCACCTACGTTATCCCTATGTACCCCTAATCTGCTGCCCTAACATCGCCGACCCCTATGTTATATTTATTAACCCCTAATCTGCCCCCCACAACGTCGCCGACACCTACCTACACTTATTAACCCCTAATCTGCCGAGCGGACCTGAGCGCTACTATAATAAATGTATTAACCCCTAATCCGCCTCACTAACCCTATCATAAATAGTATTAACCCCTAATCTGCCCTCCCTAACATCGCCGACACCTACCTTCAATTATTAACCCCTAATCTGCCGACCGGAGCTCACCGCTATTCTAATAAATGTATTAACCCTTAAAGCTAAGTCTAACCCTAACACTAACACCCCCCTAAGTTAAATATAATTTTTATCTAACGAAATAAATTAACTCTTATTAAATAAATGATTCCTATTTAAAGCTAAATACTTACCTGTAAAATAAATCCTAATATAGCTACAATATAAATTACATTTATATTATAGCTATTTTAGGATTAATATTTATTTTACAGGCAACTTTGTAATTATTTTAACCAGGTACAATAGCTATTAAATAGTTAAGAACTATTTAATAGTTACCTAGTTAAAATAATTACAAATTTACCTGTAAAATAAATCCTAACCTAAGATATAATTAAACCTAACACTACCCTATCAATAAAATAATTAAATAAACTACCTACAATTACCTACAATTAACCTAACACTACACTATCAATAAATTAATTAAACACAATTGCTACAAATAAATACAATTAAATAAACTATCTAAAGTACAAAAAATAAAAAAGAACTAAGTTACAGAAAATAAAAAAATATTTACAAACATAAGAAAAATATTACAACAATTTTAAACTAATTACACCTACTCTAAGCCCCCTAATAAAATAACAAAGACCCCCAAAATAAAAAATTCCCTACCCTATTCTAAAATACAAAAATTACAAGCTCTTTTACCTTACCAGCCCTGAACAGGGCCCTTTGCGGGGCATGCCCCAAGAATTTCAGCTCTTTTGCCTGTAAAAAAAACATACAATACCCCCCCCCCCAACATTACAACCCACCACCCACATACCCCTAATCTAACCCAAACCCCCTTAAATAAACCTAACACTAATCCCCTGAAGATCTTCCTACCTTGTCTTCACCATCCAGGTATCACCGATCCGTCCTGGCATCCGGTGCTGAAGAGGTCCAGAAGAGGCTCCAAAGTCTTCCTCCTATCCGGCAAGAAGAGGACATCCGGACCGGCAAACATCTTCTCCAAGCGGCATCTTCTATGTTCTTCCATCCGATGACGACCGGCTCCATCTTGAAGACCTCCAGCGCGGATCCATCCTCTTCTTCCGACGACTAGACGACGAATGACGGTTCCTTTAAGGGACGTCATCCAAGATGGCGTCCCTCGAATTCCGATTGGCTGATAGGATTCTATCAGCCAATCGGAATTAAGGTAGGAATATTCTGATTGGCTGATGGAATCAGCCAATCAGAATCAAGTTCAATCCGATTGGCTGATCCAATCAGCCAATCAGATTGAGCTCGCATTCTATTGGCTGTTCCGATCAGCCAATAGAATGCAAGCTCAATCTGATTGGCTGATTGGATCGGCCAATCGGATTGAACTAGATTCTGATTGGCTGATTCCATCAGCCAATCAGAAAATTCCTACCTTAATTCCGATTGGCTGATAGAATCCTATCAGCCAATCGGAATTCGAGGGACGCCATCTTGGATGACGTCCCTTAAAGGAACCGTCATTCGTCGGGAGACATCGGAAGAAGAGGATGGATCCGCGTCGCCTGCTTCAAGATGGACCCGCTCCGCACCGGATGGAAGAAGATCGAAGATGCCGCTTGGAGAAGATGTTTGCCGGTCCGGATGTCCTCTTCTTGCCGGATAGGAGGAAGACTTTGGACCCTCTTCTGGACTTCTTCAGTGGATGTCTAGCCCCCGCTTGGGTTGGATGAAGATCTTGGAGCCAGGACGGATCGGTGAACCTGGCATGGTGAAGACAAGGTAGGAAGATCTTCAGGGGATTAGTGTTAGGTTTATTTAAGGGGGTTTGGGTTAGATTAGGGGTATGTGGGTGGTGGGTTGTAATGTTGGGGGGGGGGTATTGTATGTTTTCTTTTACAGGCAAAAGAGCTGAACTTCTTGGGGCATGCCCCGCAAAGGGCCCTGTTCAGGGCTGGTAAGGTAAAAGAGCTTGTAACTTTTTAAATGTAGAATAGGGTAGGGAATTTTTTATTTTGGGGGTCTTTGTTATTTTATTAGGGGGCTTAGAGTAGGTGTAATTAGTTTAAAATTGTTGTAATATTTTTCTTATGTTTGTAAATATTTTTTTATTTTCTGTAACTTAGTTCTTTTTTATTTTTTGTACTTTAGCTAGTTTATTTAATTGTATTTATTGGTAACAATTGTGTTTATTTAATTTATTGATAGTGTAGTGTTAGGTTAATTGTAGGTAATTGTAGGTAGTTTATTTAATTATTTTATTGATAGGGTAGTGTTAGGTTTAATTATATCTTAGGTTAGGATTTATTTTACAGGTAATTTTGTTATTATTTTAACTAGGTAACTATTAAATAGTTCTTAACTATTTAATAGCTATTATACCTAGTTAAAATAAATACCAAGTTGCCTGTAAAATAAATATTAATCCTAAAATAGCTATAATATAATTATAATTTATATTGTAGCTATATTAGGATTTATTTTACAGGTAAGTATTTAGCTTTAAATAGGAATCATTTATTTAATAAGAGTTAATTTATTTCGTTATATGTAAATTATATTTAACTTAGGGGGGTGTTAGTGTTAGGGTTAGACTTAGCTTTAGGGGTTAATCCATTTATTAGAATAGCGGTGAGCTCCGATCGGAAGATTAGGGGTTAATAATTGAAGTTAGGTGTCGGCGATGTTAGGGAGGGCAGATTAGGGGTTAATACTATTTATGATAGGGTTAGTGAGGCGGGTTAGGGGTTAATAACTTTATTATAGTAGCGGTGCGGTCCGCTCGGCAGATTAGGGGTTAATAAGTGTAGGCAGGTGTCGGCGACGTTGAGGGGGGCAGATTAGGGGATAATAAATATAATATAGGGGTCGGCGGTGTTAGGGGTAGCAGATTAGGGGTACATAGGGATAACGTAGGTGGCGGCGCTTTGCGGTCGGAAGATTAGGGGTTAATTATTTTAAGTAGCTGGCGGCGATGTTGTGGGGGGCAGATTAGGGGTTAATAAATGTAATATAGGGGTCGGCGGGGTTAGGGGCAGCAGATTAGGGGTACATAAGTATAACGTAGGTGGCGGTCGGAAGATTAGGGGTTAAAATTTTTAATCGAGTTGCGGCGATGTGGGGGGACCTCGGTTTAGGGGTACATAGGTAGTTTATGGGTGTTAGTGTACTTTAGGGTACAGTAGTTAAGAGCTTTATAAACCGGCGTTAGCCAGAAAGCTCTTAACTCCTGCTATTTTCAGGCGGCTGGAATCTTGTCGTTAGAGCTCTAACGCTCACTGCAGAAACGACTCTAAATACCGGCGTTAGAAAGATCCCATTGAAAAGATAGGCTACGCAAATGGCGTAGGGGGATCTGCGGTATGGAAAAGTCGCGGCTGAAAAGTGAGCGTTAGACCCTTTAATCACTGACTCCAAATACCAGCGGGCGGCCAAAACCAGTGTTAGGAGTCTCTAACGCTGGTTTTGACGGCTACCGCCGAACTCTAAATCTAGGCCTATGATTTTTTACTATACCAGATTGAGAGAGATGATTAAGGCAGCTTTCTATACGGGATGTAAATGTGTACTGTCTCACCAGCTGAGTAAATCTGTAAAACCAGCTCCTAAGCCAGCCAATCTTTGGTTCAAACTCTGGACAGCACTTATTTAGTGGTGGGTGAATTTATCCACCAATCAGTAAGAACAACCCAGGTTGTTCACAAAAAATGGTCCGGCATCTAAACTTACATTCTTGCTTTTCAAATAAAGATAGCAAGAGAATGAAGAACATTTGATAATAGGAGTAAATTAGAAAGTTGCTTAAAATTGCATGTTCTATCTGAATCACGAAAGAACAAATTTCGGTTCAGTGTCCCTTTAACTTTCATAATCACATTTTTTATTTTACAAGAAAAGCACATTAAGTTATTTAAATGTAAATATTAGTGGGGTTTATCATAACATTTATTAATGTATGTCAATTAGTTTGGCTACGTCACTGTTTAAACTATAGCTTTGATTACATTAGAAAATACACTATCACCCTTCATTTGCTTTATATTTGTATTTCAACATATATTTATTGTACTGTAAATTGATTTCCCTTTAATGTGTTACCAGCTGCAGAGATTACAATGTATAGGTAATAGCATCTTTTCTGCTAATTGAAACCAAAACCCAATGAAGGGGGCTGAGCGGGTAAGGAGAGCAGACCTAATAGCTTATCTGTATATCTTGTCTTATTTAATCTAACTTACACAATGGACAATAAATTTAGTATCTCTCTGTCACACCACCCACAAGGAGCATGATTTTATCTAAAGAATGACATTTTTATAACCATTACTGGAATTTTAAGAATACAGTAAGTGGGTATGTGACAGGCAAAATCAACTATTTCAAAGAACAAAATAAAAGTAAATTAGTTATTTGTAAACAATTAAAAGGGAGAGGCTATTCAAAATTAAGCTTTCAAGATTCAGATAGGGCATGTAATTGTTAAGAACGCTCCAATTTACTTTTATTATCAAATTTGATTTGTTCTCTTGGTATTCTTTGCTGAAAGCTAAACCTAGGTAGGCTAATATGCTAATTTCTAAGCCCTTGAAGGCCACCTCTTATCCCAGTGCATTTTAATAGTTTTTCACAACTAGACAGTGCTAGATTGTGTGTGCCATATAGATAATATTGTGCTCGCTCCCATGGAGTTATTATGAGTCAGCACTGATTGGCTGAAATGCAAGTCTGTCAAAGGAACTGAGATAAGGGGGCATTCTGCAGAGGCTCAGAAACAAAGTAATCACAGAGGTAAAAAGTATATTAATATAACAGTGTTGGTTATGCAAAAATGGGGAATGGGGAATAAAGGGATTATCTATCATTTTAAACAATAAACATTTTCAGGTTGACTGTCCCTTTAATACACTCCAGCAGGTAAAATAGATAATTGGGGACAAGGGAAAAAAATACATTACACTATCCCTTTAATAAAACTCTCATAGAAGAAATTTTAATCAAGTTTTAACCTCTGAGATTAACCCATATTTGCTGCTTTGAAAAACTATCAGAAATATGTAGAAAAAAATAAAATCGTGCACAATAAGTAACTTTTGTGGTATCATTTTCTGTCCCTCCAGACAGCATTTAAGCAGAATTACAGTGTGCACTGGGGGCTTGTCATAATCAAAATGCAAATAGCTAACTGTTTTTGCATATGGATGTCCTGCAGTTTTATTCTACATAGCAGATGGTGCTTGACGTATTTTAAGCCAAAGGATTTGAGGTGACAGAGACATTAACTGTGTTGCATTCATAAACTATCAGATTAATCAAGGACACAGACAAGTTTAGTCTGGTTACAACTTATATTTTTATTTTCATTGCATTAATCAGATGAAAATAACCTCTAGCTGCTAGATGAGCTGCATAATGTTATTAATCATTGCTCTATTCTATGGTTCCATTTTTCTAAGAGATAAGAATGACAAGATTTTATGAAGCTGAAAGATGACTAAGGATTTTCTGTATCAGTTGAAAAGACATACTACTGTAATAATGAAAGTACTCTCTATTGTTAGAACAATGAAAAACAATGAGAATTTTGCCAGTAACTGGAGCATACACATATATGCCTGCTACTTATTTGCTCACCTGCTGTAACTCATTAAGGGCCTTATATTCAAGACCTCACCGCTCAGATGAGATATTCTAAGAAGTCTCGTCAGTATGGCGAGGGCCTTACAAACATTTTAGAAACACAAATTTTATCTTGAGACTTGTTTATTTTGCTATGTAGTGTTCTTTATGTGAGACAGAGATTCCTACATTACAATACAAGTTCTTCATGACGGCGAGGTTTTGAATATTAGGCTCCTAGAGAGGTACTAAATCACAGCATTTTTCTGTGTATTAAAACACTTTACAGGGGTTAGAGATAAGCTGATAATAGCTAATAGGGGGCGTGATATGAGATAAAAAAGATTCTAAATATAGACATATAATAAAACAATAAAATGGATACAAAATATGCAAATCAATTGAAACGTCTCTAGAACATTTCCCAATGGAGTCCCAAAGTGATAGAAGTCTTTTGGACAAACCAGAAGAGGCCAAAAATCTGGCGGTACGATCCTAAAATGGTAATCAAACAGAGAGGCACCTCATGTGCGTATCATACAATCACATGCAAGATATAGGTGAACGTATATATTAGGATACGCTCTTATGCTGAAAGTACGCTATTGTGCTATTGGAAACAGACTGGTATCTTGTAGGTGTACCAGCTCACCACCTCCCGAAAACAGGAAGTGCTAGTTAATAATCAATGTCACGCTGTATTAATAATCGCATAATCGTAGGCATAATCGCACTACCAGTTACTCACATTTGATTAATTAAAAGTCAGCTTAAATTCAAAGTAGTGTATGCCAGGGAGCAGACAAAAGGGAGAAATTTAGTAAACGTTGGCCCAAGCAACATCCGATTTTCACCATTCCAGTTGCGGAAATGAACCCTCCAGAAGGTCATCCACAATCCTCTTATAGCAACAGAGTGCCGTAGCAGTGTCGGAATCAAGCTACAAGAGCTTGCATGCAGGAAACACAAAAGAGCAGGCACTGCACAGGGGTACCACAGGAGTAAAAAATCCAAGTTTAATGGGTATATTAAAAATCACAGCAACACACGCTGTAAGCACATAAAAAAAATGGTGGGCAGACAGACAAACAGACACAGACGGTTGTGTCTGTTTGTCTGTCTGCCCACCATTGGCTTTTTTATGTGCTTACAGAGTGTGTTGCTGTGATTTTTAATATACCCATTAAACTTGGATATTTTACTCCTTTGGTACCCCTGTGCAGTGCCTGCTCTTTTGTGTTTCCCAAAAGGGAGAAATTTGTCTGCTCCCTGGCATACACTATTTTGTTTTATTACCATTTTACAGGAGTTACATGCATAGAAAAAAATTAAAAATAAACTAATAAGTAAAAATAAAATGCTCTCACATGATAAATGAAATTGATTTTAAATTGGAGCTTTACATTCAAGATCATGGGGCCTATTTATCAAAGCGTCAACTGAAAATACCCTGGAATTCCGCGTCGTAATTGTCGCGAGATTGATTCGCCGTAGTTTTTAATGCATCACGATTGGCAAATGTTGAAATTTGT
The DNA here is from genome assembly GCF_027579735.1 of Bombina bombina. Lineage (NCBI taxonomy): Eukaryota > Metazoa > Chordata > Amphibia > Anura > Bombinatoridae > Bombina > Bombina bombina. The sequence continues at coordinate 339,343,154 of NC_069500.1, forward strand.
GACGTAAAATACGATCCCGCAATTTCAATCCGACACAGATCGAAGCTCTCACAAAGTTATCTAAAATTCTACAGTTATGCTCGCGTCTTTTACAACTCAGCGTACCTAGTTTTCAATCCGCCACCCTTGAGGTTGCGGATGCCATAGAACTCAAGGGGTTTCAGAAAACATAGAAAGCTTATGTTTGATGCTGCAAGAGAATGGAATATATTACATAATAAAAGTAAATTAGAAACTTTATTAAAATTGTATACCCTTTCTAAATCAAACAATATTATTGCTCCACATTTGGTGCACTAGTAGATATAGGGATAAAAATGAAAAATACATTACTACTTATGGATTATGCTACAACTTTGTCTCTCATTACAAAGCAAGGGGGCAATATTATTTCTACATATTTGGTGCAAAGTTTTGCCCCAAACTTGTTGCACTAATAGATATAGAGGAAATAAATACACAACATAAAATATAGCTAACTTCCTTTTAATTTGTTGGAAAAATCTATGTGCACCATGTTTAAGCCATGTAATGCAGGTCCCACTCTCCACTTCGCGCCATATTTGACGCAACACTATTCGCACCAATTATGATGCAAACTTTTAAATAACCCACACACTAGTGAATTTTTCCACCACTTTTGATTGGAATATGCATAATTACATGATTTATGACATCAGCCAATCTGATTTAAATACACATTATAAACTATCACTAACGAATCAAATTGCTCGATACTTGTGTCATTGATCATTGTGTATTGCTTCATTGTGCATTATACTTTCAAAGTATGTATATGTGAAGTTAGTATTAAAGATAAACATTGATGCTGACATTAGGACACACAGTGTAATATTTTAGACAAGGATTTTAAAATTCAAATCGATGTTTGATTTAATAGAATCTTAAGCTGATTGCTCCAAGGGATAGCCCACCTAACTTTAAACTGCCATGATTCAGATACAGCAGAAATTAAATTCCCCTCTTTACTGTCATGCTATGTTCAGTGTATTTCTTCCTTCTCTTGAATTTCTTTTTCAGTAAGAAATGTCATCTTATATGCCAGCCCATTTTATAACACCTGTGAAGGGGTGGTTTTTAAAAATAGATTGCAATCAGGAGGGGTTACACAGGTGCAGAGAGAAACCTGGCCCAGCTCTTAAAGGGACAGGAAACCCCAAAATATTTACATACAATTTTAAACAACTTTCCAATTTACTTCTATTATCAAATTTGCTTCATTCTCTTGTTATCCTTTGCTAAAGGAACAGCATTGCACTACTGGCAGCTAGCTGAACACATCTATTTAGCCAATCACAAGAGACAAATGTGTGCAGGCACCAATTAGCAGCTAGCTCCCACTAGAGTAGGATATGTGTGTATTCTTTTCCAACAAGGGATACCAAACGGACAAAGCACATTTGAAAATAGAAGTGAATTTGAAAGTGATGTAATATTACATGCTCTATCTGAATCATGCAACTTAAATTTTTACTTTCCTATCCCTTTAAAATATCAATTTATTGCAAATAAATAGTGGTATAAATAAACACAGATATATGACAGACAACATTGTTTAGAACAAAAAAAGGAACCTAGGGACATGTTAATATGTTTGCAAAAGATTTTTGACATAACACACACACAAACACACATATATATTGGGGCAAAAAAGTATTTAGTCAGCCACCAATTGTGCAAGTTCTCTCACTTAAGAAGATGAGAGAGGCCTGTAATTTTCGTCATAGGTATACCTCAACTATGAGAGACAAAATGTGGAAACAAATCCAGACAATCACATTGTCTGATTTGGAAAGAATTTAGTTGCATATTATGGTGGAAAATAAGTATTTGGTCACCTACAAACAAGCAAGATTTCTGGCTCTCACAGACCTGTATCTTCTTCTTTAAGAGGCTCCTCTGTCCTCCACTCATTAACTGTATTAATGGCACCTGTTTGAACTTGTTATCAGTATAAAAGACACCTGTCCACAACCACAAACAGTCACACTCCAAACTCCACTATGGTGAAGACCAAAGAGCTGTCAAAGGACACCAGAAACAAAATTGTAGATCTGCACCAGGCTGGGAAGACTGAATCTGCAATAGGCAAGCAGCTTGGTGTGAAGAAATCAACTCTGGGAGCAATTAGAAAATGGAAGACATACAAGACCACTGATAATCTCCCTCGATCTGGGGCTCCACGCAATATCTCACCCCGTGGGGTCAAAATGATCACATGAACGGTCCCAGAGCCACATGGGGGGACCTAGTGAATGACCTGCAGAGAGCTGGGACCAACGTAACAAAGGCTACCATCAGTAACACACTACGCCACAAGGGACTCAGATCCTGTAGTGCCAGACGTGTCCCCCTGCTTAAGCCAGTACATGTCCGGGCCCATCTGAAGTATGCTAGAGAGCATTTGAATGATCCAGAAGTGGATTGGGAGAATGTCATATGGTCAGATGAAACCAAAGTAGAAGTGTTTGGTAGAAACACAACGTGTCGTGTTTAGAGGAGAGAGAATGCTGAGTTGCAACCAAAGAACACCATACCTACTGTGAAGCATGGGGATGGCATCATGCTTTGGGGCTGTTTCTCTGCAAAGGGAACAGGACGACTTATCTGTGTACATGAAAGAATGAATGGGGCCATGTATCGCGAGATTTTGAGTGCAAACCTCCTTCCATCAGCAAGGGCGATGTTCGATCCGCCCCTATGTGTCATCATTGAGGAAACTTTGACCCTTTATGTCACAGCCGTCTGACACATTAGAGCCAATCAACATCAGACACTCCCTCACAGACCCTCCCAGCTACTCGGAATCCGCCATTTTAGACTCATAACGACCTTGCTTTCTTAATGAGAGGACGTGTTGTGTTTTTGCTCCTGACATTAATAGGAAAAACATAGCTAGGCTAGTGTATTTAGTGTCCATTACAGTCCAGAAGGACTCCACTCATTTCTGCTGCAAGCACAGCACCCCAAAAAGCCCTTTTTAGGGCTATATTTCGTGCCGTTTTTTTTTTTTTTTCTTTTTTTTTTATTAGCATTTGCCTGGCTTTCAGGCTGTGTGTTTAAGGCTCACAGCATATGCTGTGATTACTGCCACCACTGATATCTCCCTAACAACATTAGTTTAAATTTAACTAACCAAAAAATTTAATAATTTTGTTAGTGTAATTTTTTTTCATTTTCTATCAGCATATACTCTGGTTCATTGCTCTGTGCCAGCCACCAGTGTTAATATCCGTTTATAACATTATTTTAAATTTAAAAAAAAAAAAAAAAATATTTTGCTAGTGTAATCTAATTACATTTACTATGAGGCCTGTGTCTGTCAGGCTCACTCAGCATTAATATACCTCATTTTTTTCAGTCTTTTGGTTAATTGGTCTGTGCCAGGCAGCCACCCAGCACTCATATCTTCTTCACCTTAATTTAAGGGGCTACACAGAATTTATAAGTGCTAATTTTGCAAGAAAACAAGTAAGTTATTTGTTGTTTTTTAACACAATCTTTTTCTTTTTATATTTACTTAGATTTAACCTATTTGTTTCATCAAAGGAGCATTGGTTAATATCCCTTTAAGAATCCGTATCTGGGATATGGTGTGTTGAATGTACACAACTTTGAAAAGGCTTCATTCAGCTTCTATTGACAAAATAATGAGGAAGCATCCAATTTAATAAACTATTTACCATTTGCAAATTGTGCCATGGGGGTAGATTTATCAAATGTCGGGCGGATATGATCCGCTGTAGCGGATCATGTCCGCCCAACATACGCTGTCTGCATTTATCATTGCACAAGCACTTCTGGTGAAATGCTTGTACAATGCCTCCCCCTGCACATTCATGGCCAATCGGCCGCTAGCAGGGACTATCAATCCTCCTGATCATCAGTGATAGACAGTAAAGTATAGATATATAGTGTAAATATAAATGTAAATGAATACATATTTATGTGTTTATATGTGTATACAGTAGGTACACATATTAACACAAATATATATGTATATAAGCATATACATTTATAGAGAACACATAGTTCCTCATAGACCACAATGTAAAGGCACTTTTCAGTGCCGTTTTTTTTCTTACAAACCACACCCGCTAAATTTAACCCCCCCAAAAACTGCTTAGTGCAGTTTTTAAAAAATAAAAATGCAAATATGTTTTTTATTTTCAAAACCCACACTAGACTAAATTCGGGGGCAATTGGGGCACTTCTGGAAAATTAACCAGAGATCTGATCACTTGTAATGGCTGGCTATTTATTGTGTGCCCGTAAATAGGCAAATTTGCCCGTTTACAGGCGTGTGATACATTAGCACTCCACTTGTAATCTAGCCCTAAATTGGTTCATCTACCCATTTGTAATTACTCAAGTGCTTCCCATTCTTTCAAGCTCTGCTTTAAGATGGTATTGTAGTGTAAATGGCACCTTCCTGTATGTGTGTACTCCAGATTCAGTCTCTCACAAGCTGATAAGCCTAATATAGCTTTATCATTCTGTAAGACCACTATGGGGCCTATCTATCAAGCTCCGAATGGAGCTTGAAGCCCTGTGTTTCTGGCGAGCCTTCAGGCTCGCCAGAAACAGCAGGTGTGAAGCAGCGGTCACAAAGACCGCTGCTCCATAACCTGTCCGTCTGCTCAGAGCAGGCGGACAGACATCGCCGGAAATCAACCCGATTGAGTACGATCGGGTTGATTAACACCCCCTGCTGGCGGCCCATTGGCCGCGAGTCTGCAGGGGGCGGCGTTGCACCAGCAGCTCTTGTGAGCTGCTGGTGCAATGCTGAATATGACGAGCGTATTGCTCGCCGTATTCAGCGAGGTCTGGCGGACCTGATCCGCACTGTCGGATCAGGTCCCCAGACTTTGATAAATTGGGGCCTATATATCTATATATGTATACATATGTATTTATTGTTAATATGTGTATATATGTCTGTACACATATATTAACATATAAAAATATACATACAGGTACATATACATACTTATGTACATATGTCTACGTTAAAGGCCTTTGCCTACCTTTTATTTTCTAACATCTGAGACCTCATATATTTGAGCCCTTATAACTTTTTGTGTGAAATATTTTTTTAATAAAATTTATCATATAGTGTTATAATGAGTGAATCTGTACTTTTAAATGTATTTTTGATCTTTTTTGTTTCGCGTAACAGTTTACCAGAGCTCTGAGGTTGCGGTAATCATGCTAGCATACTTTACTTTTAACCCTGAACACGATATCATTTGTTCGCAACTGGTATCACGCCACTCGTAATCAGGCCCTCTCTCTTTTATTAAAGAATTTGTTGATTAGACAAGTGCAGCAGCGAATCGTTTTCAGACTAATCATTCAGAACAAATATTCTGAGGGAGAGATTACATATACGGCGTAGGCTTCAGCACAACTGCTGAAACCCACGCCGCCCTTAAGTTGACCTCACACATCGGGTGAATCACATATATACAGTTAATTTATGATCTGCCAGCGCGTAAGAAAAAAACATAAAAATGTTGTATTGCACGTAAAAGTCTAACCGGCCTCCCAAAAGTTAACACGTCACGTCAGAACCCCTATATCCACCATCCCCCCACATTGCAACTAATAATAAAGTGTTTTAACCTCTAAACCGCCATCCCCCACATGGCAACTACTAACAAAAATATTAACCCCTAATATGCCAACCCCCACATCGCAATCTACCTAATACAGTTATTAACCACTAAACCCGCCAACCCCCCCATTGCAATCTACCTTATACAGTTATTAATCACAAAACCGCCAACCCCCCTACATCGCAATCTACCTAATAAAGTGATTAACCCCTAATCCCCCATTCACCCAGAAGGCAAATACGCTAATTACACTATTAACCCCTAAACCGCCAACCCCCACAACCCAATCTACCTAATTATACTATTAACCCCTAAACCGCCAACCCCTACAACGTAAAGTATTAATCTAATCACTAATCCCCCTAACCTACCACCCCTAACTTAACTCCAAATAAACTACCATTACCGAAAATTTAAAAAAACTATCTCCATAAAAAAATAATTACCAAAATAAAAATATCCTAACTTCCTATTAAAATAAAAAACAGTACAGTAAAATTTAAAAAAAAAATAAACCTAAGATTACATAAAAAAAGAAAATCTAAGATTGCAAAAAGGAATGAACCAAATTATCCAAAATTAAAAAAATAAACCTAATCTGATACCCCTAAAAAAAAAACAGCCACCCCAAAAAAAAACCTCTAATCTAACACTAAACTGCCTTTTGTAGGGCATTGTCCTAAAGCAAACCGCTCTTTTACCTAAATAAAGTACAAATTACCCCCTAAAATTAAATCCCCCACCGACCCAACCCCCCAAAATAAAAAAACTAACTCTAAAAAAAACTAAGATATCCATTGCTCCTAAAGGGGGATTCGTATGGGCATAATTATCTTATTTACGTTGTGGGTGAATGGCGGATTAGGGGTTAATCACTTTATAGGGTAGATTGTGATTAGGTGAATGGCGGATTAGGGGTTAATCACTTTATTAGGTAGATTGCGATGTGGGTGAATGACAGATTAGGGGTTATTAACTTTATTATGTACTTGGCGATGTGGGGGTTGGCGGATTAGGGGTTAATACATTTTATTTAGTTATTGCGGTGGTGGGATGGCGGTTGACAGATAGATATTGCGCATGCTATTTTTGTTAAGACTTCCAGGGAGTTATGGTACTTACATATTTAGTGCAAGGCTTGCTGTGTCTGCCTATGTGTGGCGAGGTGAAAATGGAGTAAAATGTCTCCATTTTCGCTGCGTAAATCCTTGACCTGAATATGTGATACCAACTTGTGATGTCGGTTCTATGTTAGTTTAGGGAAGTAAAAATAGCGGCCAATGTGTGAAATATACGTGCCGCATATATGTGATAGCAATATCTGACTAAAAACAGCCGACGCCGGCTTTTGTGGGCAACTCCGCATATGTAATCTCGCCCTGAAAAGTTAGTTTTTCAGAAAAAAAATGTCTGCGCTATTATTTATTTGTTTTGTTTAGAAATAAATGAATACTGAATAAACGACCGTCTCCTTCAGCACAGGCTCCGTGATCCGCTGTGCTAAGTCTCCAATTAGCGTGGCTCTGGGCTATGTGAAGTAGGATTGGGTTGGGATTAGTATGGCTCCCCAGTGTGCTATAGGTAAGTAATTTACCTTTTAAAACTAATTTAAAAGAAACACATATTTTGTTAGTAAATATTAACCCCTTCGTAACCAGACCATTTTTCAATTTTCTGACCGTTAAGGAACAGGAGGGCTGTTTTTACATTTTAGCAGTGTTTGTATTTAGCTGTAATTTTCCTCTTACTCATTTACTGTACCCACACGTATTATATACAGTTTTTCTCGCCATTAAATGGACTTTCTAAAGATACCATTATTTTCATCATATCATATAATTTACTATAATTTTTTTTATAAAATATGACGAAAGAATTAAAAAAAAACACACTTTTCTAACTTTGACCCCCAAACTCTGTTACACATCTACAACCACACAAAAAACACCCATGCTAAATAGTTTTTTAAAGTTTGTCCTAAGTTTAGAAATACCCAATCTTAACATGTTCTTTGCTTTTTTTGCAAGTTATAGGGCAATAAGTACAAGTAGCACTTGCTATTTCCAAACCATTTTTTTTCTCCAAAATCAGTGATAGTTACATTGTAACACTGATATCTGTCAGAAATACCTGAATATCCCTTGACATGTATATATATATATATATATTTTTTAGTAGACTACCCAAAGTATTGATCTAGGCCCATTTCGAATATTTCATGCCACCATTTCACCGCCAAATGCGATCAAATAAAAAAAAATCGTTCACTTTGTCACAAACTTTAGGTTTCTCACTGAAATTATTTACAAACAGCTTGTGCAATTATGGCAGAAATGGTTGTAAATGTTTTTCTGTGATCCCCTTTGTTCAGAAATAGCAGACATATATGGCTTTGGCATTGTCTTTTGATAATTAGAAGGCCGCTAAATGCCGCTGATTACCACACTTGTATTTTGTCCAGCAGTGAAGGGGTTAATTAGGTAGCTTGTAGGGTTAATTTTAGCTTAGTGTAGAGTGTAGAGATCAGCCTCCCACCTTACACATCCCACCCCCTGATCCCTCCCTGACCCCCTCTCAAACAGCTCTCTTCCCTCCCCCACATCACAGTTGTCACTGCCATCTTAAATACTGGCAGAAAGTCTGCCAGTACTAAAATAAAAGGCTTTGACCCCCCCCCCAAATAACTCTCTAACCCTCCCCCCTCTACCTATTTGCCGCCATCTTGGGTACTGGCAGCTGTCTGCCAGTACCCAGTTTGCTAAATTTTATGCTTTTTTTCCATAATTTTTTTTTTTTTTTTTTAAATATTTTTTTTCTGTAGTGTAGCTTACCCCCATAATACCCCCCTCTCCCTCCCAGATCCCTTTCCTTAATGGGTTGATTTTCTTTTAATTTCTTTGTGCTATTGTTCTGATATTCTTTTGTGAAAATGAAATGAATATTCAAATTTTCGTTACAAATATACATTTATAGTGAAATGAGCATGTGTATTGTTAATACTCCAAACTCTCGTGTTTTGTTGTGATTTCTCAGTTCATTTACATACTGTTCAATCATTTCTTATGGCTTCTGCATGCAAGTAAAACATCTGTGTCTTTCATATGTGACAGTCCTTTAACCCTTTCGTGTCAGGGCTAAAGTGCCTACATCGGAACAACTGTTCCAATGTAGACAAATTGAAACCACGCGATTGTGTGCATGATCGCAAGATTTCAATTATTGGATCGTGTCTGGGGGGCGTCCCTACAACCCTAGGAACGCCCTCCAGACCGCGATCAAATACTGAAAGCACAGAAGGCTTCAGGACAGCCTTTAGCTATGACGTTCTATTCCGTCATAACGGCTTTAAAGCCCAGTCTAATTTATGACAGAATAGAACGGCATAAGGCTTTAAAAGGTTAAGGTATGCAGTGTTCTTCAAACTTAGTCATTATTGGGTTTAACCCCTTAATGACAACTGACGTACCAGGTACGTCATGCAAAAACTAGCAGTTAATGACAATGGACGTACCTGGTACGTCAGTTGTCTAACAGAGTGCTGGAAGCCATCACAAATGCTTCCAGCAGCTCTGAGGGTATTGCAGTGATGCCTCGATATGGAGGCATCCTGCAATACCACTTTACAAGCCTCCGATGCAAAGAGAGCCACTCTGTGGCCCTCTCTGCACCGGTAGCGATAGTGCCAGACTGCCAGTGTCCACTATCCGGGTGTGAAGGTGCGTGCGCGCGTGCACGATGCGCGTGCGCGTGCACGAGGGGATGAGTGTGCACGTGAACGTGCATGTGCGTGTTCACGGTGCACGTGCACGGTGCGCGTGCGCACATTATCCACACTGACACCAATGAATGAGGGCAAAAAAGGGAGAAAAAGGAAAAAAAAAATTAAAATATAAAAGGATCTGGGAGGGGGAGGGGGTGGGGGGATTGGGGGGGGCTGCTACACTACAGAAATAGTTTTAAAGTTAAAAATAAAATAAAAATACTTTTTGGGGGGTTTTTGGGGCCAAACTGGGTATTGGCAGACAGCTGCCAGTACCCAAGATGGCAGTAATTAGGTAGGGGAGAGGGTTAGAGAGCTGGAGGGGGGATCAGGGAGGTTGGGGCTAAGGCAGGGGTCCATCACAGCTAAAATATTTTATTTAAAAAAAAACAAAAAAAAACTCCTTTATTTAGTACTGGCAGACTTTCTGCCAGTACTTAAGATGGCGGGAACAATTATGGGGTGGGGGAGGGAAGAGAGCTGTTTGGGAGGGATCAGGGGGTGGGATGTGTCAGGTGGGAGGCTGATCTCTAAAATTAACCCTGCAAACTCCCTACAAGCTACCTAATTTAACCCCTTCACTGCTGGGCATAATTAACGTGTGGTGCGCAGCAGCATTTAGCGGCCTTCTAATTACCAAAAAGGAACGCCAAAGCCATATATGTCTGCTATTTCTGAACAAAGGGGATCCCAGAGAAGCTTTTACAACAATTTCTGCCATAATAGCACAAGCTGTTTGTAAATAATTTCAGTGAGAAACCTAAAATTGTGAAAAATGTAAAGTTTTTTTTTTATTTGCTCGCATTTGGCGGTGAAATGGTGGCATAAAATATACCAAAATGGGCCTAGATCAATACTTGGGGTTGTCTACTACACTACAGTAAAGCTAAAATTAACCCTACAAGCTCCCTAATTAACCCCTACACTCCTGGGCATAAAACACGTGTGGTGCGCAGCGGCATTTAGCGGCCTTCTAATTACCAAAAAGCAACCCCAAAGCCATATAAGTCTGCTATTTCTGAAAAAAGGGGATCCCAGAGAAGAATTTACAACCATTTATGGCATAATTGCAGAAGCTGTTTGTAAATAATTTCAGTGGGAAACCTAAAGTTTGTGACAAATATTGTGAAAAAGTGAACTTTTTTTTTTTTTATCGCATTTGGCGGTGAAATGGTGGCATGAAATATACCAAAATGGGCCTAGATCAATACTTTGGGTTGTCTTCTAAAAAAAAATATATACATGTCAATGGATATTCAGGTATTCCTGACAGATATCAGGGTTCCAATGTAACTAGCGCTAATTTTGAAAAAAAGTGGTTTGGAAATAGCGAAGTGCTACTTGTATTTATTGCCCCATAAATTGCAAAAAAAGCAAAAAACATGTAAACATTGGGTATTTCTAAACTCAGGACAAAATTTAGAAACTATTTAGCATGGGTGTTTTTTGGTGATTGTAGATGTGTAACATATTTTGGGGGTCAAAGTTAGAAAAAGTGTGGTTTTTTCCATTTTTTCCTCATATTTTTTTTTTTTTTTTTTTTAGTAAATTATAAGACATGATGAAAATAATGGTATCTTTAGAAAGTCCATTTAATGGCGAGAAAAACGGTATATAATATGTGTGGGTACAGTAAATGAGTAAGAGGAAAACTACAGCTAAACACAAACACTACAGAAATGTAAAAATAGCCATTGTCATTAAGGGTAAGAAAATTGAAAAATGGTCCGGTCATTAAGGGGTTAATGTTAGGTTATCTCCTTCTGGAAACACAACATTTTTGTATATTTCTAGTTCTTCACTGACTACAAGCAGAAATGATAACACATTTTTCCCTTATTTATCAGCATCAATTGCAGAGCTATATTCAGATCTTTGTTTAAATCTCCTCAGCAACATTCCCAGTTAACTAAAGTTTTGGTGGTGGGTTTAGACCTTCTATTTCATCTCCTACCTCGATTTTGCAATATTTTTTTTCAGTTCTATGGCAAGATGACAGATTTTAGGAACTATAAAGACCAGAAAAGTTGCAGCACTGCTGAAGAGATAATATCCATCTTTATTCAGGACTCAGGAACAAACATACACAACATTTCGAGCTATAAGATCTTAATTATGTGCTACGGTTTAGTATATAGATAATCCCTTTAGGAACTAGCCTCTGTAGCTTTCAGCACACCAAATTTAGGAGTAGTCTCTCTCTTCAATGCAGAGCTTCTGACACCATGGCCTCTATTTATCAAGGTCTGCGGATCAGGTCCGACAGACCTCGCTGAATACGGCGAGCAATACGCTCGCCGTATTCAGCATTGCACCAGCAGCTCACAAGAGCTGCTGGTGCAACGCCGCCCCATGCAGACTCGCGGCCAATAGGCCGCCAGCAGGGGGTGTCAATCAACCGGATCGTACTCGATCGGGTTGATTTCCGGCGATGTCTGTCCGCCTGCTCAGAGCAGACGGACAGGTTATGGAGCAGCGGTCTTTGTGACCGCTGCTTCATAACTGCTGTTTCTGGCGAGCCTGCAGGCTCACCAGAAACACGGGGCAGGGGCATCAAGCTCCATTCGGAGCTTGATAAATATGCCCCCATGTCCTGTTTTCTTTTTTTGGATTATTGTATAATTTGAGATGCTGACACAAATCTAGAACTGAATAACGTTTTACTTATGTAATTATAACCGTAGCATAAACAGAATGAACACTTCCTGTTGCCTAGTCACATGACACTGTTCCAGTCTGCAACCTGTTATGTTATCTAAGCTCATAAAGCAACGTCTTAGCAAGGGACAATCTGGTCAAAATGTAAATGCACATAGATGAATTACCTCTTTGATTAGAAACATATTTATCATATACATGTATTGGCCAAAATGTTTCCAGTAAGAATTATCACTGTTTAATTGCCAAAATGTTTCTATGCACGTGAAGCATAGATAGATATTCTCAGTGCACCAGCATTTTAAATACTGCAGCTGCTCATATAGCCAGTGGGGCTTGTTTTATGTCAGCAATTAATAAATGGAGTCATTACAAGATGGTACAAGCACCTTAGGCTCTCAGAGCAAGTGCTGTGTTGGTGCATGTTGCATACTTAAATACACCTTTGAAACAGCTATAGATTGTATTAGAAGCATTTTTGCTAATACATATACAGTATATTACAAAAATGCTTCTATTAAAAACTGAAATGAACCCATGTTGATTCCAATTCTGGCTGGAATTTCCATTTAAATATTACCTGCCATTCCACATAACATTACCTTTAAAGACTAGAGGAAGTCATCTTTAGTAAATCAATTGCATTGAATTACATAGCAACTGGTGAAACTAGAAAGGTGGGTTAAGCTAAAGATGCTGGACAATATTTCTTATGTTTTAAAGGGACATGAAACCCAAAATGTTTCTCTCATGATTCAGATATAATATACATTTTTAAACAACTTTCTAATTTACTTCTGGTATCAATTTTGTTTCATTTCTTGATATCTTTTATTGAAGAAGCAGCAATGCGCTCCTCTGAGATAGTTGAACACATTTGTAAGTCAATGAAAATGGACATACAAGTTCAGCCACCAACCAGCAGCTAGCTCCAAACTCTTGAGCCCATCTAGACATGCTTTTAAACAAAGTGATGGGTATACTGCACTATTCGTGCATTTGAATCCTTAGGACTTTGCTACTACAACCTACTAAGCTTTCTGAAATTGATCAGGACTCTGGTGTTCAACCTTGAGTCTTAGTCTTGCTGTTTTCGTGTTCTTAAATTTAAACTACCAATTGTTCAGTTGCTCATCATTCAGTAAAGTGTTTTGTTTTTTTAAATACTTCTATTATTCAGTGTATCTATTCCTGCATTCTGAGTCATACTCACTCTAAGCTCCTCCCAGAGTGTCTGTGTGTGGGGGGGTTTCTGTGGATATCTGTGTGAGTGTGTATCTGTGTGTTTCTGTGATTGTGTCTGTGAGTGTTTCTGTGTGAGTGTTACTGTGGGTATCTATGTGTGAGGGTCTCTGTGGGAATCTGTGTGTATTTATTTGCCTGTTTGTGTGAGTTTCTGTGAATGTTTCTGTCTGTGTATGTGTGTTACTAACTTTACAACATTTTCATGTTTGTCTACACTCAAGAATAAAGTTTGCACACTTTTGAGCCTTTGACATAAATTGCTAAAGGGAGGAGGGGGGCAGGAACAATGGTTTAGTAAAGGGCCCCAAAATCCCTAGTGGTAAGAAGGTTATCTGAAGGTAAATTTTCACATACAACTGTGAGGATAACATTACTTCACCTGTAACTGATAAATCTCACAGCTTGAATGAAACATACATAATTAGGTATTTTTATGGGTTTTAGGTTTCATTTAAATAAATAAATCACTTTAAAAAGTTTCTCTTATACTTCATTACAATTTACAGTTAAAACCTTGAGACAAATCCAATCCTGAAGAAGTTAAATGCTACTTCAGTATGCTGAGACTCTTTTTCTGAACCCTTTCCAAAGGTTGCTCCTGCACAGCCTGTTTGTAAGACTGTAAGACTCATTTTTACAGAGCAAAAAAAAAACAAACTAAGGCCTAGATTTAGAGTTTGGCGGTAGCCGTGAAAACCAGCGTTAGAGGCTCCTAACGCTGGTTTTAGGCTACCGCCAGTATTTGGAGTCATTCAAAAAAGGGTCTAACGCTCACTTTTCAGCCGCGACTTTTCCATACCGCAGATCCCCTTACGTCAATTGCGTATCCTATCTTTTCAATGGGATCTTTCTAACTCCGGTATTTAGAGTCGTGTCTGAAGTGAGCGTTAGAAATCTAACGACAAAACTCCAGCCGCAGAAAAAAGTCAGGAGTAAAGAGCTTTTTGGGCTAACGCCGGTTCGTAAAGCTCTTAACTACTGTACTCTAAAGTACACTAACACCCATAAACTACCTATGTACCCCTAAACCGAGGTCCCCCCACATCGCCGCCACTCGATTACATTTTTTTAACCCCTAATCTGCCAACCGCCACCTACGTTATACGTATGTACCCCTAATCTACTGCCCCTAACACCGCCGACCCCTGTATTATATTTATTAACCCCTAATCTGCCCCCCACAACGTCGCCGCCAACTACCTACAATAATTAACCCCTAATCTGCCGACCGCAAAGCGCCGCTACTTAAGTTATCCTTATGTACCCCTAATCTGCTGCCCCTAACACCGCCGACCCCTATATTATATTTATTAACCCCTAATCTGCCCCCCTCAACGTCGCCTCCACCTGCCTACACTTATTAACCCCTAATCTGCCAAGTGGACCGCACCGCTACTATAATAAAGTTATTAACCCCTAATCCGCCTCACTAACCCTATAATAAATAGTATTAACCCCTAATCTGCCCTCCCTAACATCGCCGAACCTAACTTCAATTATTAACCCCTAATCTGCCGACCGGAGCTCACCGCTATTCTAATAAATGTATTAACCCCTAAAGCTAAGTCTAACCCTAACACTAACACCCCCCTAAATTAAATATAATTTTAATCTAACGAAATTAATTAACTCTTATTAAATAAATTATTCCTATTTAAAGCTAAATACTTACCTGTAAAATAAATCCTAATATAGCTACAATATAAATTATAATTACATTGTAGCTATTTTAGGATTAATATTTATTTTACAGGCAACTTTGTAATTATTTTAACCAGGTACAATAGCTATTAAATAGTTAAGAACTATTTAATAGTTACCTAGTTAAAATAATAACAAAATTACCTGTAAAATAAATCCTAACCTAAGTTACAATTAAACCTAACACTACACTATCATTAAATTAATTAAATAAAATATCTACAATTACCTACAATTAAACCTAACACTACACTATCAATACATTAATTAAATACAATATCTACAAATAACTACAATGAAATAAACTAACTAAAGTACAAAAAATAAAAAAGAACTAAGTTACAAAAAATAAAAAAATATTTACAAACATAAGGAAAATCTTACAACAATTTTAAACTAATTACACCTACTCTAAGCCCCCTAATAAAATAACAAAGCCCCCCAAAATAAAAAAATGCCCTACCCTATTCTAAATTACTAAAGTTCAAAGCTCTTTTACCTTACCAGCCCTGAACAGGGCCCTTTGCGGGGCATGCCCCAAGAAGTTCAGCTCTTTTGCCTGTAAAAAAAAACATACAATACCCCCCCCCAACATTACAACCCACCACCCACATACCCCTAATCTAACCCAAACCCCCCTTAAATAAACCTAACACTAAGCCCCTGAAGATCTTCCTACCTTATCTTCACCATACCAGGTTCACCGATCGGTCCAGAAGAGCTCCTCCGATGTCCTGATCCAAGCCCAAGCGGGGGGCTGAAGATGTCCATGATCCGGTAGAAGTCTTCATCCAAGCGGGGCAGAAGAAGTCTTCATCCAAGCGACATCTTCTATCGTCATCCATCCGGAGCGGAGCGGCAGCATCCTGAAGACCTCCGACGCGGAACATCCATCCTGGCCGACGACTGAACGACGAATGACGGTTCCTTTAAATGACGTCATCCAAGATGGCGTCCCTCGAATTCCGATTGGCTGATAGGATTCTATCAGCCAATCGGAATTAAGGTAGGAATATTCTGATTGGCTGATGGAATCAGCCAATCAGAATCAAGTTCAATCCGATTGGCTGATCCAATCAGCCAATCAGATTGAGCTTGCATTCTATTGGCTGTTCCGAACTCAATCTGATTGGCTGATTGGATCAGCCAATCGGATTGATCTTGATTGTGATTGGCTGATTCCATCAGCCAATCAGAATATTCCTACCTTAATTCCGATTGGCTGATAGAATCCTATCAGCCAATCGGAATTCGAGGGACGCCATCTTGGATGACGTCCCTTAAAGGAACCGTCATTCTTCAGTTGGACGTCGCCGGATGAAGATGGGTCCGCGGTGGAGGTCTTCAGGATGGAGCCGGTCCTCATCGGATGAAGATAGAAGATGCCGCTTGGAAGATGATGGTTGCCGGTCTGGATCTACTCTTCTTCCCGGATAGGATGAAGACTTTGGAGCCTCTTCTGGACCTCTTCAGCTGCCGGATGATGGATCGCCAGCCCCCACTTGGGTTGGATGAAGATTTTGGAGCCAGGACCGATCGGTGAACCTGGTATGGTGAAGACAAGGTAGGATGATCTTCAGGGGCTTAGTGTTAGGTTTATTTAAGGGGGGTTTGGGTTAGATTAGGGGTATGTGGGTGGTGGGTTGTAATGTTGGGGGGGGTATTGTATGTTTTTTTTTTACAGGCAAAAGAGCTGAATTCTTTGGGGCATGCCCCGCAAAGGGCCCTGTTCAGGGCTGGTAAGGTAAAAGAGCTTTGAACTTTAGTAATTTAGAATAGGGTAGGGCATTTTTTATTTTGGGGGTCTTTGTTATTTTATTAGGGGGCTTAGAGTAGGTGTAATTAGTTTAAAATTGTTGTAATATTTTTCTTATGTTTGGAAATATTTTTTTATTTTTTGTAACTTAGTTCTTTTTTATTTTTTGTACTTTAGTTAGTTTATTTCATTGTAGTTATTTGTAGATATTGTATTTAATTAATGTATTGATAGTGTAGTGTTAGGTTTAATTGTAGGTAATTGTAGGTATTTTATTTAATTAATTTAATGATAGTATAGTGTTAGGTTTAATTGTAACTTAGGTTAGGATTTATTTTACAGGTAATTTTGTAATTATTTTAACTATTTTAGCTATTAAATAGTTCTTAACTATTTAATAGCTATTGTACCTGGTTAAAATAAATACAAAGTTACCTGTAAAATAAATATTAATCCTAAAATAGCTATAATATAATTATAATTTATATTGTAGCTATATTAGGATTTATTTTATTTTAATAAGAGTTAATTTAGATTTAAATTATATTTAAGTTAGGGCGGTGTTAGTGTTAGGGTTAGACTTAGCTTTAGGGGTTAATACATTTATTAGAATAGCGGTGAGCTCCAGTCGGCAGATTAAGGGTTAATGTTTGAAGTTAGGTGTCGGCGATGTTAGGGAGGGCAGATTAGGGGTTAATACTATTTATTATAGGGTTAGTGAGGCGGATTAGGGGTTAATAACTTTATTATGATAGCGGTGCGGTCCGCTCGGCAGATTAGGGGTTAATAAGTGTAGGCAGGTGGAGGCGACATTGTGGGGGGCAGATTAGGGGTTAATAAATATAATATAGGGGTCGGCGGTGTTAGGGGCAGCAGATTAGGGGTACATAAGGATAATGTAAGTAGCGGCGGTTTACGGAGCGGCAGATTAGGGGTTAAAAATAATATGCAGGGGTCAGCGATAGCGGGGGCAGCAGAATAGGGGTTAATAAGTGTAAGTTTAGGGGTGTTTAGACTCGGGGTACATGTTAGGGTGTTAGGTGCAGACCTAGGAAGTGTTTCCCCATAGCAAACAATGGGGCTGCGTTAGGAGCTGAAAGCGGCTTTTTTGCAGGTGTTAGGGTTTTTTTCAGCTCAAACAGCCCCATTGTTTCCTATGGGGGAATCGTGCACAAGCACGTTTTTGAGGCTGGCCGCGTCCGTAAGCAACTCTGGTATCGAGAGTTGCAGTTGCGTTAAAAATGCTCTACGCTCCTTTTTTGGAGCCTAACGCAGCCATTCTGTGGACTCTCAATACCAGAGTTATTTTAGAGGTGCGGCCAGAAAAAAGCCAGCGTTAGCTACGCGGGTCGTTACCGACAAAACTCTAAATCTAGCCGTAAGGTAAAATTAAAAGGCTTGAAAAATACAGTATTCAGTGGAATAAATCTTCAATTGACTTTGGTATATTAGTATTTTAAATATAGAAATAAATATAGAAATCTAGATTTAAATGTGCATTGTTATAAAAAAAATTATTAAAAAATAAATAAATAATATTAATTGGTATTAAAAGGGTCCACAGTTGTCTTAGCAGAAACAAAATAAGCACCCTTATATTTACAGCCAAGGTGAAGGTCAAAACGTTAAATGTACAATTTAGTTTATTAACATAAAGCAAGAGCTAGAAAAAGATTACAACCATAAAAGTATACACAATAAATACTCTTCTAGCATGCAATACTTCTCTAATGTTGTGTGCTCACAGAAGACACAAGGGGGCGCGAAAGCATAGTAGAGAGGGAAAAAACAGTAGCAGAATACAGATGAAATTACCAATGTACCACGGTCAAATCAATTTGCTTCTGTTTTATTTCGTCTTTATATTAGAAGTGAATCCAGAATAATAGAAAACAAAAAGTGCTTGCTTAGCTGCCTGACAGCAGTATTCACAGGAGGCAAAAAATCTATAAAATCCTGCATATTATTAGACATCTTCCTTCTACCTTTTAGTTCCACAAAATACTCAATATCAATAGAGAAAATACACACAAAAAGTATATTTTCATGAAAAGCTATAGGCAGATCAATTTGTTGCCTCCCAACATGAGTTACATTCCTACCAATATTATCCAATTAAAGGGACATCAATAAATCAATTTGGTAAATGATGCAATCAAACCTCAATTTTTAACTTTGTTTAATAATGATAAATTAGACAATGAACTAGAAGCCTTCATTCTACTACAAGACATTACAGAATAATAAAAAAAATATATTAATTATTAACTAAAACATAAATTAATTTAGCTAGATGAAAATTGATGATTGATGTTTATATAATTAAACACAAGTAATACATTTATTAATTAAAATAAAAGTACATATTCCATCATGAAACAAAATGTGATATTAAGGTATTTTAAAATGTGTTACAATTGACTATGGGTGAGCCATAGGCAAAGTCTTGGTGACCAATGAGTAGGGTCTGGGCATGTCATGTGCAGAGTCGGGGCAGATTGGGGGTATACTCAGGGCCTGCTCAAGGAATTGCACTGATAGTGTGCTGCCTTGTTCAGAGATTTAAATGACGCCTCCAAATCTCTTTCCACTACAGTCTGAACTCCACCACTGCACTGCATCCTAAAGGCAAAAGAGATATATAGATTTATACTAGGGCACTTTAATATTATTTAAGGCAACCATACTCTCCCCATGTGCTGTCCCTGGTAAATGCTGCTTGGGTCCCATGGTACAAACACGACCCATTATAGCACAGACCCTGGGGCACAGTTTGGAAATCTTGGGTTGTGTGTCTGGGTTATCCTCAATTTCACTAAGAGAAATTGGAGCATTTATAAGGAACCAAAAGCTTCAAAAGGGACAGCAGGACACAGTTCCAAAACTAGGACTAAAATGCAGAAGAATTGGGACATATATGTGTTTGCCAGTATTGAACTTTATGTAATCATGAAGTCAAACAGTGCATTGTTACCTAGCTAAATAAATGTATGTTTTTGTAAATAAAGAATTAATTAATTATGAGCTGTGTATATTTATATATATGAAAATATACTGTGTGTGACTTAATGTGATTGACCGATAAGTTTATTAATAACTAAAATATAAATTTATATAACTAGGTGAAATTCAATTATTAACTATCCACTAAGGTCATAAAAAGGAAAAATGACTTCATGCCATTAATTAATTATTCTTCTCTGTGAAAAGCAGTATTGGGCTAAAAGAGGCTGCTTCCAGGTAGTAAATCACCATAGAACAAGCTAACAAGGTGTTGAGCTGGCGTTCGTTCCTGAGAGAGCGGTTCTCGTATATATTATATATACACATACATACCATACATACACAATCAGTTGTGGGATATGCACTCTCACAAATAAAGTGTCAACAACAATGGTGCCGGTAAAAACGTTATGTGGGTTTAAGGAAGTGGATATCGTCCCTGAAACTTCACCATTTTAATTGAGGTATAAGGATTAATTCAGTGTGTGCAGTCATATGTGTATATATATATATATATATATATATATATATATATTCCTATAAACTATTTAATAACTACCTAGTAAAAATAAAGACAAATTTACCTGTAAAATAAAACCTAACCTATGTTACAATTACACCTAACACTACACTATAATTATATAAATTCCCTAAACTAAATACAATTAAATATAATTAAAAAAAAAATCTAAAGTACAAAAAAAACCCACTAAATTACATAAAATAATAAAATAATTACAAGATTTTTAAACTAATTACACCTAATCTAATCCCCCTAACAAAATAAAAAAGCCCCCCCAAATAAAAAAATGCCCTACCCTACACTAAATTACAAATAGCCCTTAAAAGGGCCTTTTGCGGGGCATTGCCCCAAAGTAATCAGCTCTTTTACCTGTAAAAGAAAAATTACTACTCCCCCCAAACATTAAAACCCACCACCCATTGGGTTCCCCACAGAAGTAGTATTGGCTATTCGGGCACTCTATAGCTCGCCAAGCACTAGAGTTAGAGGTTTGGGTTTCTGCTCGCGGAGTTTCCCCATAACAAACGGAACAAGACAGGGCTGCCCACTCTCACCCATAGTATTCGCCCTGGCGATTGAGCCGCTGGCCCAGGTAATTAGGAACTGGCCTCTAATATGAGGAGTTCCATTGAGCCACCGGGATGGGGGGAGGGGGGGAGGAGGGGAGAAGATTGCGTTATTCGCAGATGACATTACTCTGTTCCTGACTAACCCTCTGGGCTCCCTTCCGACGCTTTTTGAGACTCTCTCTTACTTTGGCACCCTAAGTTTTTATAAGCTAAATCTTGCCAAAACAGAAGCCTTTGCGATACATATCCCTCAATTTGAACTAGAGATCCTTAAAGAATCCTACCAATTCCAATGGGCATCTGACAAGAACACCCATCTTGGAGTCCAGTTAGGTCCGGACATTGAGTTGGTCAGGACTAAAAACTATGAGAAACTCCTTTCACAAGTTAGAGTTCTTCTTAACTCATGGTCCTTTAGAGAAGTTTCCTGGCTGGGACGAATAGCCTCGGTCAAAATGACCATTCTGCCCAAGATATTGTATTGTTTCCGATGTCTCACACTTAACCTCCCCCGCACACTATTGGAAAAATGTAATGCTTTGATGGCCAGATACATCTGGCAAGGGAAAAAGCCCAGAATATCTAGAAAGACGCTACAGAGGCCCTACTGTATGGGAGGAGTTTCGCTTCCCAATATTACAATTTATTATGAGGCAGCAAGATTGACCCATATCTCCTATTGGGAGACGAACGACTTGACACAGGGATGGAAGAGAGTGGAACAGTTTTCCCTCCCATCAGGGGTCACCCTTAGGGACCTCCCTTGGATCCCCGAGTACAAAACTGATAGTAATACTATTCAGAACCCTGTTGTCAAACAAGCACTCGACTGCTGGAAAACCATCAGGCATCACACGGAAATAGCACCGCACCCCTCCCCAATACATTTGATCCCTGGCCTGTTGAAAGGACTCCAGGATTCCCACGGCTCCCATTGGCGTCAGTGGGGACTAGTGAGAGTCTCCGATTTATACCAACAAAATACATTACAACCAGCTGAACCAAAACATGATGGAGAGGTCATCTCCACCCCCCCCCCATGGTTTCAGTTTGAAAGATTCTGGCTGCACAAATTTTTATCCAGCTGGGGCTTCCCAACATCAGGCCTAAGGGACTTAACGGCGTGGGAGCAGAAGTGTAAATCTGGTCAGTCCCTATCAAAGCCCCTGACAGTTCATTACTCTTACATAATGAAAGACATTTGTGCAGGTGAAGCAGTTAGGGGCATGGGGCATGGGAACGGGAACTAAGAATCCAGGCTGCTGGAAAAAAATGGTCCCACGCGTTTTTGCTCACCAAAAAGACACTGCACTGCGCCAACTCGTTGGAGTTGTATGTCAAAGTCTGCCTTAGATGGCACTATACCCCCCAGAGATTGGCCCAGATGGCCCCTGCCCACTCGCCTCTGTGCTGGAGAGGTTGCGGTCAGGTGGGCACAGACCTCCATGTGTGGTGGTCATGCCCAGCCCTGAAACAGCTGTGGAGAGAAGTCTTTCAATTATGTGACTCAACAGGGATATCTATCCCGAAAGTCCCTAAAGTGGCTCTTCTGAACATCTTCCCATCAAAAATGCGCAGATTCCAGAAACAATTGGCTATTTTCATATTCGCTGCTACAAAACTCTCGATAGCTAGAATGTGGAAACAGGCAAGTCCGCCTAACCTTACAGGAGTTGTACAGATCATAGAAACCTATGCTGCAATGGAGAAGGGATTCTATTTCCACCTAAACAAAATCGAGTCATATTGGCAAATTTGGGACCATTGGGTCCAAAAACAGGATTTACCAGGTGCCCAATAATATGTCCCCTGCATAAATAGGCACACCTAGCCCTGAAATGTCTGACTGTGAATCCCCCCACCTTGGGGGCCTGTCTATCTGAATTCCCTCTGCTGCTCTCCCCCCCTGACTCTCCTCTTTTACAATCCTGCACCCCCTCCTTTCTCTCTCTCAGCTCCACCTGCCTAGGTCAAGTGCTAAAACTTTGGTGGCTGGTGGTAGTGAGAACCATTCCAAAATTTCTTATTCGCGCCACCTCATTGAAATCAGGCCCCATAAGTTAATATTCATCATAACCTCGGCAATGCTAATCTAGAGTACACTATATCCAGCTTTCTGTCACCCACTCCCAGAGCTCTCTCTATAGTAGATAGATAAGGTCCCCAGGACAAGAATGGTAATCAGAGTGATGTAGAGGTGGCTGAATTGGCAATGAGCTCAACTGGGTAGAGCCCGGCCTGGTCCCAGTGAGATTCCACTGGGGCTAGACAATTTAGCCACGAAAAGTCAAGTGGTCCTAAATGTAAGTCAAATCATGGTTGGTGGTGAGACGAGTGGGGATAACCTGATAGTCAGCGGCTTACCTTAATGCCGAATGTAATTGGGTCTAATGGGGTTATGTAATGTACCAATAATACCTATAATGTTTGTAAATGTCTCTAGGGAGTGTTGTAACCCTAAGAGACATATTGTTTTCATATGCCTGTAACAAGTTCAAATTTCTTCAATAAAAGAAAATTTATTAAAAAAAAAAAAAAAAACACCACCCACACAACAAACCCTACTCTAAAACCCACCCAATCCCCCCTTAAAAAAACTACAACTAACCCCTTGAAGATCACCCTACCTTGAGAAGTCTTCACCCAACCGGGCCGAAGTCCTCCACAAAGCCGGCAGAAGTGGTCCTACAGACGGGCAGAAGTGGTCCTCCAGACGGGCAGAAGTCTTCATCCAGGCGGCATCTTCTATCTTCATCCATCCGGCGCGGAGCGGATCCATCTTCAAGACATCCGATGCGGAACATCCTCTTCAAATGACGTCCAAATGAAGAATGAAGGTTCCTTTAAATGACGTCATCCAATACGGCGTCCCTTCAATTCCGATTGGCCCTTGAATTCTATCAGCCAATCGGAATTAAGGTAGGAAAAATCCTATTGGCTGATGCAATCAGCCAATAGGATTGAGCTTGCATTCTATTGGCTGATCCAATCAGCCAATAGTATTGAGCTCACATTCTATTGGCTGTTCCAATCAGCCAATAGAATGCGAGCTCAATCCTATTGGCTGATTGGATCAGTCAATAAGATTGAACCTCTATCCTATTGGCTGAATGTATCAGCCAATAGGATTTTTCCTACCTTAATTCTATCAGCCAATAGGAATTGAAGGGACGCCATCTTGGATGAGGTAATTTAAAGCAAAATTCATTCTTCAGTTGGACGTCATTTGAAGAGGATGCTCCGCGTCGGATGTCTTGAAGATGGAGCCGCTCCACGCCGTATGGATGAAGATAGAAGATGCCGCCTAGATGAAGACTTCTGCCCATCTAGAGGACCACTTCTGCCCGTCTGGAGGACCACTTCTGCCAGCTTTGTGGAGGACTTCGGCCCGGTTGGGTGAAGACTTCTCATGGTAGGGTGATCTTCAAGGGGTTAGTGTTAGTTTTTTTTAAGGGGGGATTGGGTGGGTTTTAGAGTAGGGTTGGTTGTGTGGGTGGTGGGTTTTAATGTTTAGGGGGGTTGTAATCTTTTTTACAGGTAAAAGAGCTGATTACTTTGGGGGATTAGATTAGGTGTAATTAGTTAAAAAATCTTTGTAATTATTTTATTATTTTCTGTAATTTAGTGGGGGGGGTTTGTACTTTTGATTATTTTTTTAATTGTATTTAATTGTATTTAGTTTAGGGAATTTATTTAATTATAGTGTAGTGTTAGGTGTAATTGTAACATAGGTTAGGTTTTATTTTACAGGTAAATTTGTATTTATTTTAGCTAGGTGGTTATTAAATAGTTAATAACTATTTAATAACTATTCTACCTAGTTAAAATAAATACAAACTTGCCTGTAAAATAAAAATAAACCCTAAGATAGCTACAATGTAACTATTAGTTATTTTGTAGCTAGCTTAGGGTTTATTTTATAGGTAAGTATTTCGTTTTAAATAGGAATTATTTAATTAATGATAGTAATTTTATTTAGATTTATTTAAATTATATTTAAGTTAGGGGGTGTTAGGGTTAGGGTTAGACTTATTTTTAGGGGTTAATAAATTTAATATAGTGGTGGCAGTGTATGGGGCAGAATAGGGGTTAATAAATATAATGTAGGTGGCGGCTTTGTAGGGGGCAACACATTAGAGGTTAATAAGTCTAATGTAGGTGGCGGTGGGCTCCGGGAGCGGCGGTTTAGGGGTTAATATGTTTATTTAGTTGCGGCGGGGTCCGGGAGCGGCGGGATAGGGGTTAGTAAGTTTTATTTAGGTGGCGGCGGTGTCGGGCGGCAGATTAGGGGTTAATAAGTATAATGTAGGTGGCGGCGGTGTAGGGGGGCAGATTAGGGGTTAATAAGTATAATGTAGGTGGTGGTGGTGTTGGGGCGGCAAATTAGGGTTTAATAAGTATAATGTAGGTGGCGGCGGTGTAAGGGGGGCAGATTAGGGGTGCTTAGACTCGGGGTACATGTGTTAGGTGTAAACATTCCCATAGGGATCAATGGGATATCGGGCAGCAGCGAACATAAGCTCTCGCTGCTTTCCGACTCCCATTGATTCCTATTGCATCCGCCGCCCAGGTACGCTGGGCCGGAAAAGTCCTGGTGGATATTTGATAACTTCCAAAAGTAGTCAGATTGTGCCGAACTTGCGTTCGGAGCATCTGTAGTCACGTAAGCATCGATCTGTGCCGGACTGAGTCCGGCGGATCGTATGTTACGTCACCAAATTCTACTTTTGTCGGTTTGTAGGGTTTGATAACTAATATGAATCAGGCTCGCCACAAATACGCTGCGGAATTCCAGCGTATTTGCGGTTGACGGCTTGATAAATAGATGCCATAGGGTAAATATATTAGGAGAAATCAGTTTCTTGTTTCTATATTACATCAGAAATATTACCACTTTATTTACCAATTACAAGTATTGTAACAGTATTCCCAAAATATTTTTTACTTGATTTGGGAAAATATAGTAATTTTATTATTTTATTAAATGATTTTGTTCTTTTTTTATTATAAATTCTGTAAAGTTATATTAGTCCCCCGTTTTCTTTTCATATTAACCTTCTAACTATTTGTAGCCTTGTTTTGTATAGATATAACAAAGTCAACTAGCTAAAAATTTAGAGAATATTACTCCAGTATAAAATGGAACTAGCCGCCATATTGTTTGACAATGCTACTGCCAAGGTATCATTCAAGTAGGGAGGTCATTAAAATCACTTGCGATCTGTCTTTGTTAAAGAAATGGTAAAGCTCAAGGAAAAAAATCTGTGGTGGTAACAAGGACAAGCCACAAACTGAAATGTCATTGTTCCACAAGAGAACCAGGGGAAATTTAAAATGATCATGATGGATGGGAATATGGAGATAAGCAATCTTGAGATTTATGATAGCCATAAAATGAGAAACACTCAGTAATTTGCCTAACTGTTTCATGTCTGGGTGAAACTACCTTTTTTTTCTTTGGAATGGTTAAAGGGACAGTAAACACATTGAGATTTAAATATAAACATTTTAGTTAAGTAAAATAATGTTACAATATACTTTTATTATTTATTTTGCTCCATTTCATGTATTTTAGCTCTGACATTTGTGGCTCTTTAATTTTCCATCAAACAGAAAAGGCACATTGCAGAATTCTCAAGGATAACCATGCTACATATCTTTCCCTAATTTGCTTACACAGATAACAACAGCAAATCTATATATTTTATACTAACATAATGACTGTGACAAGCCTTGTTCTAGGCAGATTCAAGCCCATCTCCTCCAAATAAGGCAAATGGTGGGTGGAGTTTGTCTTAAAAAACAATTGCAGTAAAAACAATGGTATTTATGTTTAGACTCGGCTAATATATTATTCTACAGCAAGGTAACAGGAACGTCTTGTAATAACAAGGTGTTTTGTTTACTGTCCCTTAAGAGGTTCATATACAGGTCCTGATGATCGGAACTGCCATGATGTGGTGATAGATTCAAAAGGTATCATTTGAGGGATCGAGATTGCCTGTGAACTATTCAAAATATTAATATAGAACACGTTTGTTACAGTGCAGAATATTATAACACGTTCAGAACAGTGAGAACTTAAATTGGTAATGCATGAATAAAAAGAGAAGTCCTAAAAAAAGAAAAAACCTGCCAAAGGCAAAATACACAATTTTTACAATCACAAGAATTTACATAAATATTTAAACATTATACAATATAATACAGATAAATTAAACATTGTATATATGCCTATCATATACCCACAATCCCCCAGCTCCTATAGGTTTAATAGGAAGGTTTGTTTTTTGTCTTAAAGGGATACCAAACCCAATTTTTTTTTCTTTTATGATTCGGATAGAGCATGTAATTTTAAGCAACTTTCTAATTTACTCCTAGTTTTCTTCATTCTCTTGATATCTTTATTTGAAACAGCAGGAATGTAAGCTTACGAGCCAGACTATCTTTGGTACAGCACCTGGGTAGCACTTGCTGATTGGTAGCTAAATGAAGCCACCAACCAGCAAGCACTATCCAGGGTGCTGAACCAAAAAATGGACCTGCTCCTAAGCTTTCATTCCTGCTTTTTAAATATTTAAAAAGATACCAAGAGAATGAAGAAAATTTGACAATAGGAGTAAATTAGAAAGTTGCTTAAAATTGCATGCTCTATCCTAATCATAAAAACATAATTTATGTAAAAACTTAACTGATTAATTAATTTCTTTCATATTGGCAAGAGTCCATGAGCTAGTGACGTATGGGATATACAATCCTACCAGGAGGGGCAAAGTTTCCCAAACCTTAAAATGCCTATAAATACACCCCTCACCACACCCACAATTCAGTTTAACGAATAGCCAAGTAGTGGGGTGATAAAGAAAGGAGTAAAAAGCATCAACAAAGGAATTTGGAAATAATTGTGCTTTATACAAAAAAATCATAACCACCATAAAAAGGGTGGGCCTCATGGACTCTTGCCAATATGAAAGAAATTAATTTATCAGGTAAGTTCTTACAAAAATTATGTTTTCTTTCATGTAATTGGCAAGAGTCCATGAGCTAGTGACGTATGGGATATCAATACCCAAGATGTGGAACTCCACGCAAGAGTAACTAGAGAGGGAGGGATAAAATAAAAAACAGCCGTTTTCCGCTGAAAAAATAATTCACAACCCAAATTATAAGTTTATTCTTCAAATGACAAGAAGAATCAAACTGAAACAGCTGCCTGAAGAACTTTTCTATCAAAAACTGCTTCTGAAGAAGCAAATACATCAAAATGGTAGAATTTAGCAAATGTATGCAAAGAGGACCAAGTTGCTGCTTTGCAAATCTGATCAACTGAAGCTTCATTCTTAAAAGCCCACGAAGTGGAGACTGATCTAGTAGAATGAGCCGTAATTCTCTGAGGCGGGGTCTTACCCTACTCCAAATAAGCTGAATGAATCAAAAGCTTTAACCAAGAAGCCAAGGAAATAGCAGAAGCCTTCTGACCTTTCCTAGGACCAAATATAACAAATAGACTAGAAGTCTTGCTGAAATCTTTAGTAGCTTCAACATAATATTTCAAAGCTCTTACCACATCCAAAGAATGTAAAGATATTTCCAAAGAATTCTTAGGATTAGGACACAAGGAAGGGACAACAATTTCTCTACTAATGTTGTTAGAATTCACAACCTTAGGTAAAAATTGAAAAGAAGTCTGCAAAACCGCTTTATCCTGATGAAAAATCAGAAAAGGAGATTCACAAGAAAGAGCAGAATGCTCAGAAACTCTTCTAGCAGAAGAGATAGCCAAAAGGAACAACACTTTCCAAGAAAGTAGTTTAATGTCCAGAGAATGCATAGGCTCAAAAGGAGGAGCCTGTAACGCCTTCAAAACCAAATTAATTGATCTAATGACAGGTGTAATACGAACTAAAGCCTGTACAAAACAGTGAATATCAGGAAGTTTAGCAATCTTTCTGTGAAATAAAACAGAAAGAGCAGAGATTTGTCCCTTCAAGGAACTTGCTGACAAACCTTTATCCAAACCATCCTGAAGACACTGTAAAATTCTAGGAATTCTAAAAGAATGCCAAGAGAATTTATGAGAAGAACACCAGGAAATGTAAGTCTTCCAAACTCAATAATAAATCTTTCTAGAAACAGATTTACGAGCTTGCAACGTAGTATTAATCACTGAGTCATAGAAACCTCTATGACTTAGCACTAAGTGTTCAATTTCCATACCTTCAAATTTAATGATTTGAGATCCTGAAGTGGCCAAGGTTGGCAACTGGACATCCGAACCAGATCCGCATACCAAAACCTGTGTGGCCATGCTGGAGCCACCAGCAACACAAACGATTATTCCATGATGATTTTGGAGATCACTCTTGGAAGAACTAGAGGCAGAAAAATGTAAGCAGGATGATAACACCAAGGAAGTGTCAGCGCATCCACTGCTTCCGCCTGAACATCCCTGGACCTTGATAGGTATCTGGGAAGTTTCTTGTTTAGATGAGAGGCAATGAGATCTATCTCTAGAAGACCCCACATCTGAACAATCTGAGAAAACACATCTGGATGGAGAGACCACTCCCCTGGATGTAAAGTCTGACAGCTGAGATAATCCGCCTCTCAATTGTCTACACCTGGGATATGCACCGCAGAGATTAGACAGGAGCTGGATTCCACCCAAGCAAGTATCCGAGATACTTCTTTCATAGCTTGAGGACCGTGAGTCCCACCCTGATGATTGACATATGCCACAGTTGTGATATTGTCTGTCTGAAAGCAAATGAACGGTTCTCTCTTCAACAGAGGCCAAAACTGAAGAGCTCTGAGAATTGCACGGAGTTCTAAAATATTGATTGGTAATCTCGCCTCTTGAGATTTTCAAACCCCTTGTGCTGTCAGAGAACCCCAAACAGCTCCCCAACCTGAAAGACTTGCTTCTGTAGTGATCACAGACCAGGTTGGCCGAACAAAGGAAGCCCCTTGAACTAAACGCTGGTGATTTAACCACCATGTCAGAGAGTGTCGAACATTGGGATTTAAGGATATTAACTGTGATATCTTTGTATAATCCCTGCACCATTGATTCAGCAAACAAAGCTGGAGAGGTCTCATGCGAAAACGAGCAAAAGGAATCGCGTCCGATGCTACAGTCATGGGGACTAAAACTTCCATGCACATAGCCACTAAAGGGAATGACTGAGACTGAAGGTGCCGGCAGGTTACAACCAATTTCAAACGTCTGGACACTGAATCTATCTGGAAGCCTAAAAGGTGACTCTTGTCTGAGGAATCAAGAAACTCTTTGATAAATTGATCCTCCAACCATGTTTTTGAAGACACAACACTAGTTGATTCGTGTGAGATTCTGCAGAACGTAAAGACTGAGCTAGTACCAAGATATCGTCCAAATAAGGAAACACTGCAATACCCTGCTCTCTGATTACAGAGAGTAGGGCACCTAGATCTTTTGAAAAGATTCTTGGAGCTGTTGCTAGGCCAAATGGAAGAGCAACACATTGGTAATGCTTGTCTAGAAAAGAGAATCTCAGGAACTGATAATGTTCTGGATGAATCGGAATATGAAGGTATGCATCCTGCAAGTCTATTGTAGACATATAATGTCCTTGCTGAACAAAAGGCAGAATAGTCCTTATAGTCACCATCTTAAAAAGTTGGTACTCTTACATAACAATTCAAAATTTTCAGATCCAGAACTGGTCTGAATGAATTTTCCTTCTTTGGGACAATGAATAGATTTGAATAAAACCCCAGACCTTGTTCCTGAAAAGGAACCGGCATAATTACCCCTGAAGACTCCAGGTCTGAAACACACTTCAGGAAAGTCTGAGCTTTTACTGGATTTGCTGGGATACGCGAGAGAAAAAATCTTCTCACAGGAAGTCTTACTCTGAATCCTATTCGATACCCTTGAGAGACAATGCTCTGAATCCATTGATTTTGGACAGAATTTATCCAAATATCCTTGAAAAACCTTAATCTGCCCCCTACCAGCTGAGCTGGAATGAGGGCTGCACCGTCATGCGGACTTAGGGGTTGACTTTGGTTTCTTAAAAGGCTTGGATTTATTCCAATTTGAGGAAGGCTTCCAATTGGAAGCAGATTCCTTGGGAAGAGGATTAGATTTTTGTTCCTTATTTTGACGAAAGGAACGAAAACAGTTAGAAGCCTTAGATTTACCCTTAGGTTTTTTATCCTGAGGCAGAAAAACCCCCTTTCCTCCAGTAACAGTTGAAATAATAGAATCCAACTGAGAACCAAATAAATTATTACCTTGGAAAAAAAGAGATAATAATCTAGATTTAGATGTCATATCAGCATTCCAAGATTTAAGACATAAAGCTCTTCTAGCTAAAATAGCTAAATACATGGATCTAACATCAATTTTGATAATATCAAAAATGGCATCACAAATAAAATGATTAGCATGTTGCAGTAAACGAACAATGCTAGATATGTCAGAATCCAATTCTTGTTGTGCTAAATTCTCCAACCAAAAGGTTGATGCAGCCGCAACATCAGCCAAAGAAATTGCAGGCCTGAGAAGATGACCTGAATGTAAATAGGCTTTCCTTAGATAGGATTCAAGTTTCCTATCTAATGGATCCTTAAAGGAAGTACTATCTGCCCGCAATTTGCAAGAAAAATGTAGTCAATCAGAAAAAAGACTAAAACCCCAGGTAAGAAAAAATATTTCTTAATATGTTTATTTTCCCCAAATATGAAACTGCACAAGGAAATACATGAACCTAACTCATGGCAAATATAAGTACAATACATATATTTAGAACTTTATATAAATGCATAAAGTGCCAAACCATAGTTGGGGTGTCTTAAGTAATAAAAAATACTTACCAAAAAGACACCCATCCACATATAGCAGATAGCCAAACCAGTACTGAAACAGTTATCAGTAGAGGTAATGGTATATGAGAGTATATCGTCGATCTGAAAAGGGAGGTAGGAGATGAATCTCTACGACCGATAACAGAGAACCTATGAAATAGACCCCCGTTAGGGAAATCATTGCATTCAATAGGTGATACTCCCTTCACATCCCTCTGACATTCGCTGTACTCTGAGAGGAATCGGGCTTCAAAATGCTGAGAAGCGCATGTCAACGTAGAAATCTTAGCACAAACTTACTTCACCACCTCCATAGGATGCAAAGTTTGTAAAACTGAATTGTGGGTGTGGTGAGGGGTATATTTATAGGCATTTTGAGGTTTGGGAAACTTTGCCCCTCCTGGTAGGATTGTATATTCCATACGTCACTAGCTCATGGACTCTTTCCAATTACATGAAATAAAAAAAAATTGGGTTTAGTATCCCCTTAACAAAGTCGATTGCAGACATCATGAACATATATCCTTTTGGTAGGAGTACCTTGTATTTTAAGTGTGAAACCTCGCTGTGAGCATGTAATATTCAAAGCACTGCCCTCCATATTGGATGCACTGTTTCAGCCACATCAGTCTCCCCAGATTTTCAGTGGTGAGAATTTCCATTGTGATAAATCTAGTGAATATACAGTGGAACTTAACTTACATATACATAATTTGAAGTGCTACTACACCAAAACCATGTTTTGCTTTCGCAAATGCACTGTCTATGTTGCAGATATCTCAACTCTCCCGGAAGGTCTGGGAGTCTCCCGCATTGATAAAGCTGCTCCCTGACACCAGCAAATTAAACACAATCTCCCGGAATAGCGGTTCCAGAGAAAATCAAATTTGTGCCTGCACTTTTCATTTCTACCTCTAGGTCACTGTTCTGTTATAGCTCAATGTAAATAGTTTCTGTGTTCCTCTCTAGACTTTTCTCCCCCTTCCTGATCTATTCTCTAGTGCGGTGCGCAGCAGACCTGATATGGGTGAGTTGTACAGGCTCCCATACTCTATATATTGTGCAGGCTGTGCAGGCTCCCATACTCTATATATTGTGCAGACTCCCATACTCTATGTATTGTGCAGGCTACCATACTGTATAATGTGATAACATTTTCAACTATTTCATAATCAGATGAATTCTGAATTGGGGGGGCTGGGGGTACAATAGTGAGGTTGTACAGTGAGGTACTATAGTGAGGTGGTACAGTGAGGTGGTACAGTGAGGTACTATACAGAGGTGGTACAGTGAGGTACTATACAGAGGTGGTACAGTGAAGTACTATACAGAAGTGGTACAGTGAGGTACTATAGTGAGGTTGGCATGCAGTGATGTAGTATACTGAGGGGCGCGGGGGGCACATCCCTGAAATGGGTTTTTGCAGGTTGGGATGTCTGATGTTGGGTAAACATACTTTAAAGACAGAACCAAGACACCCCCCCCCCCCCGCCCACATCGCAGCTAAGTAGTGATATGGGCATACTTTTGCTGAACCCGCAATCCCTATTATTTCCTATAGGAGACACATCACCACTTTTCAGAACATAAAGGTTCAACTTTTTTGAAATATATCACCAAACGTACAGACTGCGAGACTGGCAAGGACATAAAGGCTATTTCTTGTGGCTCGGACAATGTTTTAAATATCAGGGCCAAAGTCACCCTGTTTTAAAGCAAAGCATAATATGTAACAGGATTTAGGAGATTCAGAATAATATAACACCTTTCTTTATGATATCCTAATTAAATTGAAGCAGTGAAATTAAATCCCTGGAGGAGGAACATTTAAGAACTGCGTAATATCATCACTGAAAAACCATATTGTTTTTAAGAAAATGTGATGTGAGCCATATGCCTGAACAATTTTTAAACTACATCCCTAATGTGTAGAGAAATGGTTTGAACAGAAGTCATTTTACCTCCATTCAATAGACATCTACCTTGTAATAATTACAATAATTTTGTTTGCTGTTTAAAATAGGGGGTCTTGATATCACCTGGGATCTAGTTTTGTTGTTCAAAAGGTGAAGCTGAAGGAAAAGATTCTGTGGTTGTAACTAGTCCACATGGATAAGCCACAGACTGAAAGTGAAATAGTTCCACAGTGAAGCTGAGAGATACAATGGATAGAAATATGGAGATAAGCAATCTTAATATTTATGTTGGTAATGAAATGGGAGACACTTAGGGGCTAATTATCTAAAGGTCTCCAGGCTGGCGAGATTATTAAAGAACGCTCCCTGGTGGAATTATATAAAGCCACATATAAACCCTGAAAACAGAGTGTCTTGCTAAGGGGCGTATAATGCATTTTCATATGGTAAGGAGATGCATACATTACACAATGAAAATCGTAATTTAGAAATCATACAAAATGAATAATTAAATTAAACCATTGACACAAAATACACATGAAAAAAATGTACTGTTATGGTGCTTCAAAAATCGCAACAAAATTGTTCACCAAAAATCATATTTTAGCAAAAACATAAAATTTGTATGCAAATTACACAGAAATAAATCATATTAAATTTGCACAATGTAAATTGTAATTGAAAAGGACTCCATCATCATAAAATATTATTTTGTAATTCAGTTATATACATTGATAAGAAAACTTTATTTGTCGTTTAAAATTATTTTCCAAGTGCTGCTTAGGGGCAACCATTTTATAAGATCTATTTGGCTAGATTTGTCAAATTCAAACTGCAGGGAGTATATATCACCTTAGTACACAGGGGCAAAACTACAGGGGGTGCAGAGTTCGCAATTGCAATTTTTTTTTTTGTTAAATGAAAACGTTGACCTGCCACTGCCTACACTGAGATCATGTGAGTGTGACATGATTCTTCACTAGTGTCTCTGACTACAGGGGTTAGTCTTTCTGTTTTACCCATTTGTGTTTATGTGTGTGTGTGTGTGTGTGTGTGTGTGTGTGTGTGTGTGTGTGTGTGTGTGTATGTATGTATGTATGTGACTGTGTGTGTATGTTTGTGGAACCAGCAAATTACAGACCTTGTTACTACAGCATGGGGGGAGGGGGTAAACAGTGTCACTATACAGTACTACTATATACAGTATGGGGGGCTGGACTATGTCACTGACTACTGTGGTCACTTTATAAAGTACTGGGGCAGGTAGGGGCAGGCCAGTCATCTCACCGGCAGATTACAGACTGTGTCACTGACTCACTATATACTGTACTGGTGGGTTAAACAGTGTCACTATATACAGTAATAGGGGGTCAGACCATCTCACAGACTGTGGGCACAGGGTACCCCCTTTTGCAGACATGTAATCTGATTCACATTTTTTTCTGTGTTAAATGTAAAAAAAAAAAAAAAGATATGTATCAAATTCACTTTTATTTTGGGTGGGGGGACCTTCTTAGATTCTTGCACCTGGGCCCTGTGGTTTCTAGTTACGCCTCTGTTAATACATGTAATAAAATAGCAGCAGATGCTAAAACCTTTCCATCCCCCTTACATTATTATTGTCCTCTATTGTTATATCCATTGCGAACTGTGCTAACCATCAGGTTTAGCATACATCAGCATGTTAGGTTTCTAACTAGTGTTTTATATCTTTGAGAGGACTAAATTCTTATATATATATATATATATATATATATATATATATATATATATATATATATATATATTTTAGAGATGTGCACACGAAACATTTTCTTTTCTTCCAAATTTTCATTCTGTTAAAAATTTCATTTTAGTTAATATTCTTTTATAGTTGTATTTGTTTCAAATGAATTTAGTTGCAAATTTTCATTTCAACTAAAACTTTAGTTTTGTGCTATTAGTGCAGATTTTGGCAATTTTAAAGCTGTAATCAACTTTATTTGCTTACATTTTGTCATTCTATGTAACGTTTAAGCTTATTCTTTTATTTATACATCTAATTTTTAACTTACTAATTTTAACTTAGTACTGAAAACAAAAATATCCCTTTAAGAGACACTAAGTGCCCTTAGCAGCAATGCAATAAAAGGTAAGAAGACCTTTTTAAACTTACAACTAATATAAAAGAGCAAAAGACAGAAAACGTGTTTTTTTAACTATTAACTTTGTACTGAAACAAAAACATGTCCCTTTAAGAGACACTAACAGCCACTAGAACATTTTAAACTTAAAACTAATGTAACTTAGTAAAAAACCAAGGAACTTGTTTAAAATTCATATTAGTACTAAACTGTTGTACTAACTTACTCTGGAACTCTACAACTAATCTGCAGGCCTGCAGATACAAATATTTAAAATAATTAAATCTGTAGATTAAAGATAAATAAATATTTATACAAACACACACAGTGCTGGTATATTATAACCTCTTTAAAGCAGGCACAAGCATTAGCAAATGTCTCTCAGTAAAAGGGGGCACTGTCACACAGGTACTGCGAGCACACTGAAATACAGAGGTCTGAGGATGAAAAACATTAGGCAGTACATTAAAAATCCCTCTTTCACTTCACTGAGAATGATGAATGGCCCGAAAACACCACAAGCTTCCACTGACAGGCTGATAGAACCTGTCAATCTATTCACTGCTTCTTCCTGGTTTTTATTCATTGGCTAAAGCCTTCCTGCATCATAAAAACAGCATCCAAAAACAAAAAAATGAAAGTGTAATCGAAAATGATGCACATGGTATGCAAAGAATTACATTTTTGTTATTTTCTTTAATTCTTCCTAAAAACGAATGCATATTCCTAATTTATATCTCATATGGAAAATAAATGTTTCTGATTTATTTTGATTTTATATAAAAAAAAAGTTAAGGGGGACAGGGTCATGTGGTTTTCAGAGGGAGTGCAAGGCCAGGGTATCTGGTGCAATGCATAATGTAGGTATGTAACAGTGGGTCTGCAGGGCTATAGGGTCTGATCTGAGGTCTCTCGTATATGTATATGACTCACAGGAAATACAGGGTCAGGAGTCTAACCACTAGTCTCATGTGGATGTCCAGGGCCGCCACTAGAAATTTTGGGGCTCCTGACTTAACCATTGATCAGGGCCCCCCCTTTGACATGTGCAATTTTGGACCAAGTGACTAAAACGTATATGCACTTTATTCTTAAGTGTCTATTTAAACTTGGAAATGTTGTAAAGGTAGTAACATACACACACACACAGACACACTCATACACTGAAACACACAAACACACTGACACATAAGGATTTACATATAGACACTCTAGCAGACACGCAAAGAAACACACTCAGACACAGACACCCAAAAAGACACTCAGTACTTGTTTACATTGACCTGACAAGTAATGAGGTAAACTACAGTTTTGTTAAAAAAAGGAGATTTAGAAAACAAAATATGGAGTTCTGATTATCTTTTTGTAAAGGAAGATGCCAACTAAATGATGACAACAGCATGCAGTGGCTGAAAGGAAGGGCCCTGAACTGCCTAAACAATAATTTAAAGGTTAAATGGTAGATTGGTGACTTCCGGAAAGGTCTCATTAGTCTCAAAGTCTGTAAAAAGATGTGAATAATTAGTAGTAAGGTCAAAATGTCCTAAAAAGGAACAGGCAGTGGACACACACACAAACTCAAACTTGCACATACACCCAAGGAAACACTGACAGAGACAGCACCAGAAAACACACAAAGACATACACACACACAGACACCCACAGAAAACACACAAAGACATACACACACAGAGAGACAACCACATAAAACACAGACATACATACAACACCCTCACTGAGATATCCACAGAAAACACACAAAGACATACACACACCCTCACAGAGACACCCACAGAAAACACACACCCTCAGAGAGATATCCACAGAAAACACATACATACATACATACACACACCTTCACAGAGACATCCACAGAAAACACAGACATACACACCCACCCTCACAGAGGCATCCAGAGAAAATACACAAAGACAAACACACACACACCCTCACAGACACACCCATAGAAAAAGCTCAAAGACATATGCACACACCCTCACAGA
The DNA here is from genome assembly GCF_027579735.1 of Bombina bombina. Lineage (NCBI taxonomy): Eukaryota > Metazoa > Chordata > Amphibia > Anura > Bombinatoridae > Bombina > Bombina bombina. The sequence continues at coordinate 339,380,901 of NC_069500.1, forward strand.
CATCCACAGAAAATGCACAAAGACATACACACCCACCCTCACAGAGAGACCAACAGAAAAAAATACATACACACTCATAGAGACACAAACCAAAGCACAAAGACATAAACACAGACACCCACAGAAACACTCACAGGAGGAAACATTTATGCACCTTGCGTCCCCTAAATTAACAGTGTGTGACATGCATGATAAAAAAAATTGCAGAAATTAAGAGATCACTTTTTAAAGAATCATATTTGTAAATGTCCAAACAAAATAATTTTGTGAATTCAAAATTGTACATTAATGATCTGGCTAGAAGAAGAAAAGTACTTTTAAAAGGTTGACATATGGTTGTTTGATTTTTTCCCCATTTTCCCCAACCAAGAGCACCACTTCAAATATAGTGTACAAATGTTCCCATCTGTCAGCTGTACTTATGGATATTGAAAATGCTGTACTCTATATGGTCTTGGTGGAACCATAAGCTGTGGTACTCATATCATTAGATCTGGTTAAATGCAGGATTTAGGCTTGTTGGTAAATTAAGTTAGCTGTAGTGTAAACTAAACAGTTTTCAGTTAACCTGTCTCATTTCAAACAATGAGCAATCTTCGTCTGAGAGTATAACATGTTATGCAGATGTAAAAATCTTAGATAAAATGCCTCCTTGCATCTGGAAAGTCCTTGCATAAAGGGGCAGTAAACTGGAATGTAATATATATATATATATATATATATATATATATATATATATATATATATATATATATATATATATATATATAAATGAATATCTGCCAAAAGGGCACCTACCATTTGTGTATTGAGGAGGAAAAATTTCTGCATGGTTTTAAATATAGAATTTCTACAGCATTGTCAAATAATCATAAATACACTGCTGCTAAAAAAAATGTGTTTTTATGAACCCATGGCCCCACCATACAACTACTACCACACTGAAGTTACAATCCTGAATTGCACAAAGAAATAAAAATCATTTGCTAAGTAATTCCTACCTCCTCTGCAAATGAAAGTGATAAGCCGTCTGACTCAGGCACACACTATACAAACAAAGTGCCAAGTCTGTCTCACACTGTGCATAGTGGTTTAGTGCACACTCAGAAATCCTCTCAAATGCTAATACTTTACTCCTTGCTATAACATTCCCCATGCTCAATTAGCACTCTGCTGTAGTACCCACTGGTGGCTGACAAAATTTAAAAAAAAAAAAAAAAATTTTTTTTTTTTTTTAGTTCTTGACTCATGGGCCCCCCCCTAGATCATTGGGCCCCTGACAGGAGTCACCCCTGTCACCCCCTGATGGCGGCTCTGTGGATGTCAGTGGGGCCATAGGGACAGGGGGTCTTTATGTAGAGATATGACTCTCAGAGAGGCTCCAGGGAAGTGAATATCATGTTTTTTGTGGCTCCAGGGCTGACAAAAACAACTCCATAGTAATTTGAGTGTGATATCAGGTTTATTAGAAAGTGCAAAAATCATATAGGTTCAGTTAGAGAATATTACCACTGAAAAGTATTAAAAAATTAAAATAAGATGAATAATTTAAGCAGTCTAGAAATTTTATTGTTTTAAAAGTTAGATAATCCCTTTATTACCCATGCCCCAGTTTTGCATAACCACCCTAGTTATATTAATATATGTTTTACCTCTGTGATTACCTTCTATCTAAGCCTCTGCAGACTGCCCCCTAATCTCAGTGCTTTTGACAGACACGCAGTTTAGCCAATCAGTGCAGACTCCTAAATAACTCCACGGGAGTGAGCACAATGTTATCTATATGACACACAAGAACTAGTACTGTCTAACTGTAAAAAACTTTCAAAATTCTCTGAGCTAAGAGGCAGTTTTCAATAGTTTAGAAATTAGTTTGAGCCTACCTAGGTTCACCTTTTCAAAAATACCACCAAGGGAACAAAGCAAATTTAATGATAAAAGTCTATTGTAACGTTGTTTAAAATTTCATGCCCTATCTGAATCATGAAAGTTTAATTTTGACTAGACTGTCCCTTTAAGGAAATGCTGTGGGTGACTGGGTTGTGCAACGTGTATTTAGGTGACTTACTTGATTGCCAGAAAGCAATGGTACACGGATGAGTGATGAGGAAAGTGAGCAGAGCCACAGAATGGAGCAGTACTAATAAATAACTGAAGTCCACTGTTTTAGATGTGCTGAGAGAGGTGTGGAATTTGGTGCACATCATAACAGGAAGCAACTGAGAGAGACTGCAGAGTTATGAGCTGGATGAGTGAGGTGTGTGTTGAGGGTAAATGTGGATGACAGAAGACAGGAGACGTCAGTGGTGAGGTAATGCAGTGGTTAATAAATGCTGCTGTGGTAAAATGCACTTGTGTTTTATCATGAAGATATGCAATCTGAAAAATAAAAATGGAGATGAAACGATTTTGTCGCAATAATGAATGCGAAATAAACTTACTGGTCAACCTGAATAACGTGTTTCAATAATAAGAATGAAGGTAGTGTTTATGCAATTTTGTGCCTGCCTGGGCACACTATGCTGTCAAAATGGCAGCAATCAATTTCATTACCTCATGTGTTTAAATAAAAAAATACAAAAAGGGACATTTTGAAACCAAACAGTGACCCCTCTTAAAAACATCCCACATAAGTAATTTATCTATAGAAAAAATATGTATTTGCAATAACACATAGAAATGTATACTTATAAGTACAAAATACAAAGCGTAATTGTTGTTTTATCGTAAAATAGACTGAACATGAGCGTTCCATAGGCATATATGAAATTATCTCTTAAATCCCAGCATAATTCTGTAAACATTTCCACCCCATTTCCATGCGCAAAATACTTATAGGGACATAAAACCCAATTTTTTTCTTTAATGATTTAGAAAGAGCATGCAATTTTAAACAACTTTAGAATTTACTTATATTATCTAATGTGCTTCATTCTCTTGATAGTCTCTGCTGAAAAGTATATCTAGATAGGCTCAGTAGCTGCTGATTGGTGTCTGCACACCCATGTGCATTGCTATCTCTTCAACCAAGGATATCTAAAGAATGAAGCATATTAGATAATAGAAGTAAATTGGAATGTTATTTAAAATTGTATTCTCTACCCGAATCATGAAAGACAAATTTGGGGTTTAGTGTCTCTTTAATACCATAATAGAAAAACAAATGCGTACAAAAGTAGAAGCAATTATAAGATGCTATACACAGAAAGCAGCGCAATGCGATTTATATTGGCTGCAAAATTTAATATTTAAAGTGCGCCCCCTGCTCACTACTAACTTTGCTTTACACAGTGAAGTTTCCCTTTCTAGGAAGCCCCATTAATTTCAATAGGAGACATCTCGTCATCTGCAGGAACTGCTCCATTTTAAAGATAATACTACCAAAGCAGCCCCGGCAAGGGTCAGCGTGAAAATCCATGTCTTATCTGGTGAAATTTAGATAATCGGCCTCTTAGTAACTTGCTTACATTTTTTAAGTCTAGAACTAGATAAAACTTCCTACTTCCCATGGAATTGTATAGAAGTTCATATAAGATCCATGACCCTGTTCTGAAGGAAGTGACATAAATATTATTACATTCTAAATAATAAAATAGTAACACATCTTTTGTTTGTATCCGGATGAACTTGAGACAGGAAAGTTCCAGGAGTAGGAAGCTTAATGAACTGTGGAATGCAAACCTGGATATACAGTTGTATGCAAAAGGTTTAGGCACCCCTGACAACTTCCATGATTTTCATTTATAAACAATTGTGTGTTTGGATCAGCAATTTCATTTTGATCTATCAAATAACTGAAGGACACAGTAATATTTCAGTAGAGAAATGAGGTTTATTTGATTAACATAAAATGTGCAATATGCATCAAAACTAAATTAGACAGGTGCATAAATTTGGGCACCCTTGTCATTTTGTTGATTTGAATACCTGTAACTACCTAGCACTGATTAATTGGAACACACAATTGGTTTGGTGAGCCCATTAAGCCTTGAACTTCATAGACAGGTGCATCCACTCATGAGAAAAGGTATTTAAAGTGGCCAATTGCAAGTTGTTGTTCTCTTTGACTCTCCTCTGAAGAGTGGCAACATGGGGGCCTCAAAAAAACTCTCAAATGACCTGAAAACAAAGATTGTTCAACATTATGGTTTAGGGGAAGGCTACAAAAAGCTATTGCAGAGATTTAAGCTGTCAGTGTCCACTATGAGGAACATAGTGAGGAAGTAGAAGACCACAGTTCTTGTTAAGGCCATAAGTGGCAGGCCAAGTAAAATATCAGAGAGGCAAAGGCAAAGGATGGTGAGAACGGTCAAAACAGCCCACAAACCACCTACAAAGACCTACAACATCATCTTGCTGCAGATGGTGTCACTGTGCATCGTTCAACAATTCAGCGCACTTTGCACAAGGAGAAGCTGTATGGAAGAGTGATGCGGAAGAAGCCTTTTATGCACACACGCCACAAACAGAGTCTCTTGAGGTATTCAAACGCACATTTGGACAAGCCAGCTTAATTTTGGAAGAAGGTGCTGTGGACTGATGAAACAAAGATTGGGTTATTTGGTCATAACAAGGAGCGTTATGCATGGCAGCAAAAGAACACAACGTTCCAAGAAAAACACTTGCTACCTACAGAAAAATTTGGTGGATGTTCCATCATGCTGTGGGGCTGTGTGGCCAGTGCCTGCACTGGGAATCTTGTTAAAGTTGAGGGTCACATGGATTCCAGTCAATATCAGCAGATACTTGAGAATAATGTAGAGGAATAAGTCACAAAGCTGAAGTTACGCCAGGGCTGGATATTTCAACAAGACACCGACCCAAAACACTGCTCAAAATCTATTCTGGCATTTATGCAGAGGAACAAGTACAATGTTCAGGATTGGCCATCCCAGTCCCCAGACCTGAATATCATTGAAAATCTGTGGGGTGATTTGAAGCGGGCTGTTAATGCTCGGCAACCATCAAACCTAACTTAACTGAAGATGTTTTGCAAGGAGGAATGGTCCAAAATACCTTCATCCAGAATCCAGACACTCATTACAGGCTATAGGAAGTGTTTAGAGGCTGTTATTTCTGCTAAAGGAGGGTCTACTAAATATTGATGCAATATTTATGTTGGGTGCCCAAATTTATGCACCTGTCTAATTTCGTTTTGATGCATATTGCACATTTTCTGTTAATCCAATAAACCTAATTTCACTTCTGAAATATTACTGTGTCCTTTAGTTATTTGATAGATCAAAATGAAATTGCTGATCCAAACACCCAATTATTTATAAATGAAAATCATGGAAATTGTCAGGGGTGCCTAAATTTTGCATATGATTGTATATTGTTTAACAAGAGGTATGAAAAATGTGTGAGCCATGTCCCCTAAAAACTACATCCCAAAAGATTGGAGGGATGAGATAAATATTGATTGTTTGAATTCTTTTGTGTAAAATCTAAACTTTTTCAGTTGTCAACTGAAATAGTTTCAATGAATGGAAGTTCTTCCATTGAAAAAAAAACACTAAGCACTGTTCTTTTTTATCCTGCTTATCCTGAAAAAGAAAATAAGTTATGCCACACATGATATCTTTAATAATAAAATTCTGAATAGAGCTGGTATGTAGAGGGGTCTACAATTGGCATCTTCAAACTTCACTGCTCCTGGTCATCTGTCTACACTCACAGTCACAGCCAGTTAAATGAGCTAGTACAGCTGTGACAGCTGAACTGTGCTAGAGGTTATGACTGTGAATGAACGGGCAGCCATTTTTATATGGAACCACACACACAGTGACTAGAGAGTAAGGACCTAAAGCACTTCCCTTCCTCGTTCTAACATTAGCTAGCACATCTGCAGCTCCCAAATAGGGGTAGAAAACAGCACAACACTTTCAGCATGGAGAAGGCTTACAAAGCCTGCTGCAACAAAAATTGTCCAAACCTCCAGCGGATAAAATTAAAAGGACCTTTTTCCCATTTGCATATACAGGGTCCAACAAATATACAAGAAACTTTTCGGGCTTACTGCTATCCCTTATTGATGACAATATATTACCCCCACCGTATAAGCATCTCAAAAATTATATTTTTCATCTCTATTCTTAGCCTTACAAACAGGGCATACTAGCTTAATTATCTGCTTCTGAACCTTCAGGAAAAGTCAACACAATCTCCATTTGATGTTAAAATGCCTAGTTATAGCTACATTTGCTCATCAGGACAGACATGAGGCAGGCAGCCCAGAGCTGTCAGAAAGCAAAGCAAATACTTCCTAGAAAGGACATGAAAGTCCTATATGGGGGTGGTTAGATGATTAGGATAGGGCAGCTTAGGTGTTAATAGTGTATTTTAGCATTTATCTACAATGTTGAAAGTAGTATGCATTCTCATGTATGATGCATATTCTTTTAAGCATTGAATATAAATTAAAATATATTTTATCTTGTTGTGTTTATTATTGTAAACATATATATATATATTTTAATTTCTATTTATGTTACAAAAGTCATTAGCATTACAATTGTATTATTACATAACAGGCATGCAGTTATGTAATACTATAATTATAATGCAACTCTCTTTTATAACATAAATATATATTTTAAAACTATATTTATATTTAAAATAATAAACACAACCAGCAAGAATATCTACATTTTAAATGTATATCCAATACTTAAACTTATATGCATTATATATGACCATGCATTCTTGGGGTCACACTTGACTCAGAACTTCTTTCACTCCTCACATTCAGTCCTTGGCTAAATCCTGCCGCTTCCACCTTAAAAACATCTCTAAAATTAGACATTTCCTTACACAACTAAGATTTTAATCCACTCTCTCATCCTTTCCTGCCTCGATTATTGCAACTCTGTCCTTTCTGGTCGCCCCAGCTGCCGCCTAGCTCCTTTACAATCCATAATGAATGCCTCTGCCAGGCTCATCTTCCTTACACGTCGCTTTTCATCTGCTGCACCTCTCTGCCAATCCCTTCACTGGCTTCCTCTTGCCTTCGGGATTAAACACAAAATTCTCACTCTGACATACAAAGCCCTCAACTGCACTGCTCCCCTCTATATCTCAGATCTTGTCTCCAGATACTCTCCCTCCCGTCCCCTTCGCTCTGCTCATGACATCCTACTCTCCTCCTCTCTTGTTACCTTCTCACACTCCTGCTTACAGGACTTCTTCAGACTGGCTCCCATCTTGTGGAACTCTCTGCCTCGCTCCACAAGACTCTCCCCTAGTTTTGAAAGCTTTAAGCACTCCCTAAAGACTCTACTGTTCAGGGATGCATATAATCTACACTAACCTTTTTTTATACCGTTTCCTCTCCTCCATTGCTATCCCTTTGAACTCCCCTTAGCATGTAAGCCTAAGAGCCATGCTGTTTGTAGATCACCTTCTTTAGAGCTGACTACAACAGTGCGATTCTTGGCAGGGCCCTCTACCCATATGATCCCTATAAATGTTTCCTTGTATTCCGCCTATGTTTATAGCTCTGCGAAATCTGTTGGCACTCTACAAATAACCCATAATAATAAAAATAGTAATATAAATATAACGTAGTGTGGCCTTGCATTGATATTCAATATTTAAAATGGTATGCATTGTTATGTATATTGCAAATTATTTTAAGTATTGCATATAAATTAAAATGTATTTATGTTAGCTTGTTGTGTTTATTAGTGATAACATATATATATATATATATATATATGTTAATATATATTTATGTTATAGTAGTCAGTAGCATTAAATTATATGTTTTAGAGAACAGGAATGCAGTTATGTAGAACTATAATTGTAATTATACTGCCTTTAATAACAAATAATAAACTCAACAAGCAACATTAACTACATTTTCATTTACACACAAAAATTTAAATAATACATAACAATACATAATTTTAAATAGTGAATATGTATGTGTAGGGTCTTATTCTACAGTTAGTATTAGGTTATGGCAGTTTAGGGGTCAATATTTAATTGATATGCATAGTCATGTACAATGCTTATTGTTTAAAGTATTGCATATATCTATAGAGTAAAAATTATTTAATGTTGCTTACTTTTATTTTAAACATAAACATGTATTTTCAAATATATATTTATGTTTGAAATAATAATAAGCACAGCAAGCAACAATAAACCCATTTTACGATATATAAAGTACTTTTAAAATTTACATTGTACATGACCATGCATATTTTATCAAAGAGATGTGGTAAACGCTGAAGGGCTGGCAAACCCACACCGGGCTACCCAGGCTCCTGGAACTGAACGCCGGACCAGAATTGAGCCCTGGTCTGGTGCTTCTTAAAAGGGGTGCAGATCGAGCAGGGTGCAGGAGGATTGTCGCCATTTTAGTATGTTGTCTGCAATTTGATGAGGCACCTAGGGTTACCACTTATTTTAGGGTGCTACCTTCTGGTAGGAATGGGGAACACTTCAATGCCGAAGTGTGTTGAATATCGGAGCCTCAAAGAGAACGATTGAAAACTAACATTGTATTGCTTATTTCTCCTACTTCCAACTAGGAGTGTAATTTAATTTCTTCTGCTGGCTATGTTCATACAGCTTTTCGATAGCCTATGCTTAAAGGGACACTGTACCCAAAATATTTCTTTCGTGATTCAGATTGAGCATGAAATTTTAAGCAACTTTCTAATGTACTCATATTATCAAATTTTCTTCATTCTCTTGGTATCTTTATTTGAAATGCAAGAATGTAAGTTTAGATGTCGGCCCATTTTTGGTGAACAACCTGGGTTGTCCTTGCTGATTGGTGGATAAATTCATCCACCAATAAAAAAGTGCTGTCCAGAGTACTGAAACCAAAAAAAAGCTTAGATGCCTTCTTTTTCAAATAATGATAGCAAGAGAACGAAGAAAAATTGATTATAGGAGTAAATTAGAAAGTTGCTTAAAATTGCATGCTCTTTCTGAATTACAAAAGAAATTTTTTGGGTACAGTGTCCCTTTAAGTATAGAAGCTTTATAGGTATGGATACCATGGGCAAAATCAGTTATTTCAAAAGAAAAAATAAACTAAAAAGAGCTATTTGTAAACAGTTTAACAATTTAATCCAGCACATAAAATGAAAAATTGGGAACCAATTAAAGGGGGAAACAATTAGGGTATACTGTCCCTTTAACATATCAGCAGGGGTATTAGTATTAACACCTTGTTTACCGCAATCGCTTTTAAATTGTAAACCCCTGCCCCCCCCCCCCACCTGACAGGGCTTGTAACTGTCACTGTAGTAACACAATCTACATTGTTTAGCTACAGCACAAATAATTATGTAACACAATGAAAAGGATTTGCAGATATGTAGCTATATGTGTAGTAAAGCTTGTGATAACTGATGTGTTTTTTATTTCCATTGTCAAGACTGGAAAATCCACAAATTTCTGATTTAAATGACAGGAAAATGGGAAAACATAAAAAAAATGAAACAATATTGTTTTACTGTGCATAATTAAGCAATGTATATTTCATTCTCAGAATGTTTACTGTTCTTTTAAGAAGACAGCTACAGTCCAAGTTACAAAAGGGAGCTACACTACAGCTTCTCTGATTTGCCAGGGGCCAGCATATAGGGGCCCAACTGGCCACAGGTAAGCCTCACACTGCAGAAATATAAAGCAGTAATAATGGGGTCACAATCTTCTTTATCTTTACAATTTATGCTGGATCAAATTTACAGTCCAAATGGCCATACTTTAAATAGGTAGAAGCAGAACTGAAGCTGTTAGAAATAGAATGGTATTTGTAGGGCAAGTATCAGTTACTTACTTGTGAGAAATATTGGAAGTGAACTTCAGTTACAATTGTTGCAGGGGGTAGGAGGAAGCAAATTTCCCAGTGTTTAGGACAAAAACCAAATACATGACTGAATCAATGAGAGAGTATGCTGTCTTGAATCTAGCTACATTGTACAATGCAAAAATAATATCATATACTGAATAAGGATGGGCGAATGCGCTGAAAGGGTAATTCGTTTGGTAGAACAAGTAGTCCTGTGCACATTCGTTTTGGACACCCGAATGTTAATAAGAATGAAATTCCATTAAAATTCGGTAATCAAATGTTATTTCCGGTTTTCAAATGTTACTTTTGTTTTCGAATGTTCATAATTAGATTGAATATCCACAATTGAAATTTCAAATGTAATATTCAATTTAACAAATACTTGTCAGAAGTTCAATAGTTCATGTGGTTGGGAATTTAGTAAATTGAGACATAATAGATACAAATATATCAATTTTAATGTTTTTATTTTGAATATTGCATAATTTGAATATTACATTTAAAGGGACATTAAACACTTTGATATGGTAATATAAAATGATAAATTGTATATATAAAACAACTCTGCAATATACTTTCATTATTTATTTTGTCCTCTTTGAATTGTGAGCTTTTCAGTTCCTTTTAGAAATGGAAGTGTAGAACACTGTTAAATCCAGCACAACCATTGGCTGCACACTCTAGTGACCTATTTATAACGGTCCCTAATTGGCCACAGCAGAGAAGGTAACACAAGTTACAACATGGCAGCTCCCAGTGTTTTATAGACACTAAAACTTTACACTTATTTTGTCACTTTTTAAACAACTAATGAAACTTTTAAAAATACATCTACATGTTAGTCATGAAATAATCTTTTCTTTGAATGCATCATTCTATCTAGCATGTTTTTAGTGTTTAATGTCCCTTTAAAGAGAGAATTAGAAATACTATTACAATAGGCAAATGTTACAATGTTGTATAAACATTTGAAATTTAAAACAAATTAACAAAGTGTTAAAAGGTGTTTAATTTTTCTAATGTTGTGAAACATTCGCCCATCCTTAATACTGAAGTAAAATGTTATTTGGGTATCATTGATGTTACAGTAATCCAGCTACCACTCTGTGTTTTAAGGGCATCATTATGATGCATTAACTGAGGAAAAACTATTGTCTGATACAATTCAATAAAAGCAAATTAAACATATCCTAATTAAGGTTTCAAATATACAACACACATAGCAAAGCTTGAAAATAATGTAATAAAATGTAAATAGAATATAAACAATTAATGCATTTAGCAAGACAAAATGGAAGTAAAATGTGAAATTAATTAACAGCAACCAAGAAAAGTGCTAAATTATTTCCCTATCTATAGTAAATAGAGAATTCCAATATCACTAACACCCTCATTTTCTTATATTTGTTAGCCTGATTTTAGTCTGAGACTTCCCCTGTTTGGCCTTTTTGTCCCTAAGGAGAAAGTGCCTGCGGTATTTTGTACTTAACGTTTCGCAAAGATACGGATAAAAATATTAATCAAAGGCTCTTAACGGAGCTGAAACTTTTTTAGAGTCTTCTATACTTTAACCGCTTAATGACAGAGGACTTACCAGGTACGTCATAGGAAAAACTTCCCTTAATGACAGTTGACGTACCTGGTATGTCCTCTGTTGTCTGAACTGCTGGAAGCGATCCTGATCGCTTCCAGCTGCTTACAAGGGATTGTAGTGATGCCTCAATATTGAGGCATCACTGCAATCCCCCATTTAACATACCGATGCAGAAAGGGCCACTCTGTGGCCCCATCTGCATCGGCTATGGATGTAAACAAAGTCGTCGGTGGGTGGGAGCAGCTTTTGGCACTATGTTAGGTACATCCTTAGTTTTGTTTTTCCCCAATCGGACTTACATTGTCGGCAGTTTGCGCTGGGATCGCATTTGCGGCCGGGGGGGGGGGCGGGGGGCGGTTGCGCGCGCACGCAAAATATGCTTGCAACTTCAAAAAAAAAAAAGCATCAATGTAGATGCAGGGGATCTCCTTTCTTTAGTAAGGGATCTGGGAGGGGGAGGGATGTATATTATTTAGAGGGGCCAGCTACACTACAGAAAATAAATACTTCATATAAAAAAAGTAAAAAAAAAATATTTTGGGGGGCAAATTGGGTACTGGCAGATAGCTGCCAGTACCCAAGATGGCGGCAAATAGATAGAGGGGGAGGGTTAGAGAGATGTATGGGGGGGATCAGGGAGGTTGTGGGGTAAGGGGGGATCCATCACTGCAGACTGTATGAAAAAATAAAATAAAAAAATTAAAAATATTTTTATTTCAGTACTGGCAGACTTTCTGCCAGTACTTAAGATGGCGGTGACAATTGTGAGGTGGGGGAGGGAAGAGAGCTGTTTGAGGGGGGTCAGGAGGTGGGATGTGTCAGGTGGGAGGCTGATCTCTACACTAAAGCTAAAAATTAACCCTACAAGCTACCTAATTAACCCCTTAACTGCTGGGCATATTACAAGTGTGGTGCGCAGCAGTATTTAACGGCCTTATTATTAACAAAAAGCAACACCAAAGCCATATATGTCTGCTATTTCTGAACAAAGGGGATCCCAGAGAAGCATTTACAACCATTTGTGCCATAATTGCACAAGCTGTTTGTAAATAATTTCAGTGAGAAACCTAAAATTGTGAAAAATTTTAGTTTTTTTTTTTATTTGATCGTATTTGGCGGTGAAATGGTGGCATGAAATATACCAAAATGGGCCTAGATCAATGATTTGGGATGTCTTCTAAATATAAATATATGCATGTCAAGGTATATTTTGGGATTCCTGAAAGATATCAGTGTTCCAATGTAACTAGCGCTAATTTTGAAAAAAAGTGGTTTGGAAATAGCAAAGTGCTACTTGTATTTATGGCCCTATAACTTGCAAAAAAAGCAAAGAACATGTAAACATTGGGTATTTCTAAACTCGGGACAAAATTTAGAAACTATTTAGAATGGGTGTATTTTGGTGGTTGTAGATGTGTAACAGATTTTGGGGGTCAAAGTTCGAAAAAGTGTGTTTTTTTCAATTTTTTCCTCATATTTTATATTTTTCTTTATAGTAAATTATAAGATATGATGAAAATAATGGTATCTTTAGAAAGTCCATTTAATGGTGAGAAAAACGGTATATAATATGTGTGGGTACAGTAAATGAGTAAGAGGAAAATTACAGCTAAACACAAACACTGCAGAAATGTAAACATAGCCATTGTCATTAAGGGTAAGAAAATTGAAAAATGGTCCGGTCATTAAGGGGTTAAATGAAGAGTGCAGAGAGTACTGTTAGGGTCTAATATTCAAAACCTCGACGCTCAGGTGAGATATTCTAAGAAGTCTCATCGGTACGGTGAGTTCTCTTAAAAAAATTTAGAAACACTTTATCTTAAGAAATGTTTGTTGTTATATAGTGTTCTTTATGTGAAACAGAGACTCCTACATTACAATACAAGGTCTAAGGGACTAGTATTCAAAAGCTTGCTGGCTTGGAGAGAAATCAAGCAAAATCTTTGGGATTTTTTTAGACCTTATATTGTAATGTAGTTGTCTCTTCTTCACATCAAGAACCCTGCAAATTGAGATAAATGTCTTTTAAACTAAAATGTGTGTTTCTTACATTTTATAGGGACCTCTCCATACTGATGAGATGTCTTAGAGATCATCTCACCTGAGCGGTGAGCTTTTGAATACCAGGCCCTCAGTGAGTTCATTATACTTGTATTACAAGTGGTGAGTTAAGTGTTGTTAAAGGGACATGAAACCCTATATTTTGTGTTTCAGATAGAGCAGACAAGTATAAACAACCTTCTAACTTACTTCTATTGCTAAATTTGCTAAATTCTATTATTATTTCTTTCTTAAATGAGCAGCAATGCACTAATGGGAGCTAGCTGAGCATATATGGTAAGCCAATGACAAGAGGCATATAGTGCAGCCACCAATCAGCAGCTAGCTCCCAGTAGTGAATTACTGCTCCTGAGTCAACCTAGTTATACACCAAAGGATACCTAGAGAACAAATTAGATAATATAAGTACATTTCAAAGTTGTTTAAAATTAAATGTTCTATCTGAACCATAAAAGTTTATTTTATTTTTTTTGCTTTACTGTCACTTTAAGTTACATTTTGACTTGGGAAACAAAAGTTTAGTTACAAAAAGAAGATTTTGTAATAGAATTTAAGGGATAAAATAAATTAAAAGGGGCGGGACTGGGAAGGAGTCAAAGGTGTGTGTAAGTATGTATGTTGTGTGAAGTAACTGCAATAGTATCTTTTGTGCTCCATCAGCTTAGTGCTTGAGAGTTATCCAACATGAATTTTACTGTGCGCCCCCTTAGAAGTCTATTATGTGAGGGAATTGATGCATTGGGCTATACAAAATGCAGATGTTAGCCCACACTAAACTATCACTCACGCAATAAAGAATAACTTTGGACTATTGATAGCACTGATGGCAGTGATGTTAATGCACTATAGCTCTAGCAATTTCATGCTCCCCTTGTAATCTACACCACAGAGGTCTATATTTAAAAAAAACCCTCTAACCTTTTGGAAACATATGAGGGGCATTGGTGGGTGAGGAAGACATTAAAAATAACCCTCAAATGTTCTTTATCATTAATTATTAAATTGATTTCATGTTCTCTTTGGAAACTTTAAATTGTTGCTTGAAGACGATTGCTATAAATAAACCAGTGAGGGGATTTAGAGCCAAATTACAATCAACAGTGCACTTTACCAACATAAAATACTAAAGCCAAATTTGCAGTGCTTGCAACCACACTGCATATTGCGGGATTGTCCCAGGTCAGGAACTTTGCCTTGCTGTCCCTCTAGGTACTTCCCCTTCAGATTAAATCTTGCAGGTCCCTCCCACAGCCAGCACCAGCTAACCCTAATCCAACCCATCACATAACCTCACACCCAGCACGACCCATGGCCCTGCCCTCTGGTCACCACTAAACCCATCAAGTACCAAGAAAACCTCCAGGGAATGTTGGGGGATGTAGAAACTGCTCAGTAGATGTGCTGGTGTAAAGTATTGCAGTAAGCAAAAAAAACAGTTATTAGCAGTAACCACTGGTAGTGCTTCCCATTAAATAAATACAAATTAATATAAAGATATATGCTTACTCTTGGAATTTTACAATTTAAATATAATTCTGCATACTGTGCCTAATCACTAATGTTGCTGAAGTAAAGTTCATTTAATAACATACATAACATTAATTATAATATACATTTTAATTTCTTAAAAATATTAATGTTAAATAGAATATTCTAATTATTATTATTATTAGGATGAAACACTTTCATATTAAAGACAGAAGCTGATATATATTTTTTTGAATGTACCTTTATTAAACACATCACAGAGGGAGATCATTGTGCGCTATCAGCATGCAGAGGAAGACGGCTTCATTTCTAACTTTTGTTACATCAGCATTATATCTGACGTGTTTCAATCACATCATGCTATTTAGAATGCAGACATTGGCATACAAATCTCTGTGCCATTCCAGTCCATATGTGCATGCGTTATTTACAGAAGAAAACAGGTTATATTGTTTGATCATGTGGCTGATGAGTGCAGATTACATCAACTAGATATTGAGATGAATAAAAGGACATACAGAAGGTTTCCTTGATCAGGATACAGTTACTGTGCTTTGTAATGATTATTGTCCAGAGAAAGAAAACATTTTAAGAAGATTCGATTCCAATAAATGTCCCCAGTTCCCAACATGATGAAAGTTTTTTTTTTATAGAAAAATGCAACACCAGTTTTTCATGAGAGTCTCTTTATGAAACAAAACATTGATAGGTCAAGATTCCTTTCCAAAAATACTTACTGTTTTATACTTATCTGACATTATTCAATCTGAATATAATTCATGAGAATATTTCACAATTAATCTCATTCTTGTTGCTAAGTACCTGTTCCACCCCTACATGAAGTTGCTGCTTCAGTGCAAAACAGCTGAGCCAATCAGAAGTGGCATATGCAAGTGACAGCCAATCACCAGCCATGCCCTGCTCAGAAAATCTCTTGCATATTACTGTTGCAAGGCTGTTGCTATCTGTTTACCCCCTTTGCATGGTTTTAATACATATTTATCCACAATCATTTGTTTCATAATGTAATCTTTAAAAAAAATATATATTATTTCACTCTCATGTCCCTTTATACTTTATCCAACACCAATCCTAGGAGTAATATAGATTTGGGTAATAACTATTACGCTTTAGTTTTACATTTTTTATCCGTGTCCCATCTAAAATTACAACTAATATAAACCATCCCTTTAATACATTGTATATTACTGTCTATCTCAGTGTCCAACAATTGGGTATATAAGTGTTTTTAGTATTATTTTTCTAACACAGTTTCTACAGAGTTAAGAATTTTTCAACCAAACATTACACATCTGGACAGTAAAAGTATATTGATTCAGTGACATTCATCCCTCCTAGCCCTAAAGAGCGGCAATGTATATTGGCGGTGGCCCCTTTTAGGGTTTTATAGTTTAAATCTACCATGGCACATGTTATGATACTCTTAAATAGGTCTAATACTTTTAGCTCAAAATCCATTAAAGACCATTTGAGTAAATATTTTACAGCTCTAATCTCATTTCTGATTATATAAAAGATATAAAAGTCCCAGAGTAAAACATACAGCTGCTCCTTTTTACGACCTGTTTATTAAACCTCAGACCAGTACAAAAATGAACACTCTGTACTCTCAGAATACTTTTAGAGATTGAGAAAAAAAAAAATTCTGATATCCCACAAAACTACAGCTTTAACGGAAAAAGAATGAAACTATGCACAGACAAGTAATAAGATATAGAAATATTTCCAGTCCATGCACAGGATTCCAATACTGTAATACTGATGTGGTTATAGCGAGCATTGTGCTTCTGCGGTTTTTCTATAAAGCAGTTGTTTCAAGGCTTATTTGTTGTAGTTAAAGGGAGTTAATGATATTTTTCATCGTACAAAATTTAGCGGAATACAAGACAGTGGATGATACATGAAGAATAAATACTTAAAGGGACATTAAATTCAATGCTGTTGTATCAGGCATACAAATTAGCAGCAATTAAGAATATTAACATCTTGTGGATGATAAAATGTATCTTTAAGATCCTTATGTTTATATTGAAAGTAGTAGGAAATGCATGATTGTGCACAAATGATCTATAAGGACAAATTGCTTGTGGGATAATAAGGACAATTCCCACAGCTGTATTAGGGGCAAGAACATAAAATCAAAATGCAGTTGTATTCAGGAAAAAAATAAAATTAAATACATTTAATTACTCTCTTTTAAAAGCAGCAAAGATAATGACATTAACGTCCCTTTAAGGAGTCTGCAGCTATCTAGAAAATGTATATAACATTTATATAACATGTCTAAAGTCAAGAGAATAGAGACTGGTGATATGTATTAGGTAATTTAAAAGGACATATCAATCCTTGTATTACTTAATCACTTTTTTATATGGCATTTAGTTTGAAGTATAAAATGTACTTACTCCTGCTCAGTGTGGCGATTATATACATTTTTATTATTATTAAAAACAAAATGCCTTTTTAAACCTAAGTAATAGAGAGTGTTAATGTCCCTTTAATTAAGTAGGTACATTAAAGACCTTAAAGCAGGTAAAGCAGCTGGTCCAGATGGCTTCATAGGAGAATATTACAAGCTATTTAAGAAAGAATTGATGCCTCATTTACTAACCTTTTGTAATGGTATCTTAGCGGGCCGGACACTACCTCAAGAGATGCTACGAGCTAAGATAGTGGTCATCCCAAAGCCAGGGAAAAATCCAACATATTGTCAGAACTACAAACCTATCTCCCTGATAAATTTAGATATCAAAATTTTCACAAAAATTATGGCAAACAGGCTGAAATTAATATTACCCTCATTGATACACCAGGATCAGGTGGGGTTTGTTAAGGAACGGGAGGCTCCGGATAACGTACGGAGAATAGTGACCTTGGTAGATTACTTAGCAAAATCTGGAACACTGGCTCTACTCCTGTCACTTGACGCAGAAAAAGCATTCAATAGGGTAGATTGGAATTTTATGTTCCATGTACTGGCTAAAATTGGATTTAAAGGCGCTTTTATGAAGGCACTTGAAACTATATACTCAGGGCCAACGGCGGTGGTGGGGGCGGCAGGCTATATCTCAAGACCTATAGATATATTAAATGGAACCCGCTAAGGGTGCCCGCTCTCGCCGCTACTGTTTGCCATCTGCATTGAGCCGTTAGCGGCACTTATTAGACAGATGGTAGATGTGTCGGGAGTGAAGCTGGCAAATAAGGAATATAAACTTACACTATTTGCTGATGATGCCTTATTAATTTTAACTAGACCCTTGATATCCCTACCTAACCTTTATAATATTCTAAGGGGTTTCTATGAGATCTTGGGGTATAAAATTAACCTGGATAAGTGTGAGGCCCTTCTGATATGCCTCCCTTCTCACATGTGGAATAGGTTTTCCTAAAAAATTAAGTTATGTCTATCCCACTCTTTACTATCACCTTTGAAATTCTTGCTGCCAACCAGACAGACAGTTGGAAAATGGGAGAACAAAGGATTATATAGAGTAGCGGATTTCTTAGACAAAAATAAAATACTAATCTTTAATCAGATAAATGACAAAATCCAGCCATATAAACTACATTGGTTCCTTTATTTGCAAATAACGTCAGTAATCACAAAATATATAACAAATAGGCCACAACAACCTCTTACTACCCTAGAAAGGATCTGCAGGACACTATCCAGAGGGAAACGTGATTTCTCAGCTGTATATATGATCCAAGGAGCAAAATATACCTCCAAATCTCCTCTGATGGAGAGATGGGAGAGGGACATAGGGGAGATACTTGAGAAGAGGAAATGGGAAGAAATTCTCTTAGAATCTAGTAAAGGATTACTAAGCGCAAATATGAGGGAAAATTGCATTAAGGTTCCTTTTCAGTGGTACCTTACACCTAAGAGGACAGCACACTTCACCACACAAATGTTGGGGACCTGTTATAGGGGATGTAAGGAGAGGGGGACGTACAAACATATGTGGTGGGATTGTCCAAAGGTAAGACCATTATGGACAGCACTCTCGGAGCTCCTCAGCAACACACTAAATGAACACATTACTCTGACGATCTCCCAGGCGCTACTGAATGATAGGGTGAGACCATTTAGCTCTGATGTTCATACATTTATTAAAACCCTTTGTACATGCCTGAGAATATGTATAGCCAGACATTGGAAGGAGGGGGTGCCTACATGGACAGAGGTCATGGACAAAATTAAAGATACATACACAATGTCAGAACTAGCAGCATGGTCACAGGGATCTTTTGAGCAATTTCAAAAGGTGTGGTGCCACTGGATACTGAGAGAGGATAGATGAATAGGATTTGCTGGAGAGGAGGTTGAGTAGGTGATTTAGACAGAATAGCTGAGAAGGAGAGCCTTAGACACCCGATATTTATGAACCTAGGCTCAGATATCCTAAATAGCAACTTGCAGAATAAGAAGCCATTAAATACATCTGTTTTTAGATAACACCTATGGAAACACCTGGTGGGGGAGGGGGGAAGGGGGGTTATGGTTCATAGTTACTTATGTTTAACTAATAGTTTATATATACAATATAAAGGGCATGAAGGAAGGAACTGAAATCTGTATCTAGGTTAAGAGAGTCATGGGGAAAGTCTCAATCTCTACTATTAAACATCGTTCAATCTCCTGAGTTGTAATATTAATGAGGGAGGGAGATCCCCATCCATAGGTGAATAGGAAGTGGGCGATTTAATAGGCCTAATTTAGAACGAAGTTACACGGTTGATAGAGATACAGAGGTTTGTTAATATCTGTTTCACCGAGATATATATATCTTTTCATGATTTGAAATGTTGATAATGAAAACCAATAAAAAGTATTTCAATTAATTAAGTAGGTACCTGCCAACAAGACA
This sequence comes from Bombina bombina, assembly GCF_027579735.1. Classification (NCBI taxonomy): domain Eukaryota; kingdom Metazoa; phylum Chordata; class Amphibia; order Anura; family Bombinatoridae; genus Bombina; species Bombina bombina. Next base: position 339,400,753 of record NC_069500.1, read on the forward strand.
GTTTGGAAATAAACTAATATAGAGATGTTTGGACAGAAAAAATTATAATATATATATATATATATATATATATATATATATATATATATATATATATATATATATATATATATATATATATATATATATATATATATATATATGTATGGAGAGTGGAGGCATATTATGGGTGTAGCTGACAAAGAGAATACATTTAACCTGTTTCCAATGTATCCCTTACAAATATACTTTCATATATCAGTGTAAGCTCCTGCTGCAAGACAGGACTTCTTGACTAATTTGTTAGCAGATAGATAGATAGATAGATAGATAGATAGATAGATAGATAGATAGATAAATACCGGTAAATAAATAGATGATAAATAGATAAACACTAAAGTATGTGATAATGATGACCCAAGTGCAAATACCACTAACATAGAGCTTTCTGACTCTTGTATGAATAGTAGACAAACTCAGATATAAGTAATTACAGATACTTATAACACTAAGCCTGTTTGCTCATTGGATAAACAAAAATAGTTAAATGATTATATTGCATATTTACATTTTCATATATACCGTTGTGCACTTTATTTGTAAGAGTAGGTTTATAAGCATAGGCTCTCTAAAGATAAACTACATTTGGGTTAGAAACTTGTATATACAATATACTACTAGCAAGTACCTTTTGTTTGGGAATGTATGAAAATGTGGAAATGCAGCTACAGTCTTAAGTTTAAGAATGTGTTGTTAAATCCCATTTTTAAAATAGTTATAACTTTTGACCAGATGACAAATTTGGATGACATTTGATGGTTGGGTTTGCTATGATAATAAGTAAAAATCCTAAAAATTCTAAGCACATGCTTCAGTAGTTTCTAAACTATAAACCTGTTTTTTTAAAGTAATTTTCTAAAAGGCTACAACAACATTTTTTACACCAATCTTTATAAAACGCTGTCATGGATTTTATGGAGTAAAGTATTTTTAACTCAGTTAAAAAAAAGGAACTCTTAAGGTCTGAAGATATAGAGTCTCAAAACTATTTTATAAGCATGTTGCAGGTTACAAAAAACATGATTGTTTTTACTCACATGCAGAGAAGCCATTTTAAATACTTGGATACTTAAAGGGACATAAAACCCAATTTTTTTTCTCTCATGTTTCAGATAGAACACACAATTGTAAACAACTACCCAATAGACTTCCATTATCACATTTGCTTGATTCTCTTGGTATCAATAATCGTTTATTAAAGAAACAGCAACGTACTACTGGGAGCTAGCTGAACACTACAGGTATGCCAGTGACAAGAGGTATACCAGTGGAGTCCCCAATTAGCAGCTAGCTGCCAAAAGTGCATTACTGCTCCTGCTTCCCTTTAATTTTGTTAACATTTATGTCAATATTTGTTTTTTATTGGCAAATAATACTAGATCATCATATCTTTTTTTATTGCTATAAACAGTTTTGATAAGCTAGGCTCCCGCTTTGGGTAGTTAAAGTTATAGCAAATTAATGTATCAAAGTTTATAAACTTACTTAAATTTTGTGCTCCTCCCAAAAATGTTTTTGAAGTTTTTATTGTTAAATAAAGGAGTCCTTAAAAAAGGGATGATGTATCAGTTGTGCTTGTATACAAAATATTGAGGGGAGCATAGAGGCTATGGGCTCTATTTAACAAGATCCGTATGGAGCTTGATGGCCCCTGGTTCTGGCGAGTCTTCAGACTCACCAGAAACAGCAGTTATGAAGTAGCGGTCACAAAGACCGCTGCTCCATAACCTGTTCGCCTGCTCTGAGCAGGCGGACACACATCGCCACAATACAACTCGATCGAGTACGATCGGGTTGATTGACACCCCCCTGCTGGTGGCCCATTGGCCGCGAGTCTGCAGGGGGCGGCGTTGCACCAGCAGCTCTTGTGAGCTGCTGGTGCAATGCTGAATATGGTGAGCGTATTGCTCGCCGTATTCAGCGAGGTCTGGCGGACCTGATCCGCAGTGTCGGATCAGGTCCGCCAGACCTTGATAAATATGCACCTATGTTTTGAATTTCTCTTAAGGTTGCATTGAAACCAGAAATGTCTCTGTTTTATTGTGTTTGAGTGCAGGTTTAAACATTGGAATTAATATACATTTTGGACATTTATTTAATGAAGATTTATTTAAAGGGACAGTCTACTCAAATTAAACTTTAATGATTCAGCTAGGGCATGCAATTTTAAACAACTTTACAATTGACTATTATTAAATTTGCTTTGTTCCCTTGGTGGTATTTTTGAAAAGCTAAACCTATTTAAAGGGACAGTCTACACCAAAAATGTTCTTATTTAAAAAGATAGATAATCCCTTTATTACCCATTCCCTTGTTTTTGCATAACCAACACAGTTATATTAATATACTTTTTACCTCTGTGATTACCTTGTATCTAAGCCTTTGCAGACACCCTCCTTATCTAAGTGCCTTTGACAGACATGCAGTATAGTCAATCAGTGAAGACTCCTAAATAACTTCACAGGAGTGAGTACAATGTTATCTATATGACACATGTGAACTAGCACAGTCTAACTGTGAAAAACTTTCAAAATGCTCTGAGCTAGGAGGCAGTTTTCAACTGTTTAGAAATCAGTTTGAGCCTAGCTAGGTTTAGCTTTTCAAAAATACCACCAAGGGAACAAAGCAAATTTGATGATAAAAGTAAATAGGAAAGTTGTTTAAAATTGCATGCCCTATCTGAATCATGAAAGTTTAGTTTTGACTTTACTGTCCCTTTAAGCTGAAACTGATTTTTAAACCGTTGAAAACCGCCTCTTTGCTCAGAGCATTTTGAAAGTTTTTCCACAGTTAGACAGTACTAGTTCATGTGTGTCAGATAACATTGTGCTAACTCCCGTGGAGTTATTTAGGAGTCTGCACTGATTGGCTAAACTGCATGTCTGTCAAATGAACTGAGATAAGGGGGCAGTCTGCAGAGTCTAAGATACAAGGTAATCACAGAGGTAAAACATATATTAATGTAACTGTGTTGGTTATGCAATCTTTTTAAACATTGTTGTTATCTATCTTTTTAAACATTAACCATTCTGGTGTAGACTGTCCCTTTAATGTAACTGTTCTACAGTAGAATTATCATAGGTCTATATAGGTAGATGCAGATTTCCAAATGTGTATGGGTAAATTACAAAGTATTTATTTCCAATTTGCACATCTAAAATAGGAGCTTTAAAACTATAGCAAATAGAAAATATTTAATTTGCGCATTGTTCTCCTAAATGTGGATATATATATATGTAAGTTAAACCCAAAATCATATGATCAAATTGTATGGGCATTAACTGTATTTATATTTGGTATTTAATATGTTAGTAATTTATGTCTATATGTGGTGAATAAAGGCATATCAGTGAAGGCTCTGTTACTGATCGGCATGCGCTCATTCTGACCAGTAAGAGTCCTTGTGTATTTAATAAGCCTGACGTCACACATAAGATAATGTCTACTGGGAATGACAAGTATATATAATAAATATAACCCTAAAATTCTAAAAGAAAACAAAAAAGGTATTGCAAAAGCTTCTAGCAATGGCCCCAGCCTCCTGTGTTACTGATCTATATTTTCAGCTTTTGATCATTTTTGTAAAAGTTTAGATAACATACTGTAAATGCATGTGTATATATTTTTATACAATGCACACACCGATAAACATTCATACCTAAATAAATACTAGGACTGAGGAAGGTTATACCCAAAGGAACATGCCAATAGTTTTCTTTATATACAACATTAAGAGGTAACATATTATTCCACCTGAAGGTTTTTTCTTTTTTTTTTTTCTTTTGCTAGCGAGCAAAAGCATAAGACATTTGCACAAGTAGTGTTTTATAAGAATTGCTAATGGTAGCATAATGTGTTTTCTTAAACCTTGATCTGCCAGCATATTGCTGGTTAAATAATTAACGTGTGTGCATTTAATACATAATATTTTAAATCCACCAATTCCACTTGTTTATATACATTGCGTAAAAAAGAATCATGTGAGATTCAGAGGGTTGTGCAAGATTAGTATCCAATGGAAATTCATGTTTTAAGCAATAAGACTTTTTTTTACTTGTACATTTGCTTAGTCACATATATATTTACATATATGTCTCTGTGTTTGTGATATGCTATTGTATATATATATATATTTATATATATATATAATTTATTAATACTTTAGAAAAAAGATTTTGTGCCTTACTAAAGAATTTGTTTAAAAAAGGTCCACGTGTTGTATGATATTTTTTGCCATTCTTTATCAATTATACAGCTAAGAAAGAGGAACAATATGAAGTAACAGCATTAATGTATTGACAATTTAAAATACGTCTGCTTCCTTATGGCCATATATATATAGTATAGTATGAATGGGTTTTAACAGTTCTTACTCTGTACCAGAAAACAGGACACAAAAGATGCCCCTAAGAAATATTGTGTGTTGTCTGGTGCAGGAAAGGATTTAAAGGGACAGTAAACACCTTGTAATTACAACATTTTTAGGTTAATTTAATTGCAGAGTCTGAATGTTATTACAACAGATTAACTACTTGTTTGCTTCAATTGTTTTTCAGTTTAGAGGATCCAATCCGAACTTAAGGTTGCATTAGACCTATCATTTTGTTAACACAATCTCCATTATTTGGCTTTAGCAAAAAATTATAAGAAAAACTTCAAACTTGCAACAGTAGGTAAGCCTGCTATGCTCTTTTTCAGTATTTCGGACTGGAAAATCTACAGTTTCCAAGATTAAAATATAAATTAAGTGGGAAAAATAAATAATTACAATTTAATGCAAAGTTGTTTTACTATGCATAAGTAAATATTTTATATCATAACATTAAAGTGTTTACTCTTCCTTTAAGGTTGCATCCATTTTATAGGGTACATCAAAAAAGGTAACTGACATATTTTTCAGAGGAAACCATGCCTGGTTAAAAAAAAAAACTTTCAGTGTGATTTAGCATTATTCCATAGAAGCAGAATTATTTTTAACCGTACAACTAAATCTAATCTAAACTTTGCCTGTATTTAATGAATTTGCTTAGGATACAAGTGGGCTTCAAATGACTGATAACAAGCAGAGGAACAAACACAAGAATCATCAATAAATAACTCCAAATTAATATTCTTTTCTAAGGACATATATACGCAATTCTATTATTTTTATTATTTTTTATTTTTTGCATAAAGATTCTAATAAGGGCTCCATTTATCTTTTGGCAGGCAGACGAGGTTCACATTCATGAACTTTGTCTGCCCAGCGGCATGAGGGCAGCAGTATGCTACCTGCATTTAACATTGCACAATCCACTGATTGTGCAATGTCGCCTCATGCTTGCGCGCGGCCAATCGCGTGCAAGAGGGGCTGGCAATAATCCTAATATGATATGATCGGGATGACTGAAAGCCGCCACCTAAAGTCTCATGGAGAGGTTAAGTAGACCACTGCCACTAAACTAGCATTTCAGGCTCCTTCTGAGTGAGCCTTAAATGCTGGACTCTCAAGCTGCTATCACAGTTTGATAAATGGAGCCCTAAGAGTGAGTGACTCAAAATAGCCTTTTTTTTTCCTATAGCTAATAGAGAGAAAAGTGTGATCACTTTGGAAGACAAGACATATAAAGTTTACAGTGAATTGGTACAGAATGTGAATTGTAGTTAGACACTGCTGTAGCAATTTAGTCACTTGCTACATGGTTTTCATTCTGTAAAACATGCCAGCGTTCAATCTTCTTATCTTTGTTCTTCAGGCATTCATACCAATGCTTCAAACGCTCCCCTTTGGCAGTGATGCCAAGCTGACAGCCACCTGCAAGTTAAAAATCAGAGTAAGTTAATGTAATTCTCATCAGAAAGTTAACTCAACTTAAATATGTATAAACAGATTGTTTTCAAGCGTCTGTTGTGCTATTTTTTGTATGAATGACCTAGTATTCAAAAGTAAAGGAACATTTAACACTTTGAGATTGTAATATAAAATTTAAATTATACGTAGCAAAAAAAACTTTGTAGCATACATTCATTGTTTACTAAACATTTTCTAAATTTAACTCTGCAGAGGGCAGTGACAATTATTTTATTAAAAGCTAAAACTTTACCCATAATTCTTCAATATTTGAATGAATGAATGAATGAGAAACTTGTATAAAGCTACACCGCAAACTATATTGCCTCAAGGCACTTTTCAGCAAGAAGTGGCCTGAGCCTTTAGAAAAGGTGGGTCTTGAGCTTCTTCCTGAAGGCTAGATGGTTTTCTTCTGAGCGGTTGTCTGCGGGTAGTGCATTCCATAGCCGGGGTCCTTGAACTGCGAAATCTTTGTTCGCCTTTTGATTTGTATTGGGTCTTGGGTATGTGGAGGAGGTTCTGGTTGGCTGACCGGAAAGGGCGACTTGGGGTGTAGTGCTTTATTTTGTCACAGAGGTATTTTGGGGCTTTTTCTTGTGTACATTTGTGGCTGAGGCAGAGGGTCTTGAATGTAACATGATCCTTCATGGGTAGCCGAGTGTCTTCAGGGACGGGGTGATCAATTCACATGTTTTTTTATCAATCTGGCGGCTGTGTTCTGGACGACTTACAGTCGTAAAAATTTGGTATTTGAGTCATAAGTAGAGGGAGTTTGCATAGTCAAGTCGGGAGTTGATGATTGCTCCAACTACAGCTGTGGTATCTCCTTCAGGGATGAAGGGAATTAGTCGGCGTAGTAGGCGAAGAAGGTGGTGAGATCCGCTGACTACTGATCCTATTTGTGCGACCATTGTCATGTTTGAGTCAAAGATGACTCCAAGGCTTTTGGCTTTGGTGCTGGGGGTGATAGTTTGTCCGAGGATGGTAGGTGGGTTGAATGTTATGCTATGGTGTTTGTTTCGGTTTGCGTGGAGAAAGAGAATTTCTGTTTTGGATCCGTTGAGTTTGAGGGAGCTCTCAGTCATCCACTCATCGATCAATGAGAGGCAGTATTCCAGGGCGTGGTATTGGTCTTTCTTGTTGGTGATGCACAGGTAAAGTTGAGTATCATCGGTGTAGGAGTGATAGAGCAGGTTCTGGTTGCTGATGATTTTGAGGAGTGCACGGAGGTAGATATTGAAGAGCACGGGCAACAGGGGTGATCCTTGAGGGACTCCGCATGTGATTTTACGTGCTTCTGAGGTGAAGGCGCCTAGTTTCACTTTCTGGGATCTGTTCTCTAGGAAGGGTGCAAACCAGGGTAGGTCCAAGTCTGCTACTCTGGCTACTTCTGTGAGATGAATGAGCAGGGTCTTGTGGTCTACTGTGTCGAAGGCTGCGCTGAGGTCCAGTAGCACCAGGAGGCACGATTCTCTTACAACTGCTGCTTCGAGGGCATCATCCCAGATCTTGATAAGTGCCATTTCAGTCCCATGGGTGTCCAGATGGGGCTGTAGCTGTTGTACTACTGCATTGATAATCTTGGAGAGGGTGTTGAGGCTTGTGACAGGTCTGCAGTAGTTTCTGGGGTCAAGGTTCGGCTTCTTTAGGAGGGGTTTGATTATGCCTTGCTTAAGGGAGATCGGCACAATTCCTTCCTTGAATGACAGGTTTATGAGGTGTGTTATGGTGGGTGCCAGGATGTCGGTGCATTTTTTAGAAGTTTTGTGGGAATAATGTTGTTTGGTGATGTGCCGTCTCAGAGCCTTCTGATTATGGTTTTGGTGGTGATTGGTACCAAAGTGAATCTTGGTGGTTGTGGAGAATTTGTGTGGTTTTTGTCTTGTTGCGGTGACCGGGCAGAGTTGCTTGCTATGTTCTGTTGAATTTCTTCTTGAATGTTTTGATTTTGTCAATGAAGAAGTCAGATAGCTCATTATAGAATTCTTGTGTTTTGTTTGCTGGTGGCTCAAGACAGATGGGGTTCATAGTCTGTGCGACTAGTTTGAAGAGCTCTCGGGGGCGGTTTATGGCTTTAGAGATGGTGTTTGAGAAGTGTTCTATTTTTGCTGTGAAGATGGCTTTGTGGTATTTAGTAGTGAGTGATTTTTAGTGTGTGTTTGTCTGTGGTTGGGTTACTTCTCCAGGCTGCTTCCGCTCTTATGCGTTCTTGTTTCAGTGATGTAAGGGAGTCGTTGAACCAGCCAGAATTATTTTTGCGGGTTGGTGCTCTACGAATTGGTGCGATTGTGTCTGGTGTCTGTAGCTGTGTTAAGACAGTTGACTGTGTCTTCAGTTGTGAGGACTTGCGTCAGTGCCGCAATTTTTTTGGACAGTGTGGTTTTAAAGAGTTGTGAGTGTAGTTTCTTCTGTGATCTTGTCCAGTGTGTTGTTGTTGAATGTGCTGGTTTTTTGGATAAAGATATCTGTAGTTATTTTGAATTTGATAGCATGGTGGACTTACTGCAAGTTACTTACAAGACAACTGATCAAGTTGAAAGACAAATTAAAGTGATGCAGCATAACTGTAAAAAGCTGACAGGAAAATATCACCTGAGAATCTCTATCTAAAAAAGGAAGATATTTTACCTCACAATTTCCTCAGTTCACCAGAGTAAGTGCTGTTTAAAAAGTTATCTTTCAGTTACTGCCCAGCTGCAGATAAAAAAAAAAAGGGAGTGCTGAGGTCATGAACTGTTTTACTGTGATCTCATGAGATTTCACTTAACTCTCATGAGATTTCATAGTACACTTCCTTAAATTGAATAGGAAAATAAGATGAGTGTGCATGAAGCACACTCCCTTGCAGGTCGCGGGACAGACGTACTGATTTGCTGCTTAAAGTAATTTACAATGGGGTATGAATACTTACAACATTTTGAGGTAAAATATCTTTCCTTTTTACATAGAGATGTTCAGGTGATATTGTCTAGTCAGCTTTTTACAGCTATGCTGCATCACTTTCAAGTGCTTCAACATTTGGGTATCATGGCCGTTTAAGAAAGAAAAGTCCTATCAACAAGAGCGCTCACTTTCACAACTACGTTGTTATACCCTATGAAGATCTCTTTACAGAACAACATAACATTATTTTTGATAACTGTGCAAATGAAGTTAAAAACCTTTTTAAAATACTGAACAAATATCAATTGTGCACCAACAAAAATGTCAGTTATCATATTATAAGATAACCTTTTGCACTCAAATTCATCTTATGAGAACAATGCCAGTACAGTGTAGCTATAGTTATGCCATTACAGCAAAATAACCAACATAAAAAAATGCCTAATAAAATTCCTATTAGTGAGTTTTAATGTTCTGTACCAATCAATATAAAGGCCACTCTCTAATGCCTAAGAATTAATCCCAGTAGTTATTAAAGCTATTTGGATCTGTGTATCATACCTCTTAAAATGATTTTGAGAAAGTCTTACATCAAAACTCACTCACGCAGCATCCATACCTTAATATTGTTTAACAAGTATGATTCTCATATTGCAGATTAGTAATTAGACCTATTTTTGAAAAATGTTCGGATCCTTGGGCCCAAATAGTTTTTAATTTTAGAAGATAAATTCTAGTGCAAGGTATACATGGTAAACTTACCAATATAATCATTGGATTTGCCAATGTCATAGTCCCATACTGATATATCCAGCTGTTTCTTAGCTAGATCACTGTGCTTAATGTCATAAAAGAACTCCTAGAAATATAATATAAAATATTTTAGTATAACTATTAAGAACATTTTGCATTGACACTAACGCACTGGTGTAATTGACATGCAAAAATGCAAAGCTGTCTTAAGATAAAGGCAAATTAACAACTGAACAGTTTGGAATTTTGTGATGAACTGTGGGCTTTTATTGGCTTATGGACATTCACTCAAGACATATATAAATGATTATTAAATTAAAGGTCTTGTTTTTCCCTTTGCATGGAAAAGCAAAAGAACAGATTTGCTTTGTGATAAAAATCTTCCCATAAGTGTATTATGCTTTGAGTAAAATATGTTGAAGATATAGTAAACCCATTTTTTGTATTTTATAATTCAGAAATAGTATGCAATTTTAAGCACATTCTCATTTACTCCTATTATCAAATTGTCTTTGTTCTCTTGGTATCTTTATTTGAAAAGCAGGAATGTAAGCTTAAAGGGACACTAAACCCAACATTTTTCTTTCATGATTCAGGTAGCGAATACAATTTTAAACAATGTTCCAATTTACTTCTTTTATCTAATTTGCTTCATTTTTTAGTTATCTTTTGTTAAAGAAATAGCAATGCCCGAGTGAGCCAATAACATGAGGCATCTATGTGCAGCCACCAATCAGCAGCTACTGAGCCTAGATATGCTTTTCTGCAAAGAATATCAAGAGAATGATCAAATTAGCCAAGAAAAAATATGGGTTTAATGTACCTTTAAGAGCCGGACCATTTTTGGTTGAGAACCTGGGTTGCACTTGCTTGTTGGTTTGCTAAATGCAGCCACCAATCACAAGCGCTAGCCAGGGTGCTAAAACAACAAAATGGGCCGGCTCCTTAACTTATATTCCTACTTTTTCAAATAAAGATACCAAGAGAACGAAGAAAAAACATAATTTATGCTTACCTGATAAATTTATTTCTCTTGTGGTGTATCCAGTCCAGGGATCATCCATTACTTGTGGGATATTCTCCTTCCCAACAGGAAGCTGCAAGAGGATCACCCACAGCAGAGCTGTCTATATATCTCTTCTCCTAACTGCCACTACCAGTCATTTGACCGAAGACAAGCAAGAGAAAGGAGAAACTATAGGGTGCAGTGGTGACTGTAGTTTAAAAATAAAAAACACCTGCCTTAAAATGACAGGGCGGGCCGTGGACTGGATACACCACAAGAGAAATAAATTTATCAGGTAAGCATAAATTATGTTTTCTCTTGTAAGGTGTATCCAGTCCACGGATCATCCATTACTTGTGGGATACCAATACCAAAGCTATAGGACACGGATGAAGGGAAGGACAAGGCACCACTGCCTGCAAGACCTTTCTCCCAAAAATAGCCTCCGAAGAAGCAAAAGTATCAAATTTTAAAAACCCATGTGTAAGCTACCGCTCTAGTAGAATGAGCTGTAATCCTTTCAGGAGGCTGCTGGCCAGCAGTCTCATAAGCTAAGCGTATTATACTCCTTAGCCAAAAAGAAAGAGAGGTTGCAGAAGCCTTTTGGCCTCTCCTCTGTCCAGAGTAGACAACAAACAATGCAGATGTTTGACGAAAATCTTTAGTAGCTTGTAAATAAAACTTTAAAGCACGAACCACGTCAAGATTGTGTAAAAGACGTTCCTTCTTTGAAGAAGGATTAGGACACAGTGACGGTACAACAATCTCCTGATTGATATTTTTATTAGATACCACCTTAGGTAAAAAACCAGGTTTGGTACGTAACACTACCTTATCTGCATGAAAAATGAGATAAGGTGAATCACATTGTAAAGCAGATAACTCCGAAACTCTTCGAGCCGAGGAGATAGCTACTAAAAACAGAACCTTCCAGGATAAGAGCTTAATATCTATGGAATGCAAAGGTTCAAACAGAACCCCTTGAAGAACCTTAAGAACTAAATTTAAACTCCAAGGCGGAGCAACAGGTTTAAACACAGGCTTGATTCTGACTAAAGACTGACAAAACGCCTGCACGTCTGGAACCTCAGCCAGACGTTTGTGCAAAAGAATAGACAGAGCAGAAATCTGTCCATGAGTAACCCTTGGATTCACACCAATGAAGATATTTACACCATATCTTATGATAGATTTTCCTGGTGACAGGCTTTCGCACCTGTATTAAGGTATCAATGACCGACTCGGAGAAACCACTCTTTGATAAAATCAAGCGTTCAATCTCCAAGCAGTCAGCCGCAGAGAAATTAGATTTGGATGGTTGAAAGGACCCTGAAGTAGAAGGTCCTGCCTCAGAGGCAGAGACCATGGTGGAAAGGATGACATGTCCATCAGATCTGCATACCAAGTCCTGCGTGGCCACGCAGGTGCTATAAAAATTACTGATGCTCTCTCCTGTTTGATCTTGGCAATCAGACGAGGGAGCAGAGGAAATGGTGGAAACACATAAGCCAGGTTGAAGTACCAAGGTGCTGCTAGAGCATCTATCAGCGCTGCCTTGGGATCCCTGGACCTGGATCCGTAACAAGGAAGCTATGGCGTTCTGGCAAGACGCCATGAGATCCAGTTCTGGTTTGCCCCAACGTTGAATCAACTGTGCAAACACCTCCGGATGGAGCTCCCACTCCCCCGGATGAAAAGTCTGACGACTTAGAAAATCTGCCTCCCAGTTCTCTACTCCTGGGATATGGATAGCTAATAGATAGCAAGAGTGAATCTCTGCCCATTGAATTATCTTTGAAACCTGAAGAGCATTGAATATCGCTCTTAGTTTCAGAATGTTTATTGGAAGGAGTGCCTCCTCCTGAGTCCACGACCCCTGAGCCTTCAGAGAGTTCCAGACTGCACCCCAGCCCAAAAGGCTGGCATCTGTTGTTACTATTGTCCAATCTGGCCTGCGGAAGGTCATACCTTTGGACAGATGGAACCGAGATAGCCACCAGAGAAGAGAATCCCTGGTCTCTTGATCCAGAGTTAGTAGATGGGACAAATCTGTGTAATCCCCATTCCACTGACTGAGCATGCAGAGTTGCAGCGGTCTGAGATGTAGGCGGGCAAACGGAACTATGTCCATTGCCGCTACCATTAAGCCGATTACTTCCATACACTGAGCCACCGAAGGGCGAGAAGTATAATAAAGAACACGGCAGGAATTTAGAAGTTTTGACAACCTGTCCTCTGTCAGGTAAATCCTCATTCCTACAGAATCTATCAGAGTTCCCAGGAAGGAAACTCTTGTGAGAGGGGATAGAGAACTCTTCTTTTCGTTCACTTTCCATCCATGAGACCTCAGGAATGCCAGAACAATGTCCGTATGGGACTTTGCAATTTGGAAATTCGACGCCGGTATCAGAATGTCGTCTAAGTAAGGGGCTACTGTTATGCCCCGCAGCCTTAGGAACGCCAGAAGTGACCCCAGAACCTTTGTAAAGATTCTTGGTGCCGTAACTAACCCAAAGGGAAGAGCCACAAACTGGTAATGCCTGTCTAGGAAGGCAAACCTGAGAAACCAATGATGATCTTTGTGTATCGGAATGTGAAGATAAGCATCCTTTAAGTCTACGGTAGTCATGTATTGACCCTCCTGGATCATAGGTAGGATGGTTCGAATAGTCTCCATCTTGAAAGATGGGACCCTGAGAAATTTGTTTAGGATCTTGAGATCTAATATTGGTCTGAAGGTTCCCTCTTTCTTGGGAACCACAAAGAGATTTGAATAGAAGCCTTGCCCCTGTTCCTCCTTTGGAACTGGGTGGATCACTCCCATAACTAGGAGGTCTTGAACACAATGTAAGAATGCCTCTCTCTTTATCTGGTCTGCAGATAATTGTGAGAGGTGAAATCTTCCTTTTGGGGAAGAAGCTTTGAAGTCCAGAAGATATCCCTGGGACACAATTTCCAATGCCCAGGGATCCTGGACATCTCTTGCCCAAGCCTGGGCGAAGAGAGAAAGTCTGCCCCCTACTAGATCCGTTACCGGTTCGGGGGCTGATCTTTCATGCTGTCTTAGAGGCAGCAGCAGGCTTCTTGGCCTGCTTACCTTTGTTCCAGGCCTGGTTAGGTCTCCAGACCGGCTTGGACTGGGCAAAATTTCCCTCTTGTTTTGCATTAGAGGGAGTTGATGCCGCACTCGTCTTAAAGTTTCGAAAGGCACGAAAATTAGTTTGTTTGGTCCTTAATTTATTAGACCTATCCTGAGGAAGGGCATGACCTTTTCCTCCAGTAATATCAGAAATGATCTCCTTCAGTCCAGGCCCAAATAGGGTCTGCCCCTTGAAGGAAATGTTGAGAAGCTTAGACTTTGAAGTAACGTCAGCTGACCAGGATTTAAGCCATAGCGCCCTACGCGCCTGTATAGCAAACCTGAGTTCTTAGCCGTTAGTTTGGTTAAATGAACAACGGCGTCAGAAACAAATGAATTGGCTAGCTTAAGCACTTTAAGCTTATCAAGTATATCATCCAATGGAGTTTCTACCTGTAAAGCCTCTTCCAGAGACTCAAACCAGAAGGCCGCAGCAGCAGTGACCGGGGAAATGCATGTAAGAGGCTGGAGAATAAAACCTTGTTGAATAAACATTTTCTTAAGGTAACCCTCTAACTTTTTATCCATTGGATCTAGGAAAGCACAACTGTCCTTGACGGGAATAGTTGTACGCTTAGCTAGGGTAGAAACCGCTCCCTCCACCTTAGGGACAGTTTGCCATAAGTCCCGTGTAGCGGCATCTATTGGAAACATTTTCTTAAAAATAGGAGGGGGAGAGAACGGTACACCTGGTCTATCCCATTCCTTAGTAATAATTTCTGAAAACCTTTTAGGTTTTGGAAAAACATCAGTGTAAACAGGCACTGCATAGTATTTATCCAATCTACACAATTTCTCTGGCACTATAATGGTGTCACAGTCATCCAGAGTAGCTAAAACCTCCCTGAGCAACACGCGGAGGTGTTCAAGCTTAAATTTAAATGTAGACATATCAGAATCAGGTTGAAGCATCTTCTCTGAGTCAGAAATATCACCCACAGAAAGAAGCTCTCCTGCCTTAGCTTCTGCATATTGTGAGGGGATATCAGACATAGCTACTAAAGCGTCAGAGAGCTCTGTATTTTTTCTAGTCCCAGAGCTATCTCGCTTTCCTTGTAACCCTGGTAGTTTGGACAATACCGCTGTAAGGGTATGATCCATAACTGCCGCCATGTCTTGTAAAGTAAACTAATGGACGCGCTAGATGTACTTGGCGCCACTTGGAGTCCCTTGAGCAGGAGTCAAAGGTTCTGACACGTGGGGCGAGTTAGTCGGCATAACTTTCCTCTGGTGATAAATCTTTTAAAGACAGAATATGATCTTTATAACAAAGTAAAATCAGTACATTTGATACACATTCTAAGAGGGGGTTCCACAATGGCTTCTAAACATAATGAACAAGGAGTTTCCTCTATGTCAGACATGTTTAAACAGACTAGCAATGAGACCAGCAAGCTTGGAAAACACTTTGATAAATGTAAACAAGCAAAAAATAAAAATGTTACTGTGCCTTTAAGAGAAACAAATTTTGTCAGAAATTGAAAAACAGTGATAAAAAGCAGTAAATCTTACGAAATTTTTACAGTGTGTATAATAGACTAACAGAGCATTGCACCCACTTGCAAATGGATGATTAACCCCTTAGTTTCAAAACCGGATCAAAAAAATGATATAAACGTTTTTTAACAGTCACAACAAACTGCCACAGCTCTGCTGTGGCCCTACCTGCCCATACAACGACTTTTGAAGGCACAAAAACCCTTTGTAGAGGTCCTAAGTGTTCAGGGGACTCCTTCAGGGAAGCTGGAAGTCTCAAGCTGCAAAAACCACTGCACGATTTAGGCCTGAAATTAGGCCCCTCCCAACCTGTACTCACAGTGAGAGGGCCATAAAAAACTATCCCTAGGCAAAATCTAGCCAGCCATTTGGAAAAAACTGGGCCCCAATAAAGTTTTATCACCAATATGTAGAAAAAAACGTTTAAACACTTCCAGCAAACGTTATCTTATTTTCAGTAATGTGAGAAAGTAATAAGAATATTACCTTTTACAGCAAGCATGATACTAGTCGTTATTAAATCACTGTAATCAGGCTTACCTTACATAAATCTGGTATTAACAGCATTTTCTAGCATATTCATTTCTCTAGAAAAATTTAAACTGCACATACCTCATAGCAGGAGACCCTGCACGCCATTCCCCCAGCTGAAGTTACCTCATCTCTTCAGTTATGTGTGAGAACAGCAATGGATCTTAGTTACAACCTGCTAAGATCATCAAAAACCACAGGCAGACTCTTCTTCAACTTTCTGCCTGAGGCTAAAACAGTACAACTCCGGTACCATTTGAAAATAACAAACTTTTGATTAAATAAACACCCCATCTCTCTAGCTACTTCCTTTTTTGTCGAGAGCTGCAAGAGAATGACTGGTAGTGGCAGTTAGGGGAGGAGCTATATAGACAGCTCTGCTGTGGGTGATCCTCTTGCAGCTTCCTGTTGGGAAGGAGAATATCCCACAAGTAATGGATGATCTGTGGACTGGATACACCTTACAAGAGAAATTGATAATAGGGGTGAAATTAGAAAGTTGCTTAAAATTGCATGCTCTATCCGAATAATTAAAGAAAAAATTGTGTTTACTATCCCTTTAAATATGAATTTGTCATGGATAAGGGATAAATTACCAGAAAAACTAGCTAACAGCTATATAAATGATTTCTGTTAATTTGTTAATATACGTTGTATGTTCAAAGCTGCTTTGGCCAAATCATTTCTCATATTAATATTAATACTGAATAGATATTGAGGATTTTCTATGAAAGTAGTCTTTAAATTAAACATGCAATGTATAGATTCATTATCAGACTATTATTACTTTCTTACCTCATTGAATTCTGGGTTTAGTGTTTTCTTTTTAATTTGCGTCTTAAATCTTGATTTCTTGCCTACATCTGGTTTTAGCCACCTGGTAATGACAAAAGAAGTTAAGATAGTCCATTAATATAAAATGATATAAAGCTTTTCATTTGACAGGTTTTATAAATACAAACTATAAACCTCTAAACCTATTTCAATACGTTTTGATGCAGACTATATATCTCAATAGGCCCTGATGAAAAAAGCATTATGGTAATAGCGGTATTTTAAAAATAGATCCATCCTGTGATCAAGATTGGCGGTGAAATGTTATAAAGGGCTGATATCAGTGTTTGAAGACAGTCTCGCCAAGAGGTGTTTTTCTATATTTATATATGTGGGAGGTGACGCTTCTTTGACACTGGTGGAATTTTAAAAGCAGCATTGTCATCTGCACTGAAGGTGTAAAGCAAATGATCCCTTTACACAGTATTTAATGGCAATACAATCTACATGTGGCAACTGAAACTGACGAATTAAAAAAAAAAAAAAACATTTCTCATGGGTCTGGCGATCCTTGTCATCGGGCTTCTAATAAGACATGAACGTCAAAAACAAACTTTCATTTGGTATCCTTTATTAAAACTTAGATTTGATCCCTGAGAACATACTGAGTTAGGTTTGGGTGTGTCCATGTGTCCTGAGCACTATATGGCAACAGTGTCTGCAACAATGTTTGTAACAATGTTATTCATATAGTGCTATATTATTGTTCTCACATCTCTATCTGGATCATTTAAATTTCATTTTAAGTTTTATTTCCCTTTAAAGGCACATGAATGTCAAAATTAAACTTTCATGTTTCAGATAGAGCATGTTGTTTTAAAGAGACAATAAAGTCAAAATTAATCTTTCACTATTTATACAGAGCATGCAGATTTAAAACAACTTTTTACTTTTATTATCTAATTTGTTTTGTTTTCTTGATATCCTTTATGAAAAATGATACCTAGGAAGGCTCAGGAGCAGGAATGCACTACTGTGAGTTAGCTGCTGATTGGTGGCTGTACATATAGGCTTCTTGTAATTGGTTCACTGTGTTCAGCTAGCTCCCAGTAGTGTACTGCTGCTCCTTTAACAAAGGATACCAAAATAATGAAGTAAATTTGATAAAAGAAGTAAATTGGAAAGCTGTTTAAAATCATATGCTCAATCGTGAAGAAACATTTTGGGTTTTAAATCCCTTTAAGAGCTTTTTCAATTTACTTCAATTGACTGTGTTTTCTTGATATAATTTGATGAAAAGCATACCTAG
The DNA here is from genome assembly GCF_027579735.1 of Bombina bombina. Lineage (NCBI taxonomy): Eukaryota > Metazoa > Chordata > Amphibia > Anura > Bombinatoridae > Bombina > Bombina bombina. The sequence goes on from NC_069500.1 coordinate 339,418,514, forward strand.
ATAGGTTCAGGAGCAGTAGTGCACTAGCTGGTGATTGGTTGCTACACACATATACAAACAAAAAGAGAAGAAACAACAACTCAGTGGCTTGTTCTATGGCCTGGGTACCACCTGGGAGTAGCTTCTTTTAGTCCAATTGAGCATTGCGCTATTCACAGAGGAAAACTTTCCTAAAGTACCTCAGTCTGATCTCGTCTAACAAGGTCAGTCCTGAAATACCAGGCAATTCTCATCTGAACAAGGGAAATGGCAACACCCAATGATTTTTTCAGCCTCCTTTGGGCCTCGTCAGTGAGGTGCAGCAATATCCCTGTAAGCACATTGGGCACATTGGGCAAGGAGTCCACTTCTGGTTTCCCCATCACCATTAGGGAGACTTTCCTCAGGGTCATAATACAAAAATACACAGAAAAAGAAGCAGTCTGCTAGGAATGAACAACACATATGCCTCTTCATGTAAAAAAATAAATAAATAAAAAATACACAGGTGCAACCACAGAGTGATATTAAAGGGTCAGTCTTGAAAATGTTTATATCTTTATTATCCATTATTCAGTGTTGCATAACCAACACGGTTATATGGATATACTTTTTATCCTCTGTGATTACCTTGTATCTAAGACTCTGCAGACTGCCCCATTATTTTGATTCTTTTGACAGACTTCCATTTTAGCCAATCAGTGCTGACTCATGAATAACTCCACAGGAGTGAGCACAATATTATCTATATGGCACACACAAACTAGCATTGTTTAGTTGTGAAAACTGTAAAAATGATAATAGGCAACCTGCAAGGGCTTAGAAATTGATAGCATATAACCTACATAGGTTTACCTTTCAGTAAAGAACATCAAGAGAACAAAGCTAATTTGATGACAAAAGTAAATTGGAAAACTGTTTAAAATTGCATGCCCCTGAATTATGAAAGAACATTTTTGACTTGACTGTCCCTTTATGAAGTGGAAATAAAAAGTCAAACACTGTAGTCCTTTTTAAATAGCAGCCATTTTAGGAAGACAACAACTATGGGACACAATTAGCTGTTTCTTGACTGTAGTTCCTCCAAGTAAGAACAAAATGAGGGAAAGGGCTCAAAATAGCATTATAAAAATCCACAACAGTCTGTGTAATCCTGGAAAATTACCAACATATTACAGCGCCTCAAATGGCTATTAGTGTTCAATCTGTATACATCTATATACCAAAAGGATCACTGGAACCAATTGTTAATGTTAAATATATATTTATTTATTGTATAACAAATAGATTTAGATAAAAGTCACTCAGAGTATAAATAGCCTAAAACGCATAAACCCATAGAATATGTCAGCAAGAGTTTTCAATCCCTTTGGCTTCTATGAATGATATTTTGGACTCCATATACGAAGCAGCAAAAGCTGCTCTGGAGCCCTTGCGGGGCAGGTTCACAATAATGCAAGCCTGCTTCCCATAATGCAAGAAGCAGCGGGCATTGGACTTATATGTGTATACAGTATATATCTGTAAATACATTTATACACATATTAATACATATGTACACACACAAACACATATATATTTATTTATATATATATATATATACACACACACACACAGACATACATACATATCTATATTTAGACATTATATGTATGTATCTCTATGTTAAAGCTCTTTTTTAACACCTAAGATCTCATATCTTTAAACCCTTATAACTTTTTTGTGCATTTTTTAAATATTATTTATTATGAGTGTAACTGTATTTGTTATGTATGTGTTTTGTGCCACTTTTTTGCTTCGCAAAAGAGTTAACCAGAGCTCTGACTTGGTAATCATTCTAGTTTATAATGCAATTGCACGCAAGCAATCGCGTTTACTTTAAACTTGCAATACGAGCAATAAACCTAATGCAAACACCAGCTAGGCCTATATTAGAAAATTGCACTGCAAATTTAGTCACTTTAATTGAGAAAGAAAGAAAGAAAGAAAGAAAGAAAGAAAGAAAGAAAGAAAGAAAGAAAGAAAGAAAGAAAGAAAGAAAGAAAGAAAGAAAGAAAGAAAGAAAGAAAGAAAGAAAGAAAGAAAGAAAGAAAGAAAGAAAGAAAGAAAGAAAGAAAAAGAAAGAAAGATTTAAACTTGGTAGATGGAGAAAAAGGGTTAATTGAAGAACAATTATCTGAATGAATTTAAACAGTTGAATTCAAAGAAAAAAGTAAATTAATTAATAATAATGTAGATAAATTGAGGTGTGAAGTGAAGGAAATAAAAAAGAAAAAAATATATAAGGGACAAAAATGCCTACAAAGAGAGATTTTGTAAGAAAATCACACACGCAAGAAACGGAATGAAAAGGGTTAACAAGAATTGATACAAATAAAACAATCAAGTAAAAAGAACAGATACAGTTTTAAAGGCAATTGGTGATGTATGGCCTACTGATGATAGGAAGAGCCCTAAATAAAATCAAGTTAGAGATAGAGAATAGACAACAGTAACAGACCATAGAAAAAAGTAAAATAATAAAATTGAAGAAAGTAATTTGAAAAATAAGGTAAACACACAAAATAGATTTGAAATATTAAATAGTGAGGATGAAGATACTGCCAACAATATTTTTTTAGAAAGCTTATGTAAACAGCACTTCAATAAAGAAAAGAAAAAACAGTCCAAACAATGAAAAAATTGAGGAGAAAAGAAAAAATAGAACCTAAAGGATTGTTTAATTTGAGTAATAAAGTATTAACAGATAACCAAATAAAAGTTTTAAATAAATATCTTAAGTTTGACTCACTACAGCTTGACAAATTTGGTACCTATAATGTGGTCAATAAGTTTATCCGAATTTTAACTTTAATTTTATTTTTTTTATCAATAATCCTATTATGTTAAATAATAAGGAGGATAAAGCTAAACATGTTGAAGTGAAAACCACCTCCAAATTTTACCCTACTAATTTGAGATCAAGGCCAATGGAAACCTGTATGGAGTTTTTTCAAAGAGATGTAATTAAAATTAAGAATTATAAGTTTATTTAAATAAGGCTGAAATGGAGGCATAAGAATAAAGGGAGAAAGCTAAAAGCATAGTAGTGTGGCCAGTCAACAAGGACAGGAGAATTGTCATATAAAGATAAATATAATAATGAGTGCCTTAGACAACTTAACAATCTAAAAACTTATTAATGTCTTAAAACTAATCCATTGAAGAATTTTAAAAAAGTAATAGAATATTTTGCAAAAGAAGGCCTACAAACTCAAATTTAGAAAAAATAAGAATTTGATATTATTTGCCCAAGGTTTTCTAAACTCCTACATTTAACATTTTGCCCAAAGTGCATAAGGATGTGGTGAATCCAACCGGAAGACCGATTGTGTCAGGGGTGGATTCTCTAACTAACAATCTATCTATGTATATAGACAGATTGCTTCAACATTATGTGACTGAAACCAAATCATAACTTAGGGACACATAAAGTGTTCTTCATACTCTTAATCAACTTAACCCCTTAATGACCACAGCACTTTTCCATCTTCTGTCCGTTTGGGACCAAGGCTATTTTTAAATTTTTGCGGTGTTTGTGTTTAGCTGTAATTTTCCTCTTACTCATTTACTGTACCCACACATATTATATACCGTTTTTCTCGCCATTAAATGGACTTTCTAAAGATACCATTATTTTCATCATATCTTATAATTTACTATAAAAAAAATAAAATATGAGAAAAAAATGGAAAAAAACACACTTTTTCTAACTTTGACCCCCAAAATCTGTTACACATCTACAACCACCAAAAAACACCCATGCTAAATATTTTCTAAATTTTGTCCTGAGTTTAGAAATACCCAATGTTTACATGTTCTTTGCTTTTTTTGCAAGTTATAGGGCAATAAATACAAGTAGCACTTTGCTATTTCCAAACCATTTTTTTTTTAAAAATTTGCGCTAGTTACATTGGGACACTGATATCTTTCAGGAATCCCTGAATATCCATTGGCATGTATATATTTTTTTAGTAGACATCCCAAAGTATTGATCTAGGCCCATTTTGGTATATTTCATGCCACCATTACACCGCCAAATGCAATCTAATACAAAAAATAGTTCACTTTTTCACAAATTTTTTCACAAACTTTCAGTTTCTCACTGAAATTATTTACAAACAGCTTGTGCAATTATGGCATAAATGGTTGTAAATTTTTCTCTGGGATCCCCATTGGTAATTAGAAGGCCGCTAAATGCCACTGTGCACCACACGTGCATTATGCCCAGCAGTGAAGGGGTTAATTAGGGAGCATGTAGGGAGCTTTATGTGGTAATTTTAGTTTTAGTGTAACGTAGTAGACAACCCCAAGTATTGATCTAGGCCCATTTTGGTATATTTCATGCCATCATTTCACCGCCAAATGCGATCAAATTAAAAAAAACTTAATTTTTTCACAATTTTAGGTTTCTCGCTGAAATCATTTACAAACAGCTTGTGCAATTATGGCACAAATGGTTGTAAATGCTTCTCTGGGATCCCGTTTGTTCAGAAATAGCAGACATATATGGCTTTGGCGTTGCTTTTTGGTACTTAGAAGGCCGCTAAATGCCGCTGCGCATCACACGTGTATTATGGTTAGCAGTGAAGGGCTTAATTACGTAGCTTGTAGGGAGGGAATTAGTTATATTTAGGCTTTTTTTTTTTAAAAAGCATATTTACATATGCTGCTGTGTAGGACCCCCCTTAGCCCCCAACCTGACTGATCCCCTACCAAACAGCTCTCTAACCCTCCCCCTCTGCCTTAATGGATGCCATCTTGGGTACTGGCAGCTGTCTGCCAGTACCCAGTTTAGAATAAAATAGTTGCTTTTTTAAAATTTTTTCCCTTTTCTGTAGTGTAGCTCCCCCCCCCCACCAAAGACCAACCCCCCACCCCCTCCTAGATAGCTTCGATTTTTTTTTAAACTTATAACATCCCTTTCCCCACTTTTATAACAATATATTTTCTGTAGTGTAGCAGTTCCCACCCGCTCCCGCCCCGTGCACGCGCCGCCGCCTCCCCATTGGCCCTGCCCCCGATACCGCCCCCCTCTACATTGCCCGGCCCATCGATGGCTGCCCACCCGCCTCCCAAGTCGGCTCCCACCCACCAACGATACCGGCCATCGATGTCCGGTGCAGAGAGGGCCACAGAGTGGCTCTCTCTGCATCGGATGGCCAAGGGGTGTTATTGCAGGATGCCTCGATATCGAGGCATCACTGCAATAACCGGAAAGTGGCTGGAAGCGAGCAGGATCGCTTCCAGCTGCTTAAAAGACCAGCGACGTACTCTGTACGACATTAGGGGTTTAAAGACCAGGTTGTGTGCGACGTACCCTGTACGACTTGCGTCGTTATTAAAGGGACATAAAACCCAAAATTTTTCTTTCATGATTCAGATACAGAATACAATTTTAAACAACTTTCTAATTTACTTCTATTATCTAATTTGTTTCATTCTCTTGGTATCATTTGTTGAAGGAGCAGCAATCTTCTAATGATTTCTAACTGAATACATGGGTAAGCCAATGACAATCGATATATATATGAAGCCACCAATCAGCAGCTAGAACCTAGGTTCTCTGCTGCTCCTGAGCTTTCCTAGATAAACCTTTCAGCAAAGGATAACAATAGAAGGAAGAAAATTAACAGACAAGTGATACCACTATGGGCACCAGGTTTTGCACCCAGTTATACCAATTTATTTATGGCAGCCTGGGAAGAGATGTTTGTATACCAGGCAGACTTAGATACAGGCCTGGTGACCTATAAGTGGTACATAGAAAACTTATTCCTTATCTGGAAAGGCACAAAAGATTAACTGATTTTGTTTATGAAGGAACTTAAAAATGATTGAAATTTTGAATTAAAATGGGAGTGTAGCCAAACTTCCATAGTTTTTCAAGAGTTAGAAATCTATATCAAGTAAGGTAACATTAAGACAAACAAAATTATTTAAGCCTGTGGATGTTAACTACATAAAACAAAATAGTTGTCATCTAAAAAGATGGCTTTTGAATATTCCGAAAAGCCAATTTTGGGCCTGATAACGAGTGGCGCGCAATCGAAAAAGGGTTTATCGGGGATGTTTGCACGTATCGGGTATAGCGCTCGTATTACAAGCTGAAAGTAAATGCAATCGCCGTTTATACTAGAATGACATCCAAATCCTAAGAGCTCTGGTTAACTGTTCCACACAAAAAAGTCACACAACACATCAAAAATACATTTAAAAGTATAGTTACACTAATAATAACACCATCTAATAAAAATTATTTTAAAAAACATTGCACAAAAAAGTTATAAGGGCTCAAAGATATGAGGTCTCATGTGTTAAAAAAAAAGGCAAAGGGCTTTAAAATAGAGACATATACTTATGCATGTCTAAAGATGTATATGTATATATACTGTATGTATATATACAGTATATATATATATATATATATATATATATATATATATATATATATATATATATATATATATATATAAAAATCTATCTAATTCAGGACAAAACGAAAGATTAAAATCACCACCTATCATCTGATTATCTGATATGAAAGGTAATAGGTTACTCTTCAACTTTTCCCAAAAATCTTTAGAGAAATTATTCGGCGCATAGATATTGCAAAAGACAAATCTTATCCCCTTTATTCGTACTTGTAAAAGTATATATCTCGCCCCCTGATCTACTTCCGCCTGTATTATTTGATATGATAGATTTTTATTGAACAGTATTGCAACCCCTAATTTCCTACCACTACACGGAGTAGCGAAGACCTCACCTATCCACCTACATCTCAGTTTGGGAATCTCTATATCCTTTAAATAGGTTTCCTGTATAAATGCTACACTTGGTTCCAACGAGCCTAGTTTTTTAATTATTACCTTACGTTTTATTGGATTAGTAATACCCCCCACGTTCCAAGACAAAATCGTAAAATTTCCTAATACATCAAGCATAGTAAAATAAGATACAAAGTCTTAAGCCGGTTACAATCCCAAATATCTCTGTCTTTCCTTACGCTTCTATTGTAAGATCCAATTTCTAACAATCAGACTCTTACCCGGTAAAATACTACATAACCCCTAATCTATGCAGGGAGCGTTACAAGTATCCATATAAAATAGAGATCAGTACAAAGAATCACCCTCAGTGAATATTTCAATCCAATTTACGAATATTCTTTTCAAAGACATAGCACTAAGAGAGGTTAAAAAAAAAAAAAAAGGACCAATAATAAATGATTGAAATCAAAATCTTCACATTCACAACAATCACAAACATTCCTGTATCTTAATAGATAAACACTACAGTATGAGAGTAGCTATCTCACTTGGTTATCATTTGGAATCACTGTATTCTCTTGCCTTAGCGGGCTCAGTGAACATAAGCTTGTTGCCATTGTCATCCACTATAATTTTAGCGGGGTAGATCATACGAGCTTTTATACCCTTATTTATCATAACCGTGCAAATGGGAGACATAGCTTTTCTTTTTTGAACTGTCTCGTTAGAAAAATCTTGAATAACATAACTCTTTTATCATTTATGGTAAAAGTATCAAATTTCCTATAAAGTCTCAACATTTCCACTTTATCCTGATACTTGAGTAATTTAAATATACATGTCCTATTTCTAACTAGGCCGCTGTCAAAGATTTTTTTTGGTCCTAACCTATGTGCCCTTTCAACGGACAAAGGTAAGGCTTGCGGGGGAAACCCTAAAGCCAGGTGTAGTGTTAGGGAGGTAAATTCAATCAAGTTGTCATATTCAGCTGTTTCAGGGATACCTAAAATCCTTATGTTATTGCGTCTGGAGCGATCCTCTTGATCCTCCAGGCGAGCTTCCATATTTTGGATTATGGACTGTTGTTTAGAAAGGATATTTTCTTGTTGGTTAACCATATCTTCTAAAGAAGATATTCTATCCTCTGCTTCCGCCATCCTAGTGGCGAGTTGTTTAAGAGTGTTAAGTTCACTAGAGATACCACTTAACTCCTTTTTAATTATGTCAAATTGTGGTGAGAAAAGATTATTAATCTGTATTAATAATGACTGGTTATCATTCGATATAGACAATATTTCACTGGAGTCAGAACTTATGTCAGCCCCCTTAATATTTTTTTTTTCCTTAGATTTGGCAGGCATTTTAGAAAGGTGTTGTGAAAAATATCTTTCTAAAGACATACAGAATGAGCAAATGTGCCAACAAAAAAAGAAAAAACAAAAGACAAAAAAAAAAAAAAAAAAAAGCAAAAAATAAAATAAATCTAATCTAATAACAGTGTATATTGTGATCGTGTTGATCACATCTATCAATTTGTGAACAATACTCAAGTATTGATTGTGGGGTGTAAGGATATCCTATAAAAATTGTGGTTACACCATTTAAGTGTTCAAAAAAACCTTTAACTATTAAAGTGATATTTAGAATAGATCTCCCAGTGGATACTTTGGGAGATTTATATACAAAAAAGAATTAGTGTACTGCCTGTATCAGGCCTTAACAGTGTAGAGAGGGCCTGCTCAATAAATGGTTACTGGGGTGAATCAGGATTATAACAGTGAACATGAGATTAGAAAATTGCAGGTGTTAATAAACAGTCCATAAACATAACATTGTATGAAGATACATTTTAGCATATCAAACAAACACTTTGTCCCCCCTTTTTTTTTTTCTTTTTTTTTCCCCCGCCTTTTTCTCTTTTTCCTCTGCCCCTTTTCTAGTGAGATCTTATAACTACAGGAATAGAGCAGTACTGTACGTAGTCCAGCAATCAAACCAAGCTGTAATCCAGTTATATATTCCAACCTTCAGCTTCTCTTAGTATTAGAGAGAAGCTTTCCCACTCAGTACCATAGCATGATATTATCACTTTAAAAAAAAATATATATATATTCCAGATGTCCCTTTAATTAAGAGAAGCACTTGATTTTCCCATTCTCCTTTTCTTACTTCTCTTCTGAAAGAGGGACACCAAAAAAAACAAAAAACAGAATTTATGTTTACCTGATAAATTTCTTTCTCCTACGGTGGATGAAGGGAGGGAACAAGTCAGGTAACCTAAACGGAAGGCACCACTGCTTGCAAAACCTTTCTCCCAAAAATAGCCTCCGAAGAAGCAAAAGTATCAAATTTGTAAAATTTGGCAAATGTATGCAGTGAAGACCAAGTCGCTGCCTTACAGATCTGTTCAACAGAAGCCTAATTCTTGAAACCCAAGTGGAAGCCACAGCTCTAGTAGAGTAAGCTGTAATTCGTTCAGGAGGCTGCCTTCCAGCAGTCTCATAAGCCAACCGGATGATGCTTTTCAGCCAGAAAGACAGAGAGGTCGCAGTCGCCTTTTGACCTCTCCTCTTACCAGAATAGACGACAAACAAGGACAATGTTTGTCTGAAATCTTTAGTTGCTTTTAGGTAAAACTTCAAAGCACGAACCACATCTAGACTGTGTAACAGACGTTCCTTGTTAGAAACTGGGTTAGGACACAGAGAAGGAACAACTATTTCCTGGTTAATATTCTTATTGGAAACCACTTTTGGAAGAAAACCAGGTTTGGTACGTAAAACGACCTTATCTGTATGAAACACCAGATAGGGTGAATTACACTGCAAAGCAGACAATTCAGAAACTCTTCTAGCGGAAGAGATAGCAACCAAAAACAAAACTTTCCAAGATAGTAACTTAATATCTATGGAATGTAGAGGTTCAAACGGAACCCCCTGAAGAACTGAAATAATTAAATTTAGACTCCATGGAGGAGCCACAGGTCTGTAGACAGGCTTGATTCTGACTAAAGCCTGCACAAACTCCTGAACATCTGGCAATGCTGCCAGACGTTTGTGTAACAAAACAGACAGAGCTGATATCTGTCCTTTTAAGGAACTAGCTGACAAACCTTTCTCCAATCCTTCTTGGAGAAAAGCTAAAATCCTTGGAATCCTAATCTTACTCTATGAGTAACCCTTGGATTCGCACCAACAAAGATATTTCCGCCATATCTTATGGTAAATTTTCCAAGTGACAGGCTTTCTAGCCTGAATCAGGGTATCTATAACTGAATCCGAAAACCCACGCTTAGCTAGAATCAAGCGTTCAATCTCCAAGCAGTCAGTTTCAGAGAGACTAGGTTTGGATGTACGAATGGACCTTGAATTAGAAGGTCCTGCCTCAAAGGTAGCTTCCATGGTGGAACCGATGACATATTCACCAGGTCTGCATACCAGGTCCTGCGTGGCCACGCAGGAGCTATCAGAATTACCGAAGCCTTCTCCTGTTTGATCCTGGCTACTAGCCGTGGGAGAAGAGGAAACGGTGGAAAGACATAAGCTAGATTGAACGACCAAGGCATCTACCAGTGTCGCCTTGGGATCCCTGGACCTGGACCCGTAACATGGAACTTTTGAGTTCTGACGTGACGCCATCAGATCCAGATCCGGAATGCCCCATAGTTGAGTTAACTGGACAAAAACCTCCGGGTGAAGTTCCCACTCCCCCGGATGGAAAGTCTGACGACTCAGATAATCCGCTTCCCAGTTGTCCACTCCTGGGATGTGAATTGCTGATAGATGGCAGGAGCGATCCTCTGCCCATTTGATGATCTTGGATACCTCTCTCATCGCCAGGGAACTCTTTGTTCCCCCCTGATGATTGATGTACGCTACAGTCGTCATGTTGTCCGACTGAAATCTGATGAATCTGGCCTCCGCTAGTTGAGGCCAAGCCTGGAGCGCATTGAATATCGCTCTCAATTCCAATATGTTTATCGGGAGAAGAGATTCTTCCCGAGACCATAGACCCTGAGCCTTCAGGGACTCCCAGACCGCGCCCCAGCCCAAAAGACTGGCGTCGGTCGTGACGATGATCCACTCCGGTCTGCGGAAACTCATTCCCTGAGACAGGTGATCTAGAGACAGCCACCAGAGGAGTGAGTCTCTGGTTTTCTGGTCCATTTGAATCTGGGGAGACAAGTCTGCATAATCCCCATTCCACTGTTTGAGCATGCACAGTTGCAATGGTCTTAAATGAATTTGAGCAAAAGGAACCACGTCCATTGCCGCAACCATTAGTCCTATTACCTCCATGCACTGAGCTATGGAGGGCTGAGGAATGGATTGAAGAACTCGACAAGCGTTCAGAAGCTTTAACTTCCTGACCTCTGTCAGAAAGATCTTCATTTCTACGGAGTCTATTATTGTTCCCAGAAAGGGAACCCTTGTGGACGGGGACAGGGAACTTTTTTCTATGTTCACCTTCCACCCGTGAGATCTGAGAAAGGCTAGAACAATTTCTGTATGAGCCCTTGCTTTGGGAAGGGACGACGCTTGTATTAGAATGTCGTCTAGGTAAGGTGCTACTGCAATGGCCCTCGGCCTTAGCACCGCTAGAAGGGACCCTAGCACCTTTGTGAAAATTCTGGGAGCAGTGGCTAATCCGAACGGAAGAGCCACGAACTGGTAATGCTTGTCCAGAAAGGCGAACCTCAGGAACTGATGGTGATCTTTGTGGATAGGAATATGCAGGTACGCATCCTTTAAGTCCACGGTAGTCATGTATTGACCCTCCTGGATCGTTGGTAAAATTGTCCGAATGGTTTCCATTTTGAATGATGGAACTCTGAGGAATTTGTTTAGAATTTTTAAGTCCAGAATTGGCCTGAAAGTTCCTTCTTTTTTGGGAACTACAAACAGGTTTGAGTAAAAACCCAGTCCTTGTTCCGCTGTTGGAACTGGGTGTATCACTCCCATCTTTAATAGGTCTTCTACGCAACGTAAGAATGCCTGTCTCTTTATCTGGTCTAAAGATAAGCGAGACATGTGGAACCTTCCCCTTGGAGGAAGGTCCTTGAACTCTAGGAGATACCCCTGAGAAACAATTTCTAGTGCCCAGGGGTCCGGAACATCTCTTGCCCAAGCCTGAGTAAAGAGAGAAAGTCTGCCCCCTACTAGATCCAGTCCCGGATCAGGGGCTACCCCTTCATGCTGTCTTGGTAGCAGCAGCAGGCTTCTTGGCCTGTTTGCCCTTGTTCCAGCCTTGCAATGGCTTCCATGGTGGTTTGGGCTGGGATGCGTTACCCTCTTGCCTAGTGGCTGTAGAGGTGGAAGTCGGTCCGTTCCTGAAATTGCGAAAGGAACGAAAATTAGACTTATTTTTAGCCTTGAAAGGTCTATCCTGTGGAAGGGCATGGCCCTTTCCCCCAGTGATATCTGAAATAATTTCCTTCAACTCTGGCCCAAATAGGGTCTTACCCTTGAAAGGAATATTAAGTAATTTTGTTTTGGACGACACATCCGCCGACCAAGACTTTAACCAAAGTGCTCTGCGCGCCACAATTGCAAAACCAGATTTTTTTGCCGCTAATTTAGCTAACTGGAAAGCGGCGTCTGTAATGAAAGAATTAGCCAACTTCAGGGCGTGAATTCTGTCCATGACTTCATCATATGAAGTCTCCTTCTGGAGCGAGTTTTCTAGTTCCTCAAACCAAAAAGCCGCTGCAGTGGTTACAGAAATAATGCAAGAAATTGGTTGAAGAAGAAAACCCTGTTGAACAAAGATTTTCTTAAGTAAACCTTCTAATTTTTTATCCATAGGATCTTTGAAAGCGCAACTGTCTTCTATTGGTATAGTCGTGCGCTTAGCTAGCGTTGAAACTGCCCCCTCTACCTTAGGGACCGTCTGCCTGTCCCTTCTGGGATCAACAATTGGGAACATTTTCTTAAATATAGGAGGGGGAACAAAAGGTACTCCTGGCTTCTCCCACTCCTTATTAACGATATCCGCCACCCTCTTAGGTATTGGAAACGCATCAGTGTGTACTGGGACCTCTAAGAATTTGTCCATTTTACACAATTTTTCTGGGATCACCAAAGGATCACAATCATCAAGTGTAGCTAGGACCTCCTTAAGTAGGGCACGGAGGTGTTCTAGCTTAAATTTAAATGCTATAGTATCAGGCTCTGCCTGCTGAGAAACCTTTCCTGTGTCAGAAATTTCTCCCTCAGACAGGCCTTCCCTCACCGCTAAGTCAGATTGGTGTGAGGGCACTACAGATAACTTATCCTCTGCGTCTGCTTGCTCATCCTCTGTGTTTAAAACTGAGCAATCACGCTTCCTAGGAAAAGCAGGCAGTTTGGATAAAAATGCTGAGAGAGAATTATCCATTACTGCCGCTAACTGTTGCATAGTAATCGCAATTGGTGCGTTAGATGTACTGGGCATCGCTTGCGCGGGCATAGCTGGTGTTGACACAGAAGGGGAGGATAGTGAGCTATCTTCACACCCTTCAGCTAAAGAATCATCTTGGGCTATATCTTTAAGTGAAATTGTACGGTCCTTAAGCGGTTTGGACGCTATAGCACATTTCACACATAAATTTAATGGGGGAACCACCTTGGTCTTTGAACATACAGAACATAGGCTATCTGAAGGTTCAGACATGTTTAACAGACTTAAAAGTAACTTCAATGCAATAAAATTTATTTTTGACAAAAACGTTACTGTCTCTTTAAAAAATAAAAGTGCACACTTTGATGTTACTGAAACATCAAAAAAACATCAAAAACACATCCGATTTTTATGAAATTTTCACCACAGTGTCATAATGCTTTGAAAAGGTTGCACACAAATTTTCAGACCAATTAACCCCTTAATGCCCAAACCGGAGCTAATAACAGCAGTTAACCGGTTAACACACTACAGTACTCTGCCACAGCTTGCCCTGTGGCTTTTACCTTCCTTAGGGTTATTTTGGTAAGAATATAAGCCTCCCTGGAGCCCTTTCTGATGCCTCCGGACTCCCCACGTGAAGCTGCATGAACTGGCTAGTCAAAACAAGTGCGCAATTGAGGCGCGAAAATGAGGCTTCCTTCCTCTGCATACCAGAGTGGAGGGGCCTTTCCGACTAGATTAGGTGTCCAAATAAGTGCCAGGCGCAAATTAATCCCCAAAAGTGTTTTAAGTTGATAAAAAAAACACCTATTTAAGTTGAAAACTTGATAAAAAGTATTCGATTATCCCACAATAGTGTCAACCAGCATAAGCCCTTAAAATAAGCCATCCTTTTATTGCTGAATCTAATAACAATGGCTTACCTATCCCAGAGGGAATTTCTGACAGTCTTCTAGCATTACTGGGTCTTGTTAGAAAAATGACTGATCATACCTGAAGCAGTTAAGCCTGCAAACTGTTCCCCCCAACTGATGTTATCTGGTTTCAACAGTCCTGCATGGGAACAGCAATGGATTTTAGTTACTGGTGCTAAAATCATAGTCCTCTTAGCAGAAATCTTCTTCACTTTCTGCTGCAGAGTAAATAGTACAAGCCGGCACTATTTTAAAATAACAAACTCTTGATAGAAGAAATAAAAAACTACAACTAACACCACATACTCTTTACCACCCCCGGGAGATGCTACTAGTTAGAGCGGCAAAGAGAATGACTGGGGGGGCGGAGCCTGAGGGGAGCTATATGGACAGCTTTGCTGTGTGCTCTCTTTGCCACTTCCTGTAGGGATTGAGAATATCCCACAAGTAAGGATGAAGCCGTGGACCAGATACACCAATGTAGGAGAAAAAAAGGAACAAAGAAGGTCTCTTATGCAGGGTTGTTATCCAAATTACACACACAATCCGTTCCTTTTCCTATCTTTCTTGCTTTTGCATCTCTTTTCCTTCCCCTTAAAAGGGACACAGACCAAAAACAGGTTGTACAAGAGAACCAGGGTAATGTCTCTCAGCTACATCAAAAAAACGGTCCCAACATGTAAAAATGAAACATACCAGTGTAGTGGGGGATCGCCTGTATCAAGTGCAAAATCAAAGTTATTATACGATACCTCAACCCTATTCCGGTTTACTACTCCAGGCCTTCCAAGTCTCTTGTCTTGAGCCACTCTGTCAGCCACCTCTCTGGTTCCGGAATCGCTGACCCGTCACGCCCTACCAGGAGGGCACAGGTCTCTTCTTTCTTACAAGTTCACCGCTGGTACCATCGGGTAAGTGCCGGTAAGGGGAGGAATCGTGGCGTGCCTCTAGTTGTTTTGGCTAGCTAGTACAGCTTAGTTTTAACTGTACAGGCGATACCCAGGTCTAGTCACGTACAGAGGTAGTAGCGTCTCCGCACACAGGCTTCGGCTGAGAGCTGTGGCGAGTTCCACAGCAAAGTGCCAGCAGAGCTGCAGGGGTTACAGCCAAAAGGCGGTCTCGGTCAGTGGAGCAGTTCTTCTTAGGCCGTCAGTGCACGCTGAAGTTAGAGCAGCGTGTGGAGAGAGCGCCACTTCCACCGGAAGCCCATATATATATATATATATATATATATATATATATATATATATATGTGTGTCTGTGTGTGTATATATATATATATATATATATATATATATATATATATATATATATATACACACAGACACACATATATATATATATATATATATATATATATATATATATATATATATATATATATATGTTTATATGTGTGTGCATATGTATTCATGTATTTATATGTGTATATATGTATTTATAAACATATATATATATATATATATATATATATATATATATATATATATATATATATACATATAAACACATAAATACATATGTACACACATATATAAGTGCATTGCAGCCCTTTGCCGTTAGATGAAAACATATTTATGCAATATTCATTTTCAATAAAGTGTTATACTGTGTATTTACTGTAAATATTTCACATTACAATGTTCTGCACATGGAGAGATAAGTTCTAAATATTTATAAATAGATATTCCTATATATATATATATATATATCTGTATATATGTATAACTCTATATAACCATGGGAATATGTTAAGTTTGGCTTTTTACAGGCATCAGGTTAGTGCGTGAGTGTAAACTTTTTACTTTCAATTTGTAATACGAGCTCTATCAAAAAAGAGCAAATACCTTGCTCTTTATAATTTCAAAAGTAACTGCAGTAATAGAGAAGTTTTTCTTAAACAAGCTGAGACTTTCAAAAAACAATTTGTAGAAAAGAACCATGAAGAAAAATGTATTAACGAGATCATAAATGATGTGTCTAAGAAAGATAGAACTGAGTTTCTACAATATAGAAAGAAAGTTTAACTTTGTCAGAATAACAATTTGGTGGGTCCTATTATTCTGGATTACTGTGCTGACAGTAAGGAAATTATGAGCATATTAAGTGAGCATTGGGATATACTAACAAAAGACGCCAGTTTAAATTATTACCAGAAAAACCTAAAATTGTTTGTTTTTTTAAAAAGTACCCAATATAAAAGATAAACTCACTGGGAGTTTTTTTTTTTTAAAGAACTCTAAAAAAACATGGTTGGATGATACCATTAAAGGTTTCTACAAGTCTGGCTTTTGTGTGGGATGTAATAGTTTTTCACAACAACCGAGTCATAGGTGGATCAAACAAAAACCTCTCACTCTAAAAATGTTATTTATTTGCTTGAATGCTCAGACTACCTACAGTATGCTGGTTGTACCTCCAAGAAACTATCAAAATGTTTCCAGGAACATGTGAGTAACATAAAAAGGGGATAAGACAAGCACTCTGTGTCTGAGTATTTTAAATTTAAACAAAATAAAGAACCTCATGGTAAAATGTATGGTCATCAAGAAAGGAGAACCAAACTGGCATGGGGGATCGCAAAAGAATTAGGTAGAACAGAGATGAGGTGGATTTTTAATTTTGATATTATGATATCAAGATGGTTAAATCAAAATGTTTAATTACATAATTTTCTGTAATTCATCATTTTCTGTTATATACCTTTATTTCTCATTTTTTTCAATATATAGTATTTTTTTTTTGGAAAGTAAAGTTTACAAGGTTATATGTAGACGTGTGCATGGTCGAAAAATTTGTTACGGTTCTGTTCAAATCGATTCGAATTATTTCGAATTTCGGTTCGGATCGATTCGAATTCGGAAAAATTTGACTGAATTTGTTTCGGATTCATTCGGATTCAAATAAATTCGTCTGGATTCGGTTTGATTCGGTTTGGAAATTTGGAATTTCGGTATGTGTAAGGTGGGATGTGCTGTGTATTAGACTAGTATTATGTACTGTATATTGGGTGTAACCCATAGCAGAGTGATATAACCTAATATACTGTACAATACTAGTGTAATCCATGGCCATCCGAATTTACCAAATAAATCCGAACTAATTTGGATTTATTCAGTAGATTCGGTACTACCGTAATTCGGAAATTCGAATCGATCCGAATCTCCCAATTTAACAAATTTGTCCAAATTTGGATTCGGAACGAATCGAAGCGCACATGTCTAGTTATATGATACTTC
Organism: Bombina bombina; assembly: GCF_027579735.1. NCBI lineage: Eukaryota > Metazoa > Chordata > Amphibia > Anura > Bombinatoridae > Bombina > Bombina bombina. Next base: position 339,435,839 of record NC_069500.1, read on the forward strand.
TTTTACTTCAAGGACAAAACAGAAAAGTGTCACATTCATTCTGTTCCTCGAGCCACTAATTTGCTGCTTGTTTGAAACGCTGAAGAGCTTTGGAGTGTGACTCGTTTGCTTAGCGTCTAACAGTTACACTGTTGGACTTAGCTTGTGATTGTATGGTTGTGTCCTGTTTTTAATAAATTATCTTTTCCATTATCCATGGACTTCCAGTGTTTTTTTCTGGTAGCCGAGGGGATTTATACCTGATGCCTTTAAACTGAAAGCGAAGTCATAGCTCTTTCAAGTGCGAGTACTCAGTGTATTCCAGAAGTGTTCATCTTTCCTGTTTAACAGACTTCACTATTATATTTTTATTTATTTTGGAGGCGAGACATTTGTTGGTCAATTGACCAGCTCATCTATCCGTCCAGACTTAGACTATATCCTTATAATATACTTATAAGTTTTTATACACTGTTGTGGCTGCCCACTAAAAAAATAAATACACTTCCTCCTGAGGTCTATGTCTGCTAATTAGAAATCCATTGTGTATAGCAGATAGTAAGTAAGGACATTTCCATGTTAATTTACTACTATGAAAACTAATGGCGCATCCTAGAGCTTTACTGATGGATATGGAGTTTTACTGATGTCAGTGTTTTTTCCCTGTTTTGTTTGCCATGTGCTGCTGACAGCCATTTTACTCACCTCTCTTGCTGACTATGGTGCATTGTGGGTGGATGCTGCTAATTTCCTGCACTTCCTTTTATGGCCAGGCTGGTGTGCATCATCTGTGTGAGACAGGATGCAGTCTCAGAATTGTGATGTCATCACTTATTATTTAAAGGGCCTCTATTCAGTATGCTTTGCCTTTGCATTGTCTCAGACCTGTTTGTGAGAGTTCCTGTGTATTACCTTGCTGTCTGACGTCCTTCCTGGTTCCTGATCCCTAGCTTGTTCCTGACTCTGCTGTTTTCCTTGTTCCTGATTCCGGCTCGTCTGACTATTCGCTTTGGCTCCTGACTCGGCTCGTCTGACTACCAGCTCTGGTTTTGACTCCTGGCTTGTTATTTACTTGTGGACTTTTTATTATTTTTTGTTATTAATAAAGGTGTGATTATTTTTGCACTTCTCGTCTGTCTGATTCCTGGTACCCTGACATTACGCAAAGGCCATGAATCCTGATGGTGCTAATAATCCACCTTTACCTGCCATTATTTCCAGGATGGATGAACAGGATCACCGCTTGGATCAATTTGCACTAGCCCTGCTGACTCGCACTGCACATTTGGACCAAAGTGTCCCACAAGTTATGGCTGCTCCTGTTTCCACTGCTGCACCTAGTCCTACCAGGAGCATGTCCGATTCTGCACCTCTACCTCAGCGATATGGAGGCGATCCTATACAGTGCAGAGGGTTTTTGAACCAGGTGGGCATTTACTTTGAGATGTTACCTCAGGCGTTTCCCTCTGACAGAGCTAAGGTGGGATTTCTCATCTTGTTACTCTCTGACACAGCTCTTGCCTGTGCTAATCCCTTGTGGAAGACTAATAAACCTGTGATTTCAAATTACCCTGAATTTGTGGACTCCTTGCGAAGGGTATTTGATGTTCCGGCTTGCTCCTCCTCTGCTGCTAAACGACTCATGTCCATTCAGCAAGGTAAAAGATCTTTTGCTCAGTATGCTATTGAGTTCCGTACGCTTGCCGCATAGGTTGGTTGGAACAATGAAGCCCTTGTTGCTGCCTTCTTTCATGGGCTCTCCAATGCAATTAAAGACGAAGTTGCTGCCAGAGATTTACCAGAAGATCTCGAGGCATTGGTGTCTTTTTTGATCCTAATTTACATCAGACTCAGAGAGAGGCCCTCTTTCAAGGAACGCTTGCGGAAGCCTCTTGTTCCGTTGTCTCCTACATGTTCGTTCCCACCCATGCCTCCCTCTCCTCCCATGCCTCCTGGTCCCGAGTCACCAGATACTGCTGAGCTGATGCAGTTGGGATTCACGCTTCTCTCCATGGTGGAGAGGGCCTTTAGGAGGAGGGATAGGCTCTGCCTCTATTGTGGGTTACAGGGCCACCTTTTGAAGTCTTGTCCTACACGGCCGGGAAATGCTCACACCTAAGGTCCTGCTGGGGCTGACCTTGGGTAGCTTATCCTCATCCCCGGAACCGCTTAAGGAGAAACCTTTGGTCACGGTTGTCCTTTCCTGGGTGGACTCCTCCATAGTCACCCAGGCTCTTGTTGACTCCGGTGCTGCGGGCTATTTCATTGACAGTGCTTTTGTATCAAAGCACTCCATTCCTTTTTTGCCTCGGTCCATTCCGCTTGCTATTGAGGCTATTGATGGCAGGCCCCTTCAGCCCGCACTCGTTACTCACAAAACTGCTCCATTGTCCATGGCTGTTGGGGCTCTCCATTTTGAAACCCTCCAGTTCCAGGTGATAAACCCTCCGCATTTTCTGGTTGGTCTGGGTAATCCCTGGCTCCAAAAGCACAATCCCAGTCTCTACCGGCGCAGGTCCGAAATTTTGTCGTGGTCCCTGCAATGTATTTCCACTTGTCTTTGGAAACCAGTTAAAGTCTTGTGCACTTCTTCGGTATCTCAATTGCCAGAGGAGTACCAAGAGTTCCTAGACGTTTTTGACAAGGTGCGTGCCAGTACGTTGCCTCCTCACCGGTCTTACGATTGTTCCATAGACCTGCAACTCAGAGCCATTCCTCCTCGGGCCGGGTTTACCCTCTGTCTGTTGCAGAGAATTGTGCTATGGAGGAGTATGTTGCCGATGCTCTGTCGCGGGGGGATCATCCACAAATCCTGCTCTCCTGCAGGGGCTGGCTTCTTCTTTGTGAAGAAAAAGGGTGGCGAGTTAAGACCATGCATCGATTATAGGGGTCTTAATCGTCTTACCATTAAGAATGCTTACCCTATTCTGCTCATTACGGAACTCTTTGACTGCCTCAAGGGAGCTACGGTCTTTACTAAACTTGATTTGAGAGGAACGTACAATCTCGTTAGGATCAAGGAGGGCCACGAATGGAAAACAGCGTTTAATACCAGGAGCGGGCATTATGAGTACCTTGTAATGCCCTTTGGCCTATGTAATGCTCCTGCTGTTTTCCAGGAATTTATTAATGATGTCCTATGAGATATTTTGCAACAGTGTGTTGTGGTGTACTTAGACGACATCCTCATACACTCACCCACACTTGAGGCTCATCGTTCTGATGTTACACGGGTTCTTCAGAGACTACGTGAGAACGGCCTGTTTTGTAACCTCGAGAAATGTGAGTTCCATCAGACTCAAGTAACCTTCCTAGGTTATGTTATATCTGTTGCAGGGTTCTCCATGGATCCTGAGTTGACAAGTTATCTGCAGTTCTGCAGTGGCCTCGCCCAGTTGGTCTTCGGTTTTTGGGGTTCGCCAATTACTATAGAAAGTTTATTAAAAACTTTTCTTCCTTGGTCAAACCTATCACAGACATGACCCGTAAAGAGAATGATCCACTCCATTGGTCACCTACTGCCATTAAGGCCTTTGATAGTCTTAAGACTGCCTTTGCTGCCGCTCCAGTTCTGGCTCATCCTAACCCTGTCCTGCCTTTCATTCTTGAAGCTGATGCATCTAAGACTGGAGTAGGTGCCCTCTTGTCTCAACGTCCTACGCCTGACGGTTCCTTTGACTCCTGGCTTGTTATTTGACTTGTGGACTTTTTATTACTTTTTGTTATTAATAAAGGTGTGATTATTTTTGCACTTCTCGTCTCAGTCTGATTCCTGGCACCCTGACAACTGATGAGCTTTACTTTGCTGATGGATACGAAGGGTAAATTCACTGCATATGATAGCTTAAATGTTTGTCTATAAAGAAGCCATTTATTATGCATATGATCCTTTTTGGAGAAGGAATCTTTTGCTGTATCACTAATTGATACTGTACTGCCTGGTCTCACATTGGAAATCAGTGATCACTAAGTTTGGGGTTAGGTTTGAAAGTACAGTATTGTAAATGCATGAGGACAGGTATCTAAACCACTGTTATGGACCAACATCTTGTTTTTAAGGTTTTTTTTTTTTTAAGAAAAATAATAATCTTTAAAAAGCTAAAAGTTATCATGAAGCATTGTAATCATAGGCTGGTCTGAATACAATATATTTTCTATGTAAGAAAAGTGAATTGCTGAATTAAAGATATATAACAGTCAAACTGAAATGGGCACGAGTATATATGTAATACTTCATTTTAACTAAATGTGGGCTTCATTTGTCAACTTGCAGGAAGACAAGGTCTTTGAATTTATCATAACACCAGCAGTTATCTGATCTTACTCTAATCTTGGATTTTTTAAATTTCTTTCTGACACCATTTGGATGAGAGAAAAACATTTGTTTGCATAATTAATTAATCTGTGAGGCTGATTTTTCCTATACATAGCTCCCCATTTGCTCCACTCTCTGCCATTCTCTTCGCTGGCTTCTTCTAGCCTCCAGAATGAAACACAAAAGCCCAAAACTCAGTTTCAAGGTCCTCAATAACCATTCTCCCCTCCTATATCTCTGACATTGTCTCCATTTACTCTCCCTCTTCTCTCCTCACATTCCCATCTACAGGACATCTCCAGAATGTTCCCTGTCTTATGGAACTCTCTGCCTCACTCTACAAGACTCTCCCCTAGTTTTCAAACTTTCAAGCGCTCCCTAAATACTCTACTGTTCAGGGATGCATACAATCTATACTCTTTTGTCATCCTCTTGAATAACCTTAGCATGTACAAGCTTACAAGCCCAGCTTAATGTAAGGTGATCTGAAGCAGTACAAGTCTTGGCAGTGGCTTCTGCATATTATAACTATGTTTATAGTGTTGTCGAATCTGTGCACACTCTACAAATAACTTTTAATATTATTAATAATAATAATAATAATTATACTTATAATAATATGCATGTAGGACATTTGTCCATTTGCTATTGTTCACCTACGCAGCTGTGACAATCAGACAGTTGCACACAAACATGTACTTACTGTTATATTTAACTCAAAATAACTTTTTGTCTATTTTCATGTAAATATAAATGACTACAGTGTTGACACCAAATGCTAACAGTGGCATTGTCAGTTTATTGACTTTCTTGTAAGATGTAAGCATGATCATGTATATTCACTTTTCATAAACCTGAGAAAGGGGAACATAGCTTACTGATAGCCATAATTAAATCACCCTTTCTGCAGTACTTTCCAATTTGATGAAAACTTGGCTGGATATTATACTTTGTAGGATCCTAACTAACTAGGTACTCACAGTTTAACAAATGGATCTGAGTACCCATTAGCATCCATAGCAGCTAAATGAACACAGCGTACTATTCCAATAATTAGACCTCCCTGCTGTGTGCTGTACATCAGAGACACCAGAATCTTTCCACGATCTTCTACATCACCCCCACGGTCTGCCTGTAAAAGAAAAAAATAAATTAAAAGAAAATATTGAATTATGTTCAATGCATGTTACATTGTATTAAAATAAGTCTACTGCATTATCTATTGTTTTAGTATTTTTATCTTGTTTTCTGTTTTGTTAAGCTATTTCATTACAGGTAGCCCTCAGTTTACGCCGGGGTTAGGTTCCAGAAGGAATGGTTGTAAATCGAAACTGTTGTAAATTGAAACCCAGTTTATAATGTAAGTCAATGGGAAGTGAGGGAGATAGGTTCCAGGCCTCTCTCAAAATTGTCATAAGTAACACCTAATACATTATTTTTAAAGCTTTGAAATGAAGACTTTAAATGCTAAACAGCATTATAAACCTAATAAAATAATCACACAACACAGAATATATAATTAAACTAAGTTAAATGAACAAAAACATTTGCTAAACAGCATTATAAACCTAATAAAATAATCACACAACACAGACTTCACTTGCATTTTTCTGCAAACAGTTCTTTCTATGCATTCCAATCTGGACTGATTTATAGACAGGAAGATCTTGTTCCTTTGAAATCTGCTCGATAGCTCAGGTCTGGTTAAACTGATTAATTTCAGCTTGCTTGGCTTTGCTGCAACACACGCAGACAGCTCCACCTACTGGCTATTTTAATAAATGCACTGCTTCTCAATGCTTTTCAATAGCAGTCACATGACTGAAAAAAAAGGTTGTTATTCTGAAACGGTGTAAATTGAACCGTTGTAAAACGAGGGCCACCTGTATTTGTTTGTACATGTGAGTTGTTAAAGGGATATGAAACCCAAAGAAATTATTTTGTGATTCGGACAGAGCATACAAAAAGTTTCCAATTTACTTCTATTATCAAATTACCTTTGTTCCCATGATATTCTCTTTTTAAGAGATACCTAGGTAGGCATCTGGAGAACTAGATGGCAGGAAATAGTGTTAATGGATATTCTTGCAAAACTACTGCCATATAGTGTTCAAGAAATGGGCCGGTTTTTAAGCTTATGTCTCTGCGTTTCAACAAAATATACAAAGAGAACAAAGACAATTTTATAAAAGAAGTCAATTAGAAAGATGTTTAAAATTGTATGCTCTATCTGAATCATGAAAGAAAAATGTAGGATTTCATGTCCCTTTAATTAATTTGCAGTTCTTTTCGTATACAGTGATGTAACTGTTTTATGAAAATATTTCTTAAAGGGAGAATAAAGTCAAAATTAAACATTATGATTCAGATAGAACATACAATTTTAAAAACTTTCCAGTCTAATAATCAAAATTGCTTTTTTCTCTTGGTTTCCATTATTGAGGAGTAAACCTAGTTAGGCTTACTGGAGTTTAGGAGAGTGCAGGTGTTATTAGCATTCAATGGTGGCAGTAATTGCAACTATGTATAACATTGCTATAAACATTATTGCTAGCACTGATGCCAGAACGCTAAAGACATGTGCATGCACCCGATCTCGCATAGGATTACTCTTTAACAAATATATAACCTAAAATTGATAATAAAATGAAATCTCAAACATACACACACATACGCTTTACATTACTTATTTGCCTGTATTTTAAATAATGTATGCAAAAAAAGTATTAGTCTGCTCTAAAGACATAAAATTCTAAATTCACAAAAATCTTAAAGTAGCTTTGCATGAACTGAAATGAACCAGTGCAATCAAAAGAATGATCAGGCATTGGAATGGTTGAGTTCTTTTTCTGTAAAGAGAACTCTGCTTCCATAATTGCCTATGCAAAGGAGCCTTGATTGACTTTATACCCTGCAATCACGGAGATGATGAATGCTCCAGATGGCACTGAAAATTACAGCAGGTGCGACAATTTCAAGGTGCATGGAATATGAATGAAGCCCCTAATATAGAGAGGGCATCTGTTTTGCTACAGATATACTACAAGATCTTATGAACAAAATTGCTATTTGATTGTTTTTCTATTTACTTTCAGATCATAATCATTTGTGTATCCCCCTGGCTTCCAGAGGCTGCAACACTCTATATTTGTTATCTTACTTTTACTGATATACTGATACAAGATGTACAAAGTATTCTGCCCTAACTGAAAGGTAATCCTTATTTTGTTGTTGTTGTTATTTTTGTTTACAAATTTACACTAGGTACAGTTAAAGGGACACAAAACATAAATAAGCATTCTATAATGAATAACACAGTTTTATTTTATCAAATAAGTATGTAAGAGAGCTTTTCTTTCTGTATGCATTTGCATTATGACCCTGAGGAAGTCTCCCTAAGGGTCATGGGGAAAACCAGACATGGACCCCTTGCCCAATGTGCTTAGGGGAATATGACTGCACCTCACTGATGAGACCCAATAAAGACCAAAACGATCGTCTGGGGTTTTCATGTTTCTTGTTCAGAGGAGGATTGCCAGGTATTTTGAGTCCGGACTGATCTTACTCATATACTTCAGGAATGTTCTTCTCTGTGAAAAGCACAACTGAGCTAAAAGAGGCTGCTCCTAGGCGGTAACTCGCCATAGAACAAAATACTGAGCTGCTGTTCATTCCTAGTATAGCGCTTCTCTTTCTGTATGTGTGTATATATATATATATATATATATATATATATATATATATCAGGGCTCAAAATTTCTACTAGCCATTGGCGAGTGGAAATTTAATGGTGGCGAGTGAAAGTTAGGGAGTGAATGTTGGGCTACCTGCTACAAATATTATCTAAAGGGATATTATATATCCATGAAAGGACAAGGATATGTTATTACTCTAGGGCTAAAGGGACCCTATTAGTGCTTAGAATGTTACTTCTGAGAGGGTAAACTGAGGCAGAGAGAGAAAAAGATAGTGTTAATAAAGACTGTAAAGAGAAGTTATGGCCTGAGAGATATATTTAAGATAGGAGGGAGTGAATAAAGATGAGAGATGAAAATTATAAAAAAACATTCCAGGTCTGCTATGCCTTAACATTAATGTCAGTACTCTCTGCTTTCTCTTTTAGTTCAACAACTTAATTTTTCAATCCAGCTGTTGTCTTCCTCAGAACCCTAGTTGATGATGATAACTGCTATGCACTATTTTTGTCAACGTATTACTGTACTAGGCAATAAGCCTGCCCAGAGGGCAGTCTATTTAAAAAAAAAAAAAAACTACAAACCCCAAAGCACAAATTACACAAAATAAAAAATGTAAAATTATAGAAAAAAATAAACAAACTATCCAAAATATAACATTTAAATCTAAACTAATACCCCTATAAAAATCCTCCCAAAATAAAAACACCCCCTAATCTAATACTAAACTACCAAAAGTCATTAAAAAGGGCTTTTGTAGGGCATTGCCCTAAGTTAAACAACTTTTTTACCTAAACAAATCACCAATTACCCCCTAACAGTAAAATCCTTCACACACCAAACCCACCAAAATCAAAAAACCTAACACTACAAAAAAAAACTAAACTTCCCATTCCCCATAAAGGGGCATTTGTATGTGTAATGCCCTTAAAAGGGCATTCAGCTCTTTTACTGGTCTTAAAAGGGCAATCAGCTCTTTCCAGCCTAAAAAAACCCTAATCTAAAGGGAAAAAAGCCACCCAAAAATAAAAAAAAGCCTAAGACTAAGCCCCAAATCGGTACTCAATATTTCTGAAGTCCGGCGGAGAAGGTCTTCTTCCAGGCGGCTCCATCATCTTCTATCTTCATCTGTAACGAAGGAGGCGCGGAGCTGTCTTCCCCGATGCGTGGATCCTCAGCGGCGGCAGTCCGGCTCCTCTTCATCTGATGTCTGTCGTACACTGAAGATTGAATGCAAGATACTGCATTCAATTTGGGGTACCTTGCATTCCTACTGGCTGAAATTTGCAAATCAGCCAATAGGATTAGAGCTACTGATACCCTATTGGCTGTTCAAATCAGCCAATAAGATTTCAGTAGCTCTCATCCTATTGGCCGATTTCAAAATTTCAGCCAATATGAATGGGGTACCTTGCATTCAATCTTCAGTGTACGATGGATGATCGCATGAAGAGGAGCCTCCACGCCGCTGAGGACCGCCAATGAGAACTGCCCCTGAGGATCCGTGCATCGGGGAAGCCAGCTCCTCACCTCCGCTCTGCGCTTCCTTCGCTCCAGTTGAAGATAGAAGATGATGGAGCCGCCTGGAAGAAGACCTTCTCCGCCAGACTTCAGGATGGTGAGTATCGATTTGGGACGTAGTCTTAGGATTTTTTTTTTATTTTTTTATTTTAAGTTTAGGAATTGAATGGGCTGTAAAATAGCTGAAAGCCCTTTTAAGTGCAGTAAAAGAGCTGAATGTCCTTTTAAGGGCAATGCCCATATAAATGCCCCTTTAGGGCCTATGGGTAGTTTAAGTTTTTTTAGTGTTAGGTTTTTTATTTTGGGGGGTTTGGTGGGTGGGTGGTTTTTACTGTTAGGGGGGTATTTATTAAATGTAAAAGAGCTGTTTAACTTAGACCAATGACCTACAAAACTATTGGTAGTTTAATTTAGGGGGTGTTTTTTGGGAAGGGGGAGCTTTTTTATTTTCATAGGGATTAGGTTTAATTTTTTTAATTTTTGTTTATTTTTTTCTGTAATTTTAGAGTTTATTATTTTTTGTAATTTTAGATGATTTTTTAGTAATTTAATGTTAGGTTTTATTATTTTAATTGTAACTTAGTATTGGGGTTAATTTAGGGTGTGGAAAAGGTGGGGGACTGGGATAGCGCTAACAAAGCAAAAGAGGAAAAAAGTTATCAGTGGCTGATCTTATAGGAAGTAGTGTTAATTAGATGTGGTCAGGAGTCGAAAGAAAAAAAATTCCTTATATGAGTGAATCTTATAGCTGTGAGTATTAAAGATTGGTGTCCTAACAACTATGTAGGAGTGTGAAAAAATGGGTTAGGTGTATATTTCTGATGGGTCAAGTATAATATCTTATCTATGGAGAAAAATATTACAATAAGATAAAAAGTATGTTAAAAGATTATATATTTATTACAATATGAAGATAAGATGCCGGCATCAAAGAAAAAATAAAATAATTTATCACAATGGAATAAAATATATTAAGAAGACCAACTTAGTCCAAAGTGTAGATTGTGTCTGTGTGAGCAAGATCAACGCGTTTCAGCCGCCTCGGCCTTTATCAAGAACCTTGATAAAGGCCCAGGCGGCTGAAACGCATTGATCTTGCTCACACAGACACAATCTACACTTTGGACTAAGTTGGTAAGGACTTGTAGTAGGCCAGGTACTTTGAGCTATTTACAATCTTGAATAGTCTCTACAAGTGTAATCCCTGCCCCAGGATCTACTAGCCCACCAACTCATACCGTTTTCATTAAAACGGAGATTCTACAAGGAGCTGTCAGTCATTCTACTATAACGGAGTTTCTACAATGAGCCGTCAGCTACCCTCCTACATCGGATTCATTCACTTTGACCCTTACACCGGAACGAATCTAAAATCAGACCGTGAATTGTTGCCAATACCTTGTCGCTCAAACCAAGCACTCTGGTCCTACATGTCTTCTCTCTCCCCAATATAGTAACAGTTTCAAGTTCAACGAGGGACTCTGTTACTATCATTATAAACTGTAACATCACTCCTAAGGACTCAACATCACTACTGTCTGAGGAAGTTTCTATGACTCAGTCCTCCCCGCACATTACAGCTTTGAGAGTCCCGATCCAAACTTTGGATTGATTTTTACTCTATACTTTATCAGGTATTTATACTAAGCTGCAGTTACCTTGGCACTTAGTAATGTGTTATTGTTATAGATAGAATATTGTACAATAGCTTTTTACCTCAATGTTTTTCTATTTTTTGTGATAGATATTATATATGTCTTTTTATTATATTTTATTCCATCGTGATAAATTATTTTATTTTTTATTTGATGCCGGCATCTTATCTTCATATTGTAATAAATATATAATCTTTTAACATACTTTTTATCTTATTGTAATATTTCTCTCCATAGATAAGATATTATACTTGACCCATAAGAAATATACACCTAACCCATTTTTTCACACTCCTACATAGTTGTTAGGACACCAATCTTTAATACTCACAGCTATAAGATTCACTCATATATGGAACATTCCCATTTTTTCTATTTTTATCACAAATATAGAGTCTTTCGACTCCTGATCACATCTAATTAACACTACTTCCTATAAGATCAGCCACTTAAAAAATTTTTTTTCCTCTTTTGCTTTGTTAGCGCTATCCCAGCCCCCGACCTTTTTTTTTTCTGTTGCTTGGTGACTAGTTTGGAAGCCTAATCTCTTTTTTGGGATTAGCTATAAAGAGATTAGAGTGTAGCATAAATACCCCTCTTTTCTGTTAATTTAGGGGGTGTAAGGTTAGGGGGCTTAGTAATTAAATTAGTTATTTGCATTGTAGGGGGTTTGGCGGTTTAGGGGTTAATAGGTTAATTAGGTTTATTGCGATGTGGGGGGTTTTCGGTTATGGGGTTAATAGATTCATTAGGTTTATTGCAATGTGGGTATTTGGCGGTTCAGGGGTTAATATGGTAATTAGGTTTATTGCGATGTGGGGGTTGGCGGTTTAGGGGTTAATATTTTAATTATGTTATTTGCGGATTAGGGGTTAATTACTTTATTTTTTTGCAATGTGGGGGTTTGTGGTTTAGGTGTTTGTTAATACTTTGTGTGGAAGGTTAGTATTTTTTTTTTATATTTTGTGCGAGAAGTTAGGTTTTTTTGTTATTTCGTGCACCTGTTTTTATTTCTTGTGGACGGTTACATGTTTTTTCGTTATTTCATGGGGCGGTGGTTTTTTTTTTCTTTTTTAAGGCTTTGTGTTTGCTTATGCTGCATCCAGGTGGATTCCAAAAATGGCAGGGTGGTGAAAGAATCCACCGCAGCCAAGTCTTTGAGGATACGTGCGAACCTGGCGACACAGACGGGTGCATTACAAATGCGATTATAGTATAGATGTAGCATTATTTAATTTATGGTATAAAATAAAAACAATATTAAAAAATGACTGCACAATAAGGTGTTTCACAATAGCTAAACATATGCAAAGAGGGGGTGGAGTAGTGGGTGTGGGCATGTAATGGGTGGGATCAGAAGTGGCGTGTAACATTTTGGGCTGGCTAGTAGCTTAGGACTTGAAATTTTGAGCCATATATATATATATATATATATATATATATATATATATATATATATATATATATATATATATATATATATACATACACACACACATACACACACAGTAACTCACAAAAGTGAGTACACTCCTCACATTTTTGTAAATATTTTATTACATCTTTTCATGTGACAACACTAAAGAAAGGACACTTTGCTACAATGTAAAGACTACTTTACATTGTAGCAAAGTGTCCTTTCTTTAGTGTTGTCACATGAAAAGATGTAATAAAATATTTACAAAAATGTGAGGGGTGTATGTACAGGCTGTATAACAGTGTAAATTTGCTGTCCCCTCAAAATAACTCAACACACAGCCATTAATGTCAACAAAAGTGAGTACACCCCTTAGTGGAAATGTCCAAATTGGGCCCAATTAGCCATTTTCCCTCCCCGGTGTCATGTGATTCGTTAGTGGTACAAGGTCTCTCATACTGGTCACTGGAAGTTCAACATGGCACCTCATGGCAAAGAACTCTCTAAAGAACTGAAAGAAAGAATTATTGTTCTAGGCTATAAGATTACCAAGACCATACAGTGGTTTCACAGGACAGGTTCCACTCAGAACAGGCCTCCCCATGGTCGACCCACGAAGTTAAGTGCACATGCTCAGCATCATATCCAGAGGTTGTCTTTGAGAAATAGACGTATGAGTGTTGCCAGCATTGCTGCAGAGGTTAAAGGGGTGGGGGGTCAGCCTGTCAGTGCTCAGACCATACGCTGCACACTGCATCAAATTGGTCTGCATTGCTGTTGTCTCAAAAGGAAGCCTGCAAACAGTTTGCTGAAGACAAGCAGACTAAGAACATGGATTGCTGGAACCATGTCCTGTGGTCCGATGAGACCAAGATAAACTTATTTGGTTCAGATGGTGTCAAACGTGTGTGGCGGCAACCAGGTGAGGAGTACAAAGACAAGTGTGTCTTTCCTACAGTCAAGCATGGTGGTGGGAGTGTCATGGTCTGGGCCTGCATGAGTGCTGCTGGCACTGGGGAGCTACAGTTCATTGAGGGAAGCATGAATGCCAACATGTACTGTGACATACTGAAGCAGAGCATGATTCCCTCCCTTTGGAGACTGGGCCGCAGGACAGTATTCCAACATGATAACGGGGCCAAATACACTCCAAGGCGACAACTGCCTTGCTAAAGATTGGCCAAGCATGTCTCCAGACCTAAACCCTATTGAGCATCTGTGGGGTGTACGCACATTTTTGAGATACTATATATATATATATATATATATATATATATATAAAATTTTAGCTATTTTTGTCTCCCAGAACAAAAATGTAATTATCTAATTACAACCCTGTGCATGTATATGGTGAATGAACAAGCATTATATATCCGCTGGTTTTTCTATTGGTCTTTTCTAGAATCTGGCATTTTTGGGAAGTTAGGCTAGGTTAGTGTGCACTTCCAATTCTAAGAAGTAGAAAGCCTAAAATGTTTAGACTTAAATTACATAAATTACAGATTTTTTTTTTACTGTAGATAATTAAAGAGACTTTAGATTGTAATATACAATGTTTAAGTAATTTAGCTCAAGTTCTACTCTGTTAATTAGTTATCATTTACTACAAAGGCTTTTTAAATAAATATACTCAAATTAATTTCTGTTCTTCACTCTATGAATATGACTATACATTTATATATACTAAATTATATAATTATAGTTATGTGAGACATTCATATTGCAATAGGCTTACAGGACATAGGTGCTAAAAGACAGCCTACTTCCTGCAAGCACACATTGATGATTTCTGCCCTACAATAATAATATTTGCCACTGACCATCTAGTATCCTTACTACTATAGCAACTAATTATTTTGCTTGTTATAAGAAGCTGTACTGATAATAATGCAGGGCTAATGAGACTGGGGTGCTGGGTAAAAACTAGTATGAGAAAAAGTAAATAAATTGAACTCCAGCCTCTCTGGGGAGAGTGGAACACGTAGAATATTTGTATTTTACAGCAATAGTAAACATAATAAATAATGGATATAAATTCAAATGTATTTTCATTTATGAAACATTTTATATAGGATTACATTTCCTGTGTAATGTCCCTTTAACTTTTCCATCTAAGGATGAAATATATTTATTTAAAAATAATTAATAACGTAGAAAATATATCTATTTAAAAATAATTGATAATGTTTTTTTTTTTTTTTTTAATTGCCCCTAAAACCCACCTAGTATTTTTTTTTTAACAGCAAGAGAGTGTCACTTTGTTTTCAGCTAAATCCAATAGAATTTTTCACAGCTGGGTCAGTCAACAAAGAGAACTGCATAGAGTCCACCAACACCGCACCAAGCCTTCCAGTATTGCTACATATCATGTATGAGTAATATAATGCCCAAGGAATATAGGATTTTATGGTGCTTCTAGCAAATGTATGCAAAACAGCTACATATTTTTACTGTGCTGCCTGTACCAAAGCAAATATATCACTTCTGTAACCAGGCAAATGTAACACGCAATCTCTGAAAAGCCACAGAAGGGCATATCATGAGTAAAAATTCTAAAATATATGTGGACTGCTATAGTTTTAAGTACAAAGTATTGTACTTCTATTATGTTACATAAACATACTGGTGAATATGATATTCCAGTTAAAAATGAGATCACTAGCTTTAGCTACAAAAATGCACATAGACGTTGATAAAAAATAGTGTGGAAAAGATGTAGCTTTTCATTTAGAAAACCTTATATCTCATTGATGTTTGATTCTATATTCTCATCTATCATCTGTCTATCTGTATTCATTACAGATGCTGTGAAATGTGGTTGCCCAAAGAAGCACTAGATGTGATTAGCAAACACATTTGTCATCTAAGCACTGTGTTGTAATACATTTCAGGATATTTTAACTTCCACAATGTAAGTTCAATACAGTATTGTCAATCCAGTAAGAAAAAAAATATTTTAAGCAATTTTAAATGAGAGGATCAGCATTAACCCCTTTGTGACCAGACCATTTTTCAATTTTCTTACCGTTAGGGACCAGGGTTATTTTTACATTTCTGCAGCGTTTGTGTTTAGCTGTAATTTTCCTCTTACTCATTTACTGTACCCACACATATTATATACCATTTTTCTCGCCATTAAATGGACTTTCTAAAGATACCATTATTTTTATCATATCATATAATTTACTATCGGCTAGATCACGAGTCTTGCGTTAGCCTTAAAAAGCAGCGTTGAGAGGTCCCAATGCTGCTTTTTAACGCCCGCTGGTATTACGAGTCTGGCAGGTACAGGTGTACCGCTCACTTTTCCGTCAATTGCATATCCTATCTTTTTAATTGTATTTGCATAACGCTGGTATTACGAGTCTTGGAAGAAGTGAGCGGTACAGCCTCTCCTGTCAAGACTCCTACCGCATTTGAAAGTCAGTAGTTAAGAGATTTATGGGCTAACGCCGGAACATAAAGCTCTTAACTAAAGTGCTAAAAAGTACACTAACACCCATAAACTACCTATTAACCCCTAAACCGAGGCCCCCCCACATCTCAAACACTAAACTAAAATTTTTTAACCCCTAATCTGCCGACCGGACATCGCCACCACCTACATTATACCTATGAACCCCTAATCTGCTACCCCTAACATCGCAGACACCTATATTATATTTATTAACCCCTAATCTGCCGCCCCCAACGTCGCCGCCACCTACCTACAATTATTAACCCCTAATCTGCCGACCGGACATCGCCGCCACTTTAATAAATGTATTAACCCCTAAACTGCCGCACTCCCGCCTTGCAAACACTAGTTAAATTTTATTAACCCCTAATCTGCCGTCCCTAACATCGCCGACACCTACCTACATTTATTAACCCCTAATCTGCCATCCCCAATCTAAAGAAAATTACTATTATTAACTAAATTATTCCTATTTAAAACTAAATACTTACCTATAAAATAAACCCTAAGATAGCTACAATATAACTAATAGTTACATTGTAGCTAGCTTAGGGTTTATATTTATTTTATTTTTTATTGATTGGAACAGCCAATAGAATGTGAAGTCAATCCTATTGGCTGATTGGATCAGCCAATCGGATTGAACTTCAATCCAATTGGCTGATTACATCAGCCAATAGGATTTTTCCTACCTTAATTCCGATTGGCTGATAGGATTCTATCAGCCAATCGCTATTCAAGGGACGCCATCTTGGATGACGACATTTAAAGGAACCTTCATTCTTCATTAGGACTTCGTTTGAAGAGGATGCTCCACGTCGGCTGGATTGAAGATGGACCCGCTCCGCTCCGGAAGGATGAAGATAGAAGATGCGCCTGGATGAAGCCTTCTGCCATCTGGAAGACCTCTTCTGCTCCGATCGGATGAAGACTTCTGCCGTATGGAGGACCACTTGTGCCCGGCTGGGTGAAGACGGCTCAAGGTAGGGTGATCTTCAAGGGGGTTAGTGTTAGGTTTTTTTAAGGGGGATTGGGTGGGTTTTAGAGAAGGGGTGTGTGGGTGGTGGGTTGTAATGTTGGGGGGGTATTGTAGGTTTTTTTTTTCAAGGTAAAAGATCTGATTACTTTGGGGCCCTTTTAAGGGCTATTTGTAATTTAGTATAGGGTAGGGAATTTTATTATTTTGGGGGGCTTTTTTATTTTATTAGGGGGATTAGATTAGGTGTAATTAGTTTAAAATTCTTGTAATTCTTTTTTATTTTCTGTAATTTAGTGGGGTTTTTTTTTTAGTAATTTAGTTTATTTAATTTAATTGTAATTAATTGTATGTAGTTTAGGTAATTAGTTTAATTATAATATAGTGTTAGGTGTAATTGTAATTTAGGTTAGGATTTATTTTACAGGTAAATTTGTCTTTATATTAACTAGGAAGTTATTAAATAGTTAATAACTTTTTAATATCTATTCTACCTAGTTAAAATAAATACAAAGTTGCCTGTAAAATAAAAATAAATCTTAAAATAGCTATAATGTATATTAGTTATATTGTAGCTATATTAGGGTTTATTTTATAGGTAAGTATTTAGTTTTAAATAGGAATAATTTAGTTAATAATAGTAATTTTCTTTAGATTTATTTAAATTAGATTTAATTTAGTATAGCGGCGGCGACGTTGGGGGCGGCAGATTAGGGGTTAATAAATGTATGTAGGTGTCGGCGATGTTAGGGACGGCAGATTAGGGGTTAATAAAATTTAACTAGTGTTTGTGAGGCGGGAATGTGGCGGTTTAGGGGTTTATAATTGTAGGTAGGTGACGGCGACGTTGGGGGTTGCAGATTAGGGGTTAATAAATATAATGTAGGTGTCGACGATGTTAGGGGCAGCAGTTTAGGGGTTCATAGGTATAATGTAGTAGGTGGCGGTGTCCGGAGCGGCAGAGTAGGGGTTAATAGTATAATGCAGGTGGCGACGATGTCGGGGGTGGCAGATTAGGGGTTAATAAGTGTAAGATTAGGGGTGTTTAGACTCGGGGTTCATGTTAGGGTGTTAGACATATCTTTTATTTTCTCATAGGAAACAATGGGGCTGCGGTTGGAGCTGAACGCTGCTTTTTTGCAGGTGTTAGATTTTTTTTCAGCTGGCTCAGCCCCATTGTTTCCTATGGGGAAATCATGCACAAGCACGTTTAGCCATCTTACCGCTCACTTAAAGGGACAGTATACACTCATTTTCATATAACTGCATGTAATAGACACTACTATAAAGAATAGGATGCAACGATACGGATATAAAAATCTAGTATAAAACTGTTTAAAAAACTTACTTAGAAGCTATCAGTATAGCTCTGTTGAAAGGGTAGCTGGAAAGCCCACTGCAAGTGAGAAATAAGACCCCCACCCCCTCTTTTGCATATGAAAAGACCCTTTACACAAACAGGAGCAAGCTGGGGTAGGTAGCTGACAGTATCTCTTACGCATCTACAACCACCAAAAAAGTCCCATGCTAAATAGTTTCTAAATTTTGTCCTGAGTTTAGAAATATGCAATGTTTACATGTTCTTTGCCTTTTTTTTTTTGCAAGTTATAGGGCAATATGTACAAGTAGCACTTTGCTATTTCCAAACCATTTAAAAAAAAAAAAAAATTAGCGATAGGACATGGATGGACATGGATATATATATATATATACCAAAGTATTAATCTAGGCCCATTTTGGTATATTTCATGCCACCATTTCACCGCCAAATGCGATCAAATAAAAAAATTGTTAACTTTTTCACAAACTTTTTCACAAACTTTAGGTTTATCAATTAAATTATTTACAAACAGCTTGTGCAATTATGACACAAATGGTTGTAAATGCTTCTCTGGGATCCCCTTTGTTCAGAAATAGCAGAAATTTATAGCTTTGGCATTACTTTTTGGTAATTAGAAGGCCGCTAAATGCCGCTGTGAACCACACTTGTATTATGCCCAGCAGTGAAGGGGTTAATTAGGGAGCATGTAGGGTTAATTTAAGCTTTAGTGTAGAGATCACCCTCCCATCTGACACATCCAACCCCCTGATCCCTCCCTGACCCCTCTCAAACAGCTCTCTTCCCTCCCTCACCTCACAATTGTCACCGCCATCTTAAGTACTGGCAGAAAGTGTGCCAGTACTAAAATAAGGCATTTTTTTATATTTATTCTGTAATGTTGGATCCCCCCTTAGCCTCTAACCTCCCTGCCCCCCCCCCCAAACAGCTCTCTAACCCTCCCCCTCTATCTATATGCTGCCACCTTGGGTACTGACAGCTGTCTGCCAGTACCCAGTTTGATGAATTTTTTTTATTTTTTATAATTTTTTTCTAAAATAAAACATTTTTCTGTAGTGTTTTCCCCCTCCTCAATTTCCTACCCCCTCCCAGATACCTTTCCCTTTTAACATTTATTCCCCCCTCCATCTCCATCCTTCTCATACATTTAATTAAATATATATGTAGACTGCGCGCATGCACACGGCCCCGCCCCCTAGCATGCTCCCGCACAATTGTGCGCACTTGAGGGACACAGGAACCGGATATCCTCTAGCGATGGGCCGTCCACCCGCCTCCCTGCTATGGCTCCCACCCACCAACGATCAGCACCATCACTGGTCGATGCAGAGTGGGCCACAGAGTGGCTCTCTCTGAATTGGTGGGTATAAAAGGGTATTGCAGTGATGCTTCAATATTGAGGCATCTCTGCAATACCTTGAAAGCGTCTGGAAGCGATCATGATCCCTTCCACCGCTTGAAACCCCCAGAGGACAATAGTTCATCAGATAGGCTTTGCCAATGCCCAAATATTTAATACTAAGGGGAAAAAAACTGCATACTAAGGGAACAAAATATGAAATAAATTTACCGAGAAAGTTTAAATGTTTGTCATCTGACATTATATAGAACATCTTGAGAAAGCTATCCATTGCTCTAAAACTGCAAGGTTACAGATGAATATATTTCTTGTTTTGCTATCCCAGAATGCAACACTCTATTATTTGTTGCAGTTTACTAAATACAATTCCAGTTTATAAACTGGCACATCTTCCACATCTCTGTTTCTGTGCTAATAGATATGTCAGAATGCAGGAGTAATGATCAACGCCCAGTATTGACAGAAATGCAGGAGCGATCTTCCTTGAGTGTCTCTGGAAAGATTTCAGACATCAGCATGAAAGTTGTTTGGGAACAATGAATCAAGATATCTCTAGGCAGAGACAAGATAGACATGATGTGGTACAGCAGTCTTGAAACAGGTAGATTCATATCGCACTAATGACTAGTTTACGTAACACAATGACATGCTCTCTTAACTACTTGGTACCAGAGAGGGAAAAAGAGACACAGTATAAAATATTCAGTCTTTCAGCACCTAGATTTAATAAACTAATATCTCACAGAAACCTCACAACCACATAATAGCAACTCGAAAATTGCAGAATTCATACTGATTTGTACCTGTCCCTCAACACAGCTGCAACTAATGGAGAAAAGCACCATAATAATGTTGAAACTATTAATTTCTTGGTGCATTTTCTTTGTGTAAGATAGCTGTATAGCAAAAATGCCTCAAAAAAAAAAAAAACTTACAAAAACAAACATATTAAAACGCACACAAAAAAATCCCTCCGCTAAAAAGAAAATTGTAAGAAGAGAAATAGAAAAAAAAATGTCTAGGGAGCACACAAACCTCTAAACACAAATAAAAAGTGAATTAAAATAAAATAAAGAGAATGAAAACAAATATGTAAAATGTTCTCAAATGGATCAGTGTAATAAAAGTGCGGTGCTAAAAATTGAATATCAAATAAAATTTCCTAGTGGAATAGTACGCACAATGTTTAAAAACCCAAAGTTAATCAGAATGACCACATAATGGGTTAGAATACAAGTGGTGCGCTAACTGTTGCACACGAGCAATAAGAAGTTTATTTGGGCTCTTTGCGCGCATCGGAAGTAGCACACGTGTATTACAAGTTGAAAGTAAATGTGTTTGCTTGAGCGCAATTGAATTTAACGCTTGTCGGATAGTGTGACTTCAGAGCTCTGGTTAACTGTTATGCTCAACAAAAAAGTTGCACAAAACAAATCAAAAATACTTTGTACAGTACAGTTACATTCATAATAACACTGTCTAATAAAAAAAATTTTTTTAAATATTGCATAAAAAGATATAAGGGCTCAAAGATATGATATATATATATATATATGTGCATTGGATGCCTTTGCAGTCAAGTAGCTGAAAACATGAAAAAACATATGTATGCAATATTCAGACTTAATAAAATGTTTAACTGTATTTACTGGAAATATTTTTTAACATTCCAATGTTCTTCACATACATTATGCTCTATACAGGGAGTGCAGAATTATTAGGCAAGTTGTATTTTTGAGGATTAATTTTATTATTGAACAACAACCATGTTCTCAATGAACCCAAAAAACTCATTAATATCAAAGCTGAATAGTTTTGGAAGTAGTTTTTAGTTTGTTTTTAGTTTTAGCTATTTTAGGGGGATATCTGTGTGTGCAGGTGACTATTACTGTGCATAATTATTAGGCAACTTAACAAAAAACAAATATATACCCATTTCAATTATTTATTTTTACCAGTGAAACCAATATAACATCTCAACATTCACAAATATACATTTCTGACATTCAAAAACAAAACAAAAACAAATCAGTGACCAATATAGCCACCTTTCTTTGCAAGGACACTCAAAAGCCTGCCATCCATGTATTCTGTCAGTGTTTTAATCTGTTCACCATCAACATTGCGTGCAGCAGCAACCACAGCCTCCCAGACACTGTTCAGAGAGGTGTACTGTTTTCCCTCCTTGTAAATCTCACATTTGATGATGGACCACAGGTTCTCAATGGGGTTCAGATCAGGTGAACAAGGAGGCCATGTCATTAGATTTTCTTCTTTTATACCCTTTCTTGCCAGCCACACTGTGGATTACTTGGACGCGTGTGATGGAGCATTGTCCTGCATGAAAATCATGTTTTTCTTGAAGGATGCAGACTTCTTCCTGTACCACTGCTTGAAGGTGTCTTCCAGAAACTGGCAGTAGGACTGGGAGTTGAGCTTGACTCCATCCTCAACCCGAAAAGGCCCCACAAGCTCATCTTTGATGATACCAGCCCAAACCAGTACTCCACCTCCACCTTGCTGGCGTCTGAGTCGGACTGGAGCTCTCTGCCCTTTACCAATCCAGCCACGGCCCATCCATCTGGCCCATCAAGACTCACTCTCATTTCATCAGTCCATAAAACCTTAGAAAAATCAGTCTTGAGATATTTCTTGGCCCAGTCTTGATGTTTCAGCTTGTGTGTCTTGTTCAGTGGTGGTCGTCTTTCAGCCTTTCTTACCTTGGCCATGTCTCTGAGTATTGAACACCTTGTGCTTTTGGGCACTCCAGTGATGTTGCAGCTCTGAAATATGGCCAAACTGGGGGCAAGTGGCATCTTGGCAGCTGCACGCTTGACTTTTCTCAGTTCATGGGCAGTTATTTTGCGCCTTGGTTTTTCCACACGCTTCTTGCGACCCTGTTGACTATTTTGAATGAAACGCTTGATTGTTCGATGATCACGCTTCAGAAGCTTTGCAATTTTAAGAGTGCTGCATCCCTCTGCAAAATATCTCACTATTTTTGACTTTTCTGAGCCTGTCAAGTCCTTCTTTTGACCATTTTGCCAAAGGAAAGGAAGTTACCTAATAATTATGCACACCTGATATAGGGTGTTGATGTCATTAGACCACACCCCTTCTCATTACAGAGATGCACATCACCTAATATGCTTAATTGGTAGTAGGCTTTCGAACCTATACAGCTTGGAGTAAGACAACATGCATAAAGAGGATGATGTGGTCAAAATACTCATTTGCCTAATAATTCTGCACTCCCTGTATATTTTAAAATAGAAATTTATATTTATATATATATATATATATATATATATATATATATATCTGTTTATATCTATACCTATATATAATTATATATATATATATATATATATATATATATACAGTATATTTATTTGTTAGATCACCGTAACTATCATACTCAGTCTAAAAAAATTAGACTGAGTATGATAGTTACAGTGATCTACCAATGGGAATAGTCGGATCCAAAACCAAACTATATTGCTCAAAACTGAGATGTAAATGATTTATTAAAAAAATCTTGAGCTGGCGATACCACTTTAAGGGGGTTACTAACCCGTGGTTTTAAAACTGTTTATCAGTTAGCATTGCTTATATGTTTCAACATCCAATTTGGTTCCCGATAGTATATATGATATTCCGTTGTCACTAAATGTTGCTTCTCCGCTGCATTAACTAATTTTATTGTGTATTGTCTTGGCACTTAGCAATATGTTTGTATAGACACTGGACTATGATCCTTCACTGAAATCTAAATCAGGCACCTTAGGAATGTACACATATGTATATTTTTTCACCACAATTACCATGGGGGATATGATACATGATCATGATCATTACTAGATTGTATAGATACAAATGTTTTTTGTTACCAATATCACCATGGTGATGACACGCTGAGAAGTCACGTGTAAGGCCACACCGGAAGTGTTTTCTTCAATCTTTCGCGGCTTACACACGGAAAATGGGGTATGTTTTGTTTTTTTTGTATTTTGCATATTGATTAATATATTTGATTGTTAAGGGTATATATATGACACCTTGTTTGTTCACTATGTACTGTCTGAAGAAGGGGTTAACAACTCCAAAACGTTACAAATCCAGTGAGTGCCCCTTCCCATTTTTGCCTATTTTTGGGGATTCTTTTGGATATACAATTGCTTCAAGCTGGACACCCTGGTGGTTGACTACTATGTGAGAGTGTCTGCCTTTTGGGAATATATATATAAGAATAAAAAGAAGATATTCTGCTATGTGAAGAACATTGAAATGTGGAATATTCATATTTCATGTCGGGTTAGCACACTTGAGAAAATGCGATCGGGTCTGTGTGTGAGTAAGGGTGTTAGGTGTTTTTTTTTTCACTTTTCTCTCTCCATTAAAGTCTATGGGAGAATGTGTTAACGTGTTGTGAAATTCTACATTTTTCAAGGCTCATGCCAAAACTTTTCCTTTTTAACGTAATATGCACGCTACCCGATGCACGTAAAAAGTCTATATCTAGCAAAGTTAACGTGCGAACGGGAGCACTAATTTGTGCACTAATCATAATCTATCCCAATGTTAGATAACAATCAGCCAGATTACGCTTGGCCACTCCACTTCACACCATAAAGGCAAAGGAAACCATTCTGCAGACTCAAAAAGAAAGGGGTGTCTCATAGCCTAATCTTGTAAATTAAAATACACATAATTGTACAAAATGTATAAACTCACAATGTGGTTGAGAATAGAAAAAAAATAAACAAGTGGGGTCCAGAGGTCTAAACCAAAAATAGCTTAGATGTCTTCTTTTTCAAACAAAGATAGCAAGAGAACGAAGAAAAATTGATAATTGGAGTAAATTAGAAAGTTGCTTAAAATTGCATGCTCGATCTGAATCACGAAAGAAAAAAATTGGGTTCAGTGTCCCTTTAAAGAGAAAAAACAACCACCTAAATTGAAATGCCCCCTTAAGTTAAAACTCTTCTATATTATGGTTTGCAGTGCATGTCAGTTAAAACCATGGCTGTGTAAAAACCTGATATACCTATAATGATAGAATGGAGGCACCGGGTATTTATTGACACTTAGCACTCCATCAAATGTATTTGGAAAGACTATTTAACAAACTTAATAAAATAATCTCTTTTAGTTAAACAGTCTATGTATTGTATGCGCCTTAATAAGTAGTCTCATTGTGGTCTCTAGACCTTAGACTGGATATGCCTGATCAAGTAAAAGGAGTCCTTAGGCAGCAGTCTTTAGTGCAGTGCTTTCCAAACTGTGTGTCGTGACACATTAGTGCGTCGGCAGCAGTGTGTAGGTGTGTCCCTGCTTTAGCACAAATTTTTTTGAATTTTAAATTATTTTTACATTTTTTTTGGTTTCTGACTTTCCGCCTGCTTGCTACGCATATCACATGGTTGACTTGTGATTGATACCTAGTGGGTCACAGATCATCTTAATCTATTGGCGCAGCTCAGTGGGAACTGAAACTATTCCCTTTGGCGGCTTTGGCGGCACATTGGCTTGTGACTGCATGTGTAGTTAGTGAGTGGGACAGCAGTGTGTTTGCAGTGCGGGCAGTAGTCAGTGCAACTCGCAGAGCTCTGAGGGCGGCAGCTTAAACGCTGAGCTGAAGTCAGACATCGGTGTTTTTTCTGCAGCTAGCTCCCAGTAGTGCATTGCTGCTTCTGCTCCTCTTATATATGGATAGGAAGTGGAAGCTTAAAAATGCTTGATGATAAAATGTGAGTGTCTTTATCTAATATTCCACCAAATATCCCAACAAACCTCATACATCCCATTAAAATAGTAAGTAGCTATTGGTGTTATTAAACTTTTTTGTTAATTCTTGCACATACATACGGTTACTTGTAAATATATTTTGTTATTATATAATTTATGTATGTGTCCGTATCTCTTAAAACAAGTTAGTTTAACCTCCTGTTTGCTAGTACAACTGAACTACTGTGTCGCAAAATAATGTAGGTCCAAAAAAGTGTGTCACCAACATGAACAGTTTGGAAAGCTCTGCTCTAATGATTAATGTGGAATCCAGACTTTCACACTGCCAAGAAAAAAAACATGATGTCCAGTTTAAATTAAAGGGGAAAAAAAATAAAATAAAAGGGATACATTCAGAGAATTCTAGTAATGCAGATGGCAAGAGTTTAGATGTACTCAATGGGGGGTAGTTATCAACGTGTCTACTTTACCTGCCTTCGCCGGTCCAATACGCCCGCCTAAGCTCGCCTACCAATGCCTGCGGACCTTCAAAATTTCACCTAAGTTATCAAAAAAGCTGTCAAAAAGCCGCGCACCAAGTACGGGGCGATGAGCAGCGGACTGTGAGAGTTATCACTCATCCGATCTCGCTGCTCTTCGGCTTTTTGACAGCTTTATTGCTAGCCTGTCACTAAGCACCCACACTAACTACACTGTTCTACCCCCTATACCGGCACCCCGGAGCCCCCCGCAACTCAATAAAGTTATTAACCCCTAAACCGCCACTCCTAGACCCCGCCGCAACTCTTATAAATGTATTAACCCCTAAACCGCCGCCACCTACATTATACCTAGTAACCACTATCCTGATCTTCAGGGGGGTTAATAAACTTATTATAGGTTTATTTTAAAGGTAAGTATTTAGTTTTAAATAGGAATAATTAATTTAATAAGAGTTATATTTATTTAGATTTATTTAATTAATATTTAAGATAGGGGGAGTCAGGGTTAGTGTTAGACTTAGGTTTAGGGGTTAATAATTTTATTACCAGTGGCGGCGGTGTAGGGGGGGCAGGATAGGGGTTAATAAACTTATTATAGGTGGCGACGGTGTGGGGGGGGGGCAGGATAGGGGTTAATAAACTTATTATAGGTGGCGACGGTGTAGGGGGGGGCAGATTAGGAGTTAATAAGTTTAAAATAGGTTGCGGCGGGGTCCGGGAGCAGCGTTTTAGGGGTTAAACTATTTATTTAGTTGCGGCGAGGTCCGGGATCCGCAGGATAGGGGTTAATAACTTTATTATAGGTGGCGTCGGTATAGGGGGGGCAGGATAGGGGTTAATAGGTATAATGTAGGTGGGGGCGGGGTCTGGGAGTGGCGGTTTAGGGGTTAATACATATTTTATAGTTGCGGCGGGGACCGGGAGTGGCGGTTTAGGGGTTAACATATTTAGTTTAGCTTGCGGTGGGCTCCGGGAGCGGCGGTTTAGGGGGTAATACATTTATTTAGTTGCGGCGGTGTAGGGGGGACAGATTAGGGGTGTTAAGACTAGGGGTACATGTTAGGGTGTTAGGTGTAGACAGCTCCCATAGGAATCAATGGGATGTCGGGCAGCAGCGAACATGAACTTTCGCTATGGTCAGACTCCCATTGATTCCTATGGGATCCGCCACCTCCAGGGCGGCGGTTTGAAAACCAGGTACGCTGGGCCGGAAAAGTATCTGCTAGTTTTTTGATAACTAGCAAAAGTAGTCAGATAGTGCCGCACTTGTGTGCGGAACATCTGGAGTGACGTAAGAATCGATCTGAGATCGGAAGGATAGGGGTTAATAACTTTATTATAGGAGTCCGGCGGATCGAAGCTTACGTCACAAAATTTTACTTTTGCGGGTATCTAGGGCTTGATAACTAAGGCGAATCAGCCTCGCCACAAATAAGCTGCAGAATTCCAGCGTATTTGAGGTTGACAGCTTGATAACTAGGCCCCATAGTGTTTTTTTTTTTTTTTTTATTAAAGGACAGTTCACCCAAAAAAATTCTCCCATTTAAATTGTTCCCAATGATCCATTTTACCTGCTGGAGTGTATTAAATTGTTTAAAAGTAGCTCCCTATTTTGGCCTTTGAAATAGCTGATTTATTTTGTGGTTTACCAACTTATAGTGAAAGTTTTGAGACTGGAGTCTCAGCTATTGAATAGCCTAAGTAAACACAGCTAGCAGAAGAAATGGCACTCACAGTGGATTGCAGGACAGTTAAGTTATAACATGATAGGTTTCCATTGTTCTTTCTGTATTGAGATTTAGTTTTCCAGACAAATATAAGATAAGGAAGCAAGTGTGTGTACACAAAGTGATAACATAATTAGATATGATATTACCTGAAACTCAACCCATTGTAATAGGCTGTGGTTTAAAAGCACAAAACCAGCAACTTCATATACACAAATAAACCTGAAAATGCAATTTCTCAGGCATTTTATACTCTGCAGCTGGTATAACAAGTCATTGAAAATACATTAATATAAAACTATTTTACAGTGTACTGTCCCTTTAAGTGTGTTCAAACTAAAATATTTTGAAGAACTGTTTTTCAGTCTTCAGCAGAAGTCTAGTCTTCAGCACAAA
This sequence comes from Bombina bombina, assembly GCF_027579735.1. NCBI lineage: Eukaryota > Metazoa > Chordata > Amphibia > Anura > Bombinatoridae > Bombina > Bombina bombina. Next base: position 339,463,906 of record NC_069500.1, read on the forward strand.
ATACCAAAGCAAATTTGATAATAGAAGTAAATTGGAAAGTTGTTTAGAATTACATGTTGTATCTGAACCATGAACAATTCATTTTGGTTTTAATGTCCCTTTAAGTCAAAGCAATGATGTGTGACTTAAACCACTGGTGATAGCGACTTTAGATCTAGCCCTTGGTCTAATGTGAGAATGTAATCAATTAACTTAGTCAGTCCTATTTATTATTGAGCTTTATACACCTTGCTTGGCTGCTAGCCAGCACCCAGGGCTGGCTTTAAAATTGGACTAGGTAGGACCATGGGACTCAGGCAGCCTTTGGCATTGGTTGATCTAATGGAGAGCTCCATCTGGATAATAATATTTTTTTAAGATAAATTACTCTTACATGGGATGCATCAGCTGGGTATGAGCTGTCATGTTGAACTTTAAACGTCTGAATTTTAATCTTTGAGAATACTGACTATGGCTTTGTTCAGACTGTAGTGGATGGAGGGGGACATCATTTTATTTTTGAACCCAGACAGCACATTATATTGAGCCTTCCCCCTGTCTGTACCATTATATAAACAAATACATATATACACGGTATACTTATGTGTGCATGTTACAGACGTATTTCACTCTCAAACTTACTTCATCTTCATACAGAGCCATTCCACGTACTGACCCTGTGGTCCCAGCACGCTTCATCTGTAATAAGAGTTTTTAAAAAAAAAAAAAAAAATATTTACTTTCTATGGAAGGTTCTTTAGAAAATATCAACAATGTTACAGCCTAATAGACAAACTATTTTTGGTTACAAATGACATACTGGGATCACCCTTTCCAGGCACACATTGAAGTTCTTCTTAAGGTTGGGTTTCAGCTTCTTTAGAGAGAACCGTGTCTCACCGATAAACTCGTTATGACCAAACTTATCTTCATCACACACCGAGATCCTGAAATGTAGTGCACAGTGTTAGCAATTCTCTCATACTGTAGTTCTTCATTTATAAAACCAATAACAGTGATGAGATGTTGTCAAAAGCTTTAATGTATCATACCTTAAAATGAGAGTTTCCTTTTATTTTTGCCTACAGATTTCTAGATGCAGGTTGCATTTTATTTGCTGAAAGGTATGGCATATAACTATATTTGTAATTAAATTACTATTCCCCGCTATTTATTTTACTTTTATATAACTGATGCTGTGAAAATTTGAGAGACACCACTTCTAAAATTAACCTGTAAATGAGCAGTCTGACGAAAATGAAAAATGTTGCATGTTCATATCTTTATGACACCATTTTGTTAATAACAGAACATAAATTCAAATTAAATAGTAATATAAGAAATATTGAACACATTTACAAACACATTATTTTGTTTCATATTTTGCATTTTTAAATATTCAAAAATCATCTTACATATAGCATTAAACATAGACTGATCATAGGCGCTACAAGTCTGCTCAAAATTTCCTAAAAGTGTAAGCTTATTTAGTTTAAAGTATAGCCTTAGTGACAGTAAAGTCAAAATTAAACTTTAATAATTCAGATAGAGCATGCAATTTTAAACAGCTTTTCAATATCTGGTATTATCAAATTTGCTTTGCTGTCTTGGTATCCTTTGTTGAACAGCATATGTAGATATGCTCAACAACAGCAATGCTGCGGCTAATTGGTGGCTAAATACATTTGTCTCTTGTTACTGGCTCACCAGATGTTTTCAGATAGCAACCAACACTGCATTGCTTCTCCTTCAACAAAGGATACCAAGTGAATTAAGTAAACTAGAAGTAATTTAGAAAATTGTTTAAAATTGTATGCTCTAACTGAATCATGAAAGAAAAATTTTGAGTTTCATGTCCATTTAAGTATTTTCTAGGCATATTTAAAGTCCCTAACAGTGTTTGCCCTTCCCAGCTCTAATGGAAGTTTATTCCAAGGGGCCGAATTATCAAGCTCCAAATGGAGCTTGATTCCCCTAGTTTCTAAAGACCGGTGCTCCATAACTTGTCCGTCCACCTACTCTGAGGCGGCGGACAGAAATCAACCCGATCTCATACGATCGGGTTGATTGACACCCCTTGCTAGCAGCAAATCTGCAGGGGGCGGTATTGCACAAGCAGTTCTGGTGAACTGCTTGTGCAATGATAAGCGTAAGCCGTCGGCATTTATCAATGTTCAGCGGACATGATATATGCCCCCAAGAATCAATCATCCTTTCTGTGAAGATGTGCTTACGCAAATTAACCCTGGACCTACAACACTTCAACTTGAGATCATGACCCCTTGCTCAGGTTTTTCTTTGTGTTGTGTTATTTTCTTTCTTCAAGTTTCCAGTTTATGACCTCTCCTTATTTTTCAAACCAAGTACCATTTTAGTAGCCCTCTTTTGAGCAGATTCCAATTTATTTATATCTTTCTGGTTATATGGCTTCCAGAAGTGCACACAGTACTCAAGATGAGGCCTAACTAGTGATCTGTAAAGTGGCATAAGAACCTTACTATTCCTGCTACAAAGGCCTCTACTTAGTTTGCAAAGCCCAAATTATGACAACTCATTGAAGGTTGACATAAAGGAGGTAATAACAATGAACAAGTAAGTAATATTATTAACAAAATGTAATATGTTAAATTTCCTTCTTTTTTAAGAAAAGATATACTTAAAGTGATGATAAACGTTAGCTAATCAAATGCCATATATGTAATCTTTGCCATTAAAAAAGTATGTCCCTTTTTTGTTTGTTTGTTTAATCTATCCACCAATGGGTTAAATTTGTGCCTATAGTAATGCTTCAATTACAATGTTATTCCAGCCCATTGGGATGAACTCTTTTTTATGACAATTCCAATGAACATCCAATCAGTGCGTGTGTCATATGAAGTCCAGCCCTTTGAAAGCCCTTACAAAGCCTATGTAGAGAGTGAGTGGGACTGCTCTCTATGTCACAGCCCAGCCAAAATAGGAAATGAAGGGGGCGGAGGAACAGAAAATTCTAAGTAACATTATCAATATCTTATTATAAAAATTATATACACTTTTTTAAAATAATAATTATGCAGTTTTGCTTGTACATTAATATATTTTTTCCTTACAACATTCTTTAAGTCTACAAAGTACCTTCACTTTAAATGACCCTCAAAAAAGTTACGGAAAAAGAATATGTATGTGCCCATCACTAAAGCAAGCTTCAAAATGATCTGTTTTAGTTTTTGACATTGTATGGACAATATAATATTTGGATGTTGGATTGGATACATTAAAATTAAACACTTTGAGATAGTAATATAAAATGATAAATCTTATAAATAAATAAAAACTCTGCAATATACTTTTATTATTTATTTTGTCCCCTTTTCCTGTAATTCCATCCTACAATAGTGAGCATTTCAGTTGCTGTTAGAAATGGAAGTGCAGAACACTGTTATATTCAAAACAGCCATTGGTGCACACTCTTGTGACCTATTTATAACTGTCCCTAATTGGCCACAGCAGAGAAGGCAATCTAAGTTACAACATGGCAGCTCCCATTATTTTATAGACACTAAAACTTTAAAATTATTTTGTCAATATTTAAACAGCTAATGAAACATTAAGAAATACATCTACATGTTATTCTCAGACTAATCTTTTCTTTAAATGCATCAGTCTATTTAGCATTTATTTAGTGTTTAATGTCCCTTTAATTACAATTCTATTTGGGGAGATAAAAAACATAATTTATGTAAGAACTTACCTGATAAATTCATTTCTTTCATATTAGCAAGAGTCCATGAGCTAGTGACGTATGGGATATACATTCCTACCAGGAGGGGCAAAGTTTCCCAAACCTCAAAATGCCTATAAATACACCCCTCACCACACCCACAATTCAGTTTAACGAATAGCCAAGAAGTGGGGTGATAAAAAAGTGCGAAAGCATATAAAATAAGGAATTGGAATAATTGTGCTTTATACAAAAATCATAACCACCCCAAAAAAAGGGCGGGCCTCATGGACTCTTGCTAATATGAAAGAAATGAATTTATCAGGTAAGTTCTTACATAAATTATGTTTTCTTTCATGTAATTAGCAAGAGTCCATGAGCTAGTGACGTATGGGATAATGATTACCCAAGATGTGGATCTTTCCACACAAGAGTCACTAGAGAGGGAGGGATAAAATAAAGACAGCCAATTCCTGCTGAAAATAATCCACACCCAAAATAAAGTTTAATGAAAAACATAAGCAGAAGATTCAAACTGAAACCGCTGCCTGAAGCACTTTTCTACCAAAAACTGCTTCAGAAGAAGAAAATACATCAAAATGGTAGAATTTAGTAAAAGTATGCAAAGAGGACCAAGTTGCTGCTTTGCAAATCTGATCAATCGAAGCTTCATTCCTAAACGCCCAGGAAGTAGAAACTGACCTAGTAGAATGAGCTGTAATCCTTTGAGGCGGAGTTTTACCCGACTCAATATAGGCAAGATGAATTAAAGATTTCAACCAAGATGCCAAAGAAATGGCAGAAGCTTTCTGGCCTTTTCTAGAACCGGAAAAGATAACAAATAAACTAGAAGTCTTTCGGAAAGACTTAGTAGCTTCAACATAATATTTCAAAGCTCTAACAACATCCAAAGAATGCAATGATTTCTCCTTAGAATTCTTAGGATTAGGACATAATGAAGGAACCACAATTTCTCTACTAATGTTGTTAGAATTCACAACTTTAGGTAAAAATTCAAAAGAAGTTCGCAACACTGCCTTTTCCTGATGAAAAATCAGAAAAGGAGACTCACAAGAAAGAGCAGATAATCCAGAAACTCTTCTGGCAGAAGAGATTGCCAAAAGGAACAAAACTTTCCAAGAAAGTAATTTAATGTCCAATGAATGCATAGGTTCAAACGGAGGAGCTTGAAGAGCCCCCAGAACCAAATTCAAACTCCAAGGAGGAGAAATTGACTTAATGACAGGTTTTATACGAACCAAAGCTTGTACAAAACAATGAATATCAGGAAGATTAGCAATCTTTCTGTGAAAAAGAACAGAAAGAGCAGAGATTTGTCCTTTCAAAGAACTTGCGGATAAACCTTTATCTAAACCATCCTGAAGAAACTGTAAAATTCTCGGAATTCTAAAAGAATGCCAAGAAAAATGATGAGAAAGACACCAAGAAATATAAGTCTTCCAGACTCTATAATATATCTCTCTGGATACAGATTTACGAGCCTGTAACATAGTATTAATCACAGAGTCAGAGAAACCTCTTTGACCAAGAATCAAGCGTTCAATCTCCATACCTTTAAATTTAAGGATTTGAGATCCTGATGGAAAAAAGGACCTTGCGACAGAAGGTCTGGTCGTAGAGGAAGAGTCCACGGATGGCAAGAGGCCATCCGGACAAGATTCGCATACCAAAACCTGTGAGGCCATGCCGGAGCTACCAGCAGAGCAAACGAGCATTCCTTCAGAATCTTGGAGATTACTCTTGGAAGAAGAACTAGAGGCGGAAAGATATAAGCAGGATGATACTTCCAAGGAAGTGATAATGCATCCACTGCTTCCGCCTGAGGATCCCGGGATCTGGACAGATACCTGGGAAGTTTCTTGTTTAGATGAGACGCCATCAGATCTATTTCTGGAAGCTCCCACATTTGAACAATCTGAAGAAATACCTCTGGGTGAAGAGACCATTCGCCCGGATGCAACGTTTGGCGACTGACATAATCCGCTTCCCAATTGTCTATACCTGGGATATGAACCGCAGAGATTAGACAGGAGCTGGATTCCGCCCAAACCAGAATTTGAGATACTTCTTTCATAGCCAGAGGACTGTGAGTCCCTCCTTGATGATTGATGTATGCCACAGTAGTGACATTGTCTGTCTGAAAACAAATGAACGATTCTCTCTTCAGAAGAGGCCAAAACTGAAGAGCTCTGAAAATTGCACGGAGTTCCAAAATATTGATCGGTAATCTCACCTCCTGAGATTCCCAAACTCCTTGTGCTGTCAGAGATCCCCACACAGCTCCCCAACCTGTGAGACTTGCATCTGTTGAAATTACAGTCCAGGTCGGAAGCACAAAAGAAGCCCCCTGAATCAAACGATGGTGATCTGTCCACCACGTTAGAGTGTCGTACAATCGGTTTTAAAGATATTAATTGAGATATCTTTGTGTAATCCTTGCACCATTGATGTGAAAACGAGCAAAGGGGATCGCGTCCGATGCAGCAGTCATAAGACCTAGAATTTCCATGCATAAGGCTACCGAAGGGAATAATTGTGACTGAAGGTTTCGACAAGCCGAAATCAATTTTAGACATCTCTTGTCTGTTAAAGACAGAGTCATGGACACTGAATCTATCTGGAAACCCAGAAAGGTTACCCTTGTCTGAGGAATCAATGAACTTTTTGGTGAATTGATCCTCCAACCATGATCTTGAAGAAACAACACAAGTCGATTCGTATGAGATTCTGCTAAATGTAAAGACTGAGCAAGTACCAAGATATCGTCCAAATAAGGAAATACCACAATACCCTGTTCTCTGATTACAGACAGAAGGGCACCGAGAACCTTTGTAAAAATTCTTGGAGCTGTAGCTAGGCCAAATGGCAGAGCCACAAACTGGTAATGCTTGTCCAGAAAAGAGAATCTCAGGAACTGATAATGATCTGTATGAATCGGAATATGCAGATATGCATCCTGTAAATCTATTGTGGACATATAATGCCCTTGCTGAACAAAAGGCAGGATAGTCCTTACAGTTACCATTTTGAATGTTGGTATCCTTACATAACGATTCAATATTTTTAGATCCAGAACTGGTCTGAAGGAATTCTCCTTCTTTGGTACAATGAAGAGATTTGAATAAAACCCCATCCCCTGTTCCAGAACTGGAACTGGCATAATTACTCCAGTCAACTCTAGATCTGAAACACAATTCAGAAATGCTTGAGCTTTCACTGGATTTACTGGGACACGGGAAAGAAAAAATCTCTTTGCAGGAGGTCTCATCTTGAAACCAATTCTCTATCCTTCTGAAACAATGTTCTGAATCCAAAGATTGTGAACAGAATTGATCCAAATTTCTTTGAAAAAACGTAACCTGCCCCCTACCAGCTGAGCTGGAATGAGGGCCGCACCTTCATGTGGACTTAGAAGCAGGCTTTGCCTTTCTAGAAGGCTTGGATTTATTCCAGACTGGAGATGGTTTCCAAACTGAAACTGCTCCTGAGGATGAAGGATCAGGCTTTTGTTCTTTGTTGAAACGAAAGGAACGAAAACGATTATTAGCCCTGTTTTTACCCTTAGATTTTTTATCCTGTGGTAAAAAAGTTCCTTTCCCACCAGTAACAGTTGAGATAATAGAATCCAACTGAGAACCAAATAATTTGTTACCCTGGAAAGAAATGGAAAGTAGAGTTGATTTAGAAGCCATATCAGCATTCCAAGTTTTAAGCCATAAAGCTCTTCTAGCTAGAATAGCTAGAGACATAAACCTGACATCAACTCTGATAATATCAAAGATGGCATCACAGATAAAATTATTAGCATGCTGAAGAAGAAGAATAATATTATGAGAATCATGATCTGTTACTTGTTGCGCTAAAGTCTCCAACCAAAAAGTTGAAGCTGCAGCAACATCAGCCAATGATATAGCAGGTCTAAGAAGATTACCTGAACACAGATAAGCTTTTCTTAGAAAGGATTCAATTTTCCTATCTAAAGGATCTTTAAACGAAGTACCATCCGACGTAGGAATAGTAGTACGTTTAGCAAGGGTAGAAATAGCCCCATCGACTTTAGGGATTTTGTCCCAAAATTCTAATCTGTCAGACGGCACAGGATATAATTGCTTAAAACGTTTAGAAGGAGTAAATGAATTACCCAATTTATCCCATTCTCTGGAAATTACTTCAGAAATAGCATTAGGAACAGGAAAAACTTCTGGAATAACCACAGGAGATTTAAATACCTTATCTAAACGTTTAGAATTAGTATCAAGAGGACCAGAATCCTCTATTTCTAAAGCAATTAGTACTTCTTTAAGTAAAGAACGAATAAATTCCATTTTAAATAAATATGAAGATTTATCAGCATCAATCTCTGAGACAGAATCCTCTGAACCAGAAGAGTCATCAGAATCAGAATGATGATGTTCATTTAAAAATTCATCTGTAGAGAGAGAAGTTTTAAAAGATTTTTTATGTTTACTAGAAGGAGAAATAACAGACATAGCCTTCTTGATGGATTCAGAAACAAAATCTCTTATGTTATCAGGAACATTCTGCACCTTAGATGTTGAAGGAACTGCAACAGGCAATGGTACATTACTAAAGGAAATATTATCTGCTTTAACAAGTTTGTCATGACAATTAATACAAACAACAGCCGGAGGAATAGCTACCAAAAGTTTACAGCAGATACACTTAGCTTTGGTAGTTCCAGCACTAGACAGCGATTTTCCTGAAGTATCTTCTGACTCAGATGCAATGTGAGACATCTTGCAATATGTAAGAGAAAAAACAACATATAAAGCAAAATTGATCAAATTCCTTAAATGACAGTTTCAGGAATGGGAAAAAATGCCAATAAACAAGCTTCTAGTAACCAGAAGCAAAGAAAAAATGAGACTGAAATAATGTGGAGACAAAAGCGACGCCCATATTTTTTGGCGCCAAATAAGACGCCCACATTATTTGGCGCCTAAATGCTTTTTGGCGCCAAAAATGACGCCACATCCGGAACGCCGACATTTTTGGCGCAAAAGGACGTCAAAAAATGACGCAACTTCCGGCGACACGTATGACGCCGGAAACAGAAAAGATTTTTTGCGCCAAAAAAGTCCGCGCCAAGAATGACGCAATAAAATGAAGCATTTTCAGCCCCCGCGAGCCTAACAGCCCACAGGGAAAAAAGAGTCAAATTTTAAGGTAAGAAAAAAATTGATTCAAATGCATTATCCCAAATATGAAACTGACTGTCTGAAAATTAGGAATGTTGAACATTCTGAGTCAAGGCAAATAAATGTTTGAATACATATATTTAGAACTTTATAAATAAAGTGCCCAACCATAGCTTAGAGTGTCACAGAAAATAAGATTTACTTACCCCAGGACACTCATCTACATGTTTGTAGAAAGCCAAACCAGTACTGAAACGAAAATCAGCAGAGGTAATGGTATATAAATAAGAGTATATCGTCGATCTGAAAAGGGAGGTAAGAGATGAATCTCTACGACCGATAACAGAGAACCTATGAAATAGACCCCGTAGAAGGAGATCACTGCATTCAAATAGGCAATACTCTCCTCACATCTGAGAACAACATAGAAAAGGAAGTGGGGATTTCACAATAAGAAATTCCCAAAAGTCTAGGTAAATCCAGCACAACTGTAAAATTGAATAAAAGCGCTACAAAAAGCTTGTATGTCAAAAACAATGTAAATATTTATTAAACAAATGCACAATACACACATTCACATTCATACAGGGGATCCCACACAAAGCAGTATTAATGAAGTACTGGCCAAAAAATTATTATCTGGTGCACCAGGGGAAATAGACCAAAAACAGTCCATTTAAACCTTGCAGGTATTTGTAATCCAATAAGTGCAGCGTTAATGCAAGAAATGGATGCAGTTATACAGTCCCCGGTGTATAAAAACCAGTTACTTCAGACTTGAACCCCCAGAGTTACTGAGTCGGTTGGTGCTTAAAAGACATAGCATAGGAGGAGCAATAAAAACACGCGTCTTTATTCACAGGTACTGTATTCCTTTAAGACAGTGATATTCGGTGTACAGATTCGTATAACATATTCTACCTGTATTTGTTCACGCGGTCGCTCCTCCTAGCTGCCTTGTACATGGAGTGTCCAGACATCAGGGGTAAGTCACGATGAGCAGGGGATCTGCTGTAAGGGCTGCCAAGCACGACGAGTCCAAATGCTCGTTTCGCTCCTTCAGTCAGTGCAGCATGGAGCTTCTTCCAGGAGCTAGGAGGAGCGACCGCGTGAACAAATACAGGTAGAATATGTTATACGAATCTGTACACCGAATATCACTGTCTTAAAGGAATACAGTACCTGTGAATAAAGACGCGTGTTTTTATTGCTCCTCCTATGCTATGTCTTTTAAGCACCAACCGACTCAGTAACTCTGGGGGTTCAAGTCTGAAGTAACTGGTTTTTATACACCGGGGACTGTATAACTGCATCCATTTCTTGCATTAACGCTGCACTTATTGGATTACAAATACCTGCAAGGTTTAAATGGACTGTTTTTGGTCTATTTCCCCTGGTGCACCAGATAATAATTTTTTGGCCAGTACTTCATTAATACTGCTTTGTGTGGGATCCCCTGTATGAATGTGAATGTGTGTATTGTGCATTTGTTTAATAAATATTTACATTGTTTTTGACATACAAGCTTTTTGTAGCGCTTTTATTCAATTTTACAGTTGTGCTGGATTTACCTAGACTTTTGGGAATTTCTTATTGTGAAATCCCCACTTCCTTTTCTATGTTGTTCTCATATGTATCTTTCTAGGAAGCACCTGTTCTCTAGTTAATTACTTATTAGTGTGCAACTCTCACCTTTTGTGTTTCTTTTGTTTACTCTCCTCACATCCCTCTGACATTCACTGCACGCTGAGAGGAAAACCGGGCTCCAACTTGCTGCGGAGCGCATATCAACGTAGAATCTAGCACAAACTTACTTCACCACCTCCATAGGAGGCAAAGTTTGTAAAACTGAATTGTGGGTGTGGTGAGGGGTGTATTTATAGGCATTTTGAGGTTTGGGAAACTTTGCCCCTCCTGGTAGGAATGTATATCCCATACGTCACTAGCTCATGGACTCTTGCTAATTACATGAAAGAAATTGAGACCTCTGCATGTGCACATAAAAACCATTTTTATTGACTGTATGACAATTGGACTTTAATTTAGGGGTGTATTTAAGGAGTAACATTTGAACAATCAGCAGACAATCTTCTGGAATAGAATGTTAAATAAAGTGCTTTCCTTATTCTACATGGATGTCCCATTTTCGTTCACAGTCCTTATAGTGTGTGGGCAAAGTACTAAGATATAATCAAAGAAGAGGCTCATCAACGTGTGGAAGTAAGGTATGAAGGAACAGCATATGAGAGATTGGGCCTAAAGGGGCATGAAACCTAATTTTTGTTCTTGATTTAGATATAGCAGGCACTTTTAAACAATTTTCCAATTTACTTCTATTATCTAGTTTGTTTAATTCTCTTGATGTCCTTTGTTGAAAAGCATATCTAAATAGGCTCAGAGGCTGCACATAGATACCTTGTGTTGATTGGCTCACCCATGTGCATCATGATTTCTTCAACAAAGAATATCTGAAGAATGAAGCAAATTACATAATAGAAGTAATATGGAATGTTGTTTAAAATGTATGTTCTATATGAATCATGAAATTGACAAATAGGGTTTCATGTCTCTTTAAAGGGACAGTATACTGTAAAATAGTTTTCCCTTAATGTGTTGCCAATGCCAATTACTTTTTTTACCAACTGCAGAGTATAAAATTTGCTTTTTAAGGCTTATTTGTGAATATGAATGAACTGGTTTTGTGTTTTGAAGCCACAACCTAATAAAACGTGTTGAGCTTGTAGGTATAATCAAATCTCATTACTTTATCACATTGTGTACATATACCTGCTTCTTTATCTTATATCTGTCCATAAAACAATCACCAATACTTGGAGAGAACAATGGAAAATGAAAATTGTATTACCTTATCTCTTCTATACCCACTGCTAGTGTAATTTCTTCTACTGGCTGTGTTTAGGCCTTAAGGCCAAAAACTTTCAGAATAGGTGGGGATACCAGAGGCTAATTCAACTATTTCAAATGCACGTTAATTCAATAAATATAAGGGTAAAGGAAATACTTGTAAACAATTTAATACACTCCAGCAGGTAAAATGGATCATTGGGAACAAATTTAAGGGAAACATTTTTTGAGTAAACTGTCCCTTTAAGGCAGTATAATACTTAAAGGGACTTTAATGATTTAGATGTAATTTTAAACAACTTTTCAATTTACCTCAATTAGCAAATTTGCTATTGTTATTTTTTTTTTTTTTTTTGAAGACTAAACCTAGGTAGGCTGATAGGAGCTTAGGAGTGTGCACTTGTCTATAGCAGTCTATAGCAGCAGTGTTTGTAACTATGTATAAAATTGCTATAAACCATGTTGCAAACCCTGATGCCAGATGTCCTAAGACACGTGCACGCTCCTGATGTCACCCAGGGTTATTCTTTAACAAAGGATACCAAAAAACAAAACTAAATTGATAATAGAAGCAAATTGGAAAGCCTTTTAAAATGCTCTAGCCAATCAATTTGTTTAATTTTGACTTTACTGTCATTTTAAATATAACCTTCTGTCATTTTTATACCTTTAAAGCCTTTGCTACTAAATGGCAATTATTTACAGTAAATACTGTATTTTCCATTTCCTTTTAGGTTTATACTTTTTCACTGTATGTTTTGGAATTACTGTATATTACACTAAAACATTAAAATTAAATACTGTAAATAATAATTTTTTTTAAGGCATTAGAACCCAGTAACTTGAGAAATATATACTGACCATTCATATATATACTGACCATTAATATATATATATATATATATATATATATATATATATATATATATATATATACTGACCATTCATATATATACTGACCATTCAGGGATTTGACCAGAAGTAAAGTATAACAGTATGTAGCGACGTATTTAAAATGTATAACTCAATTCCAATTAATTGTAGATCATAAAATAAATGGTTGTATACCTGAGTATTTGTAGTAAAAAGAACTCTTACATTCTGACACTAGAAGTGATATATTGTAGACCAGAATGACAGCACAAGAGATTAATGCCTAATCGGGCAGCCATCTAGTGAGTAAAAATTGCACTTTTTACCTTAGTGTTTTTCTCTGCAATTCTTCATCACTGATTCCATGATACACGAGAGTCTCATTCCACGCTGGATTGCGAGTATTTCTGAGAGTCTTAGTCCGCAGTTTGTTTGCCTAAAAGCACAAATGTCATGATAAATGCTATTTCACTCTGTATAATAAAAGTTACATCTCAGACATGGTACACTGGGGAAGTTAATGAAGTTATTTTTCTCTAAGCAAACAGAATGTGTAGATGTGTCAACAAACATTATAAGAAACTGGGAAAGCTAAATTGTTGTCCTGTTTTAAAAAAGCTATCTACTTTGTTTGCATGTAAACCACGTTAGGTTAAGATTATAAAAAGTGGATCCCCACTTTATACAAACATAAATCTCATTTTACCATAGCAATCAATCATCATACATTGTTAGTATAAACAGTGTTTTTTCTCTTCCCAAGAAAATGAGATGTAGCTGATGCCATTTATGATGTATTTTATAGCGTTATGTGTGTGCATGCTTGTGTGTGTGTGTGTGTGTGTGCAAATAGAATAAAAAAAGAAATAAAAGGAATAATCTCTATTATTACAAGTTTATCTACTGAATGAACTCTTTAACCATTAATCACAAATTGTATCTTATTACATAAAATAGAAATTTAATAAAAAAAACCTCCAGCCACCATAACTATGCAAAGCCCATAAAGCCAAATCATATAGATTTGTAATTGAATTGGTATTGTTGTTCTGTGTGAGTGCATCAATTACAAGATAATTCTATTGCTCATAAAGAGACTACTCATGATAACAGTAATATCAAATACCTGCGACACAAACAAAATATGTCAAATGGAGAGGGTCATTTAATGTTTAATACATGTCTACTATTGATTTAAAAATTAATTTTATCTTTAAAAATGCACTGTAAAAAAATAAATAAGTAATATAACGTTATATATTTTGGGTCAAATTACAAGTGGTGCACTTATTTATTTTTTTCCGCTTGCGAGTGTACTGTATAGTATATACAGTTATATGTAAAAATATTTATTTAAAAATAAAAGGAACATTTTTTTCTGAGTGGAAACGTGATTGTTTAGAGAAAAAGAGAAAAATAAGGGGCTTATATAGCACTCATTCCTGTCCTTATATTGTAATACTCAAAAGAGAACTTTAATAGTTAAATTTAAAGTAACAGATGACCTTTGTGTTCCTAAAATAGCGTCTATCACCTCCCTGTTTCCTGGCCGATAACTGGAAACGTCGGCTTCAGGTGACAGAGGTGATAACACGCATATGACTAAAATAAATAAGCTTAAAGATATAGTTCTTAAAACAAACGTGTTTCAGACGCTGTTTCAGACGCGTTTGTTTTAAGAACTATCGGCCAGGAAACAGGGAGGTGATAGACGCTATTTTAGGATAAGGATAAGGGTGTTTATTTCTAAGTGGAACACAGAGGTTATCTGTTATTTTAAATTTAACTATTAAAGTTCTCTTTTAAGTATTACAATATAAGGACAGGAATGAGTGCTATATAAGCCCCTTATTTTTCTCTTTTTCTTTAAACAATCATGTATGTATGTTTAATTGGGACAGCACCAATACCTACTTTTCAATTTAGGGGTATTTTTTCTTACCTTTTTCTCTATGTAGTGCCAGTAACTAGTCTTTTATTCTGAGTGGAAAAACAGGAATTCCTAGTATTTATATTCAAAACACATTAAAACTGAGTAAAAACAATATTACATTTTTTAAGGTATTTGACTGGGAAGGGCTCAAAAGTGTATAAATGTCTATGTATATTTACATATGCGTTTATAGGTGTATATATGTGTATGTATGTATGTACATACATATTTACACCTATAAAAACACATAAATAAACATGTATACACACATATAAACATGTATACACACACACACACACATTGGAGCCTTCCCAGACAAACACCTTGCCATATACCATATCCCTTAATTTAATTTACCATTTTAAAAACTTTTTATTAATATTTAAATATTATTTTTTGTTAGTAAAAAGTGTATATATATATATATATATATATATATATATATACACAGTATATAAAAGTGTAATAGTTTATTTTAAGATGTTTTTGATGTGTGTTTTACACCACTCTATTTAGCACAGTCGCAATATCGATTGAATAGGTTGCGCTAGACTGATGTCGGACGCACTAACCCATCTCTGGTCAATGGGAATGTTGGCCAGGTTAAGCGATACTGCTTACAGGGACACACAATATCATTAGCGCACCACTTGTAATCAAGTCCTTTGTTGGGTAAGCCAAATTAAAAAAAGAAAAACGAACCAATCAGTACTATGATGCCACTCATCAGTGGCGTCACTAGGGGGGGCGGGCCGCACCCGGGTGACACCCTCCAGGGGGTGACACCAAAAAAAAAAATTTATTTATTTTTTTTTTTTTTAATTTTATTGAAATTCAAAGAAATACAATGTTGAGATGCATAGATTTTTTTTTATTAGAGGGGCTGGTATTTGTGAACATTGGTGGGACTGGGGAAGATGTAGACACACAATTTTTTTGCCCCTTGAGCCAGTGCTGCAATTTCAACAAATAGTTTTCCCGGCTGCTTTTGCTTGTTTGTACTTTGCTTCTCCCCTGCCCAATTTCTCTATGAATGTTGTGGGCATGCCGTGGGCCTTGCAAAGTTGCGCTGCTAGCCTAAACCTGCCTGCCTATCTGTGCTCACTGCTCAGTGACATGTGGAGCAGTGGAGTCACTCACTGCTGTGCTGTCTCTCTAAACGGGAACTGGCAAATCATGAGGGGATGCCTGGCACCTGACCACATGACTGTTTGACCCTGTCTTTAAAGTGAAGGAGCCACGTATGATGCCCACCAGACCATTACGGTTACGGTACACTAAGTGCACACTGAACAGGTAGGAGGGCGAGCGGGGGTCTGGGGGTGGGCAGAGTGCAGAGGTGATTGGCCATAAGAAGCGGTAGGCATGCGGCCCGGGGCTGTGCACTGACAGGCTTGGAACAGAGTCAGAGAGCAGAATTTTCATAGTTTGCACCTAAAACTTTTCTTTAGTGATTTATTTTTAGAGTGCTCTGTTTATCTTTCATTTGATGCTCTGCTGAGCCAGGGAGCAGCTCTAGGCATGCGCTTTATAATTAATGCAGTGCAGCTTACATATTTTGTAAGTGTGTGTCTGAGTTTTTGTGTGTGTGTGTGTGTGTCTCAGTGTTTTTGTGTGTGTGTTTTTGTGTGTGTGTGTCTGAGTGTGTTTCCGAGTGTTTGTGTGTGCATCTGAGTATGTTTTAAGTGTGTCTGAGTGTTTGTATGTGTGTTTGCCTGTGTTTTTGTGTGTGTCTGCTTTCTGGGGGGGGGGGGGGGTGACACCATAACTTACCGCACCGGGTGACACCAACCCTAGTGACGCCACTGCCACTCATTAGGGAACATTCCCTACATGTCTGTATGTGAAGGAAATAGTTCTATTACATTTACATATGGTACTTTCGGCTAGATTACGAGTTGTGCGTTAGGCTTAAAAATCAGCGTTAGCTGGTCCTAATGCTGCTTTTTAACGCCCGCTGGTATTAAGAGTCTTGCAGGTACAGGTGTACCGCTCACTTTTTTGGCCAGACTTTTAAATACCGCAAATCCACTAACGTCAATTGCGTATCCTATTTTTTCAATAGGACTTGCATAGCGCCGGTATTAAGAGTCTGCCAAAAAGTGAGGGGTAGACCCTCTCCTGTCAACACTGGTACCGCATTTGAAAGTCAGTAGTTAAGAGTTTTACACTACAACGCTGTAGCATAAAACTCTTAACTAAAGTGCTAAAAAGTACACTAACACCCATAAACTACCTATTAACCCCTAAACCGAGGCCCGCCCCCCCCCCCACATCGCAAACACTAAAATAATTTTTTGAACCCCTGATCGGCCGAACCGGACATCGCCGCCACCATAATATATTAACCCCTAAACCGCCACACTCCCGCCTCGCAAACATTAGTTAAATATTATTATTAACCCCTAATCTGCCGGCCCTAACATCGACGCCACCTACCTACATGTATTAACCCCTAATCTGCCGTCCCCAATGTCGCCGCCACTATTTTAAAGTTATTAACCCCTAAACCTAAGTCTAACCCTAACCCCCCAACGTAAATATAATTTAAATCAATCTAAATAAAACATACCATTAATAACTACATTATTCCTATTTAAAACTAAATACTTCCTATAAAATAAACCCTAAGATAGCTACAACATAACTTATAGTTACATTGTAGCTAGCTTAGGGTTTATTTTTATTTTACAGGCAAGTTTGTATTTATTTTAACTAGGTAGAATAGTTAGTAAATAGTTATTAACTATTTAATAACTACCTAGTTAAAATAAACACAAAAGTACCTGTAAAATAAAACCTAGCCTAAGTTAAACTAACACCTAACACTACACTATAATTGAATGAATTCCCTAAATTAAATACAATTAAATAAAATTAGCTGAAGTACAAAAAAAACAAATACTAAATTACAGAAAATAATAAACAAATTACAAGATTTTTAAACTAATTACACCTAATCTAATCCCCCTAACAAAATAAAAATGCCCCCCAAAATAAAAAAAAGCCCTACCCTACACTAAATTACAAATAGTCCTTAAAAGGGCCTTTTGCAGGGCATTGCCCCCCCCCCCACCCCAGAGTAATCAGCTCTTTTAACTGTAAAAAAAATTACAAATCCCCAGCAACATTAAAACTCACCACCCACACAACCAACCCTACTCTAAAACCCACCCAATACCCCCTTAAAAAAAACCCTAACACTAACCCCTTGAAGATCACCTTACCGGGGGAAGTCTTCACCCAACCGTGCCGAAGTCCTCAACGAATCCGGCAGAAGTTGTCCTCCAGATGGGCAGAAGTGGTCCTCCAGACGGGCAGAAGTCTTCATCCAGACGGGATCTTCTATCTTCATCCATCCGGCGAGGAGCGGGTCCATCTTCAAGACATCCGACGCGGAGCATCCTCTTCTTCCGACGGCTACGACTGAATGAAGGTATTGTTAAGTGACGTCATCCAAGATGGCGTCCCTTCAATTCCGATTGGCTGATAGAATTCTATCAGCCAATCAGAATTATGGTAGAAAAAATCCTATTGGCTGATTGGATAAGCCAATAGGATTGAAGTTCAGCTCAAACCAAAATTGAATGCCAGCTCAAACCTAATGACTGATTGCATCAGCCAATAGGATTTTTTATACCTTAATTCCAATTGGCTGATAGAATTCTATCAGCCAATTGGAATTGAAGGGACGCCATCTTGGATGACATCACTTAAAGGTACCTTCATTCAGTCGTAGCCGTCGGAAGAAGAGGATGCTCCACGTCGGATGTCTTGAAGATGGACCCGCTCTGCGCTGGATGGATGAAGATAGAAGATGCCGTCTGGATGAAGACTTCTGCCCATCTGGAGGACCACTTCTGCCGGATTCATTGAGGACTTCGGCCCGGTTGGGTGAAGGTGATCTTCAAGGGGTTAGTGTTAGGTTTTTTAAGGGGGTATTGGGTGCGTTTTATAGTAGGGTTAGTTTGTGTGGGCGGTGGTGGGTTTTGATATTGGAGGGGATTTGTAATTTTTTTTACAGGTAAAAGAGCTAATTACTTTGGGGCAATGCCCCGCAAAAGGCCCTTTTAAGGGCTATTTGTAATTTAGTGTAGGGTAGGGTTTTTTATTTTATTTTGGGGGGCTTTTTTATTTTGTTAGGGGGATTAAATTAGGTGTAATTAGTTTAAAAATCTTGTAATTTGTTTATTATTTTCTGTAATTTAGTGTTTTTTTTTTTTACTTTAGCTAATTTTATTTAATTGTATTTAATTGTATTTAATTTAGGGAATTAATTTAATTATAGTGTAGTGTTAGGTGTAATTGTAACTTAGGTTAGGTTTTATTTTACAGGTAAATTTGTCTTTATTTTAGCTAGGTAGTATATTAAATAGTTAATAACTATTTACTAACTATTCTACCTAGTTAAAATAAATACAAACTTGCCTGTAAAATAAAAATAAACCCTAAGCTAGCTACAATGTAACTATTAGTTATATTGTAGCTATCTTAGGGTTTATTTTACAAGTAAGTATTTAGTTTTAAATAGAAATAATTTTGTTAATGATAGTAATTTTATTTAGATTTATTTAAATTATATTTAAATTAGGGGGGGTTAGGGTTAGATTTAGGTTTAGGGGTTAATATGTTTATTATAGTGGCGGTGATGTTGCGGGTGGCAGATTAGGGGTTAATAAGTGTAGGTAGGTGGCGGCAACATTGGGGGCGGCAGATTAGGGGTTAATAAATATAATGTAGGTGTCGGTGATGTTGGGGGCAGCAGATTAAGGGTTCATAAGTATAATGTAGGTGGTGGCGGTGTCCGGAGCGGCAGATTAGGGGTTAATAATATAATGTAGGTGGCGGTGATGTCGGGGGCGGCAGATTAGGGGTTAATAAGTGTAAGATTAGGGGTGTTTAGTCTCGGGGTTCATGTTAGGGTGTTAGGTGTAGACATAAATTTTATTTCCCCATAGGATTCAATGGGGCTGCGTTAGGAGCTAAACACTGCTTTTTTGCAGGTGTTAGACTTTTTTTCAGCCAGCTCTCCCCGTTGATTCCTATGGGGAAATCATGCACGAGCATGTTACACCAGCTCACCGCTAACGTAAGCAGCGCTGGTATTGGAGTGAGATTTTTAGCAAAATTTTGCTCAACGCTCACTTCTTGTCTGTTAACGACGGGTTTGTAAAAACCCGTTGTGACAGACCCTTCTGTCAGGACTGAAAGAGTTAACTGTGTTTAGCTTTAAGAATCTAATTTCTAAAGACAGGTTTTCTGGCCTCAGCTATTGTGTGCTATAATTACATTTAAGTAATAAACAGGCCATTGTTTAATCACCCTCAGAGAACAGACGCTAGGTGATAAGACAAGCCAAATGTGTTTAAGTTGTTATCTGCCTAAGTAAAGTATTTAAGTAATATAATTCTATTGTATCATGTCAAGGGCGCTTCTCCCTTTTATCTAATGTACAACATTCTTTCAACCCCCATCTGAGGGGGGGGTCAAAAACCTGTATAAATCTGTGTGCTGCCTTCAAATAAAGTTGTCATTCTGTTTTAAACCTGAAACTGGCTGGGTTGTGAATTGCTGATTGTCTATGCAGGACATTGTTCATCTGGGGTTAACCCTTGGTACACAGTTGGTACCGTAACATTGGTGGCAAGCGACGGGAGAATCCTTATCGCCCAGAAGAGCAACTACACAAGCCAGTAACCTCAGGAAGAGGGGGATAATTACAATACTGACTAAGATGGAAAGAGTACCAGGGACAGAAGGAACCAATGGGCCCAGCATAGCAGACAGAACCCCTGAAGAAGCAAGTTTTGACCGGGCTGTCAAAATAAGACTGGCACATTATGGCCCCAACCCATCTGCGGAAATTATCGACCGGGTCATAGCAGCTGTGGAAGCCAACCTACTTCGCCAAAGCGGCGCTGCAGCAAACCCAGTGGAAAAGAGAAAAGTGAATTTTGCAGCTTTTAAAAACTTCCTGGAAACAGAAGGAGAGATTGATGGGTACCTTGCGGATTTTGAGAGGCAATCTGCACTACACAAGGTACCCGCAGAGGACTGGGTCACGATATTATCCGGAAAATTATCCGGCCGGGCCAGTGAGGCTTTTCGGGCCATTCCAGATGAGGAAGTCGGGGATTATAATACTGTAAAAGAGGCTCTGCTCTCCAGGTATGCGGTTACACCGGAGGCATACCGGAGGCGGTTCAGAGACACTGTTAAATTAGCTGGTGATTCCTACCTTGAGTGGGCATGTAAGGTGCACCGCACAGCAGCTCACTGGATAGCGGGGTGCCAAGCCGTATCTGGGGAAGAGGTGCTGCAGCTATTCCTGTTGGAACATTGCTTCGACAAGTTACCCGCAGGAGTTCGAGAGTGGGTTCGGGACCGTAAACCCTCCACCCTGCATGAAGCGGCTCACTTGGCAGATGAGTATACGGATGCCCGCAAACTGGACACTGCTACCACTAAGCCCCCTGCCAGAGTGGAGTACAGACCCCCAGTCACCCCAGCACCTGCCAGTTACCAACCCCCAGCGCACCGCTATACCACACGGTCTCGGGCCACGAACTACCCTCAGAGAGCCTGGTTCAATTCGCGGGGCTACTCACAACCTATTCGGTGCTTTGGATGTAAGCAACTAGGGCACAAAAGACCAGAGTGTCCCCTAAACGCAGCGAACCAAGCACAGTCCTGGAGAAGACCCGCTAGCGGAATCCCACGTAATCCTCAGCCTGCGGCCCGCTACGTAGAGGCGCAAGAATGCTGGGGCATCCTACATGAGGCAGACCTTGTGCAAGCTGCCCACCGGAATAACCGGCAACTGGTTAAAGTGAATGGGAAGGAGGTCAGTGGTCTACGGGATACTGGTGCTACCATGACCTTGCTTAGAAAGAACTTGGTGTCTGAGAAACAGCACACAGGAGACACTGTGGCTGTGAGGGTAGCAGGGGGCACTGTGTTCCGCCTGCCTGTTGCCAGGGTGCATTTGGATTGGGGAGGGGGCGCTAGACCTGTGAATGTGGGGGTCATGAAGGATTTACCAGCTGATGTTCTCCTTGGAAATACCTTGGTCCCCCTTGTTTCTGCCTATGCTCCCATGGGTCCCGCTGATGTTAACCCTGTGACTACCCGTGCTCAGATCCGTGCAGCAGAGACTGACCCCCCTGCTGCTAAGCCCCAGGACGCTGAGCTCAGTAAATCTCTATCCGCTATTGATATGTGGGAGTCACGTTACAATGCGCTGATGAAGGAGAAGAGTCACGTAGAGGATAAAATGGTCACGTTAAATAATCATGTAACAGTGCTAGCGGGAGAGAAGAGGAGTGCAGAGGAAAAAGCACGTTTAGAACAGGAATCTCTGCTAGACAAGCTGCACCGACAGACTGCAGAAAACACCAGCTTGAGAGTGGAACATGAAACATTAAGGACAAACTTAGTGACACTGGAGGAGAAGCTGACACTGGCTCATAGGGAGGTGCAGCAACTCAAGGGCACCCTATGTCAGTATGAAGGGATTGTGGATACCTATAAAGAGCAGGTACAAAAACCACGTAAAGAAGCCGATGATATTTTGAAGGACTGTTTAACCCTAGTCGGGGCACTGAAGAGGTTGAACCCTTATTTATACAGACAGGGATTCTCTCTCATAACGGGAATACAGATGGATTGTCCCAGCAAACTGACATGCCTACCACCTCCTAGTCCGGTCATCCCCAGGTTGACCCGCAAAAGGGTCAAGCCGGGTCTGCCGGAGTGTTCCACAAGGGGGGAGCTATGTGACAGACCCTTCTGTCAGGACTGAAAGAGTTAACTGTGTTTAGCTTTAAGAATCTAATTTCTAAAGACAGGTTTTCTGGCCTCAGCTATTGTGTGCTATAATTACATTTAAGTAATAAACAGGCCATTGTTTAATCACCCTCAGAGAACAGACGCTAGGTGATAAGACAAGCCAAATGTGTTTAAGTTGTTATCTGCCTAAGTAAAGTATTTAAGTAATATAATTCTATTGTATCATGTCAAGGGCGCTTCTCCCTTTTATCTAATGTACAACATTCTTTCAACCCCCATCTGAGGGGGGGGTCAAAAACCTGTATAAATCTGTGTGCTGCCTTCAAATAAAGTTGTCATTCTGTTTTAAACCTGAAACTGGCTGGGTTGTGAATTGCTGATTGTCTATGCAGGACATTGTTCATCTGGGGTTAACCCTTGGTACACAGTTGGTACCGTAACACCCGTAATACCAGCGCTGTCTGTAAGTGAGCGGTGAGCATAAACTTCTCGTTAGCACCACATAGCCTCTAACGCAAAACTCGTAATCTAGGTGTTTGTATCTTAATTTGCATTGGCCTTCAGATTTTATATTTTATGGTTTATTTAATTTAAAGGGATATGATACTTTATTTTGTATTCAGACAGAGCATACAATTTTAAAAAAGTTTCTACTTTACTTCTATTATAAAATGTTCTTCATTCACACGATATTCTTTTGTGGAAAAGATACATAGTAAATAGTGCTGCCGTCTAGTGCTCTTGCAAATGGATAACATTCTCGCAAAACTGCTACTATATATTGCTCCAGGCACTAGCATGGTTTTGAGCTTACATGCCTGTTTTTCAACAAAAGATACAAAGAGAATGAAGAAAATTAGATAATAGAAGTAAATGAAATAGATGTTTAAAATTCCATGCTCTATTTGAATCATTGTAGAAAAATGTGGGTTTCATTTTCCTTTAAACTTTCTACTTTGTATTTTATGTGTTTTACTATGCCCTTGCCCATTCAAACCCCTTATCACATACAGGGTTTCTCCATCAAATATAGAAAATAAATCTACTCCCTAGGATGCCACTGGTCAGCGTATGGGTCTCCCAGATACTTTACAGGAGAAGTGGGGAGGTGTTAATTCTGCTTCTTTTATAAGAATCTTAAAGGGACAGTCAAATCAAAAACAGAATTTATGCTTACCTGATAAATTACTTTCTCCAACGGTGTGTCCGGTCCACGGCGTCATCCTTACTTGTGGGATATTCTCTTCCCCAACAGGAAATGGCAAAGAGTCCCAGCAAAGCTGGTCACATGATCCCTCCTAGGCTCCGCCTACCCCAGTCATTCGACCGACGGACAGGAGGAAATATACATAGGAGAAATCATATGATACCGTGGTGACTGTAGTTAGAGAAAATAATTCATCAGACCTGATTAAAAAAACCAGGGCGGGCCGTGGACCGGACACACCGTTGGAGAAAGTAATTTATCAGGTAAGCATAAATTCTGTTTTCTCCAACATAGGTGTGTCCGGTCCACGGCGTCATCCTTACTTGTGGGAACCAATACCAAAGCTTTAGGACACGGATGAAGGGAGGGAGCAAATCAGGTCACCTAAACGGAAGGCACCACAGTTTGCAAAACCTTTCTCCCAAAAATAGCCTCCGAAGAAGCAAAAGTATCAAATTTGTAAAATTTGGCAAAAGTGTGCAGTGAAGACCAAGTCGCTGCCTTACATATCTGATCAACAGAAGCCTCGTTCTTGAAGGCCCATGTGGAAGCCACAGCCCTAGTAGAGTGAGCTGTGATTCTTTCAGGAGGCTGCCGTCCTGCAGTCTCATAAGCCAATCGGATAATGCTTTTAAGCCAAAAGGAAAGAGAGGTAGAAGTCGCTTTTTGACCTCTCCTTTTACCAGAATAAACAACAAACAAGGAAGATGTTTGTCTGAAATCTTTAGTAGCCTCTAAATAGAACTTTAGAGCACGGACTACGTCCAAATTGTGTAACAAACGTTCCTTCTTTGAAACTGGATTCGGACACAAAGAAGGAACAACTATCTCCTGGTTAATATTTTTGTTAGAAACAACTTTAGGAAGAAAACCAGGCTTAGTACGCAAAACCACCTTATCTGCGTGGAACACCAGATAAGGAGGAGAACACTGCAGAGCAGATAACTCTGAAACTCTTCTAGCAGAAGAAATTGCAACCAAAAACAAAACTTTCCAAGATAATAACTTAATATCTACGGAATGTAAGGGTTCAAACGGAACCCCTTGAAGAACTGAAAGAACTAAATTTAGACTCCAGGGAGGAGTCAAAGGTCTGTAAACAGGCTTGATCCTAACCAGAGCCTGAACAAATGCTTGAACATCTGGCACAGCTGCCAGTCTTTTGTGAAGTAAAACAGATAAAGCAGAGATCTGTCCCTTCAGAGAACTTGCAGATAATCCTTTCTCCAAACCTTCTTGTAGAAAGGAAAGAATCTTAGGAATTTTTATCTTGTTCCAAGGGAATCCTTTAGATTCACACCAATAGATATATTTTTTCCATATTTTATGGTAAATTTTTTTTCTAGTTACAGGCTTTCTAGCCTGAATCAGAGTATCTATTACAGAATCTGAAAACCCACGCTTTGATAAAATTAAGCGTTCAATCTCCAAGCCGTCAGTTGGAGGGAAGCCAGATTCGGATGTTCAAATGGACCTTGAACAAGAAGGTCCTGTCTCAAAGGTAGCTTCCATGGTGGAGCCGATGACATATTCACCAGGTCTGCATACCAAGTCCTGCGTGGCCACGCAGGAGCTATCAAGATTACCGAAGCCCTCTCCTGATTGATCCTGGCTACCAGCCTGGGAATGAGAGGAAATGGTGGGAACACATAGGCTAGGTTGAAAGTCCAAGGCGCTACTAGTGCATCCACTAGAGTCGCCTTGGGATCCCTGGATCTGGACCCGTAGCAAGGAACCTTGAAGTTCTGACGAGACGCCATCAGATCCATGTCTGGAATGCCCCATAATTGAGTTATTTGGGCAAAGATTTCCGGATGGAGTTCCCACTCCCCCGGATGGAATGTCTGACGACTCAGAAAATCCGCTTCCCAATTTTCCACTCCTGGGATGTGGATTGCAGACAAGTGGCAGGAGTGATCCTCCGCCCAATGAATTATTTTGGTCACTTCTTCCATCGCCAGGGAACTCCTTGTTCCCCCCTGATGATTGATATATGCAACAGTCGTCATGTTGTCTGATTGAAACCTTATGAATTTGGCCTTTGCTAGTTGAGGCCAAGCTTTGAGAGCATTGAATATCGCTCTCAATTCCAGAATGTTTATCGGGAGAAGAGATTCTTCCCGAGACCATAGACCCTGAGCTTTCAGGGGTTCCCAGACCGCACCCCAGCCCACCAGGCTGGCGTCGGTCGTGACAATGACCCACTCTGGTCTGCGGAAGCTCATTCCCTGTGACAGATTGTCCAGGGTCAGCCACCAACGGAGTGAATCTCTGGTCTTTTGATCTACTTGAATCGTCGGAGACAAGTCTGTATAATCCCCATTCCACTGTCTGAGCATGCACAGTTGTAGTGGTCTTAGATGAATTCGTGCAAAAGGAACTATGTCCATTGCAGCAACCATCAATCCTATTACTTCCATGCACTGCGCTATGGAAGGACGAAGAACAGAATGAAGTACTTGACAAGAGCTTAGAATTTTTGATTTTCTGACCTCTGTCAGAAAAATCCTCATTTCTAAGGAATCTATTATCGTTCCCAAGAAGGGAACTCTTGTTGATGGGGACAGAGAACTCTTTTCTTTGTTCACCTTCCATCCGTGAGATCTGAGAAAGGCTAGGACGATGTCCGTATGAGCCTTTGCTTTTGACAGAGACGACGCTTGAATCAGGATGTCGTCCAAGTAAGGTACTACTGCAATGCCCCTTGGTCTTAGAACCGCTAGAAGGGACCCTAGTACCTTTGTGAAAATTCTCGGAGCAGTGGCTAATCCGAATGGAAGTGCCACAAACTGGTAATGCTTGTCCAGAAAAGCGAACCTTAGGAACTGATGATGTTCCTTGTGGATAGGAATATGTAGGTACGCATCCTTTAAATCCACGGTGGTCATAAATTGACTTTCCTGGATGGTGGGAAGGATCGTTCGAATGGTTTCCATTTTGAACGATGGAACCCTGAGAAATTTGTTTAGGATCTTGAGATCTAAAATTGGTCTGAATGTTCCCTCTTTTTTGGGAACTATGAACAGGTTGGAATAAAAACCCATCCCTTGTTCTCTTATTGGAACTGGATGAATCACTCCCATCTTTAACAGGTCTTCTACACAATGTAAGAATGCCTGTCTTCTTATTTGGTTTGAAGATAATTGAGACCTGTGGAACCTTCCCCTTGGGGGTAGTTCCTTGAATTCCAGGAGATAACCTTGAGAAACTATTTCTAGCGCCCAAGGATCCTGAACATCTCTTGCCCAAGCCTGAGCAAAGAGAGAAAGTCTGCCCCCCACCAGATCCGGTCCCGGATCGGGGGCCATCCCTTCATGCTGTTTTGGTAGCAGTGGTAGGCTTCTTGGCCTGCTTACCCTTGTTCCAGCCTTGCATTGGTCTCCAGGCTGGTTTGGGTTGTGAACTGTTACCCTCTTGCTTAGAGGATGTAGAGTTAGAGGCTGGTCCGTTTCTGCGAAAGGGACGAAAATTAGGCTTATTTTTAGCCTTAAAAGACCTATCCTGAGGGAGGGCGTGGCCCTTTCCCCCGGTGATGTCTGAAATAATCTCTTTCAAATCAGGCCCAAATAGTGTTTTACCTTTGAAAGGGATGTTAAGCAATTTTGTCTTGGAAGACACATCCGCTGACCAAGACTTTAGCCAAAGCGCTCTGCGCGCCACGATAGCAAACCCTGAATTTTTCACCGCTAATCTAGCTAATTGCAAAGCGGCATCTAAAATAAAAGAGTTAGCCAATTTAAGTGCTTGAACTCTGTCCATAACCTCCTCATACGAAGATTCTTTATTAAGCGACTTTTCTAGTTCCTCGAACCAGAAACACGCTGCCGTAGTGACAGGAACAATGCATGAAATTGGTTGTAGAAGGTAACCTTGCTGAACAAACATCTTTTTAAGCAAACCCTCTAATTTTTTATCCATAGGATCTTTGAAAGCACAACTATCTTCGATAGGAATAGTAGTGCGTTTGTTTAGAGTAGAAACCGCCCCCTCGACCTTGGGGACTGTCTGCCATAAGTCCTTTCTGGGGTCGACTATAGGAAATAATTTCTTAAATATAGGGGGGGGAACAAAAGGTATGCCGGGCCTTTCCCACTCCTTATTTACTATGTCCGCCACCCGCTTGGGTATAGGAAAGGCGTCGGGGGGCACCGGAACCTCTAGGAACTTGTCCATCTTACATAATTTCTCTGGAATGACCAAATTGTCACAATCATCCAGAGTAGATAATACCTCCTTAAGCAGTGCTCGGAGATGTTCTAATTTAAATTTAAATGTTACAACATCAGGTTCAGCTTGTTGAGAAATTTTTCCTGAATCTGAAATTTCTCCCTCAGACAAAACCTCCCTCCTGGCCCCTTCAGATTGGTGTGAGGGTATGTCAGAACAGTTATCATCAGCGTCCTCTTGCTCTTCAGTGTTTAAAACAGAGCAATCGCGCTTTCTCTGATAAGTAGGCATTTTGGATAAAATGTTTGCTATAGAGTTATCCATTACAGCCGTTAATTGTTGCATGGTAATAAGAATTGGCGCACTAGATGTACTAGGGGCCTCTTGTGTGGGCAAAACTGGTGTAGACACAGAAGGGGATGATGTAGTATCATGCTTACTCCCCTCATTTGAGGAATCATCTTGGGCAATATCATTATCTGTGGCATCGTTGTCCCTACTTTGTTTGGACACTATGGCACAATTATCACATAAATTTAAATGGGGAGAAACCTTGGTTTTCATACATATAGAACATAGCTTATCTGATGGTACAGACATGTTAAACAGGCTTAAACTTGTCAACAAAGCACAAAAAAACGTTTTAAAATAAAACCGTTACTGTCACTTTAAATTTCAAACTGAACACACTTTATTACTGAATATGTGAAAAAGTATGATGGAATTGTTCAAAATTCACCAAAATTTCACCACAGTGTCTTAAGCCTTAGAAGTATTGCACACCAAATTTCAAAGCTTTAACCCTTAAATTAACAGAACCGGAGCCGTTTTTACATTTAACCCCTATACAGTCCCAGCTATCTGCTTTGCTGAGACCCAACCAAGCCCAGAGGGGAATACGATACCAAATGACGCCTTCTATAAGCTTTTTCAGTGGTTCTTAGCTCCTCACACATGCGTCTGCATGCCTTGCTCTCCAAAAACAACTGCGCATTAGTGGCGCGAAAATGAGGCTCTGTCTATAACTAGAAAAGGCCCCCATCTGAAAAAGGTGTCCAACACAGTGCCTGCCGTTTTTCTAAACAATCCCCAAGATTATAATAACTATTAATAGTTAGAATCTGCAAAATATGCTTAGCAAAGTAATCGTTTTAGCCCAGAAAAATGTCTACCAGTTTTTTAAGCCCTTATGAAGCCCTTTATTCTTTTACTTAATCTAAGAAAATGGCTTACCGGTCCCCATAAGGGGAAATGACAGCCTTCCAGCATTACATAGTCTTGTTAGAAATATGGCCAGTCATACCTCAAGCAGAAAAGTCTGCCAACTGTTTCCCCCAACTGAAGTTACTTCATCTCAACAGTCCTGTGTGGAAACAGCAATCGATTTTAGTAACGTCTGCTAAAATCATCTTCCTCTTACAAACAGAAATCTTCATCTCTTTTCTGTTTCAGAGTAAATAGTACATACCAGCACTATTTTAAAATAACAAACACTTGATTGAAGAATAAAAACTACATTTAAACACCAAAAACCTCTTAACCATCTCCGTGGAGATGTTGCCTGTGCAACGGCAAAGAGAATGACTGGGGTAGGCGGAGCCTAGGAGGGATCATGTGACCAGCTTTGCTGGGACTCTTTGCCATTTCCTGTTGGGGAAGAGAATATCCCACAAGTAAGGATGACGCCGTGGTCCGGACACACCTATGTTGGAGAAATTAAACTTTTATAATTCAGAGTTCACAATTCTAACCAACGTTCCATTTCACTTCCACTATCTAAATGTGCAGTCTTTGTATATGCACACTTTCAGAGACACCAGCTCCTACTGATCATGTGCAAGATTCACAGGATATACGTATATGCATCTGTAATTGACCGATGGCTGTCACATGATGCATTAGGAAGGAAAATATAACTAACTAATCTACTAATTTGAAATTCAAACCAAGTGCATTTGCATTGTCTATTTATTATGCAGTTACTGATTGTGCTATTGTACTGTTTTCTAGTGTTCTTTTAAGTGTAAAATAATTACAATCCACAGTGGGGAGGTTTTGAGAATCTACCCAATAGTAAGAAAAGTGGACTTATTTAAAAATAAAACTTAGAATTTTTAGCACTAGACTGTACTTTTACAAGAAAAACACAAAGTTTAAGAATCTTCATGTCATTGCTATAAATCACATTTCTATAGCAAACAAACTAAATGCTATTTGTGCTGCAAACTTTATATGTATTAAGCTAAATCAATGCTTTGAGTTTTGAAAAATGTTAATAGGATTCATGCTGATTTGGGTGTTCCATGTACATGTATCTTTCATTAAACAGATTCTAGGGTGAAAAATCTTTTTTATACTGTTCACAGTGTATGTCTATTTCTATCAGTTCAGCTCCTACAAACAACCCCTACACTGGGAGTAAAAAACAAGCAAAGTTTAAAAAATATGTCACACTGTTGTCAGTCTGCCGTGGCACACCTGAGGATCTCTCACGGCACACTAGTGTGCCACGGCACACTGGTTGAAAAACATTGCAATAGAAGATATAAAGCCTGTTACAAAAGCACAGGTGAAATATAGTTTTGTTAAAACAAGGAAGAATTACTGTATATTAGAAAGGTAGCTATATCATTTATATTCAAAACTATATAATTATTTCAGGCACACAAAATATGATATCATTTTTTAAATATAATTTCTACACAAATGTTCTTTATTTTCACTGTGAAAAGGAGTATATGGAAGTGGCTTTTACAAGCAATTTTAGATTGGGCTATGGAACACTTTTTCTACTATATTTTTAGCAAGAAATTAAACATATTACAAGTATGTACTTATTTACTTATTTTCAAAAATAGATCAGTGGGAAAAATAGATCATCCTTTAATCTTTAAAGGGACAGTCATAAAGGGACAGTGATTTAAATAGAGCATGTAATTTTAAACAACTTTCCAATTTACTTTTGTTACCAATTTTGGTGTGTTTTCTTGGTATTCTTAGTTGAAAGCTAAATCTAGGAGGTTCATGTGCTAATTTATTAGACCTTGAAGACTGCCTCTAATCTGAAAGCATTTTGACAGTTTTTCACCACTAGAGGGCGTTAGTTCATGTGTTTCATATAGATTACATTGAGCTCAGGCACATGAAGCTCATAGGAGTCAGCACTGATTGACTAAAAATGCAAGTGTGTCAAAAGAACTGAAATAAGCGGGCAGTTTGCAGAGGCATAGATACAAGGTAATCACAGAGGTAAAAAGTATATTATTATAACTGTGTTGGTTATGCAAAATTGGGGAATGGGTAATAAAGGGATTATCTACATTTTTAAACAACAAAAATTCTGGTGTTTACTGTCCCTTTAACTACCCATTCCCCAGCTTTCCACAACCAACAATGTTCTATTAATATACTTAATAACATTTAAACCTCTAAATTTCTGCCTGTTTCTAAGCCACTACAGACAGCCTCTTATCACATGCTTCATTTGCTTTTCACAACAGAACACTGCTAGTTCATGTGAGCCATATATATAACATTGTGCTCAGGCCCGTGACGTTGTACACAACACAGCACTAATTGGATAAAATGCAAGTCAATAGATAAAAAATAAAAAGTCATGTGATCAGGGGGCTGTTAGAAGATGCTTAGATACAAGGTAATCACAGAGGTAAAAAGTATATTTATGTATTGCATACTTGCTGAGAATGTGTAGAAAAATAAGGCGCATATGGAACACATGGTCAATATAGATTAGATAGGAAATATAATTGGGTTGCAATATGCTGTTCAAACAGCACATTTCACATGACTGTTTTCATATGTCTTAGTATAGAATTATAAAAATGTAAGTATAGATTTGCATATGATTGTTGATTCAAATTATTTGTAACACTATTTATTATGTACACATGTTTTTTTCTTTTTGCATAATAAAAAATGTATAGGAAGTATATTTATATAACCATGTTGGCTGTGCAAAACTGGGGAATGGGTAATAAAGGGATTATCTGTCTTTTTAAACAATAACAATTTGGAGTTGACTTTCCCTTTAATCCCACAGATCAGTTTTGCACTTTTTGATAGTTTACAAACAAAATTTAACAGCTAAATTTTTAAGCAAATATTGTATCATATGAGAACTATTATATATTATTTGTAGAAAATGAAAATATTTAGTGTCCATTCAAGTTATCTTAAGGGACAATCAATATGCATGTAAAGTCTAGGCACATGTTACTGTACACATTGTACAATAATTTATTTTACCTGACTGTGTATATTACCTTACTGGCTCCTGGTAGAAGATGTAACTTCACATAGGGATCAGCTAATCCATTAGAGTCCATAGGCTTTAAACCCTGCAAAACAGTAATATGTCAGATGGTTATGAAAGACAACAAGTCTGTAAATCTCACTGTGCAAAATGTTGTCTTATGGGTTCTGAGACAAACAGGTATCATGGTAATTGTACAAGTTACACATTCATTTTTGTTTACCTGACTGCAACTGCAAATATAATCAATGGGATTTTATGCAATACAGTGACATACTAGTTTATATCTGCAAATTATATGTTATTAACATAAGGATTTCTGTATAGCCTAACCTGATTCAGCTAAGATCACACAAAGAATAAATAAGAAACTATAACTAAATATTTTGTCAATCATTATTTCAAAAATATATTGCCTGTGCCCTCTTTGTGAAAACAATAAAATGTTAAAAATGGGGTCAGCTTCATGTTGAAGGTAGGTTTAATTTCATGAAATACTCAATGCTACACTTACCATAAAATACAAAGTCACTTTCAACATCAATCGCAGTACTATAGGTATTGTACATAGAAAACTGAATGTTGTTATCTCAAAAAATTAGAACAAGTATCTATCCCACATTTTGTTATACTTGGGTTAAATAAATAAATAAATAAATATATATATATATATATATAAAATATTTTTTTATGTTTTCTGGAATATCTACTTTAATATACAATAATGCAGATGTGGCTTTAATAAAAAAAAAAAGAAAGTTATAATGATACAGAAAAACTAAAAGCAATTTACAAAAGGTGACAAGGACCTAAGCAAAGATTTTCAATCTTACAGGGAGGCAAATATTAAATGTAAACATACCATTAATGAAATACAGTATCTAACATACCATATACCTGCATATATCTTTATTTAAAACATAGTCTATCTGGTTAATTTCACTGGGACACACATACTTGTCCCAGCTAAAAGGATAATCCAGTTCTAGTCCAAGGACAGCTTGTTAAACAACTTACAATTATGTAAATCTTTTATAAGTAACTGGCAGTCAGGAGTAAAACCTTGGCTCTCCTGATGTTTTGGAACTACATTTCCCATGATGCTCAGACAGCCTAAAGAATGTCTTAGCATCATGGGAAATGTAGTTCCAAAACATCTGGAGAGCCAAGGTTGCTGACCCCTTGTCCAGACCATACAATGCAGAGTACAAAACAATGACTAAAAAGCTAAATTTCAAGGGTGATACTGGAACTTTGCTATTTATTCCTAGCTTCCTTTATTGTGGTTTAAAGGGACAGTAAACCCAGAGAAAAACTTTACAATTTTAAAAAATACCCTATGTATTACTTACAAACAATTTTATTAAATTGTGTATAAACTTACATTATATCCATTAAAAATTGTATAAAAAAACTTTACTACAGGGGAGTGTCAACAGACCACCCATGGGTTTGCTGCTTTTGTACTCGCTTTACTTTAAAATTATGGGCCATCCAATTATAGCAATATTGATTGTGCTATAACTAGATGCTATGAGCACACATGTCAGTCTTCAGAGGTTTACAAAGAGCTGCAGAAGGAACTTGTCGCGCTATGGTACCAAAATAAAGAGGACCAGCAGTTAAGCTTTCCAAGTGTGCAAGCTTAGGTGGGAGGTAATGGAGACATAATTGTGTCATCAGGAGACCAGCACAATAGTTCAGAAAACACACCCTAATAAGGTGCGGATTAGGGAGGAGGACTGATGCCGGATGCCTAACGGCTCATACATAGTAATGTAAGTTATAAAAAATTATATGTCATTATTTCTCCAACATTGGTGTGTCCGGTCCACGGCGTCATCCTTACTTGTTGGAATATCTCTTCCCCAACAGGAAATGGCAAAGAGTCCCAGCAAAGCTGGCCATATAGTCCCTCCTAGGCTCCGCCCACCCCAGTCATTCTCTTTGCCGTTGCACAGGCAACATCTCCACGGAGATGGTTAAGAGTATGTGGTGTTTAGTTGTAGTTTTTTTATTCTACTATCAAGAGTTTGTTATTTTAAAATAGTGCTGGTATGTACTATTTACTCTGAAACAGAAAAAAGATGAAGATTTCTGTTTGTGAGAGGAAGA
This sequence comes from Bombina bombina, assembly GCF_027579735.1. NCBI lineage: Eukaryota > Metazoa > Chordata > Amphibia > Anura > Bombinatoridae > Bombina > Bombina bombina. Next base: position 339,497,986 of record NC_069500.1, read on the forward strand.
TGATTTTAGCAGACAGTAACTAAAATCGATTGCTGTTTCCACATAGGACTGTTGAGATGAAGTAACTTCAGTTGGGGGAAACAGTTAGCAGACTTTTCTGCTTAAGGTATGACTAGCCATATTTCTAACAAGACTGTGTAATGCTGGAAGGCTGTCATTTCCCCTCATGGGGACCAGTAAGCCATTTTCTTAGTCTCAAACAGAATAAAGGGCTTAATATGGGCTATAAAACTGGTAGACACTTTTATGGGCTAAATTGATTGCTTTATTTGGACATTTTATACATGTTTATGCTGATAATTCACACTTATAAACTTGGGGAACGTTTTTTAACGTCAGGCACTATGTTAGACACCTTTTCCAGTCAGGAAGGGCCTTCCCAGTTGTAGGCTGAGCCTCATTTTCGCGCCTTTAGTGCGCAGTTGTTTTTGAGTACAAGACATGCAGATGCATGTGTGAGGACTTGAGAGTAGTTGGAAAAGTTCCTAGAAGGCGTCATTTGGTATCGTATTCCCCTCTGGGCTTGGTAAAGTCACAGCAAAGGCTGTAGCTGGGACTGTATAGGGATTAAATCTGTAACCGGCTCCGGTTTCGTTATTTTAAGGGTTAAAGCTCTGAAAATTGGTGTGCAATACTTTTAATGCGTTAAGACACTGTGGTGAAATTTTGGTAAATTTTGAACAATTCCTTCATATATTTTCACATATTCAGTAATAAAGTAATAAAATTTAAAGAGACAGTAACGGTTTTGTTTTAAAACGGTTTTTGTGCTTTATTGACAAGTTTAAGCCTGTTTAACATGTCTGTGCCTTCAGATAAGCTATGTTCTATATGTATGAAAGCCAATGTGTCTCCCCCTTCAAAATTGTGTGATAATTGTGCCATAGCGTCCAAACAAAGTAAGGACAGTACTGCCACAAATAATGAAATTGCCCAAGATGATTCCTCAGATGAAGGGAGTAGACATGGTTCTACATCATCTCCTTCTGTGTCTACGCCAGTTTTGCCCACGCAGGAGGCCCCTAGTACTTCTAGCGCGCCAATGCTTATTACCATGCAACAATTGACGGCTGTAATGGATAACTCCATAGCAAATATTTTATCCAAAATGCCTGCATATCAGAGAAAGCGCGATTGCTCTGTTTTAAACACTGAAGAGCAGGAGGGCGCTGATGATAATTGTTCTGTCATACCCTCACACCAATCTGAAGGGGCCATGAGGGAGGTTTTGTCAGATGGGGAAATTTCAGATTCAGGAAAAATTTCTCAACAGGCTGAACCTGATGTTGTGACATTTAAATTTAAATTAGAACATCTCCGCGCACTGCTTAAGGAGGTGTTATCTACTCTGGATGATTGTGACAACTTGGTCATTCCAGAAAAATTATGCAAGATGGACAAGTTCCTAGAGGTTCCGGTGCACCCCGACGCTTTTCCTATACCCAAGCGGGTGGCGGACATAGTGAATAAGGAGTGGGAGAAGCCCGGCATACCTTTTGTTCCCCCTCCTATATTTAAGAAATTATTTCCTATGGTCGACCCCAGAAAGGACTTATGGCAGACAGTCCCTAAGGTCGAGGGGGCAGTTTCTACTCTAAACAAGCGCACTACTATTCCTATCAAAGATAGTTGTGCTTTCAAAGATCCTATGGATAAAAAATTGGAAGGTTTGCTTAAAAAGATTTTTGTACAGCAAGGTTACCTTCTACAACCCATTTCGTACATTGTTCCTGTCACTACAGCAGCGTGGTTCTGGTTCGAAGAACTAGAAAAGTCGCTCAGTAGAGAGACTCCATATGAGGAGGTTATGGACAGAGTTCACGCACTTAAGTTGGCTAACTCTTTTATTTTAGATGCCGCTTTGCAATTAGCTAGATTAGCGGCGAAAAATTCAGGGTTTGCAATTGTGGCGCGCAGAGCGCTTTGGCTAAAGTCTTGGTCAGCGGATGTATCATCCAAGCCAAAATTGCTTAACATCCCCTTCAAGGGTAAAACTCTCTTTGGACCAGAATTAAAAGAGATTATCTCAGACATCACTGGGGGAAAGGGCCACGCCCTCCCACAAGATAGGCCTTTCAAGGCCAAGAATAAGTCTAATTTTCGTTCCTTTCGTAATTTCAGGAACGGACCGGCCTCTAATTCTGCATCCTCTAAGCAAGAGGGTAATGCCTCACAGTCCAAACCAGCCTGGAAACCGATGCAAGGCTGGAACAAGGGTAAGCAGACCAAGAAGCCTGCTACCGCTAACAAAACAGCATGAAGGAGTAGCCCCCGATCCGGGCCCGGATCTAGTGGGGGGCAGACTCTCTCTCTTTGCTCAGGTTTGGGCAAGAGATGTTCAGGATCCCTGGACGCTAGAAATAGTTTCTCAGGGTTATCTTCTGGAATTCAAGGAACTACCCCCAAGGGGAAGGTTCCACATGTCTCACTTATCCTCAAACCAAATAAAGAGACAGGCGTTCTTACATTGTGTAGAAGACCTGCTAAAGATGGGAGTGATACACCCAGTTCCAATGAAGGAACAAGGAATGGGTTTTTACTCAAATCTGTTCGTAGTTCCCAAAAAAGAGGGAACCTTCAGACCAATTCTGGATTTAAAAATCCTAAACAAATTTCTCAGGGTACCATCGTTCAAAATGGAAACCATTCGAACGATTCTACCCACTATCCAGGAAAGTCAATTTATGACTACCGTGGATCTAAAGGATGCATACCTACATATTCCTATCCACAAAGAACATCATCAGTTCCTAAGGTTCGCCTTTCTGGACAAACATTACCAGTTTGTGGCCCTCCCATTCGGATTAGCCACTGCTTCAAGGATTTTCACAAAGGTACTCGGGTCCCTTCTAGCGGTTCTAAGACCGAGGGGCATTGCAGTAGTACCATACTTGGACGACATTCTAATACAAGCGTCGTCCCTTTCAAAAGCAAAGGCTCATACAGACATCGTTCTGGCCTTTCTCAGATCTCACGGATGGAAGGTGAACATAGAAAAAAGTTCTCTGTCTCCGTCAACAAGAGTTCCCTTCCTGGGAACAATAATAGATTCCTTAGAAATGAGGATCTTTCTGACAGATGTCAGAAAGTCAAAACTTCTAAGCACTTGTCAAGTTCTTCATTCTGTTCCACGTCCTTCCATAGCCCAGTGCATGGAAGTAGTAGGGTTGATGGTTGCAGCAATGGACATAGTTCCTTTTGCGCAAATTCATCTAAGACCATTACAACTGTGCATGCTGAAACAGTGGAATGGGGACTATACAGATTTGTCTCCAGTGATTCAAGTAGATCAGAAGACCAGAGATTCACTCCGTTGGTGGATATCCCTGGACCACCTATCCCAGGGAATGAGCTTCCGCAGACCAGAGTGGGTCATTGTCACAACCGACGCCAGTCTAGTTGGCTGGGGTGTGGTCTGGGAATCCCTGAAAGCTCAGGGACTGTGGTCTCGGGAAGAGTCTCTTCTCCCGATAAACATTCTGGAACTAAGAGCGATATTCAATGCTCTCAGGGCTTGGCCTCAGCTTGCAAAGGCCAGATTCATAAGATTCCAATCAGACAACATGAAGACTGTTGCGTATATCAATCATCAGGGGGGAACAAGGAGTTCCCTGGCGATGAAAGAAGTAACCAAAATAATACAATGGGCGGAGAATCACTCCTGCCATCTATCTGCGATCCACATCCCAGGTGTGGAAAACTGGGAAGCGGATTATCTGAGTCGTCAGACATTCCATTCGGGGGAGTGGGAACTCCACCCGGAGATTTTTGCCCAGTTGACTCAATTATGGGGCATTCCAGACATGGATCTGATGGCGTCTCGTCAGAACTTCAAGGTTCCTTGCTACGGGTCCAGATCCAGGGATCCCAAGGCGACTCTAGTGGATGCACTAGTAGCGCCTTGGACCTTCAACCTAGCTTATGTGTTCCCACCGTTTCCTCTCATTACCAGGCTGGTAGCCAGGATCAAACAGGAGAGGGTCTCGGTGATCTTGATAGCTCCTGCGTGGCCACGCAGGACTTGGTATGCAGACCTGGTGAATATGTCATCGGTTCCACCATGGAAGCTACCTTTGAGACAGGACCTTCTTGTTCAGGGTCCATTCGAACATCCAAATCTGGTCTCCCTCCAGCTGACGGCTTGGAGATTGAACGCTTGATTCTATCAAAGCGTGGGTTTTCAGATTCGGTGATTGATACTCTGGTTCAGGCCAGAAAACCGGTAACTAGAAAGATTTACCATAAGATATGGAAAAGATATATCTGCTGGTGTGAATCCAAGGGATTCCCTTGGAATAAGGTAAAAATTCCTAAGATTCTTTCCTTTCTGCAAGAAGGTTTGGATAAAGGATTATCTGCGAGTTCTCTAAAGGGACAGATTTCTGCTTTATCTGTCTTACTACACAAACGACTGGCAGCTATGCCAGATGTTCAAGCATTTGTTCAGGCTCTGGTTAGGATCAAGCCTGTTTACAGACCTTTGACTCCTCCCTGGAGTTTAAATCTAGTTCTTTCAGTTCTTCAAGGGGTTCCGTTTGAACCTTTACATTCCATAGATATTAAGTTGTTATCTTGGAAAGTTTTGTTTTGGTTGCTATTTCTTCTGCTAGAAGAGTTTCAGAGTTATCTGCTCTGCAGTGTTCTCCGCCCTATCTGGTGTTCCACGCAGATAAGGTGGTTTTGCGTACTAAGCCTGGTTTCCTTCCAAAGGTTGTTTCTAACAAAAATATTAACCAGGAGATAGTTGTACCTTCTTTGTGTCCGAATCCAGTTTCAAAGAAGGAACGTTTGTTACACAATTTGGACGTAGTCCGTGCTCTAACATTCTATTTAGAAGCTACAAAAGATTTCAGACAAACATCTTCTCTGTTTGTCGTCTATTCTGGTAAAAGGAGAGGTCAAAAAGCGACTTCTACCTCTCTTTCCTTTTGGCTTAAAAGCATCATCCGATTGGCTTACGAGACTGCCGGACGGCAGCCTCCTGAAAGAATCACAGCTCACTCCACTAGGGCTGTGGCTTCCACATGGGCCTTCAAGAACGAGGCTTCTGTTGATCAGATATGTAAAGCAGCTACTTGGTCTTCACTGCACACTTTTGCCAAATTTTACAAATTTGATACTTTTGCTTCTTCGGAGGCTATTTTTGGGAGAAAGGTTTTGCAAGCCGTGGTGCCTTCCATTTAGGTAACCTGATTTGCTCCCTCCCTTCATCCGTGTCCTAAAGCTTTGGTATTGGTTCCCACAAGTAAGGATGACGCCGTGGACCGGACACACCAATGTTGGAGAAAACAGAATTTATGCTTACCTGATAAATTACTTTCTCCAACGGTGTGTCCGGTCCACGGCCCGCCCTGGTTTTTTAATCAGGTCTGATGAATTATTTTCTCTAACTACCATATGGTTTCTCCTATATTTTTCCTCCTGTCCGTCGGTCGAATGACTGGGGTGGGCGGAGCCTAGGAGGGACTATATGGCCAGCTTTGCTGGGACTCTTTGCCATTTCCTGTTGGGGAAGAGATATTCCCACAAGTAAGGATGACGCCGTGGACCGGACACACCGTTGGAGAAAGTAATTTATCAGGTAAGCATAAATTCTGTTTTTATTTTTTATAGCTTACATAATATAACTATTACATAATAAACTGCTCTTTCCTGAATTCACTCTTATCTTTCTCACAGGTCTTTTTCTGTGTCATTTGCCAGCGACTCCTCCTCTCCTATGCCTCTGTCTGTTTGAGTGCCTCAAGGATCTGTTCTGGGTCCTCTACTCTTCTCCATCTATACTTCTTCACTGGGTAAACTTACTAACAGTTATGGCTTCAAATATCACCTCTATGCTGACGACACTCAGATCTATCACTCCACCCCTTCTCTCCCGACTGTTTATCTGGTATTTCTTCCTGGATGGCCTCTCACCGCCTAAAGATTAACATGTCCAAGACCGAGCTCCTTCTTATCCCACCCCCTCAAGCTCTATGCCGACTTGTGACTTTTCTATCCCTGTTGACGGCATCACCATTTCCCCAAGTCTGCTGCCTCTGAGTTACACTTGACTCAAACTCAAATCTGTCCTTCGTACCCCATATCCAATTGCTTTCTACATCCTGCCGCAACTATCTACGCAATATTTCCAAGATTCAACCTTTTCTGTGCGCTAACACCACAAAGCAAATAATCCACTGCCTTGTTATTTCCCGACTTGACTACTGCAATAACCTACTTACTGGCCTTCCTCTTTCCTGCCTCTCCCCCCCCATTAATCCGTCCTAAATGCCTCTACAAAGCTGATCCACCTTTCCTGTCGCTCTGTATCTGCTGCACCTCTCTGCGAGTCCCTTCATTCACAGCAGAATTAAATTGAAAATTCTCACCCTTGCATACAAAGCGCTCACCAACTCCGCTCCCCTCTACCTATCCTCTCTAATAAACAAGTATACTCCAGCCTGCCCACTAAGATCCAACAATGACCTGCTCCTTGCATCTGCGACTATCACCTCCTCTCATGCTAGACTGCAGGACTTCTGTCATGCAGCACCTACCCTCTGGAACACTCTCCCTCGTGCTGTCAGACTTTGCCCTAATCTTTCTTCCTTTAAATCCTCTCTGAATACTTTTCTGTTCAGAGAAGCCAACTACCCAACTCAATAATAAATGAATTTCTCTTACCTAATAACATTTCCCTCATCTAACTCTGCATTAACATCTTAATCAATCTTGCAGTCCTCACCTCCTGTTTCTCAACCTCCTACCCTTCTAGATTGTAAGTTCCCACAGGAATATTGCCCTTAATTCCTCCTGTATGTGTTTGTAAATTTTGTACTCTCTCTTATATTGTTTTTTTAAATGAATTGTATCCATGGACAGCTCTGCGGAATATGTTGGCGCTTCATAAATAAAGTATAATAATAATATAACTAGTTAAATAAATTTGAAATACGAAATTTTATTTTTCAATGTTTACTGGCACTTTAAACCCGCTTGTCTATCCTTTCCCATTACCTTTGCTCTGTTAAGAGTACTGGACATACAAAAATGATTCTTCATTCTTCTAAAAATGAAATAGCCTTGCAAACGTGAGGCAACTAGCCCCTGTGAGGCCTGGGGGAGCTACAATAGTGAATAGAGATGCATAACAAAACCCTAAGACTGTACTCAAAAAGTATTATAGTGTGAATTAAAAGTGGATTTCAAATGTCCAAAGACAGAAATGGAATATATGCAATAACAAAAAAACCTCAGCAATAGAAAACCTAAAAAACCTGGTTTTTGTTCCAAATATTTTAGGTCCACAGTGATATGCCTTGTCTACATAATATATTCACTGTAAAAGAGCACAGAATGCTTATGTTAGTATTATTTATGATGACACTTGAACCTAGTTAAAAGGGACATGAAACCCAATTTTTTTTCTTTCATAATTCAGAAAGAGCATGTGATTTTAAACAACTTTCCAATTTACTTCTATTATCTAATTTGTTTAGTTGTGTTGGTATCCCTTGTTGAAAAGGATATCTAGGTAGGCTCAGGAACTGCTGATTGGTGGTTGCACATATATGCCTGATGTCATTGGCTCACCTAATGTGTTAACTAGCTCACAGTTGTGCATTGCTACTTTTTCAACAAAGAATTCCAAGAGAATGAAGCAAATTAGATAATAGAAGTAAATTGGAAACTTGTTTAAAATTGTATTCTCTACCTGAACCAAGAAAGACAAAAATTGGGTTTCATGTCCCTTTAAATATATAGTTATTAAAAAGAAAAACTTCTTTCTGCAATGCAGCACACTACATAAGCATGTCTTTGTAGGCTTGTGTAAGTATCTATTAAATAGAATGCTTTCTTATTTATTTATTGTAATCCAGAGTAAGAACAGTTGTACTACTATTTATTACAGCTATATTTCTTCAGTTCAGTGATTTGTTAACTTTCGCAATCAGACATAAACCACAAACGTGTTGCCTGCAGTATATCTCTATACATTAACATATCTGCCTTTAAAGGAACATGAAACTTTCATGGTTCAGACAGAGCATGCAATTTTAAGAGACTTTTCAATTTACTTTTATTTTCAAATGCACTTTTTATCTTTTCTTTGTCAAACAGCATACCTAGATATGCTCAGGAACAGCAATACTCTGTTTTGAGCTAGCTGGTGATTGGTGGCTACTGGCTACACACATATGCCTCTTGTCATTGGCTCACCAGATGTATTCAGTTACATCCCAATAGTGCATTGCTGTTATGGTACTGACTTTATGTACTTAAACTTTTGCATGCAAGCAATATCATAATAATAAAACATCCTAACACATTTTCTCTCTGCATTTTTGTCCCTTTAAACCTATAAAATACTTTCATAGCAATTTGATGCGTATTATAAGACATTTTGCTTGATTTTCCATACTGTTGTTTTATAGCAGTATTAAGCTAAATATAAATCAATTATAATCTCAGCAGTTTTATTTTCACCTAGGCTATCTGAGAAATGCATTTGATATAGAGCTTTATAAAACACTTTGTGCTAGCGTCTACATCACAGTATGGTTGATAGAGATAGCAGCAGAATTAATTGACATGTTAACATTCCCTAAAGCAAACTCAGATTTTTCTAGCTACATCTAACAAGATATATTTGTGCTGCTAGTGGGTGGTCAGAAAACCCCAGAGTTCATTGTGTGAAATGAATTAAGAACACACTGTTAAATTAGGACTTCTATCTTAACAAAGGAAGCAAATTAAAGCATAAATAGGATATTTTAGCTTATTCCTTAAAGAGACTTTATGGATGAAAACTAAAATACATTTTTTTGTAAAAACTATAAATGTTTTATAAATTGCCTTTACTTTTCATGTGACCTGCAGAGCATTGCGACATAGGTCACATGCCCTTGTATTCTCTGATTGCTCTGTAAGATGTAGCACGCTTTAAATATTAGTATATGCTCCTCAGGTTGCAAGCACAATTAAAATGCATCACTAAATCATTTTTCCTAAACATGTATAAGAGAAAAATTATTCTAATTTAAAGTGACATGAAACAAGATTCAGATAGAGGATACAACTTTAAATAACTTTCCAAAGTATTACAATAATCCAAGTTGCTTTGTTCTCCTGTTATCCTTTGTCGAAGAGCAAACTTAAGTAGGCTCAGGAGCAGCAATTCACTACTGGGAGCTAACTGCTGATTGGTGATATATATATATATATATATATATATATATATATATATATATATTGTATGTATATATATATATATATATATATATATATATATATATGTCCCTAGTGATTGGATCACTCAATGTGTTCAGCTAGCTCCCAGTAGTTATTTGCTGCTGCTTCAACAAAGGGAAAAAAAAATAATAGAAGTAAACTAGAAAGTTGTGTCCGATTGTATGCTCAATATCAATCATAATAGAAAAATGTTGGGTATTATGTACCCTTAAAATACAACTTAATTTTAATTAGTACCTCCTATACATGAAAGAGTACAATTTTATCTTTCAAAGAAAATAAACAAAGTATATATTTATTTTATAGATTCTTGTAAATTATAAGCATTTTAGAAAGCTATAATCCTCACACACACACACATATATATATTATTCATATATTCATATATATATGAAACACGGGTTTACCACCCTACATGGAATCACAATATAAGCACCTAACAGAAACGAAAAACATAGTGACTATTTGAGTCACTATGGATGATAACTGCCTTTTGTGTTTGGATTCAGGTTTTGTTCACTTAAATAATAGAATTCATTACATATGTGCAATTAAAACTATATATTTTTTCATAAATATAAACAATTGTAGTTATGAAATAACATTCTAATTTATGTTGTTATAATAAAAATGTGGATCTTCCAATTACGGTTAAAAGTTAAAGTGCATACTTCAAATTTAACACTGCTATTTCTTTCATGTAATTGGCAAGAGTCCATGAGCTAGTGACGTATGGGATATACAATCCTACTAGGAGGTTTCCCAAACCTCAAAATGCCTATAAATACACCCCTTGCCACACCCAAAATTCAGTTTTACAAACTTTGCCTCCTATAGAAGTGGTGAAGTAAGTTTGTGCTAAGATTTCTACGTTGATATGCGCTTCTCAGCATTTTGAAGCCCGATTCCTCTCAGAGTACAGTGAATGCCAGAGGGATGTGAAGGGATTATCACCTATTGAATTCTATGGTTTTCCTTGCAGGAAATCTTTTTCATAGGTTCTCCGTTATCGGTCGTAGAGATTCATATCCTACCTCCCTTTTTCAGATCGACGATATACTCTCATATTCAATTACCTCTACTGATAACTGTTTCAGTACTGGTTTGGCTATCTGCTATATGTGGATGGGTGTCTTTCGGTAAGTATGTTTTCATTACTTAAGACACTCTCAGCTATGGTTTGGCACTTTATATATTAATATAAAGTTCTAAATATATGTATTGTACTTATATTTGCCATGAGTCAGGTTTATGTATATTTCCTTTTGCAGACTATCCGTTTCATATTTGGGAAAAAAACATATTTAGGAAAACTGTTTTTTCATTAAATTACTGAGGTTTATTGCATCATTTTTGGCGCAAGAATTTTTTGGCACGAAGGTTCATCCGGTGACGCAAATTCGTCATTTCCGGCGTCTTAGTTGACTCCGAGTTTCCTTGCACAAGGTTGCCGAGTGTGTCATTTCTGGATGTTGTTAGTGCCCAAAAAATGTATTTTGCGTTGTGCGTTGTGTTTCATTATTTAAGACCCCATTCCTATATGCCTTTTTATATGTCAGAGGGCTAGGCTGTTTGCATTTTTTTCCCATTCCTGAAACTGCCATATAAGGAAATTGATCATTTTGCTTTATATGTTGTTTTTTCTTTTACATTTGCAAGATGTCTCAATCTGATCCTGTCTCAGAAACCACTGTTGGAACCCTGCTGCCTGATAACAGTTCTACTAAAGCTAAGTGTATCTGTTGTAAATTTGTGGAGATTATATCTCCAGCCGTGGTATTTAATAGTTGTCATGATAAGCTTTTACATGCAGAGAATGTATCCATCAGTAATAGTACAATGCCTGTTGTTCCTTCAACATCTAATGTACATGATCCCTGTGAATATAAAAGATTTTATTGCTGATGCGATTCAGAAGGCTTTGTCTGCTATCCCGCCTTCTAATGAACATAAAAGGTCTTTTAAAACTTCTCATAAAATTGATGAAATTTCAAATGACCAGCAACATACTGAATTATCCTCCTCTGATGAGGATCTATCTGATTCAGAAGATCCTTCCTCAGATATTGACACTGACAAATCTACTTATTTATTTAAAATGGAGTATATTCATTCCTTGTTGAAAGAGGTGTTGATTATGTTGGATATTGAGGAAACTAGTCCTCTTGATACTAAAACTAGTAAACATTTAAATTCTGTTTATAAACCTCCTGTGGTTACTCCTAAGGTTTTTCCAGTTCCTGATGTTATTTCTGATATGATTTCTAAGAAATGGCATAGGCCTGGTACTTCTTTTATTCCTTCTTTAGGATTAAAAAATGTATCCTTTGTCAGCAGTTAGATTGGAGTTTTGGTGAAAAGATCCCCAAAGTTGATGGGGCTATTTCTACACTTGCCAAACGTACTACTATTCCTATGGAAGATAGTATTTCCTCTAAGGACCCTTTAGATAGGAAACTTGAATCTTATCTAAGGAAAGCTTATTTATATTCTGGCTATCTTTTCAGGCCTGCCATGTCTATGGCTGATGTTGCAGCTACATCAACTTTTTTGGTTGGAAAGTTTAGCGCAACAGGAGATGAATCCAGATTTGTCTAGCATTGTTGGCTTGCTTCAACATGCTAATCATTTTATCTGTGATGCCATTTTTGATATCATCAAAATTGATGTTAAATCTATGTCTTTAGCTATTTTAGCTAGAAGAGCTTTGTAGCTCAAATATTGGAATGCTGACATGGTATCTAAGTCTAGATTACTATCTCTTTCTTTCCAAGGTAATACTTCATTTAGTTCTCAGTTGGATTTGATTATTTCAACTGTCACTTGGGGGAATGGAGTTTTTTTTACCTCAGGATAAAAGACCTAAGGGTAAATCTAAAGCTTCTAATCGTTTTCGTTCCTTTCGACAAAATAAGGAACAGAAACCGAATCCTTCCCCCAAAGAATCTAGTTCCAATTGGAAACCTTCTTCAAGTTGGAGTAAATCCAAGCCGTTTAAGAAACAAAAACCAGCCCCCAAGTCTGCATGAAGGTGCGGCCCTCATTCCAGCTCAGCTGGTAGGGGGCAGATTAAGATTCTTCCAAAGCATTTGGGCAGATTCTGTCCAAAATCAATGGATTCAGGATATTGTCTCTCAAGGGTACATAATAGGATTCAAAGAGAGACCTCCTGTGACAAGATTTTTTCTCTCATGCATCCCAGCAAATCCAGTAAAGGCTCAGGCTTTTCTGAAGTGTGTTTCAGATCTGGAGCTTTCAGGGGTAATCATACCAGTTCCATTTCGGGAACAGGGTCTGGGGTTTTATTCAAATCTATTCATTGACCCAAAGAAAGAAAATTCATTCAGGCCAGTTCTTCTTTGAATCATTTTGTAAGAGTGCCAACTTTCAAAATGGTGACTATAAGGACTATTCTGCCTTTTGTTCAGCAAGGGCATTATATGTCCACAATAGACTTACAAGATGCATATCTTCATATTCCGATTCATCCAGATCACTATCAGTTTCTGAGATTCTATTTTCTAAACAAGCATTACCAATTTGTCGCTCTTCCATTTGGCCTAGCGACAGCTCCAAGAATCTTTTCAAAGGTTCTCGGTGCCCTACTCTCTGTAATCAGAGAACGGGGTATTGCGGTGTTTTCTTATTTGGACAATATCTTAGTACTAGCTCAGTCTTTACATTCTACAGAATCTCACACAAATCAACTAGTGCTGTTTCTTCAAAGATATGGTTGGAGGATCAATTTACCAAAAAGTTCCTTGATTCCTCAGACAAGGGTCACCTTTTTAGGTTTCCAGATAGATTCAGTGTCCATGACTCTGTCTCTAATAGACAAGAGATAAATAAAATTAGTTTCAGCTTGTCGAAACCTTCAGTCTCAATCATTCCCTTCAATAGCTATTTACATGGAAGTTTTAGGTCTCATGACTGCAGCATCGGACGCGATCCCCTTTGCTCGTTTTCATATGAGATCTCTTCAGCTTTGTATGCTGAATCAATGGTGCAGGGATTATACAAGGATATTACAATAAATATCCTTAAATCCCAATGTTCTACTCTCTCTGACTTGGTGGTTAGATCACCATCGTATAATTCTGGGGGCCTCTTTTTTTCATCCAACCTGGACTGTGATCACAACAGATGCAAGTCTTTCAGGTTTGGGACCTGTCTGGGGATCTCTGACAGCACAAGGGGTTTGGAAATCTCAAGAGGTGAGGTTACCAATCAATATTTTAGAACTCTGTGCTATTTTCAAGGCTCTTCAGGTTTGGCCTCTGTTGAAGAGCGAACCGTTCATTTGTTTTCAGACAGACAATATCACAACTGTGGCATATGTCAATCATCATGGTGGGACCCACAGTTCCCAAGCTATGAATGAAGTATCATGGATACTTTCTTGGGTGGAATCCAGCTCCTGTCTAATTTATGCGGTTCATATCCCAGGTGTAGACACTTGGGAAGCGGATTATCTCAGCCGTCAGACTTTACATCCCGGGGAGTGGTCACTCCATCCAGATGTGTTTTCTCAGATTGTTCAGATGTGGGGTCTTCCAGAAATAGATCTGATGGCTTCCCATCTAAACAAGAAACTTTCCAGGAACCTGTCCTGGTTCAGGGATCCTTAGGCGGAGGTGGTGGATGCGTTAGCAGTTCCTTGGTGTTACCAGCCTGCTTATATCTTCCCACCTCTAGTTCTTCTTCCAAGAGTGATCTCCAAGATCATCATGGAACAATCGTTTGTGTTGCTGGTAGCTCCAGCATGGCCTCACAGGTTTTGGTATGCGGATCTTGTTCAGATGTCCAGTTGCCAACCTTGGCCACTTCCTTTAAGACCAGACCTTCTGTCTCAAGGTCCGTTTTTCCATCAGGATCTCAAATCATTAAATTTGAAGGTATGGAAATGAAACGCCTAGTTCTTAGTCATAGAGGTTTCTCTGACTCAGTGATTAATACTATGTTACAGGCTCATAAATCTGTTTCTAGGAAGATTTATTATCAAGTTTGGAAGACTTATATTTCATGGTGTTCTTCTCATAAATTCTCCTGGCATTCTTTTAGAATTCCTAGAATTTTACAGTTTCTTCAGGATGGTTTAGAAAAAGGTTTGTCTGCAAGTTCCTTGAAGGGACAAATCTCTGCTCTTTCTGTTTTATTTCACAGAAAGATTGCTAAGCTTCCTGATATTCACTGTTTTGTATAGGCTTTGGTCCGTATCAAGCCTGTCATTAAATCAGTCTCTCCTCCTTGGAGTCTTAATTTGGTTTTGAAGGCTTTACAGGCTCCTCCTTTTGAGCCTATGCATTCTTTGGACATTAAACTACTTTCTTGGAAAGTATTGTTCCTTTTGGCAATCTCTTCTGCTAGAAGAGTTTCCGAATTATCTGCTCTTTCTTTATGAGTCTCCTTTTCTGATTTTCCATCAGGATAAGGCAGTTTTGTGGACTTCATTTAAATTTCTACCTAAGGTTGTGAATTCTAACAACATTAATAAAGAAATTGTTGTTCCTTCTTTGTTTCCTAATCCTAAGAAAAATTATGTTGAAGCTACTAAAGATTTCAGGAAGACTTCTAGTTTATTTGTTGTCTTTTCTGGTTCTAGGAAAGGTCAGAAGGCTTCTGCCATTTCCTTGGCATCTTGGTTAAAGCTTTTGATTCATCAAGCTCATTTGGAGTCGGGTCAGGCGCCGCCTCAGAGAATTACAGCTCATTCTACTAGATCAGTCTCCACTTTGTGGGCTTTTAAGAATGAAGCTTCAGTTGATCAGATTTGCAAAGCAGCAACTTGGTCTTCTTTGCATACATTTACTAAATTCTACCGTTTTGATGTATTTGCTTCTTTTGGAAGCAGTTTTTGGTAGAAAAGTTTTTCAGGCACTTGTTTCAGTTTGATTCCTCTGCTTATGTTTAAGTTTTTTCTTTTCATTTATGAGAATAAATTTATATTTTGGGTTGTGGATTAATTTTTTCAGCGGAAAATGGCTATTATTTTTATCCCTCCCTCTCTAGTGACTCTTTTATTGAGTTCCACATCTTGGGTATCACTATCCCATACGTCACTAGCTCATGGACTCTTGCCAATTACATGGAAGAAAACATAATTTACGTAAAAATTTACCTGATAAATTAATTTCTTTCATATTGGCAAGAGTCCATGAGACTAACATGGTGGTTATGATTTTTTGTATACAGCACAATTATTTCCAAATTCCTTTTTTTATGTTTTGTACTCCTTTCTTTATCACCCCACTACTTGGCTATTCATTAAACTGAATTGTGGGTGTGGTGAGGGGTGTATTTATAGGCATTTTGAGGTTTGGGAAACTTTGCCCCTCCTGGTAGGATTGTATATCCCATATGTCACTAGCTCATGGACTCTTGCCAATATGAAAGAAATTAATTTATCAGGTAAGTTCTTACATAAATTATGTTTTTCCACATACTCATTGGTTATAAACTCTAGTGACCTATTTTGATTTGTCTTTGTTTGGCCTCATCAGAAAAGAAAACTTATGTCACAATATGGCGGCACCATTGCTTTATGGGCAATAAATATTTTAATGGAAAGCATCTGATTGTTCTCATAGATATTAGAATTGGGAGACTGTGTTTGTATTAATAACACAGCATATAAAATATATAATGATTTGTGCCATTGTTTGTAAAGGTAAAAGAAATCTAAATTAAACTTTTAAAAAAATGTAGATTACATTAGTATATTAAAAAAAAGTACCACAATGTCATTCAGTCCTTTTTGTAAAACAACAATGTTTGCACTATAGATCATAATGGTATTGTTTCTTCACTGACTAAGTAACTGACTATTTTATCTACCTTCCCATTCCATTTTCCATATCTTTTCCCAGTTTATCGGTAGCTAAACTATTTAATTCTGTGTTTCCCATCTGTCAGTTGATGATGTGTGTTGGAAGAGAGAGTATCCACAATAATATTTATTTCCTTGTCAACCTCAGTAGTATTTATTAACATTTCAATGTTTTTCCAGGAAAATGAACACATGTATCCATCATCAGTGGCTGACATAACCAGTCCCTTACCTTTGCTTTGATAATGGTGCAATGCAGAGAACTGTTGTCTTGGTCATAATGAAGGCTGAATTCTAGAGCTCCCAGTGTAGCTAGAAAACAGACACACAGTTGAAATTAATTGGAGTTATTAAAATCACTAATCTGCAGAAAATGTTAAATAAGCAGATGCGAACATAATTCTCTCAATGAGCCATGACATGTTGAAGCTGTTTCTATAGACACAGTAAATTAAAGTTTTGCAAAGCACTGTGGTTAATTCAATGCTGAACAGTTTTGGAATAGTTACAAAAAAAAAAAAGTATAAATAATGAAACGAAATGAAACAATATCCCACTGGCATTTGGCAGGCAATTTCTCATAGGCACCATCAGAAAACCAGCAAACTTCATTTTCTTTTCTTGTGACACCACAAAATAATTTTAAAACTTAGTAGTGTGTTTTCTAGTGTATAAGTAAAATAAAAAATAAATTACATATAAGTAACATGTTACTTATATCAAGCTTAAGCTTATCCTAATGTCATAAAAGTGTTAATATACACAAAATGTATAATGATGTCTTACTTTTTATAACATCTTAAACATTTCTTGCAGATACTCACCTATAAACTTGATTTACTACTGTGGTGTCACTGTTGAAATAGAGATATCAAATTGTTGCTGTTGAAATGCAACATTTAAAATGTTACCATTGGAATGTTGTGCAAACCCAAGGCTGCCATTTAACTCTAAGCATAAGCATAACATCCAATCCTAAAATATCTAAATGGTTTGTGTTGGTTATATACTTCATAAAATTAACAACTGCTTTAAATACAATAGTTGCTTTGTTAAAGTTTAGTGTAACATTTTCTTGCCTTTAATGTGTTCCCTATAATCCATTTTAACTGCTGGAGTGTATTAAATTCTTTACAGATAGCTAATTTACCTTTATTTGTTATTTGAAATAGCTTCTGTGTCATGTTGAAACTGCCAAAGTTCAATTCTTTAATAATGGGTACATATAAGCTATGTATACAAGATCCAGCAGAGGAGGGTGGGGAAGCTAGGTACTAAAATGTTAATTTTTAATTCTAAGCATTGCCCTTTAAGTATGCAGACAGAGATAAGATAGGGAAGTCTTTGAAAGAGAGTGGTAACATACACAGGTCTGCTATCCCTGCAAGCTCAGACCTTTTTAATGGGTAGTGGTTTTAATATAGCAAACATCTATTTCATAAAGAAAATTAAAATTAAAAAGTAATTTCCCACATATTTTATACTCTGTAACTGGCATAACAAGTTACTGTAAACACATTAAGGGGAAACTATTTTATACTAAATTGTTCTTTTAAATCTACTTTATAGTTGGATTTTTGACTGTCATAAAGAATGTTATTACATTTAGGAATTCTACATTAACCCCTTAACCCAATATGAAGTATATATATATATATATATACATCATAGCTGCAGGACGCTCCAGCAGTGTCGTCTGTAAAGTTACAGCATAGAGCTGGAGTTCCTGAGCTCCGGGCCTCTGTCTGCATATGGAACCCGAGCAAGATTGGTACTCCAGTTCCATATGAAGGCAGATGCCAGATTGTTACAGATGGTGTGTCACCATCTGTAACGATCATCTGCTGGTGTGGGAGAAAAACCAGGAGGTGGTTGGGCAGTTCAGCAGCAGAGGGGGGATGGAGGGGAGAGAGAGTGGGATGACCCTACACTGCAGAAAAAAATAAAGGGAGAGAAAGGGAGGGATGGGGAGCTACACTACAGAAAAAATGTGGGGTGTGGCGTCCCAAACTGGAGGTGGGGAAACTACTCTAAAGAAAATGTATTATATATATATATATATATATATATATATATAGGTACTGGCAGACAGCTGCCAGCACTAAAGATGGCCGCAAGTAGGGGGAGGATCAGGGAGGTGGGAGGGTTGAGGAGGATCACTACACTGCAGATAAAATATATATATATAAAATAATAACAAAAAAAAAGAAAACCCTAAACTGCAGACTGTCTGCCAGTACCTAAGATGGGGATGACCAGTGGGGGTGAGGGAGGGAAGATAGCTGGAAGAGAGTGATCAGCTAGGGATCAGGGGGCAGGAGGTGTCCGGTGGGAGGGTAATCTCTAAACTAAACTAAAATTAACTTTACAAGCTAACTGATTACCCTTTCACTGCTGGGAATAATAGTGGAGAGCAGCTGCAATTAGTGGCATTCTAATTACTAAAAAGCAATGTATGTCTGCTATTTCTGAACAAAAGGGAGAAACTCAAAGTTTGTGAAAAAGTTAATGATTTTTTATATGATCACATGGTGAAATGGTGGCATGAAATATACCAAAATAGGCCTAGATCAATACCTTGGGTTGTCTACTTAAAAGATAAACTGGTACAAAGTAAATTTGTTAGATCACCAGCCTTAGATTGGTTAGGGTTAAGACAAGAGGTAAAGGGGAGTTATCCTTGTGGACACTGTGTGTACTGCCCTTATATGCAGAAAAGTAAAACTTTCTCAAGCAATAATAGCAAAGTTTATAATATAAAAGTGTTTGCAAATTGCAATTCTGTAGGTGTGGTTTATTTACTACACTGTTCCTGTCCGTATTTCTATATAGGAAAAACTAAAAGACTTTTCAAAGAAAGAGTCCAGGAACATAGGGATGATATAATATATGGCAGGGACACTAGTGTAGCGAGACACTTTGCCCAATATCATCAAAAAAATCCAGCTTCCCTAAAATTTATTGGAATTGATAGGGGAATACAAAGTGGTAGAGGTGGTGATGAAGATAATTGTCTTTTAAGAAAAGAATCTAGGTGGATATATGTTCTTCAAACATTGTCCCCGAAAGGGTTAAATGAAGTAATAGAGTATGCCCCTTTTATCAATTGAAAAGTTTATTTGTAAAAATTCTGAAACGTAGTTTTGAGCTATTTTGTATCGCTTAAAAAAGATATACAAGGATCTCTTTGACATATAGTAAGATATTTTAGCAACCTTGTTCATTCGACATGGGTGGGAAAAATTGCATTTGGGAGAATACAGTTCAGTACTGTAATTTGACTATATAAAACTGTGTGTTTTTTATGTTCAAAATCCTTAGATGCAGGTATAGAGATTCAAATTTGAAGTAGCGGTTTGTTACTATTAAGTTACACCCTCTATGCAAATTTTACCCTTGATAAGGGAGGTGAGAATACCTGTGCAAATTAGTCTTGCAAGACCCCGAATAATCGCAAGGCATTGTGGGGCGAAACGTACGTCGACTATGCTAAGGCTATGCAAGTAAACAGAGCACACCTGTGGCAGCTGAATGGAGGTTCCTTTCCTGAATGAAGCACAAACCAAGAGGGAGTGATGACACTCTGATCCGGTATTGACCGGGAAACAAATTCGGTTTGGATAAAGCATTTCTTCAAGCCGTAGCGGTCGTTCACCTAGGTGTACAGATAACACGCTGGAAGATACTGCTCAACTAAGGTACTGTCATATAAATGCTGATTTCATGTTTGGGAATATGCGCACATAATAGGATGGAACACGTTGTGCTGAACAGGTCTTTTCCTCAAATATCAGGACATTTCGTTATGATGCTATAGAAATCTCTTTCACGATAAAGCATGTCAAAGATGGTGATTTAAATTCACAAACAAAGCTTAACCAATCCCTAAGTGGTGAAATTAAAAGGAGGACGTTTTTACCTCAGTAAATGTAAATCTATCACAGCATAAATGAGAAAATGCTTTGATGTTTGTGTACAGTTTGTAAGCAATGATACAATCTTGCAGCTAAAATGTTAGAGGACGCTTTTACCTCGGAAAATGTTGCAAGTTTTTGTATATTAAGACTGCAGTTGTTATTGTAACTGTTTTATACTGTGTGATGTCATAGTTTATTACGGCATTAATCCAAAGAGGACGTTTTTACCTGGTGGACAAGCTATGTTTATACATACATGTGCAAAGTAAAATGCAATAATAATATGACACTATCTTTCATATATAACGTTCTTTGTCTCTATCTTTGCTACAAGAAAGGGTTGATCACCCTGACTTGTGTATATATATATATTTGAAATATAATGCTATTGTGTATTTGAGTGATGCATCACGTTGTGTTATACTGAAACTTTGTTGTGAATAAATGTTTCTGTGTTTGATGACAAGTCTGTCTGTGTTCTCTTGATCACTGTGTGGTGGGTGCATGCTTCTATCTGGGGCCCAGAAGAGCATAAGGTTTAGAGTGCTGAAATCCCTAGTCATTATTCTCTCTTTGCTTTATTTAAATTGTACAATACTTAATAATAGGGTCTGCCCCACTGTTTTGGTATTTAAAGGTATACCTAATGGTCCTTTTTGATAGTGGTAACTATATGGCTTGAAATTGCTAAGTTACAAAACATACTAATACTCTCCCTATATCTCTTATCGTTCATATATATATATAAAATAGGATATATCAGCACTACATTCAATATACAATGCCCCACAAAAGTAAACAGAATATGGGGCGACCCCCCAATTCACACCCTCTACCTGTGCACAGAGAGTTAAATAAATGGATACATTATATAAGAAAAAAGTAACTCTTAGTCCAGCACAATGGGATAGAATATATAATGTAAATATATATATATATAGTTTTGACAGGTAAATATAAAAACAAGGCTCTATTTCTGTTTAAATAGAGTGATAACAAAAATGCTAAAAATTCTCAGGTATTTTGGGCACGTTCTTCTCTGAAAGTCCAAGTAGCGAAGGGGTTAATTAAATTAAAAGGTACTATCTGCATACATAACTGTAGTTTTCACTATGTGACTTTTTCTAGTAATGTTTACTTAATTTTGACTTTCCTGTCCCTCTATGTCGCATGTTTTTGTTTTTATGTGCATTAAGAAAAGGAGATAGAGAGGTTGCCAGAAGAGATCAATCTCAAACAAACAAAATAAAGAAACTGGATGTGTTAGTAAGCACTTCTTAGAGACTGTAGGTGATCATAACAATATTTGTATTTATATAAACATTTACAAACCTCTTGTTTATTGTCTAAATGTCTTAAATGTGTTATCTATAGCTAACTAATCTACCAGTAAAATACCAATATTTTAACTATGTCTAATAATGTAAAGCGGTGAGTTAGATTGGTAACAATTATATTGCTTCAGCAGTGTTTAGCTTCTCATTAACAAGAGTTGGAAGTATAAATTAATTATTACTATAACCATACTTGCATCATCCGAGTCATAGCTGTTTGCTTCCTCCTCTTCCTCTTCTTGTGGTTGTCGTACAGGAGCTGCCATGGCTGAAGAGGGTGCAGCTGTGTATGATGCAGTCTGACGGAGAGGTCTATCCTCACGAACACCCATTCCGGTAAAACCTCTCTCATCCTTTGGGGCTGCTGAGTAGGCACGTTCTACTTGAGATGGAGGATTAGTATTGCCCACTAATGAAAAAAAAAAGAATAATTATGTCAAAAGTCACATAATAACATACACATTGATGCTTTCTTGTAAATATTATTTTAAAATCCCAGTATACAGTAAATTATTTCTCTTTCTCAAAGAGACTTAATTACATCTTACATTACAAAATGTACGAGAAGAAAACAAGACAGAAACCAAGAACACATACTTCAATTAAAGAAGTGTTAAAAAAATTATTTAATTGAATATCGCATAAAAATCCAGTAAAACATAGCAGTGTATATTATGTGTATGGTTATGACAAGAGGCTTCTACCTTGGCCTTCAGGAAATCTGTTTGCGGCAGCTGTCCTTGGTGCTGATCTTCCACTTGCTGGTGGAGATGAAGAGAACAGTAGTTGAAAGAACTCAGCAATGAAGAAATTATTCAGTATAGTTCTAACAAAAAATAATAATCTCCTTGACATACCTATTTTAATAGTTCTTATAGAATAAAGCGATTGCATTCCCAATTACAGTATTGATTCAATCCTTCCATACTTTCAATATTTTTGTTTTATAATTAAAATTCTCATATTCTACAGTTTTTCAAAATACATGCAATTTAGCCATCTAGTGAATTTGAATAACCCACTCATTTAAAATATGATCACAATCTAAAAACTCTTGAGGAATTATTTCCAAAAAATAATAGAGCTTTTTTTCAACATCAGCTGTATAAAAATTGCTACTGTACAAAATAAGCAATAAATAAATAAATTTGAAGCAGAAACCCCTTTAATTGCAATAAAATACCTTGCTGAGTAGTCGGATTGTTAGCATTTTGGTTTGCTGGAGGAGCCACCTTCGTGCCTTGGACAGAGTTGCCACGCCTCACACCTTTACATAGATTAAAAGAAAGTAAAAAATTTCAATGAACAAAATGTTTGAACAAGATGCTTTCTTTTGGGTGTTGTTATTTCAAGGGTTTGGACGTATCCATATTGAAAAGTCAGCAAATTGTAGCATTGAATTTATTTGGTTCCCCTATTTTAGCAGCTGTATTTGACTACAGAAGTGAAAATAATTGGGCAATAATCCATTGCAGAAAAATATGATTAACCCTTTGAGTGCTAAGCACTTTCCCACCTAGGTGCTAAGCTTTTTTTAGGTTGTTTTTATTTTTTGAAATTTTTTTTTTAATTTTTATTTCTTCAGATCCCTAAGACACTATTAGAAAGGTTAGGCGATTACCTTTCTAACGGTGGGTCCTGGGGGTTCTGTAGCTGCTTCGATGCCTGAGATACAGGCTTCTAAGCAGCATGCCCCCTGCACCTATACTTAACATTGTTAAGTATAAATAAAGTTGTGCGGTTACGTCCCATTAGTTACTGTAAATTAACCCCTTGAGTGCTAAAGACAGCTCTGAGCCGTCGTTAGCACCAAAGTGGGAAACTCTGCGACGGCTCAGAGCTGTCTTTAGCACTCAAGGGGTTAATTTACAGTAACTAATGGGTGAAGGTGGTAGGACAGTGCCACACAAAACAATTAAAAACGCCCCTAAGAATACTTGTGGTGTAATCAAAGAGACTTTTATCCAACACTCTAGTGAAAGGCACATGATACCCAAATGGTGAAACACTTAAAAGTGATGCAGCATAGCTGTAAAAAGCTTACTATAAAATATCACTTGAACATCTCTATGTAAAAAATAAAGATATTTTACCTCAAAATGTCCTAAGTATTCACACCCCATTGCAAAGGACTTTAAACAGCCAGTCAGTATGCCTGTCCCAGGACTTGCAAGGGAGCGTGCCTAATGCACACTTATGTTATTTCCCTATTCAGTTTAAGGAAGTTTACTATGAAATCTCATGAGAGTTAAGTCAAATCTTATGAGATCACAGTAAAACAGTTCATGACAACAGCACTGCTGATGTTGATTGGTTGCTGTTCATTTCTTCCTCTTTTTTTATTTAGAACCTGCAGCTGGACAGCAGCTGAAGAATAACTGTTTATACCGCATTTACTCTGGTGAGCTGAGGAATTTGTGAGGTAAAATATCTTCCTTTTTTTACATATAGATGTTCAGGGGATATTTTCCTGTCAGCATTTTACAGTTATGCTGCATCACTTTCAAGTAATTTAGCATATGAGTATTATACATAACAGAGTATGAAATAATAAAAACCACATTTGTTATTCATATAGCATGAAGAGTTCTTTGCGTTAGTTTAGGCTAAATAGGTACAATTTTATATATATATATATATATATATATATATATTCCGGAAAAATAGTCGCACTCTCAGGTCTTTTAGTGAAAATCGTAGATAATTAAAATTATCTACGATTTTCACTAAAAGACCTGAGAGTGCGACTATTTTTCCGGAATATTAATTGCATGTTGGCACCCGGGCAGATGACCATTGGAGGGTAACACTGTACAACTGATGGGATTATATATATATATATATATATATATATATATATATATATATATATATATATATATATATATAAAATTTCACATTATAATATGATAATAAAAGTAACATTTTCAAAGAGCACCCCACAAGATGATATTTATCTTAAGTGTCTAATATACAGATCCTATTAATCTTAGGCTTGCTATAAAATGTAGTTTCACGAAAATTGTGTCTATTCCAATTCATTGAAAGATCCGTGAATTGCTCCACACAGCTGGGGATTAAAGGCATTCAAATCCACCAGTTATCATGCCATATTCAAATGGTTTTGCGCCAAGTATTGTCAGATCAGAGGAAGTTAAACAGACATGTTAGTGCAATAATAAAATGTTTAGTTTATTAGAGGACTGGACAACAGCAAAAATAACCACAGGTAACTTTGTGTTTAACCTAACAAAGGGATTGAATACATAGATAAAATCCCACTCTAAAGCTGCATTGTACAACCAATCCCGAGTAGGAAACAGCAGGTAAACCAATCACGAATGGCAAATATAGCCATCATTTACCAGATGTGTGTTGCTCCGGTTAATTTTAATGTGTGCGTCTACTGTACAAAATTAAGGGACATTGTAGTCCCTTTAATGTAGATATGCCGGACAGATAGCTCAGCATGCTAAGGCACTGTGGCTGAGCTCTGTAGCAACCCAAGGGTTGCAGGTTCGATCCCCGGCGAGTTCCACTCAGCCTTTCATCCTTCTGAGGTTGATAAAATGAGCAGCGCCTTGAGAACGGGTGATTAGCAGCACTTTACAAGTACCCAATACATACATACATTGTAGTGAAAATGACTTGTGCTAATTTGAAATATAATTGTAGCACTACCAACCTCCCACAAAGTTGTTAAAGACATAAGTGAATTGGCATTTATCAGATTTTTTATTTCTATATAATATTTTTTAATAAAATTGTTAATTATATTTCATGTTGTTGTATTTACTTGAATACTTCTGATTTTTTTCTTTTGAGCTCTCCATCTCCTTTTTCCTTTGTTTTAATTCTTCTGTATTTAGATATTTCAGCAACTGTCTTTCAACCAATTAAAAAAAAAATCTGTACTAATGATTTTTATACTTTTATATTTCAGCAGACTTAATATCTTGTAAACCCATTTTGGACTTTGTCAAATGATACACCTTGGCTGCTTTTTTAATAAAAATATTTTTTCCAGGCTCACTTCAGCTGCTTATAAAACAATCTTATTTCATGGATTAAAGGGATAGTAAACACCAAAAATATTATTGTTTAAAAAGATAGATAATCCCTTTATTTACCATTTCCCAGTTTTGCATAACCAACACTATTATAGAAATATACTTTTTATCTCTGTAAATACCTTTTCCTTCTTTAAATATAGAGCGTCGCCTGCAAAAGCCGGCAACGCCAGATTTTATGCGATTTTGGTATTACATATACGGCGTAGCATACAAGTTACGCCCGTATATTTCACCGGTCGCTCGCAATTTTTACTCCCATAGGCTAACATGGGACCGTGTCGTAAATCGGTATCCAATATCCAGCGCAAGGCCTTACGTGGCAAAAATTGAGAAATCCTACTCCATTTTTACCTCGCCATAAAAGGCAGCCGTAGCAGGCCTTGGGCTGAGTATGGGAGCACCGTAACTCCCAAAAATGCCTGCAAAAATAAAGTAACACCTTACGCATGCGCAATGTCTATCTATCTGTCAACCGCAATCCCCCACCGCAATAACTAATAAAGTCTATTAACCCCTAAACTGCCATAGCCCACATAGCCTAGTAAATGTATTAACCCCTAATCTGCCGCCGCCAACGTCACCGCCACTATAATAAAATTATTAACCCTTAAACCTAAGTCTAACCCTAACACCCCTCTAACTTAAATATTATTTAAATAAATCTAAATAATATTACTATAATTAACTAAATTATTCATATTTAAAAATAAATACTTACCTATAAAATAAACCCTAAGATAGCTACAATATAATTAATAAATACATTGTAGCTATTTTAGGATTTATTTTTATTTTACAGGCAAGTTTGTATTTATTTTAACTAGGTACAACAGCTATTAAATAGTTAATAAATATTTAATAGCTACCTAGTTAAAATAACTACAAATTTACCTGTAAAATAAATCCTAACCTAAGTTACAATTACACCTAACACTACACTATCATTAAATAAATTAAATTCATTAACTACAATTACCTAAAATTAAATACAATTAAATAAAATAAGCTATAGTATAAACCCCCCCCCACTAAATTAAAGAAATTTAAAAAAAAATTACAAGAAGTTTAAACTAATTACCCCTAATCTAAGCCCCCTAATAAAATAAAAAAGCCCCCCAAAATAATAAAATTCTCTACCCTATACTAAATTGCAAATAGCCCTTAAAAGGCTGTAGGGCCTCTTCTGCCCGGATCGGATGAAGACTTCTGCCCGGCTGGGTGAAGACGGCTCAAGGTAGGGTGGTCTTCAAGGGGTTAGTGTTAGGTTTTTTTAAGGGGGGATTGGGTGGGTTTTAGAGTAAGGTTGGGTGTGTGGGTGGTGGGTTTTAATGTTGGGGGTTGTATTTTTTAACCTTCTTGTAATTTTTTTTATTTTCTGTAATTTAGTGTTTTTTTTTTACTATAGTTTATTTTATTTATTTGTATTTAATTTTAGGTAATTGTAGTTAATTAATTTAATTTATTTAATGATAG
The DNA here is from genome assembly GCF_027579735.1 of Bombina bombina. Classification (NCBI taxonomy): domain Eukaryota; kingdom Metazoa; phylum Chordata; class Amphibia; order Anura; family Bombinatoridae; genus Bombina; species Bombina bombina. The sequence goes on from NC_069500.1 coordinate 339,524,843, forward strand.
TGTAGTGTTAGGTGTAATTGTAACTTAGGTTAGGATTTATTTTACAGGTAAATTTGTAGTTATTGTAACTAGGTATCTATTAAATAGTTATTAACTATTTAATAGCTATTGCACCTAGTTAAAATAAATACAAACTTGCCTGTAAAATAAAAATAAATCCTAAAATAGCTACAATGTAATTATTAATTATATTGTAGCTATCTTAGGGTTTAGTTTATAGGTATTTAGTTTTAAATAGGAATAATTTAGTTAATAATAGTAATATTATTTAGATTTATTTAAATAATATTTAAGTTAGGGGAGTGTTAGGGTTAGGGTTAGACTTAGGTTTAGGGGTTAATAGCTTTATTATAGTGGCGGTGACGTTGGCGGCGGTAGATTAGGGATTAATACATTTAATAGGCTATGTGAACTATATGGGCTATGGCGGTTTTTTTTAAATGACATGCCCTATCTGAATCATGATCTTTATAATGTTCATTTATATTTGAAAATAAGTGTTAAATAAGACATTTATAAAAAAATAAAAATTAAATAAACATATTATAGTTTGACATATGTTCATAGGTGATGTTAAAATTGTATCTACATAGCATTTGTAAAACTGCCATGGGAGGTATATGATGAGTTATTTTTGTCACTTAAGAGATTTGTTTGCTGTTTTACGGGAAAGTGAGATTGCAAATTATGATGTAAGTATTTTGGAAAAAAGAACAAATTCATTAAACAACAAAAAGCTTTAGTTAATTCTGCATCTTATATTCTTACTTAAATATATAAAATCTTGGAAATTCCTGGTTTAATTTCTCATTTAAACATAAACTCTTTCCTCAAAAAAAAACAAAAAAACTTGATTATGTAGTTTATAGGGGCAGTATAATCAAAATTAAGGTTTCTTGATTCAGATAGGGCATGCAATTTTAAACAGCTTTCCGATTTACTTTTATCAACACATTTGCTTTGTTCTCTTGATATTCTTTGTTAAAAGCTAAACCTTGGTAGGCTCATATGCTAATTTCTAAACCCTTGCAGGACGCCTCATATCAGTGCATTTTGACAGTTTTTCACAGATAGCGCTAGTTCATGTGTGCCATAAAAATAACAATGAGCTGACGCCCCTGTATTTATTTATGAGTCAGCACTAATTGGCTAAATTACAAGGCTGTCAAAAGAACTGAGATAAGGGGGAAGTCTGCAGAGACTTAGCTACAAGATAATTACAAAGGTAAAAGGTGTAATTATATAACAGTGTTGGTTATGCAAAACTTTGCAATGGGTAATAAAGGGATTATCTTTTTTTTTTTTTAAACAATACAAATTAAAGGGACACTGAACCCAATTTTTTTTCTTTTGTGATTCAGATAGAGCATGCAATTTTAAGCAACTTTCTAATTTACTTCTATTAGCAAATGTTCTTCATTCTTTTGGTATCTTTATTTGAAAAGCAAGAATGTAAGTTTAGATGCTGGCCCATTTTTGGTGAACAACCTGGGTTGTTCTTGCTGGGTGGTGGATACATTCATCCACCAATAAACAAATGCTGTCCAGGGTTCTGGACTTTCTTTTTCAAATAAAGATAGCAAGAGAACAGAAAAAATTGGTAATAGGAGTAAATTAGAAAGTTGCTTAAAATTGCATGCTCTATATGAATCACAAAAGAAAAATTGAGTTCAGTATCCCTTTAAGGAGTAGACTGTCCCTTTAATTAAAAGATGGCCTGGCACAAACACTAAGATTGACTATTGAAACAAATAAAGGGGACTTTCATTCATGAAGAATAAGATACTTAATGAAGAAAGCTCCTTTATTTGTCTCAACCGATCGGCGATTTGAGCTACTAACAAAGCCCACGGCTAAAAACCGCCACCTCTTAGGAATTTTTTTTTTTGTTGTGGCATTTGTTAGCAGCTCAAATCGCTGATTGGTTGAAACAAATACCGGAGCTTTCTACATGAAGTATCTTATACTTTATGAATGAAAGTCCCCTTTGTTTCAATAGTCAATCCTAGCGTTTGTGAAATGCTAGGATTGACTTTCACTTTAACCTTTTTCTCTATACTGACTTTTTAATTCTTGACTAAATAACTGCAAGTATACAGCTTGGTTTTCTGGAAGGCTATGGACAACGTTATGTCAGCCATTCTGATTTTGAAACTGAAATTAGAAGCAATAAGTCACAGATCAGTAAGCATTTCTGGAATATGCACATATGTTCTACTGTTTACAGCACAGAATAACTGCAACCAAGTAAACTTTCTAAAAAAAATAAAATGGAAAAAAATATATAATGAATTCAACAAAAGACTTTTCAGCATTACCAAATTTGTTGTATTTTTCTCAAGAATAGATACAGATTCAATACAGAGAAATGTACTGCATAGCACACAGAGAAATACTCTACAGAGCATAGAGATTGGAAAGCATTTAACCAATATCTTCTCTTGATCAATATCTATTTAAGGAGCAAACTCTGAGTGGCTATAAAATGCTCTTGCTAGACTTGTGCCTCTATGGGCATGACAAATACTTCTACATGGGAGGGGTTAACGTATTAGAAGTTATAATCCAAACTGTTCCTGCTTGGATACTGCTTCAAAATTGACACAGGGGACAGACACTGATCTTTGCAGATTGTTCTGAAATTGCTTGCAGATATTAACCGTGTTCCATTGCCAGTCTGGGACTAGATCATGATTACTTGCAATTTCAACTGAAGAAATTACTATAAATGTATTTCAGGTGGAAAATGCTGTTAGAAGACAGAGTACTGTTTAATAGATGGAGAGAAATGCTTTATACTAAATAAAAAAAGGGATTTATGCTATTATGCCATAATAATGTATTTAAAAGTAGCAACTATATGTAAAGCTATAGATAACAATGCCATTGTCTGCACTCTGTTTAACTAACACATTTTTATTATACAATATTTAATTAAGCAAAAAAAAAGCAACTATAATTATTTTGAATGCTCAGATGAATAATATGATGAGATTTTATCTGATACTGCTGTATTCTACACAATGATTGTTTAGGTCAGAGCATAAGTTATTTTATCTATTCCCAATTGGCCACATTATAAATGACAAGGATTATGAATTCCACCAGGCTGAGATTCCACCATTCACCTGGGTTTATCTGGATCTGCATATAAATATACTGTGTGGTCAAAAGAATGTTGACACTCCTACTAATTAGTTCTGGCATTTCAGCCACACCCATTGCGAACAGGTGCATTCAATCCCGCACATAGCACAAAGAGCTCAATGATTTAATTTGGCATAATAGGGTGCCACCTTTGCCACAAGTCAGTCTGGGAATTTACTGACCTACTAGATCTGCCCCAGCCAGCTGTAATAACTTTTATCATTGAAGCAGCTGAGTACTGGAGCATGTGGCACATAAAAATTGCCTTTCATCTGTTGCATCAATCATTACAGTGTTCCCAACTTACCCTGAAAGAAACATAAGCACAAGAAATGTGTGTCAAGAGCTTCAGGAAATAGGCTTTTATGGCGAAGCAGATGTATACATACCTGACATCAACATGTGCAATGCCAAGTGTCAGCTGGAGTGGTTTTAAAGCACACTGCCACTGGACTGGAGTGTTTTGCTTGATTATCTGGCAGTATGATGTTAGAATCTTGGTGTTTGGTGAAGGAGGAACAGTGTTCTGGGGCTATTTCTCAGAGTTTTTAAGGGTTTCAGTGAAGAGTCATCTTAATGTGACATGATACTAAATCATTTTAGACAATTAGGTGCTTCCAAATTTGTAGCAACAGCTTGGGGAATGCTTTCCTGTTCCAGTATGTCCATTAAAGGGACATAATACTCATATGCTAAATCACTTGAAACTGATGCAGTATAACTGTAAAAAGCTGACAGGAAAATATCACCTGAGCATCTCTATGTAAAAAAGGAAGATATTTTACATCACAATTTCCTCAGCTCAGCAGAGTAAGTTCTGTGAAAAAAGTTATACTCAGCTGCAGCCCAGCTGCAGGTAAAAAAAAATGAAGAAATGAACAGCAGCCAATCAACATCAGCAGTGCTGAGGTCATGAACTCTTTTACTGTGATCTCATGAGATTTGACTTAACTCTCATGAGATTTCATTGTAAACTTCCTTACACTGAATAGGGAAATAATATGAGAGTGCACGAGGCTCAACCCTTCGGCTGTCCCAGGACAGACATACTGATTTGCTGCTTAGAAGTCCTTTACAATGGGATGTGGCTACTGAGAAACTTGTGAGGTCAAATATCTTTCTTTTTTACATAGAGATGTTCAGGTGATATTTTCTAGTCAGCTTTTTACAGCTATACTGCATCACTTTCAAGTGTTTAAACATTTGGGTATTATGGCCCTTTAAGAGATAATTTGGTGGGAGGAACTCAATGTCAAGTCCATTGAACACCTTTGGGATGAAATGGAATGTTGATTGCAAACCAGACTGTCTGAACAAACATTAGTGCCTGACCTCACAAATGCTCTTTTGGTGGAATGGGCACAAATTCCCACAAACACACTTGCGGAATTTTGTGAAAACCCTTCCCAGAAGAGATGTGGCTGTTATAGCCACAAAGGAGGTGGGGGCAACTCCATATTACTACCCATGGTTTTGAAATGGGATGTCCAACAAGCTCATATATGTATGATAATCAGGGGTCAAAATACTTTTGGTCATACTGTGTATTTGCATCTGCAAAATAACTCCCTCCTCCACACTTCTTAAAGGGCCAGTCTACAATATAATTTTTATTGTTTTAATAAATAATCCCTTTATTCCTCATTCCCCAGTTTTGCATAGTAATATACTGTTTACCCCTGTGATTACCTTGTATCTAAGTATCTTCTGACAGCCCCCTGATGACATGATTTTTTATTTTTATCTATTGACTTGCATTTAGTACTGTGTTGTGCTAAATCTTAAATAACTCCTTGGGTGTGAACACAATGTTATCTATATGACCCACATGAACTAGCAGTCTCCTGTTGTGAAAAGCAAAAAAAAAAGCATGTGATTGAAAGGCTGTCTATAGTGGCTTAGAAACAGGCAGAAATTTAGAGGTTTAAATGTTATAAAGTACATTAATATATCAATGTTGGTTGTGCAAAGCTGGGGAATGGGTAATAAAGGCGTTATCTATCTTTTTAACCCCTTAACGACCGAGAGACCCATTAACCCCTAGCTTGCCAGTGATCACTATAAATCACTGGCAGTAGCATAGCTGCACTTTTTTGCGGTCTGTGCATTTTTTAGGGGTTAATTTTTTTGTTGCCATTTTTTGAGAGACGCAAAGGCTCTTTCCAGAGCCATTTAGCTAATTTAATTAAATTTTCAGAGCCATTAACCCCTAGCTTGCCAGCCATTTAGTTAATTTAATTTCAATTTTGTGTGGATTTTTTTTTAGTTTTTTTTTTCTGTGACAGATACAATAATGTCACAGAAAACATATAGTGCTGAAGGGGCGTATGCCATCCTTGCGTCAGAGTCAGATGCCTCTATGCCTGACTCAGACCCAAATTTTGACAATGCCATATGCTCAGATACATCATTAGATGCAGTCTCAACTCATAATGATGTATCTGTGGCTGCTAGCCCCCCTGCCAGAAGGAGGTGTGTTGCTGCCATTTCCGCTGAAGAGTGGGTAACGCCTCATCTCCAGAGGCCAGATATCCCACCCTTCACAGCAAATTCTGGCATAAATATAGAAGTTGCAAGTTTTAGCCCCCAACAGTTTCTGGAGGTGTTTCTGGGCAATGATGTATTGGGGAACATTGTCGCCCAAACTAATTTTTATGCCCATCAGTTTTGTACTGCAAAGCCTGAAACATATTTGGCAAAGCAGCAATGGGCCCCCATCAATGTGCCAGAATTTAAAAAATTCTGGGCATTGACTATGCTGATGGGCATCATAAAGAAACCCTCCATTCGCTCCTACTGGAGCAGTAGCCCCATCTGCTCTACCCCCATATTTTTCCCAGAGTATGCACTTCAGCAACAACAGCCTGTGCCCCCCTAGGGAGCATCCCCAATTTGACAGGCTGTATAAAATCCACCCCTGATTACCCACTTTTCTGCCAGGTTTGCAGATGCTTATACACCTGGAAGGAATATATGCGTTGATGAATCCCTGATGAAGTATAAGGGAAGGCTAGGATTTAAGCAGTATATTCCTTCCAAGCGCTCCAGGTATGGGGTAAAGGTGTATAAGTTCTGTGAGAGCGAGACTGGGTATACTCAGGCCTTCCGGGTGTATGAGGGAAAGGATAGCCACCTTGACCCTCCAGGTTGCCCAGAACATATGGGAACCACTGGCAAGATTGTCTGGGACCTGACATTACCCCTAATGAACAAAGGGTATCACTTGTACTTAGACAATTTTTATACAAGTGTCCTTTTGTTCAAGCTACTGTATTGCTTTGATACAGTAGCTTGCGGTACAATTAAAAACAACCGCACTGGTTTCCTAAGACAACTTGCATACACCCGGCTACAAAGGGGGGAGACCTCAGCTCTGCTCCAAGAGGAGCTGTTGGCACTTAAGTACAGAGACAAGAAGGATGTATACCTTCTTACCACTATCCACACAGAGAGGACGGTGGCGGTCTCTGTACGTGGCAGAGCTGAGATCATAAGGAAGCCAGTGTGCATCAAGTCTTATAACTGGCATATGGGTGGGGTTGATCTGGCAGATTATCTGCTGCAGCCCTTCCTAATTATGCAGAAGACAAGGGCCTGGTACAAAAAGGTTGCAATTTACCTAATGCAGATTGCAACCCACAATGCTTTTTTGTTGTTCAAAAAAGAAAACCTCGGAATGAAACAGACTTTTTTACAGTTTCAGCTCCAGATCATGTCGGGGATTTTGTACCAAGATGCACCTGCTCCCTGTGCGGTGATGGGAGAGAGCAGAGTTGGGGCTACCCATTTTATTTTTAAAATCCCCCTACTGCCGCAAAGCAGAAACCACAAAAAAAATGTAGAGTCTGTACAAGAGGGGGCAGAGAAAAGACATCATATATTACTGTCCTGATTGCCCTGGACAGCCTGGACTCTGCATTGGGGACTGCTTTAAGCAGTACCATACAATGGCCCATTTTTAAAAAATAAATACATTTGCTGTTATTTATTTTTTTGGTTAGGTTTACTGTTAGATGTTTTTTTTTTGGTTGTTTTTTTACTTTTACTGTGCCAGATTTTACATTTCACTACTCTATTTTTTTCTAAAATTGGGGTTGTTTTTTTTTTTTACCAAAACTCCTGTCAAACCTATGTATGAGGGACATAGGTGTACTCAGGGTGCCTTGCAGAAAACAACCTGAAATATTTTTTTGCAATAACTTACAACAGTCTCTGCTAAATCATAGTCAAAAAGCAATATGTCTGTAAAAATGAAAAATGAAAAATTACCACCATACACTTTATCCAATTTTGTTTGGCTAAAACGGTTGCATTGAAGGCATAAAAGCACACCATATACAATACCTTCGGGTGTCAACATTTCAAAAATATACACTTTCATGGCAATAAATAAAACTGGGGTATGCGATAGGCCCCAAACTAAAGATAGGCCTATCAGAAGAAATACTCTCACTTTTAATAACTAAAATCACAAGTCATAAAGTTGTAACAGAACCTTCCCGAAATCCTGGCAAACCTATGCATGGGGGGCATAGGTGTACCCAGGAGGTCTTGCAGAAAACAACCTGGAGTGTTTTTTTTTTTTTTGCAATAACTTACAACAGGCTCTCCTAAATCATAGCCAAAAAGCAATGTGTGTGTAAAAATGAAAAAAATACCACCACACACTTTCTCCAATTTTTTGGGCTAAAACAGTTGCATCAAAGTCATCAAAACACCCATATACAATACCTTGGGGTCTCAACTTCTGAAATATATGCACATTCATGGCAAGCAAATAAATTAGGGTATGTAAAAAAGTCCCCCAAAAGAAGATAGTCAAAGAAGATGTTAAATTTGAAAAAAATCACAAATAGATGTCAGAGGTTTGGCATTGCAAACCCCAACCAACCCAACAAACCTATGCATAGGTGGTATCAATGTATTCAGGAGATCTTGCTAAACAGTAACACATAACAGGAACTGAGAATTCATGCCTAAAGTACAATTTGTGTGAAAAATAACACAAAAGTTTGACAAAGACTGGTGGTTGAATTAGTGCATGGAAAGTGTTAAAATACCTGCATTTAAAAATACCCTAGGGTGTCTACTTTTAAAAAAAATATGGTTTGATGTGGGTAAATTACATTGGCCGGCTTCAGAAATGACCTAAATAGGACATGGGTGCATGATGACAAATGTGAAAATTCCAAGTTGGAAAACTAGAATGTGCCCCCTAAAAATTAGGCCTTTTAGCCCCCTAAGAATCCAACAAACCTATTCATGGGTGGTATCACTATACTCAGAAGATGTTGTTGAACACATATTGAGGTGTTTTTGTCATTAACACATAACAGGAACTAAGAATTCATGCCTAAAGTATAATGTGTGTGCAAAAATAACACAAAAAAATGACTACCCAAAAGTTTGACAAAGACCAGTGGTATAATTAGTGCATGGAAATTGTTGAAATACCTGCATTTGAAATACCCTAGGCTGTCTACTTTTAAAAAATACATGGTTTGATGGGGTAAATTACATTGGCCAGCTTTAGAAATTATCTAAATAGGACATGGGTGCATAGTGACAAATGTGAAAATTCCAAGTTGGCAAAACTGGAATGCGCCCCCTAAAAATAAGTCCTTTTAGCCCCCTGAGAACCCAACAAACCTATTTATGGGTGGTATCACTGTACTCAGGAGATGTTGTTGAACACATATTGAGGTGTTTTGCAGTAACACATGTAACACCCTTTCCTGACCTTCCCTGAGGTGGGTGATAGTGTAATGCTGTCTACCTGTTTCGTGTATGAGAACTAAGCCTCCGCAGAGTGGGAGTAGGAGGGGGGGTTGAAATCAGGTATATAAGGGATGCCTGTATGACGCAGTGCCTCCACCTATAGGGGACACCCTAGAATAATAGGGTGTGGGGTCCTATAAGATTTTAGTACAAAAAGAAAACAAGTAATAACCACACAATAAATCTTCAAATAAAATGTTGCTTTGATTATTATAAAGTGTTTAACCAATAACATACAGTGCAACAAATACAAATAATAATATTAATCACAATATCTTCTTATGACATCAGTATACCTTTTTTTTTAACTCAGAAGTCCTTCATGAGCTCATGAAATAATAACATAACTGTTGCTGTAAAATACTGTACAATGCAATTTCATATACTAAATAGAATTTAGTTGAGGTAATTATCCCTTGCTGCTTGTGAACGAAGCTAGAGAGCACTGCTTGTGATCGATGCAGTGCTCAAGAAAACTTCTCCTCAGAAATACTGAGTAACATAAGTCTCTACCTTATTACTGAATTTCAGCAATCCACTTGCCTTATACTGCAAAGTCAGTCACTCTTTTACTACAAACAGCTGCAGAAATCTCACAGTTATGCCCTTATGTAATGTAGCTTTATAAATCCAGTCAGTGTATTTGTATTCAGGCAGAATAACTTATAGGATATTCTCTGGGTTAACTCTTTAATATACATCACACTCAGTTACTTCCTTATGTAATGCAGCTGTGCAATCCATTTAGTGTATTTATGCAAACTGTTTAGGCAGAATAACTTCTAGAATATTCTCTGGGTTATCTCTTTAACATACAACAACTCTGCAGCACATCACACTCAGTTACTTCCTTATGTAATGCAGCTGTGCAATCCATTTAGTGTATTTATGCAACTGTTTACGCAAAATAACTTCTAGAATATTCTCTTGGTTATCTCTTTAATATACAACAACTCTGCAGCACATCACACTCAGTTACTTCCTTATGTAATGCAGCTGTGCAATCCATTTAGTGTATTTATGCAACTGTTTAGGCAGAATAACTTCTAGAATATTCTCTGGGTTATCTCTTTAATATACAACTCTACAGCACATCAGATATGACTAGTATATCTTTTCTCTTGCATTTAGTTAGCATGAAGTTATGGAGATCTTAAAACAGCAGATAATGGCTGACACTCACAGTACAAATAAAATGTTCCAACTTCTGTCTGCAGCAGCCACATGTAGCAATGTCTGAACTGTCTCTGGAATCCATGCATTAGTCTGAATAACTTCTTTCAGCTTGGAAACAGCAACTTTCTTCCCCCATTTCAAAGTCTGTGCAAAGCTCTACACTTCTCTTAACACCTAAGAAATCTCCTCAGCACTAACAACTCCTCCCCCTTCCCAGATGGCATTTCTCTTTCTCAATACAACTACTACAGCAGCCATCTTGGGTAAGGGCAAGGTCCTTACATACTCCCCCCCAAAAAAAAAACTTGCTGTCCCCAGCAAGGGGTACAAGAGCAACACATCAATACATTTTCTTTAGCAAGTCTACTAACAAAATCACATATTCATCATGAGTCAAATTATGGTTAGGGTATACATCTTTCAAAACACATCGTACAGCAGATGTTAGAGCAGGCAACAAGGGTTCAACATTATAACCAGGGTTTCCTAGTGTATCATATGTCAATTTCTTTGGGGGATGTCTCTTTCTTGCTGGTCTTTTCTCTCTATAGGGACTTCTACTATCATAATGTATAGGGTTTGGAGATTCCCTATCTGGTATAGGACTATTAGGGAAGGATGGCATATCAGGTTCAGAGGTTGGGGCAACAGAGGAGGCATGCTCATCATTATAGGTTTCCCTTTGCAATGGAGATATCATGTCAGGGTCCGATTGAATTGATGAGTCTTCAAGTGGGATACTATATTCATTATTAATTGACATGCTTGGGCCTTGGTCCTCATGATATGTAACATCATGCTGGAATTGAGGTATAGGCAACAAATGATTCCGATGCCATGTCTTCACAACACCATTTTCATCTGCTATCTGAAAAACTGGAAGACCTGGCAATTGTCTGACTATTCTATAGATACTATTCCTCCATCTAGGAGCTAACTTGTGCTTGCCTGGTATCCCTAAATTCCGTAAAAGGACACGGTCTCCTGGTTGCAAATCCTGATGTTTTATTCTCTTGTCATATCGTTGTTTATTAGCCTCATTTAATCGAGCAGTAGCTTCTTCAACCAACTTATAAGCTGTTTGTAAACTCTCCTGCAATCGCCTGACATACTGATAGTGACTCTTATGAGAAACTCCATCTGATGACACCCCTAACTGGAGATCTATAGGTAGACTCGCTTCTCTCCCAAACATAAGGAAGTATGGTGAATAACCTGTGGAATCATGTCGGGTGCAGTTGTAGGCATGAACTAGTGCTTCTACTTGACGACTCCAAGTTCTCTTTTCAGACTCTGGCAGGGTCCCTAACATATTTAGCAAAGTTCTGTTAAACCTCTCAGGCAAAGCATCTCCTTCTGGATGATAGGGAGAAGTTCTTGTCTTCTTAATTCCCAAAACATTCATCATTTCTTTAATGAGACGACTCTCAAAGTCTCTACCTTGATCAGAATGCAGTTTCTTAGGAAGACCATAATGAATGAAAAACCTTTCCCAAAGAACTCTAGCCACTGTACTAGCCTTCTGGTCCTTTGTTGGGAAGGCTTGAGCATAACGGGTATAGTGATCTGTTACAATAAGAACATTTCCAATGCCACGAGGATCTGGCTCAATGCACAAAAAATCCATGCAAACAAGATCCATGGGGCCTTCACTTTTCAGATGACCCATAGAGGCAGCTCGAGTTGGAAGAGTTTTCCTCTGTACACATCTAAAACATTTATGAATGTAGTCTTCTACATATTCTCTCATCTTTGGCCAATAACATCTATCCTGCAGGAGGCCAAACGTTTTTTCTATCCCAAGATGTCCGTGCTGATCATGCAAGGATGACAGAACAAGTTTTCTTAGTTTGGCAGGTAACACCAATTGTCTTCGATCTGGATGATTGTGGTATTTAACTACTCGAAACAGAAGGCCATCTTGAATTTGAAACTTATCCCACTCTCTATTTAGTGGACCAGACAATTCCCTAGAATTCTCTTCAATAAGTGTGGGCTATCAGTTTGAACAGCTTTTCGAAGTAGTCCAATTAAAGGATCTTGTTCCTGTGCATTTATTAATTCTTCAGGAGGTATTCGAGACCATCTGGCTAATTCCACTACAGATGGTTTACAATAATATACAGGCAGAGCTTGTGGATGACATCCCAATGAATCTACTGCTCTCAAATCTGAAAAAACAGAGGTTTCGTCTTTGAAGACACTGGTTTGGCAGAATGCTCTCACACCAAGTGAAGGAATTTCTTCCCATTGAGAATCATCTGTTTGTTCTGGTAGTCCTGGTCGTCAGGACATTGCATCAGCCCCTATATTCTTAGGCCCTGGCATGTAACGTAACTTAAAAGTGTAATTTGATAGTGCAGCCAACCACCGATGACCAGTTGCATCCAACTTTGCTGTAGTCAAGATGTAGGTAAGTGGATTATTATCTGTTCAAACTTTAAATTCTACTCCATAAAGGTAATCGTGGAGTTTATCCACTACTGCCCATTTCAGAGCCAAGAACTCAAGCTTGTGGACTGGATAATTTTGTTCACTCTTAGACAAACTCCTACTTAGATAAACAACAGGTCTCAACCCTCCAGGGTACTCTTGGTGTAAAACTGCCCCCAAACCCACATAACTAGCATCTATATGTAGCACATAAGGTTTCTCGGGATCTGCATAGGCCAAGACAGGTGCCTCAGTTAAATTTTTCTTTAAATTCTCAAACGCTTTGGAGCACTCTGATGTCCACCGAGTTCCCAAAGGAGTTTTTGCATTTAGTGGCTTTTTAGGATCATCTTCACTATGTTTCAGCATGTCGTTTAGGGGTCGAGCTAACTGGGAGTATCCGTTCACAAATCTTAGATAGTATCCACAAAATCCAAGAAATGATCGAAGTTCACCAATGTTGTTAGGCTGTGGCCATGCGGTTACTGCTTCCACCTTAGCAGGGTCTGTAGACACCCCTTCTGCTGAGACCACATGACCTACATAGGTCACAGATGATTGCCCAAATCTACATTTCTCCGGACTTAACTGTAGGCCTACTTCGTGAAGACGATCCAATACTTTCAGCAACCTTGTCTCATGTTCTTCCAAAGTACTACCGAATACAATAAGGTCATCTAGATAGACAAGACACTCACGTCCATTCATATCTCCCACAGTACGTTCCATTAGCCTTTGGAATGTGGCTGGAGCTCCACAGATCCCTTCTGGCATCCGTGTAAACTGATAGAATCCTAGTGGACAAATAAAAGCTGTCTTCTCTTGGTCTTCTTCAGTCATCCCTACCTGAAAATAGCCGGATCTCAGATCCAGAACACTGAACCAGCGGCTGCCATTAAGACAATGTAAAATCTCTTCAATTCGAGGTAGGTCATATTGGTCAGGTATAGTTCTTCGATTGAGAGTCCGATAGTCAATGCACAAACGTATAGACCCATTCTTCTTTCTAACCACTACAATGGGTGAAGCCCATGGACTGCGAGAAGGAACAATTATTCCAGCTTTTTCCATCTCAGCCAAAACTGCACGAACATCCTCAACATCACGAGGAGGCAATCTCCTAGAGTGTTCCCTAAAAGGGGCAGAATCTGTTAGGCGAATGGTATGAAGCATATGTTTTGAACGTCCTACATCCATTTCTGCGGCAGAAAAAACTCCTGCACGGGCCTTCATAGCCTTCTGCAACCGCTCACATGCCTCCTTAGGCATTGTAGATCCTTCAAAGTTAAATTGTAGTTTTTCTGTTTCTGTTTTTGAGAGAGAGAAACATTTACGAATAGCCAATGATGAGTCTACTACTGGATAAAGATATCCCAAAGTCTGATTAAAATCAATACCAACAGGGTATGGAGCCAAATTTTGGACCTTAACACTTAGCCACTGTGGTGGAGGCCCATCCTTTCTTCTGTGTAAGATTTCAGGTACCAAAATCCAACCCTGCTTGGTTGCTTCTTCATCTGGCGTTTCAAGAATAAAACAGTCCTCTTTGGGTCTGCCGTCAGGGTACACCACCAAATCAGGTATATAAGGGATGCTTGTATGACGCAGTGCCTTCACCTATAGGGGACACCCTAGAATAATAGGGTGTGGGGTCCTATAAGATTTTAGTACAAAAAGAAAACAAGTAATAACCACACAAGAAATCTTCAAATAAAATGTTGCTTTGATTATTATAAAGTGTTTAACCAATAACATACAGTGCAACAAATACAAATAATAATATTAATCACAATATCTTCTTATGACATCAGTATACCTTTTTTTTAACTCAGAAGTCCTTCATGAGCTCATGAAATAATAACATAACTGTTGCTGTAAAATACTTTGAGGTGGTGCTGTACAATGCAATTTCATATACTAAATAGAATTTAGTTGAGGTAATTATCCCTTGCTGCTTGTGAACGAAGCTAGAGAGCGCTGCTTGTGATCGATGCAGTGCTCAAGAAAACTTCTCCTCAGAAATACTGAGTAACATAAGTCTCTACCTTATTACTGAATTTCAGCAATCCACTTGCCTTATACTGCAAAGTCAGTCACTCGTTTACTACAAACAGCTGCAGAAATCTCACAGTTATGCCCTTATGTAATGTAGCTTTATAAATCCAGTCAGTGTATTTGTATTCAGGCAGAATAACTTATAGGATATTCTCTGGGTTAACTCTTTAATATACATCACACTCAGTTACTTCCTTATGTAATGCAGCTGTGCAATCCATTTAGTGTATTTATGCAAACTGTTTAGGCAGAATAACTTCTAGAATATTCTCTGGGTTATCTCTTTAACATACAACAACTCTGCAGCACATCACACTCAGTTACTTCCTTATGTAATGCAGCTGTGCAATCCATTTAGTGTATTTATGCAACTGTTTAGGCAGAATAACTTCTAGAATATTCTCTGGGTTATCTCTTTAATATACAACTCTGCAGCACATCAGATATGACTAGTATATCTTTTCTCTTGCATTTAGTTAGCATGAAGTTATGGAGATGTTAAAACAGCAGATAATGGCTGACACTCACAGTACAAATAAAAGGTTCCAACTTCTGTCTGCAGCAGCCACACGTAGCAATGTCTGAACTGTCTCTGGAATCCATGCATTAGTCTGAATAACTTCTTTCAGCTTGGAAACAGCAACTTTCTTCCCCCATTTCAAAGTCTGTGCAAAGCTCCACACTTCTCTTAACACCTAAGAAATCTCCTCAGCACTAACAACTCCTCCCCCTTCCCAGATGGCATTTCTCTTCCTCAATACAACTACTACAGCAGCCATCTTGGGTAAGGGCAAGGTCCTTACATACATAACAGGAACTTAGAATGCATGCCTAAAGTACAACGTGTGTGGAAAATGACACAAAAAATGACTACCAAAAATTTTGACAAAGACTGGTGGTTGATTAGTGCATGGAAAGTGTTAAAATACCAGCATTTAAAATACCCTAGGATGTCTACGTTTCAAAAATATATGGTTTGATGGGGGTAAATTACATTGGCTGACTTCAGAAATGATCCAAATAGGACATGGGTGCATGATGACAGATGTGAAAATTCCAAGTTGAAAAACTGGAATGCACCCCCTAAAAATAAAGCCTTTTAGCCCCCAGAGAACCCAACACACCTATACATGGGTGGTATCACTGTACTCAGAAGATGTTGCTGAACACACAGTAACCCTTAACATTCTCAGTAAATGTATTCTTAAATTGCTATTTTGTAAAAAAAATCACAATTTTCTCTTTTCTTTCAAACTTTGGCATAAATTGGTGGTAAAATAGTTGTATGAAAAGAGTCAAAATACCTTAGTTTGTCTTCTTTTTAAAAAATATATACATGTGAAGGGTTATTCAGTGATTCCTGACAGATAGCAGTGTTCCAATGTAACTATCGCTAATTTTGAAAAAAAAAATGGTTTTGAAATAGCAAAGTGCTACTTGTACTTATTGCCCTATAACTTGCAAAAAAAGCAAAGAACATGTAAACATTGGGTATTTCTAAACTCAGGACAAAACTTAGAAACTATTTAGCATGGGTGTTTTTTGGTGGTTGTAGATGTGTAACAGATTTTGGGGGTCAAAGTTATCTTTAGAAAGTCCATTTAATGGCGAGAACAACGGTATATAATATGTGTGGGTACAGTAAATGAGTAAGAAGAAAATTACAGCTAAACACAAACACAGCAGAAATGTAAAAATAGTCCCAAATGGTCAGAAAATGTAAAAGTGCCCTGGTCACTAAGGGGTTAAACAATAACAATTTTAGTGTAGACTATCCCTTTAATAATACACACACTCAAACACCTAAGTCTTATAACAATGAACACACTGGCCTAGTTTTTCTAAAGGTTACCAACCATAGAGCCAAAAACACAATATAACTAGAAGGTCCATCACAAGATTCTAGACAGAAGACTCTTGCATAAAAAGCATTCTTAGTGCAAAGGAAAAGAAAGACAATTTCAGAATAATACAGTACTACTTTAAATTTTCTTAGACTTTATATTTTTTATTCTATTTTTTAAGTTTTTAACCCCTTAGCTGTAAGTAATGTGTAACAGTAGTTAGCAACTTCTCCAACAGACAGGGTTATTTATCAAAGTGTTCGAAGGGATCAATGTATTAAGCAACATATGCTTGGCAGAGATAAATCACTCTGAACATGTTAATTCAGGGTGGTTGACAGGCCCTTCTCTAAGAGAAGGGGGCGGCATTACGCACTCAAGTGAGTGATACATCCGGGCAGTGGCTGTACAGTGTCTGCTGCCTGTTTGATGTGATGCCGGGCAGACAGGTTCCCAAGTGAAAACCTTGTCCACACCATGTTAGTAAATGGGGCCCTATGCTTTCTTCTATAGAGCCCATGGGTTTAGGGTACATATCCCCATAAAACTGAAGGTAAACAGCACAGTGTATAGGATACACATCCAGGTTCCTGTGCATGCTGACACTGCAGTCACCTGGAAAAAAAGACTGCAGCATCTGAGACACAGTTTATTTTCCCAAGCAGGCTGGCATTGTGCGCTCCCCTAAAACACGAGAAGATGTTGGTGGTCCTTGACACCATCAAGCAGGAATTCATCTCCTCTGAAGGTGTCACCCTGTCGCACCACTGCTCCCTACAGTGCCTGGCTGGACATCAGTTAAAACTGACAGAGGAGAAGTTAAATTACAATCTCCCTACACATGTTGCGCAGTACTGTGCAACTTGCGTAGCTAGATTGTATTTTTATCTCCACCCACCCAGTGCACTGCTCAGAGGAAGATGCTTCCATTCTAAAGCCAGCAAAGGTTGGTATAGCCTTGGCTTGAATTACTGGAATAAAAGTATATATAAAAAAGAAAATCTTAAAAAAAATGTATTTTATACTTCATTTATTTTCTTCCCTTTACCTGTCTCTTTGTAGTAGTTTTCCTAATTCCTTCAGATGGACTTACATCACTGTTTGTATTCCTCTTCTCCATCTTCTTTTTTTTAATTAAATATTAATTATTTTTCATTATAATAATTTTATTCCACCTGAATTCCAGTAATTGCTATCCAGCAGATCAACCATATCCCACCAGTATTATAGTAATTGCCAGTAACATTAGTTGTAGTTAGCTTACATCCATATTGAGAGCTTTCTGATATAAACCTAATTTATTACTCCAATGTCGGTCCATGATCATAAGTAGTTTTGAATAATTCCTAACTGGGGAGGTAACTTGGAAGTCATGTGGTCCTTTTAAACATAATTCTTTTTTTCCCACTTTCTGCCTCTCTGTTTCCAGCTCAAACGTTAGCACTCACCCTTCATCTGTCATTTGGGAGTATTCTCTCAACTCTATCATTCAATTAGTTAATTCCAAAAAATAAGTCTTAAAAATGTGTAAATATATACATAATGTAAACTTAGCTATGGTTATACTAGTTATGTGTGTATGTATATGTGTGTGTGTGTATATATATATATATATATATATATATATATATATATATATATATATATATATATATAAACACATTATAGAGGTTTGTACCTTTCTTAAAAAAATTCCTGTTAGTGGTCCACTGGATTCAAAATTGTGAGTTTAGTTTTCCCTGAGGTCTGAAAGGTTGGCGACCCCTGCCACCCTGCCATAAAACAATGTATTAAGCATTTTAGACACAACTCCAAGTCCAGCAGGCTGATACTATGTAAACTTGTAAAGGAAAGGTCATCATTGTCTCATACATTTTGTAATGAAGCTATAACCTATACATATTATTATTTAAAATATTTTAGCTTGTGTCAGTTCCTTAAAGTTGAACCTAAATCATATCCTATTCTAAACAATGTATATGGCAAAATATGCTATAAAAAGTAAACTTTAGACCTTTTGTAGCTTTAGCATGCAGTGAGAATCCGCATATTGAAACAGAATACACTCAGAAGAGCAGGTTATTAAAGGGACATGAAACCCAAACATTTTCTTTCATGATTCAGATAGCAAGTACAATTTTAAAAAACTTTCCAATTTACTTCAATTATTTAATTTGCTTCCTTCTCTTGCTATCCTTTGCTGAAAGGTTTATCTAGGAAAGCTCAGGAGCAGCAAAGAACCTAGGTTCTAGCTGCTGGTTGGTGGCTGCATATATATATATACCGATTGTCAGTTGCTTACCCATGTGTTTAGTTAGAAACCTGTAGTGCTTTGCTGCTCCTTCAACAAATGATACCAAGAAAATGAAGCAAATTTGATAATAGACGTAAACTGGAAAGTTGTATGTTCTACCTAAATCATGAAATAATTTTTGGGGTTTCATTATTATTATTATTATTATTATTAATATTGTTTATTTGTAGAGCTCCAATAGATTCTGCAGCCCTAACATCCGTTTAAAGTTTCATTTTGACTTTACTCTCCCTTTAAAATTGATTACTCTAAACCTGTTCTGGTTTCAGTTAAATAGGAGATAGTTTTATATTTATTTAGTATAGACGCATACTTATAGGATCATGCATCTCTTATTTCAAAGAAATATACAAATACAAATTAATGGTTTTACCCCTTTAGCTGCCAGTAACAAGTGATTTTACCCCATTGTCTGCCCCTCATTACTTTCTGCTCCATACTGTAGTGCATATAGGCTGTGGCTATATTTTTTCCCCATAAGCACTTGCTAATTTACAATATTTAGTTCTTATTAAAAATGTTTAAGGAAAAAGTTGTCTCTTTATATGGCAATTAAAACGTGGTAGGGAGGGGCATATGAAGTGGGAGGGGCAGGGGAGGTGAGAGGAGCAAGGGGGTGGAAGGTGCACAGGAAATGGGAGGGGCAATGTGGTGGAGTTGTGGTGGAGATAGGGCAGAGGTAGGTAGGTGAAGCAAAGAGGGAGTGGGGGGCCCTGTCACACTTTTGCCCGGGGGCCCTGGTTGGTCTCAGCACGCCCCTGCTAATGGGTAATAAAGGGATTATCTCTTTTTTAAACAATACAATTCTGGAGAAGACTGTCCCTTTAAAGCAATCCACACCATAACTATTCAAGGTGATAATGTGAACTTAATTACACATTATGAACATCAAGATTTTTGAGATTGCAATAGGATACAAATAATTACATTCTAATAAAAATAATCCGGTGGGTATCACTTTAAATTCAGGCAATCTCGATAACTTATGTTTCAAGTCTATTTAACATAATTGCTTTCTCTGTGGTTCCTGTGAAAATGACCCTTTGCACAATGTGCTTCTCTACATGGATTTTCAGTAATTAAAAAGTTTCCCATTTGTAAATGTTCCAGCAATTTAACAAATGACCTTGCTAGATGTTAAATTACCTCAAATGTGTTATCTAGTTGTTCTTGGTCATTAGAAAAGAGACACATGAGTCTCAGTTCAAATGTAGATCAAGATAGGTTTATGTTTCCTGACTATAATATTGCAGGTTTATAAATAAATACGGTGTGTGGTGCAATAGATTTGTAAACAACAATGAAAACTATCACCCTTTTTCCTATTTTAAGATTGTGTATATTGCCCGTATAACAACATCATTTTCCAACAATGAAACCTCAGATGTAAATGACCGTTTGTTTTTTAGAATGATTTATTGTGCATTATATATGTGTGATAAAATAAACAATTCTGCTGTGAACTTGCACCTTCATAGTTAACCCTTTCAAATCAAGATTTATTTTCTTTTTTATGAATTTCTTATTTTAATGGGCCATAATACCCAAATGTTTAACCCCTTAACGACCGAGGACATGCAGGGTACGTCCTCAAAAAAAAGGCAGTTAATGCCTGAGGACGTACCCTGCACGTCCTCGGTGTGGAAAGCAGCTGGAAGCGATCCTGCTCGCTTCCAGCTGCTTTCCGGTTATTGCAGTGATGCCTCGATATCGAGGCATCCTGCAATAACCATTTTTAGCCATCCGGTGCAGAGAGAGCCACTCTGTGGCCCTCTCTGCACCGGACATTAACGGCTAAGTTCGTTGGTGGGTGGGAGCCGGTGTGGGAGGTGGGTGGCGGCCATCGATGGCCTTTGTGATGCGGAGGGGGGCGGGATCGTGGGCGGGGACGACCGGGGGGACGCGCACGGACGCGCGCACGTGCACGGGGAGGCCAGGCGGGCGCGTGCACGGGGAGGGAGCGGGTGGGAACCACTACGCTACAGAAATGTTTTAGTTAGAAGTGGGGATCAAAGGGGTAATTATATCTATTTGCTGATCGGTTTGGCTGGTGGGGTATTGGACTGTGGGGGGGAAGCTACACTACAGAAACAAATAAAAAAAATAAAATAAAAAAAAACATTTTTATTTGCAAACTGGGTACTGGCAGACAGCTGCCAGTACCCAAGATGGCCCCAATAAGGCAGAGGGGGAGGGTTAGGGAGCTATTTTGGGGGGATGAGGGAGGTTGGGGGCTAAGGGGGGACCCTACATAGCAGCATATGTAAATATGCTAAAAAAAATGTATTATTTTTTTTAAATACCTTTTATTTTAGTACTGGCAGACTTTCTGCCAGTACTTAAGATGGCGGGGACAATTGTGGGGTGGGGGAGGGAAGAGAGCTGTTTGGGAGGGATCAGGGGGTGGGATGTGTCAGGTGGGAGTCTGATCTCTTGATCTCTACACTAAAGCTAAAATTAACCCTGCAAGCTCCCTACAAACTACCTAATTAACCCCTTCACTGCTGGCCATAATACACATGTGATGCGCAGCAGCATTTAGCGGCCTTCTAATTACCAAAAAGCAACGCCAAAGCCATATATGTCTGCTATTTCTGAACAAAGGGGATCCCAGAGAAGCATTTAAAACCATTTGTGCCATAATTGCACAAGCTGTTTGTAAATAATTTTAGTGAGAAACCTAAAGTTTGAAAAAGTGAACAATTTTTTTTTATTTGATTGCTTTTGGCGGTGAAATGGTGGCATGAAATATACCAAAATGGGCCTAGATCAATACTTGGGGTTGTCTACTACACTACACTGAAGCTAAAATTAACCCTAGAAGCTCCCTACATGCTCCCTAATTAACCCATTCACTGCTGGGCATAATACACGTGTGGTGCGCAGTGGCATTTAGCAGCCTTCTAATTACCAAAAAGCAAAGCCAAAGCCATATATGTCTGCTATTTCTGAACAAAGGGGATCCCAGAGAAGCATTTACAACCATTTATTCCATAATTTCATGAGTTGTTTGTAAATAATTTCAGTGAGAAACCTAAAGTTTGTGAAAAAATTTGTGAAAAAGTAAAAAAAATTTTTTATTTGATCGCATTCGGCGGTGAAATGGTGGCATGAAATATACCAAAATGGGCCTAGATCAATACTTTGGGATGTCTTCTAAAAAAAAATATATACATGTCAATGGATATTCAGAGATTCCTGAAAGATATTAGTGTCCCAATGTAACTAGCACTAATTTTGAAAAAAAGTGGTTTGGAAATGGCAAAGTGCTACTTGTATTTATGGCCCTATAACTTGCAAAAAAAGCAAAGAACATGTAAACATTGGGTATTTCTAAACTCAGGACAAAATTTAGAAACTATTTAGCATGGGTGTTTTTTGGTGGTTGTAGATGTGTAACAGATTTTGGGGGTCAAAGTTAGAAAAAGTGTGTTTTTTTCCATTTTTTCCTCATATTTTATAATATTTTTTATAGTAAATTATAAGATATGATGAAAATAATGGTATATTTTGAAAGTCCATTTAATGGCGAGAAAAACGGTATATAATATGTGTGGGTACAGTAAATGAGTAAGAGGAAAATTACAGCTAAACACAAACACCGCAAAAATGTAAAAATAGCCTTGGTCCCAAACGGACAGAAAATGGAAAAGTGCTGTGGTCATTAAGGGGTTAAACACTTGA
Organism: Bombina bombina; assembly: GCF_027579735.1. Lineage (NCBI taxonomy): Eukaryota > Metazoa > Chordata > Amphibia > Anura > Bombinatoridae > Bombina > Bombina bombina. The sequence goes on from NC_069500.1 coordinate 339,547,274, forward strand.
AAGTGATGCAGCATAGCTGTAAAAAGCTGACTAGAAAATATCTCCTGAACATCTCTATGTAAAAAAGAAAGTTATTTTACCTCAAAAGTTCCTCAGTAGCCACCTCCCATTGTAAAGGATTTCTAAGCAGCATTTTAGTGTGTCTGTCCTGGGACAGCTGAAAGGATGAGCCTCGTGAACTCTCATATTATTTCACCAATCAGGTAAAGGAAGCTTGCTATGAAATCTCATGACAGTTAAGTCAAATCTCATGAGATCACAGTAAGAGTTCATGACCTCAGCACTGCTGATGCTGATTGGCTGCTGTTCATTTCTTCATTTTTTTTTTTATTTTTACCTGCAGCTGGGAGCAGGTGAAGTATAACTTTTTACACAGAACTTACTCTGCTGAGCTGAGGAGATTGTGAGGTAAAATATCTTCCTTTTTTACATAGAGATGCTCAGGTGATATTTTCCTGTCAGCTTTTTACAGTTATACTGCATCAGTTTCAAGTGATTTAGCATATGACTATTATGTCCCTTTAAATTGTCCTGAACCAGCCTTTAAAAAAATATTTCAATAACATCTACATTAAAAGGCATTCCAAAGCAAACTATTTTGCTGCATAGCTGTTTTTAATATTAAAAATGACACATTTTAAACACACATGGTCAGAGCAGAGGCACAACTAGAACTCACTGGGCACCAGGGCAAAGTCTGTGGCACGGCCCCCTTCATTTGAACAGCACCCCTTCTAAAGCATAGCAAATGAGCAATATATATATATATAATATACAGATTTACGCAAACACATACACACACATGATCGCATACATATACACATATATACACACGTACACATACACACACGAATATAAACATATACATGCACACATACACACACAAACAAATGGAAATACGCACAAATACACAAATACATGCACACACAAAAACACATACATACATAGACACACAAAAAAAATGCACACAACCACATACACTAGAGGGAATGGATGCACAGCCCAGTAAACACAGCACCAAGAAAAGCACCATTGAAATCTGCTTGCTTTCTGTGCAGAGCTTTCTTTCTTTTGTGACCAGTTGTGGTTAGAAAAACTTCAGTCCCCATAAAGAAGCTGCTCTGAAATTTGATTCTGCTTGAGCAACAGGGTGCCCCCTAAAAGGACGGACCCAGTAGCAGTGGAGACCCCAAGACCCTTGCAGTTATGCCTCTGCACATGGTGCCGATATCAAGAGCATATTCAACCTCTGAATGGTGAGTATGCACTATACATGCATTTCATTGATAGGCAAGTGGGCGTGTAGTGAACCCATACCAATCAGAAGCTTGGAAAGCTGCTAAAGCAACAGTTTGTGTGTGTTCAAGGGTTATTAACAAGTGCTTAATTGCTCTGTCTATAGAGTCATGTTAAGCATGAAATACGTATAGCACTAAACTCCTGTTTAAAGTATTTTAAAGTCACTCAGTTTGTGGCTTCACAAGTACATTTTTCCAATCTTTCTCCACTAAGAGCTTCTTGTTTTGGACTGTGTTTAAATTGTGCAAGATTATGGTAGTGCATTTATAAGCAGAAACTACAGGGGAATCATAACAGATTCCCTTTTAAACAAAGTAGTAAACACAAAATACAAAGAACTTGTTCTGAGAATTACACATATAGCAGAATGTACCAGCAATTCATTAAACGTTTGCATTTAAAGTCATAATTTTAAACAAATGTTTACTATCTCTTTACACTTATCAGAAGTGTTGTAATTAAATATTCAATGACAGATTAGCCTCATAGTTTAAAGGAACAGTAAACATGTATACAATAAATTAACATTACATTGGCGTTATGCACTCTTCATGAATGCTAAAGTTGGTATAAACAAAACTTTCATCTATTAAGTTTGCCTTATAAAGTTAATTTTGCGATCCCCCAAGTTACCCCTCACCCAATAGACAGTGTTCTATTTGCTCTGGTGTGCAAGGTAGAAGGAATGAACGGAGCATGCACAGCCCCCCTCCAGCAAAAAGCCAGGGGTAGAGTGCATGCACATAAGCATGCCTAAAACACGGTCTGTGGAGTGGGCAGTATTTATTCTCACTAGATAAACTCACTGGGAAAAAAGTCAGTCAATCACAGTGTTTTTTTCTATATTGTTGCCAACATTGAGGTAAAGACAGCATGATACAAAAACGAGAGCGAGTAAGAAACATTTATCAGTCCGTCATGCCCAGGGATTTAGTTACTATTTGACTTCTTTGGTAAAAGCATGTTTTTCATGCTGCCATTGTTCCCATATCTGGATCTGTTGCAGATTGAAAGCTTACATTTTATCTACTCAACACAAAAAAATGGTTACGATGAAAATTGACAATGTCAGAAATCAGCCATTTGCAGAAATATATTTAGTCAAACCAAACTGAGTGAAGAGTCAATTTTGTTTGCCATTCAGCAATGGCGTCCTCCCCCTTAATTCACTAAACCTGTTTTGATTATTTTGAACACAATATACAGTTATATAATTAAAGCAAAATGACTATTCAGAACCAGACTTTTCAGGGCCAGCATATTGGAATTGAAAGAAAGGAAAAGCTTGGAAACCAACCAAAGTATTTAGCTAACAAAACGTATCCACAAGCTTTGCTCTCCACTTGAAGTTTTGGCTGGAAATTTCTCAATTAACCTATGCAACCTCCTATGGTGGCTGCACTAGATTATGTTATTCTTCCGTTTTTATCATAATAATATACAGTGGCTTTGAGGGAACATTGCACGTCTATGAAACAATGAAGGCACAGTGAGAAATCTATCTCATTTTTTCAGTCATAACAAGTGCCGTGGGCATAAAAAGCACAGGAAAAAGAGCGAAATGTTCTAGTAGAGTTTTTACAAACTAATCTATGAGGCCTGTTTATCTTCTCGCTGCATGGTGATATATTATAGTCTGCAACAGAGGGTACAGGATTAGCTGTTGATATTAAAGTGATATTTAAGGGGTTTTTTTTTATAAATACATAGCGTATATCAGCAATTAAAGGGATAGGAAAGTAAAAATTGAACTAGCATGATTCATATAGAGCATGCAATTTTAAGACACTTTTAAATTCACTTCTGTTTTCAAATGTGCTTCGTTCTCTTACTATCCCTTGTTAAAAATGAATATGCACATATCATACACCAGTGGGAGCTGCTTCTAATTGGTGCCTGCACACTTTTTTCTCTTGTGATTGGCTAACTAGATGTGTTCAGCAAGCTGCCAGTAGTGTGATGATGTTCCTACAGCAATGGATAACAAGAGAATGAAGCAAATTTGAGAATAGTAATTATAATTGTATGTTCTATTTGAATAATAAAATACATTTTTTGGGTTTACTATCCCTTTAAGTATTTCACAGCTGAATAACTGAAATACATTTTAAAATAATTTAATGCTTTTGATTTAATGACCCAATTTAAAAGATTGTGCAAAAGAAGAGCAGTTCAGGGATATAACTCTTATAATGCATATTCCTAATCTTATATTGCTGTGGCAAATTAGGGACAAGTGTAAATGAGCTTGTATTACAGGTTCACTTATATTTTCTACGTACTTTACTATGGTGTAAGTGAATTATTGGTTGGTCAGCTAGACAAGGCCTTACAAAAGACATCCAAAGAATCCCAATCTGGGTGACGCCAGAAGCCTCTTAAACCTTACGCGTTTCGAAGGGGTATAAATGAATAAAATTCCCTTCTTCATCAGAGGTATGCCTCACCCAGATTGAGATTCTTTTGATATCTTTAGTAAGGCTGATTTACTTCATGTATTTTAGCTGTTAGGAGGCTTTCACTGCTTGATACATACCTCATAGTGCTGAGGTTTTAAAGTGCGAGTTGTATAGCCCTCCTGTTTTAATCTGTTTTATATTTTAATAAACGGTTTAACGCTATGAGCTTTTTCTGGTTTGTGCTTTTGTTTTTCCCTGTCTGCTAAGATGACTGCCTAATACGGAGGGGAGACCATGGAGTGTGGAACTCTGAATTTGAAAGTTTCTGAAGCTACAAGCCTGGGAATCATAAGATTTTCACATACACAGACATCCTGATCCATATTCTGGGAGGTGCCAGACTGATACAATCTTCTTACCTCATATCGATTGAGGGTTTTGAAAGTAAGTACACTTCCAGCCACATAGAGATCTGATCCAAAAGCTGGTGGATGTTAGAGACCTTACGCCCACCTTCCATTTGAGGATGCCCCACATATGCTCAATAGGGTTTAGGTCTCGAGACATACTTGGCCAGTCGATCACCTTTACCCTCAGCTACTTTAGCAAGGCAGTGGTTGTCTTGGAGGTTGTGTTTGGGGTAATTATCATGTTGGAATACTGCCCTGTGTCCCAGTCTCCAAACGGAGGGGATCTTGTTCTGCTTCAGTATGTCACAGTACATGTTGGCATTCATGGTTCCCTCAATGAACTGTAGCTCACCAGTGACGGCAGCACTCATGCAGGCCCAGACCATGACACTCCCACCACCATGCTTGACTGTAGGCAAGACATACTTGTCTTTGTACTCCTCATCTGGTTGCCGCCACACACCCATGACACCATCTGAACCAAATAAGTTTATCTTGGTCTCATCAGACCACAGGACATGGTTCTAGTAATCCATGTCATTAGTGTGCTTGTCTACAGAAAATTGTTTGCAGGCTTTCTTGTGCATAATCTTTAGAAGAGGCTTCCTACTGGGACAACAGCCATGCAGACCAATTTGATGCAGTGTGTGACGTATGGTCTGAGCACTGACAGGCTGACCCCCCACCCCTTCAACCTTTGCAGCAATGCTGGCTGAACTCATACGTTTATTTCCCAAAGACAACCTCAGGATATGACGCTGAGCACGTACACTCAACTTCTTTGGTTGACCATGGCTTGTTCTGAGTGGAACCTGTCCTGTGAAACAGCTGTATGGTCTTGCCCACCATACTGCAGCTCAGTTTCAGGGTCTTGGCAATCTGTGTATGTATGTATGTCTGTCTCTCTATGTTAAAGCCCTTTGCAGGCCTTTTTTCTTCTTCTGAAAACTCACTTGAGACATCATATAATTTTTTGAATATAATTTTTTGAATGTAATTTTTTGTAACTTTTTTTTTACTAAAAAGTGTTATTATGAGTGCAACTGTACTTTTAACTGTATTTTTGATGTGTTTTGTGTAACTTGTTTGACTTGCGTAACAATTAACCAGCGATGTGAAGTTGCGCTATCCTAGTGCATGTTAAATTCAACTGCGCTCAAGCGAATGCATTTACTTTTAACTTGCAATATGCTTGCGACTTTCGATTTGTGCAAAAATCCGCAATAAATCCCTTTTCGCTTGAAAGTAACAGCGCACCACTCATAATCTAGGCTTAGGTAAGATAAGAAGCAGAGTTAAGATTAGAGTTAGAGCAGTAAAATAATAAATAATAAATAAAAAATGGAGATAACCCTAAATGTACTGCGAAAATTAGTTTTCCTGCCTCTACTAGTGAGCTGAATAGGGGAGTTCCATGGGAATAGCTGAAGGTTTTCCTCCATTTTCCCTTTGCAGATCTTGCAGCTTTATCTTACAAACTGAAAGGTGGCGATATTGTGTCAAAATGCTCAAAACACTTATTACCTCAATTGAAAAATATATGCATTGGAAAATAGAGGTGATTTGCACTGTTATACACTGAAAGCAGAGTAATCTGATTTGTATTGGCTACAGTATTTAAATTTTAAAGGGTGCCTCCTGCTCCCTGCTAACTGCTATCTCCCCAGCTAGCTTCATTACTTTATATAGGAAACATCTCACAACTTGTAGGGGCAGCCCTCCCCCTTTTGTTTTTGTTTAAAACCAATCCCTAAAAGCAGTCCCCATGCAAATGTTAGTATGGTTTTTCCCATCTTATTTGGCAAATGTTAAATAATTGGGCCCTCAGGTTTTAGGATATTTGTTTATGGAGTTAGTCTATAGGAGCTACTTTTAAAATCCACCACAATAGTTGCTGTAAGTTGAAATAACAGTGATTACAAAGTAAAAAGGCAGAGCATGTTTTGAGAGAGTAAAGTGCATGTTTAAAGAGTTTTTTAGGGTTGCTTTGGCCTATGCTTAGTAATAACCTCTTTAGTCACTCCATTCTCTCCGGTTACTATAATTCTTCTTTTGTTTCCTGGAGCCCTAAGCATTAATAGAGGAGAGGTTTGTCTTTAAAGCTGCATAAAATGATATAGGAACTATACTAATTTGAGACTCACTGGAGACTGTTAATATTGTCTACAGATTTCAGTTTTATTTGAAGCATGATAAAAACAAGCAACACGACAGGGAGAATTGATCAGGAAGGTTTAGAGAGTTAGTGTGGCTGTCAGAATATTGTGAATGAGGTATCTGTGTCACATAACAGATTATGAAACAGATATATTACTAAATAATTTTCAGTATTTTTAACTGGTATTTTCCTGCCAATAAATCGATAACTCATTACACTATAAAAATGTGTTTCAATGAGTCTCTAAGTTGTGTCTCTTTTGTCCCTCTTAAAAATCTTTCAGCCACTTAAGATAAACCAACATGACAGACTGAAGCAGATGGAACTACATTTTAGTCACTGTGATCGCTTGGGAAATGGATGTTATTTTATATCATTCTGGAATAAAATAACTTGGTTCTAATGAAGCTATGAAGAAACCACATTAAACACAATTAAGCCACTAAGTTGCTCCTGTGATGATGATACATTATTCATTGTACTGATGAAGTCATTCATATGATTTTTGCATATGAACAATTGAATCTGATTAGAAAGGCACTGGAAGCTTCACATTAGCATCCTTTTGAGAAGACGTTGATTTAATGGATACAGAATTGGAGATATCCTGCTGCTTAACAATCAAAATGATGGAGTGTCTAATTTTGGAGGATTGGCATTACAAATTAAATGGTTCCCTCTTGAAATAAAAAAAAATATAATATATATCTCTATCTATCTATCTATCTATCTATCTATCTATCTATCTATCTACCTATCTACCTATCTATTTACACACACGTATACACACACGGGACTAAAACTAAATAACTACATCTACTGCAACTAGCTTGACATCTGTTCAGCTAACAATTAGTAATAAAGCAACAGGTCTAAAAGTTTAAATGAAAAAAATGTCACAGCTGTGCCAATGTTATTTTATTTAATTTATAAAAAAAAAACCTTTTTGGCTATTATTTTGCCTGATGAGGAGATTTTATGTTTTCTATATTTACTGTGCATAGTGTTACCACATAGACAGTATTAATGTAGGTAAATGTAGATAATAATAAAGAGTAAATATATAAAAGGGTCCACTTGTGGTGAAACATCTTCTAAGTGTGTTGGAATCTAATTCTCTAATTTCAAACAAACTGGGAAACTGTATAATTATTTAAGCATGATAGGTTAACAGATGTTCCAAGCAAGGTGTTACCTACAACTGTGGAAGTCCCACCTGTCCATCTTTACAAGATTACCCCCCCCCCCCCATGTGCCTCATTTTCACATGTTAGAGAGGGTTGTTCCTAGTCCTCAAAATTAGACACACAAAAGGTTTATAACCAATGTACCCTTTTAATTTTTTTTGAGCAATGTATGCAAAAATGTGGTCCGTGCAATTCCCTGGAGGGAATAACTACCGCCCCCACTGGCAAGGTAGTAATGCAAATGGAAGCCATTTCAACCACTGCCTGACCACAGCTCCCATCTTACACCAGCCTTCTTTCATGTTTGGGGGGTGGTAGGCAACAATGGATGCTAGGCAGGGGAAGTTCTAAACCTTAAAATTGGCTGGAGAGAATTAAGATGTCCAAAAACGTATCAATGAATACAGGTAACAGCCTGCTGTAAACTACCAGAGTAGTATTTTAGCTGTTTACCTTATACACCAAATATATCCACAGAAACCCGACCAGAACCAAATCTAGCCCAGCTATATGCCCACAGATCCTAGGTAAGACCCTTGGTTCCCTGCACCTGCCTAATTCCAGCTGTAGTTTCAAAAAACAATAAAACATCTTCATGCCATAAACATGTAAACAGACTACATTCTTCACACATAACCTATGTACTCCTTTATATTGTCTAGAGGCCACAACAGACCTTAAAACAATGCATATCACTTGGGGCACCTTTATCACAGTGTTTATCCAACAACACTGTCTCTGGACTGTCTCAGAGTGCACAGGACTGGTAGACTCCTTGTATGGTATTAAAGACTGGCTACACAAAAAGATACAGTGCATTATGGTATTTCTGGTTGCTCTCTCTCTGTATTATATCCTGACTTGAAGGACTATAAAGCCTCTGGGATAGGTGAGCACATGTTAGCAGGTCCAGCTCCCAAGTAAGCTGTGTGTTGAAAATGTAAAGGGTGTTTGCAGAAAAACAGGGGTGTTCATGTTAATATCATGAGAAGCTTCCTAGTTAGATGCAGCTATGCAAAATTAACAACAATAAGTGGAAATCTCCCTGTTCAGGTCATGCTGCAAGTTCTGAGTAAGAAAGCTCACTAGTGATAATGTTTTTTAGATGGCAGCCAATGCATATGGTAAAGGATAACCTATGGACATGGAATTCTGAAAAAGAGGGAGATCAAGAAAGGGTTCAGATCTCTAGAATTATCTTATAAAACTTAGGTGCAGGGGCTTAAGCTGGAAATAAGTTTGAAAAGTAAAAACAGAAGGATAATATAATTAACATTCTGTTCTCTCTCTTATGGATGTTCATGGATTTTTGAACATTGTGCTGTCACAAGAGTCATTGGAAATATGATACATTTGTAAATGGGGCTAGTGTGTAAAAAAAAATAGCTGTTGCGTTTTTTTCATTTTCATCCTTTTTTGCAGCTGAACTGTGTTGTGTATTTGTCAGATACTGCAAGTAGTACTGTGTGTAGCCCTTAGCTTATCCTCTCTTTGTCATATTTGTTGTATCCCAATACAAAATGAGTAGAATATTCACCCCTGAGAACACAAGCTTGCAACATTTAAACTCAAAAAAACCAGAGGGGACTTCATATGCTGTTACTCACTAATAAACATAACGTTTTTAAAACTAAAGGTGAATACACGTTAATACAGAACAGTACTGCATACTGGTTTGTATTTGCTTCAGACAGGGTGTTATGTCATGTTATGTATCACAGAAACTCATACATTTGTAAGGGAAACAGCTATTTTAGAGCTGGCAGGACAGAATGTTTGGAGCAAAGATTGTGTATTTAAGTATGCTGTAGATAAGAAAACGCAAACTAGACAAAGAGTTGGAGATTCATCTGCTGTACGAGCCGACAAACAGATTAATTTGTCGGCTCCATCATTCCTACCATTTGCCACCAAATATAAAAAGGGCAGGAAATGAGCTGTATAATTTTGGCAAATCAGCTCATTTGTTTGTAAAGATGTACATGGGGTCCAACTATTGATGTGTCCATGTCTCCTGTTCAATCTTGCAATAGTATTACTGACTGATGTTTAGGGAAAGTCCATCAGACATTAAATGTTGTTTTAGTAGTACAGGCTTATCCAATCAAGTCTGAACTTGTCATAGGGAGGTGAGAGACTAAGGGATGTTCAGCCATTTTCAATCACTTTGACTAAAAAAATGGTCAGATGCAAATTGTAAAGTCTAGAGAGGTCAAGGTAGGCTGCAACAACTCAATGAGTTATAGGGTACATCTCAATCCTTTAGACCAGCTTATTAAAGGGACAGTCTACAATATAATTTTTATTGTTTTAGATTTGCATAACCAACATGGTTATATTAATATTCTTTTTACCTCTGTGATTACCTTGTATCTAAGCATCTTCTGACAGCCCCTAATGACATGACATGATTTATTATCTATTGACTTGCATTTAGTACTGTGTTGTGCTAAATCTTAAATATCTCCCCGGGCATGAACACATTGTTATCTATGTCACCCACATCAACTAGCAGTATCCTGTTGTGAAAAGCAAATACAAAAGCATGTGATAAAAGGCTATCTATAGTGACTTAGAAACAGTCAGAAATTTAGAGGTTTAAATGCTATAAACATTGACCCAGATTACGAGTTTTGCGTTAGAGGCTATGCGATGCTAATGAGCAGTTTTCACTCACCGCTCACTTACCTACAGGTGGTATTGGTATTACGAGTTTTCAGAAACCCGTCGTTAAAAGACAAGAAGTGACCGTTGAGCAAAATTTTGCTCATTACCGCACTCCAATACCAGCGCTGCTTAAGTCAGTGGTGAGCTGGTGTAACGTGCTCGTGCACGATTTCCCAATAGGAATCAACGGGGAGAGCCAGCTGAAAAAAAGTCTAACACCTGCCAAAAAGCACCATAAAATTCCTTAACGCAGCCCCATTGATTCCTATGGGGAAATAAAATTTATGTTTACACCCTAACATGAACCCCAAGTCTAAACACCCCTAATCTTAATCTGCCGCCCCCGACATCGCCGACACCTACATTATAATTATTAAACCCTAATCTGCAGCTCCGGACACCGCCGCCACCTACATTATACTTTATGAACCCCTAATCGGCTGCCCCCAACATCACCGACACCTACATTATATTTATTCACCCCTAATCTGCCGCCCCCAATGTCGCCGCCTCCTACCTACACTTATTAAGCCCTAATTTGCCACCCCCAACGTCACTGCCACTATAATAAACATATTAACCCCTAAACCGCCACACTCCCGCCTCGCAAACATTAGTTAAATATTATTAACCCCTAATCTGCAGGCCCTAACATCGCTGCCACCTACCTACATTTATTAACCCCTAATCTGCCGCCCCCAACGTCGCCGCCACTATATTAAAGTTATTAACGTCTAAACCTAAGTCTAACCCTAAACCTAACACCCCCTAACTTAAATATAATTTAAATAAGTCTAAATAAATATCCATATCATCAACTAAATTATTCCTATTTAAAACTAAATACTTACCTATAAAATAAACCCTAAGCTAGCTACAATATAACTAATAGTTACATTATAGCTATCTTAGGGTTTATTTTTATTTTACAGGCAAGTTTGTATTTATTTTAACTAGGTAGAATAGTTACTAAATAGTTATTAACTATTTAATAAACTACCTAAAATAAATACAAAAGTACCTGTAAAATAAAACCTAACCTAAGTTACACTAACACCTAACACTACACTATAATTAAATAAATTAACTAAATTAAATACAATTAAATCAATTAAATTACATTAGCTAAAGTACAAAAAAGCAAAACACTAAATTACAGAAATTAATAAACAAATTACAGAAATTTAAACTAATTACACCTAATCTAATAGCCCTATTAAAATAAAAAAGCCCCCCAAAAAGAAAAAAGAAAACCCTAGCCTAAACTAAACTACCAATAGCCCTTAAAAGGACCTTTTGTGGGGCATTGCCCCAAAGTAATCAGCTCTTTTACCTGTAAAAAAAAATACAAACAACCTCCCCAACAGTAAAACCCACCACCCACACAACCAACCCCCCAAATAAAATACTATCTAAAAAAACCTAAGCTCCCGATTGCCCTAAAAAGGGCATTTGGATGGGCATTTAGCTCTTTTGCAAGACCAAACCCCTAATCTAAAAAACTAAAACCCACCCAATACACCCTTAAAAAAAACCTAACACTAACCCCCAGAAGATCGACTTACCGGGAGACGTCTTCATCCAAGCCGGGCGAAGTGGTCCTCCAGACGGGCAGAAGTCTTCATCCAAGCCGGGCAGAAGTGGTCCTCCAGACGGGCAGAAGTCTTCATCCAGACGGCATCTTCTATCTTCATCCATCCGGCGCGGAGCGGCTCCATCTTCAAGACATCCGACGAGGAGCATCCTCTTCTTCCGACAACTAAAACAGAATGAAGGTACCTTTAAGTGACGTCATCCAAGATGGCATCCCTTAGATTCCAATTGGCTGATAGAATTCTATCAGCCAATCGGAATTAAGGTAGAAAAAATCCTGTTCCAATCAGTCAATAGAATGCGAGCTCAATCCTATTGGCTGATTGCATCAGCCAATAGGATTAAAGTTCAATCCTATTGGCTGATTGCATCAGCCAATATGATTTTTTCTACCTTAATTCCGATTGGCTGATAGAATTCTATCAGCCAATCGGAATCTAAGGGACGCCATCTTGGATGACGTCACTTAAAGGTACCTTCATTCTGTTTTAGTCGTCGGAAGAAGAGGATGCTCTGTCTTGAAGATGGAGCCGCTCCGCACCGGATGGATGAAGACAGAAGATGCCGTCTGGATGAAGACTTCTGCCCGTCTGGAGGACCACTTCTGCCTGGCTTGGATGAAGACTTCTGCCCGTATGGAGGACCACTTCGCCCGGCTTGGATGAAGACGTCTCCCGGTAAGTGTTAGTTTTTTTTAAGGATGTATTGGGTGTGTTTATTTTTTAGATTAGGGGTTTGGGCTTGCAAAAGAGCTAACTGCCCTTTTAAGGGCAATGCCCATCCAAATGCCCTTTTTAGGGCAATGGGGAGCTTAGGTTTTTTTAGCTAGTATTTTATTTGGGGGGTTGGTTGTGCGGGTGGTGGGTTTTACTGTTGGGGTGGTTGTTTGTATTTTTTTTTTACAGGTAAAAGAGCTGATTACTTTGGGACAATGCCCCGCAAAAGGCCCTTTTAAGGGCTATTGGTAGTTTAGTTTAGGCTAGGGGTTTTTTTTTATTGGGGGGGGGCTTTTTTTATTTTAATAGGGCTATTAGATTAGGTGTAATTAGTTTAAATTTCTGTAATTTGTTTATTATTTTCTGTAATTTAGTGTTTTGGGGTTTTTTTTGCACGTTAGCTAATTTAATTTAAGTTAATATATTTAATTGTATTTAATTTAGTTAATTTATTTAATTATAGTATAGTGTTAGGTGTTAGTGTAACTTAGGTTAGGCTTTATTTTACAGGTACTTTTGTATTTATTTTAGATAGGTAGTTATTAAAAAGTTAATAACTATTTAATAACTATTCTACCTAGTTAAAATAAATACAAACTTGCCTGTAAAATAAAAATAAACCCTAAGCTAGCTACAATGTAACTATTAGTTATATTGTAGCTATCTTAGGGTTTATTTTATAGGTAAGTATTTAGTTTTAAATAGGAATAATTTAGTTAATGATAGGAATATTTATTTAGATTTATTTAAATTATATTTAAGTTAGGGGGTGTTAGGTTTAGGGTTAGACTTAGTTTTAGGGGTTAATAACTTTAATATAGTGGCGGCGACGTTGGGGGCGGCAGATTAGGGGTTAATAAATGTAGGTAGGTGGAGGCAATGTTAGGGCCGGCAGATTAGAGGTTAATAATATTTAACTAATGTTTGCGAGGCGGAGTGTGGCGGTTTAGGGGTTAATATGTTTATTATAGTGGTGGCGACGTTGGGGACGGCAGATTACGGGTTAATAAGTGTAGGTAGGTGGCGGCGACAATGGGGGTGGCAGATTAGGGGTTAATAAATATAATGTAGGTGTCTGCGATGTTTGGGTCAGCAGATTAGGGGTTCATACATATAATGTATGTGGCGGCGTTGTCCGGAGCGGCAGATTAGGGGTTAAACTTTTTATTTTAGTATTTGCGATGCGGGAGGGCCTCGGTTTAGGGGTTAATAGGTAGTTTATGGGTGTTAGTCTACTTTTTAGCACTTTAGTTATGAGTTTTATGTTACGGCGTTGTACCATAAAACTTATAACTACTGACTTAAATGCGTTAGGACTCTTGACAGGGTAGGGTGTACCACTCACTTTTTGGCCTCCCAGGACAGACTGGTAATACCGGCGCTATGGAAGTCCCATAGAAAAAAGACTTTACAAAGTTTACATAAATCGTTTTGCGGTAAGGCCAAAGAAGTGTGCGGTGACACTAAACTTTCAAGACTCGTAATACCAGCGGGCGTAAAAAAGCAGCGTTAGGACCTCTTAACACTGCTTTCTTACCCTAACACACAACTCGTAATCTAGCCGTATATTAATATATCAATGTTGGTTGTGCAAAGCTGGGGAATGGTTAGAAAAGGCATTATCTCTCTTTTTAAAGAATAACAATTTTAGTGTAGACTGTCCCTTTAAGGGCCAGATTACAAGTGGAACGCTATTTAACGCTCCTGCTCAAGTGTGAACTGCGCTATAAGTAAGCTTTTTGAGCTTTTATTATTAGTTGAAAGTAAGCTGTTTTTAATCATTTTAAAAGGTGGATCTAAAAGGTGGCCATATTTTTACATTTTGATTTTTGTTTTTAATTTTTTTCTGTTTATGCATGCATTGTCATTGAAAGAACTTTTATTATATAGACATACTCCTTATTAAATAATTTTTTGTATTTGAAACATTTGTTGCCATTTCTTATTTGTCACTTCTTACATTAACTATCAGAAGTAGGATTATCAGATTCTTTCGGCTAGATTACGAGTTTTGCGATATGAGCGGCTCGGTACTAACTTGCAAGTTATTTCCACCGCTCACCTCCCTATAGCGCTGCTATTACAGGTTTTCAAAAACCCGGCGTCAGCAGGCAATATAGCAGCGTTGAGCTCCATTGAGCTCCATACAGCACTCAAATACCAGTGCTGCTTTGAGCTGGTTTTACGTGCTTGTGCACGATTTCCCCATAGACATCAATGGGGAGAGCCAGCTAAAAAAAAGCCTAACACCTGCAATAAAGGAGCGTAAATCTCCGTAACGCAGCCCCATTGATGCCTATAGGGAAAGAAAAGTTATGTTTACACCTAACATCCTAACATAAACTCCGAGTCTAAACACCCCTAATCTGCCACCCCCGACATCGCCGACACCTACATTACACTTACTAACCTCTAATCTGTCGCCCCGACAACGCCGACACCTACATTACAGTTATTAACCCCTAATCTGCCGCCCCCGACATCGCCGACACCTACATTATACTTAGTAACCACTAATCTGCCGCCCCAACATCGCCGCCACCTACCTACACTTATTAACCCCTAATCGTCCGCCGCCAACGTCGCTGCCACTATACTAAAGTTATTAACCCCTAAACCTAACCCTAAGTCTAACCCTAACACCCACTTGAACATTATTAAAATAAATCTAAATAAAAATTACAATTAATACCTAAATAATTCCTATTTAAAACTAAATAAATACCTGTAACATAAACCCTAAGCTAGCTACAATATAACTAATATTTACATTGTATCTATCTTAGGTTTTATGTTTATCTCACAGGCAAGTTTGTATTTATTTTAACTAGGTAGACTAGTTAGTAAATAGTTATTAACTATTTACTAACTACCTAGCTAAAATAAATACAAATTTACCTGTAAAATAAAATCTAACCTGTCTTACACTAACACCTAACCTTACACTACAATTAAATAAATTACATTAATTAAATACAATCAACTAAATTACAAAAACAAACAAACACTAAATTACACAAAATAAAAAATAAATGATCAAATATTTAAACTAATTACACCTAATCTAATAGCCATATCAAAATAAAAAAGCCCCCCTAGCCTAAACTAAACTGCCAATAGCCCTTAAAAGGGCCTTTTGCGGGGCATTGCCCCAAAGAAATCAGCTCTTTTACCTGTAAAAAAAATACACACAACCCCCCAACAGTAAAACCCACCACCCACACAACCAAACCCCCTAAATAAAATCCTATCTAAAAAACCTAAGCTCCCCATTGCCCTGAAAAGGGCATTTAGATGGGCATTGCCCTTAAAAGGGCATTTAGCTCTTTTTCAGTCCAAAGCCTAAGCTAAAAATAAAACCCACCTAATAAACCCTTAAAGAAACCTAACCCCCGAAGATCCACTTACAGTTTTTGAAAACCGGATATCCATCCTCAACGAAGCCGGGAGAAGTCTTCATCCAAGTGGCAAGAAGTCCTCAATGAAGCCGGGAGAAGTCTTCATCCAAGTGGAAAGAAGTGGTCCTCCAGGTGGGCAGAAGTCTTCATCCAGACGGCATCTTCTATCTTCATCCTTCCGACGTGGAGCGGCTCCATCGTCAAGACATCCGGCGAGGAGCATCCTCTTCATACGGTCCTAGCCGTACACTGAAGTTCCTTTAAATTACGTCATCCAAGATGGCGTCCCTTGAATTCCGATTGGCTGATAGAATTCTTGCAATAAGCCAATAGGAGTGAGCTTCAATCCTATTGGCTGATCCAATCAGCTAATAGGATTGAGCTTGCATTCTATTGGCTGTTCCAATCATTTAGTGTTTGTGATGCATGAGGGCCTCGGTTTAGGGGTTAATAGGTAGTTTATGGGTGTTAGTGTACTTTTAAGCACTTTAGTTATGAGTTCTATGTTACGGCTTTGTAACCTAAAAGCCATAACTAGTGACTTTCAGTTTACGGTACGGATCTTGTAGTTATGGGCTGTACCGCTCACTTTTTGGCCGGACAGGCAAACTCGTAATACCAGCGCCATTGAAAAAGGACTTTTTGAAAGTTGCGGTAGTTACGTTGCGTTACGGACAAAAAAGTGTGTGGTACAGATATATCTGCAAAACTCGTAATAACAGAGGTAGTGAAAAAGCAGCGTTATGAAGCTTTTTCACTCAAAACGCAAAACTCGTAATCTAGCCGTTTGTAAATTACATGTTTATTTAGGAACTGTTGTTTCAGATTCTTTGTAAATTTCCTGCTTATTTAGGAACTGTTGTAACTGTTACAATTTTAATACCTACGATCAGAATAAGAACAGACTAAGGGGCCTATTTAACAAAGGTCTGTCGAACCTGATCCGACAGTATGGATCAGGTCCGACAGACCTCGCTGAAAGCGGAGAGCAATACGCTCTCCGTATTCAGCATTGCACCAACAGCTCTTGTGAGCTGCTGGTGCAACGCTGCCCCCTGCAGATTTGCGGCCAGTCGACCGCCAGCAGGGGGTGTCAATCAACCCGATCGTACTCGATCGGGTTGAATTGCGGCGATGTCTGTCCGCCTGCTCAGAGCTGCTTCATAACTGGTGTTTCTGGCGAGAAACACAGGCCTTCAAGCTCCATTCGGAGCTTGCTAAATGGGCCTCTAAGTCTGTGGTAACAACATACATCTCCTATTTAGATTACCCCTAGCCTAGTGCGCTCTTTTCTTTTTTCAAATATTCACATTTACACCTATATATATTTATATACACATACATACATGAATATCTATTTAGAAATACATAGAACATATTGCGGCCCATTTATCAAGCTCCAAATGGAGCTTGAGCGCCAGAAACAGCAGTTATGAAGCAGCGGACTAAAGACCGCTGCTCCATAACCCTGTCTGCCTACTCTGAGCAGGCAGACAGAGATCGCCACAATTCAATCCGATCGAGTACGATTGGGTTGATTGACACCTCCCTGCTAGCGGCCGATTCTGCAGGGGACGACGTTGCACCAGCAGCTCACAAGAACTGCTGGTTCAATGCTGAATACAGAGAGTGTATTGCTCTCCGCATTCAGCGAGGTCTGTCGGACCTGATCCGCACTGTCGGATCAGGTCCATCGGACCTTTGTTAAATAGGCCTCACTGTGTGAAATATACTTTTATATGTTTTCATCTAGGGCTCCAATGCACTTATATATACGTTTATAAATGTATGTATGTATGTATATATATATATATAAAAAATGTATATATACACACATATAAATACATGTGTACACACATAGAAACAGATATACATACACACATATTTACAGTTATAATCAAAATTATTCAACCCCCATTGCAAATCAGGTTTATTGTCAAAATTTACAGCACACCTGGTGCAACTAAAGAAGCCCTTGATTCAGGGATTGAATAATTTTGAGACTGAAGAATTCATTAAAAGTTGCATTTTCAGTTTAATTTGGGGAAACCACTTGAAGCATTCATTGTGTTGAGCTATTCCAATTGCTTTTCTTTGATTTGTTCATTGCAAACAGCTGAAAATCTGTAAATTTTGACATTAAACCTGATTTGCAGTGGGGGTTGAATAATTTTGATTACAACTGTACATATTTACATATGTATGTACAGTATCTGTATATTAAAGCCCTTTGCCTGACTTCTTTTTATCTAACACTTGAGACCTCATATCTGAGTTTTAATAACTTTTGTGCTATATTTTTTAATAATTGTTTTCAGATGGTGTTATTACTGGTTATTGGTGTTGTTACTGTACTTTTACTTTCAACTTGTAATAAAAGCGGAAAACCTGACGAACACAGACACAAGTAATATACCCCTTGTCACTTGCGCGTAACTGTTAGCGTTCCACTGGTAATCTGGCCCTAAATGATTTAACTACAAAAATCCCCATAGACTTTAACCTCTTCACCCAATAGGACATATATATACGTTGTGCGGTACTTTATACTGTATATATACTTTGTTGCTTTAGGAGGCTCCAGCACTCTCGGCTGTTAAGTTACAGCCAAGATCTGGAGCTCCTGAAGCTTCAAGCATCTGCCTTATATGGAGCCGGAACGTGATCAGTGCTCCGGCTTCATATGAAGGAAGATGCCTGATCGTTACAGATGGTGACACTGTGTGTGTCACCGTCTGTAACAATCATTGCTGGTGCCGGTGGGAGATGAAGGCGGGTGGGTGGTCCAGCAGGGGAGGCGGGAGGAAGAGAGTGGGAGGACCCTACCTACGGAAAAAATAAACATAAAGGGACTGGGCAGCTATAGAACATAAAAGGGGATCTGGGGTGTGAGGGTCCCTTAACAAACAGATTGCGAGTGGGGGTGAGGTGGGGGACATTATGCTACAGAAAGGGAGCTAAAAATAATAATAATAATTTTAAAAAAAAGCATTTTGAAAAAAATGCAGTTTTTAGGTACTGGCAGACAGCTGCCAGTACCTATGATGGTGGATGATAGGGGGAAGGTTTAGAGAGCTGTTTGGGGAAGGGGGTCAGGGAGGTTGGGGGGTAAGGGGGAATCCTACACTGCAGAAAATATAAAAATGTCTAAAAAAATATTTGATTAAAAAAAAGAAAGGCAAGGCTTATTTTTTCATACTGGCAGACTGTCTGCCAGTACCTAAGATGAGGGTTGCCAGTAGGGATGGGCGAATGTTTCTAAAAATTTGAAAGTTAAAACGAATTTTTATACATTTGTTCGTTCAAAACGAATTTTGAATGTTTATATAACATTCTAACATTCTATTTTCGAATTTTCGTTTTCGAATTTTTCAATGAAATTCGAAAATATTCGTTAGAATAATAGAATGTTTAGCTATGTATTCATTCAATTTCTAAATGTAATATTCGAATTCGAATGTGACATTCAAATTCAAAATAGTATTTCTAGTCTACCACTGTGTTCAATAAATGTAATATTCGAATTTGAATGCTACATTCAAATGTCACATTCGAATTTGAAATAGTATTTCTAGTCTAATACTGTGTTTTAAATGTAATATTCGAATTCGAATATGACATTCAAATTCGAATGTCACATTCGAATTCAAAATAGTATTTCTAGTCTAATACTGTGTTTTTTAAATGTAATATTCGAATTCGAATGTGACATTCAAATTCGAAATAGTATTTCTAGTTTACAACAGTGTTTAATAAATGTGATATTCGATTCAAATGTGATATTCGATTTGAATGTGATATTCGATTTGAATGTGACATTCAAATTCGAAATAGTATTTCTAGTCTAATACTGTGTTTTATAAATGTAATATTCAAATTAGAATGTGATATTCGATTCGAATGTGACATTCGAAATAGTGTTTCTAGTCTACAATTGTGTTTTATAAATGTAATATTCGAATTCGAAAGTAACATTCGAATTCAAATGTGACATTCGAAAACTGTAAATAACATTCGAAAATCGAATTTTTAAGAATATTCGTTCTTAACATTCTATTATGTAAATCGAATTTCTACAATAACATTCGATCTAACATTCGAATTCGAATATAAACACATCGCTCATCCCTAGTTGCCAGTGGGGGGGGGGGGGGGGGGGGGAGAGAGCTGTTTGGGAGGGATCAGGGGTAGGAAGTGTTAGGTGGGAGGCTAATCACTACACTAAATCTTAAATTAACCTTTTAAGATACCAAATTAGCCCCTTCACTGTCGGGATTAATAGAAGTGTGGTGCGCAGCTGCAATTAGTGGCCTTCTAATTACCAAAAAGAAATGGCAAAGCCATATATGTCTGAACAAAGGAGATCCCAGAGAAACTTTTACAAACATTTTTTCCATGATTGCACAAGCTGTATGTAAATAATTTCTGTGAGAAACCCAAAGTTTGTGAAAAAAGTACCAATTTTCTTTATTTGATGACATTTGGCGGTGAAATGGTGGCATGAAATATACCAAAATGGGCCTAGATCAATACCTTGGGTTGGCTACTTTAAAAATATATATAGATTTGATAGGTAAATAAAAACAACAACATTTCTGTTTCAATGGAGTGATAGCAAAAATGCTAAAAATGCTCTGGTATTTTGGGCAAGTTTTTGTCTGGAAGTCCCGGTAGTGAAAGGGTTAATGGTGAAATTTTGTAGAACAATTATTAGATAAACTTTTATAAAGCACAATGTTAACAAAAAAACATGGTATTTAACAACAAAAGTCAGTAAAATAAATAATTAATACAAATTATAAAGTTGCTTTATGTTTCGTTCAAATTTATGGAGTGTTAAATTGTTTTTAATATTATATTGGTTTGTGATCAGATGAATAAAATATGACATTTCCTATTCTGTTGCATCCTATTAAGCCTTCTTTTAACACAATGACAATCCACAACACACAAGGGCAAGTTTATCAAATATTGTTTTTCCATATAAATAGTTGCAGAAAGAAATTCCCACAACTCCAAAATAGACACAAAGATTTCAAACCTCCAGGACTTCTGTTACTCTCATTGTCCATGTTGCTGGAAGGAGAGTCCCTGCCTTCTAGATCGGCGCCTGCATATTCACCACCACTTGGAGCCATTCTTGCTTCTGGCTGCTTGCGAGCAGGAGGGGGGTAATTTCCTCTTCCAGAAGGAGCTTCGTTTGATTCCATGCCTGGAAGTATACAAGCTTTGTTTTTTTAGAATTATTACACAAATAGCTTTCTTGTCTTGGAAGATAAGAGTAACAGAATATTTGATTACATAGATTTGACATCAATCAATCAACAAATGTACAGTAATAATCTATTTAATTACACTGCTGAGATATAGAGATAAATCCATTGTTTATTATGATTCTGAATCCCTCTGGCATCAAAATGATTTATATCTGAGCATATAAAAACTTGATGCATGGACCAAGGTTATCTGGCATAGTCTTAGTGATGTTCCTAATCTAAACATTTAAGGTGGTATTTCTCAACTTTAGCCCTTAAGACAAAACATTTTTTTTTGCTTTTAACAATAATTACGTGAGCAAGATATTTGCGCTCCATGTGCAATTGTATTACAAGTTTAGCGCAATCCATTTGCATTTCTGGGAAGCTTTGCGCTCAAGAGAGCATGCTTCCATAGGCTCCAATGGAAACCTTGTGCAGCAAAGGGGTGAGTCGTGCAGTCATGGGAAGCAAATTGAAATATATATGTATATGAATATATACATATATATTTATCTGTTTATATGTGTATATACATATATTAACACATAAATATATGTATATAAGCATATACATATATATATTTATAGGAATACCACAGTCCCCATAGACCCCAATTTAAAGGCACTTTTCAGTGCCGTTTTTTTTCTAACACCCGCTTACTTTAACCCCTAAAAACTGCTTCATGCTGGTTTTTTTTAATAAAAAAAGTAAAGTTGCTACAATATTTATTTTAAGAAAATGAACCTTATCATTTATTTTCGGGACATATGGGGACACAAGTAGAAAATGAATCAGAGATCTGATCTAATAATTAATAACTTAATTTTCGTAGTGCTAATTGCTACCACAAGCTCACAGTAGCAATAATCAGTCACTTGTAATTTGCATTTATTATTATTATTAGCGGTTATTTGTAGAGCACCAACAGATTCCGCAGCGCTATAAACATAGGCAGAATACAAGGAAACATTTATATAGATCAGACAGGTAGAGGACCCTTCAAAGAGTCGCACTGTTGTAGTCAACTCTAAAGAAGGTGATCTATAAACAGCATGGCTCTTAGGCTTACATGCTAAGGGGGTTCAAGGGGATAGCAATGGAGGAGAGGCAACGGTATAAAGAAAGGTTAGGGTAGGTTGTATGCATTCCTGAGCACTAGAGTCTTTAGGGAGCGCTTGAAGATTTCAAAACTAGGGGAGAGGTTTGTGGAGAGAGGCAGAGAGTACCACAAGATGGGAGCCAGTCTGAAGAAGTCCTGTAAGCGGGAGTGTGAGGAGGTAACAAGAGAGGAGGAGAGTAGAAGGTCATGAGCAGAGCAAAGGGGACGGGAGGGAGAGTATCTGGAGACAAAGACTGAGATATAGGGGGGGAGCAGTGCAGTTGTATGTCAGAGTGAGAATTTTGTGTTTAATCCTGGAGGCAAGAGGAAGCCAGTGAAGGGATTGGCAGAGAGGTGCAGCAGATGAAGAGCGACGTGTAAGGAAGATGGGCCTGGCATAGGCATTCATTATGGATTGTAAAGGAGCTAGGTGGCAGCTGGGGAGACCAGAGAGGACAACTGAGGTAATTGAGGCGGCAAAGGATGAGAGAGTGGATTAAAATCTTAGTTGTGTCTTGTGTAAGGAAATGTCTAATTTTAGAGATGTTTTTAAGGTGGAAGTGGCAGGATTTAGCCAAGGACTGAATGTGAGGAGTGAAAGAAAGATCTGAGTCAAGTGTGACCCCAAGACATGATGATAATGATGGAGTTGTCAACAGTTATAGAGAGATTGGGGGTGGAGATTTTGGAAGAAGGAGGGCAAATAAGGAGCTCAGTTTTGGAGAGATTTAGCTTGAGGTAGTGAGTGGACATCCAGGAAGAGATGTGAGAAAGACAGTTAGTGACACAGGTTAGTAAGGAAGGAGCTAGGTCTGGTGCAGAGAAGTAGATTTGGGTGTCGTCGGCATACAATCTATATTGGAACCCGTGGGACTTTATTAGGGAACCTAATGTGTAGATTGAGAAGAGAAGGGGACCGAGGACAAAGCCTTGCGGTACCCCAACAGAAAGTGGTGACGGGGCAGAGGAGGCCCCAGAGAAGGCTACACTAAAGGTACCATTTGACAAGTAGGGAGGGTATCTGTATTTTCACTTAATGCCTTAGGGTCCGATGATCTAAAGCTCTCTGGGCTGGCGAGGTTATTAAAGAATGCTCGGCAGTACTTCAATTTCCCCATTACCCCAGTACTTCAATTTCCCCAACATCATACAAAGTGAATAATTGAACTATTCACATAAATAAGCAGGGAAAAGTTGTATTGTTAAGGTGCATAAAAAATTGTAACCAAATTGTATTTTATTAAAAACATAAAATTTGTATGTAATTTACACAGGAATAAAACTATGCACAAAATACAAAGCGTAATTGTTGTTTTTTCGGAAAAAGTGGCTGAACATGGCCGTTCCATGGGCATATGTAAAATTGTTTCTCTAAATTGTTGTCAACTAAAATGGCAAGCTTTTCTCTAAACACTCAAAATACTTATAACCCTAATAGACAAACACATGCATATGAATGCTATACGCAGAAAGCAGTGTAATGTGATTTATATTGGCTGCAGGATTTCATTTTTAATGTGCGCCACCCTTGCTCACTGCTAACTTCACTTTACGGAGTGAAATGTCACTTTACAGTGAGATCCATTACTTTTAATAGGAGACATCTCGCCACTCGCAGGGACTGCCTGTTTTTTCAATAATTCTGCCAGGACTGCTCTTGCGAAGTTCGGTGAGAAAAACTAAGGCCTAGATTTGGAGTTCGGCGGTAGCCGTCAAAACCAGCGTTAGAGGCTCCTAACGCTGGTTTTGGCCGCCCGCTGGTATTTGGAGTCAGTGATTAAAGGGTCTAACGCTCACTTTTCAGCCGCGACTTTTCCATACCGCAGATCCCCCTACGCCATTTGCGTAGCCTATCTTTTCAATGGGATCTTTCTAACGCTGGTATTTAGAGTCGTTTCTGAAGTGAGCGTTAGAGCTCTAACGACAAGATTCCAGCCGCCTGAAAATAGCAGGAGTTAAGAGCTTTCTGGCTAACGCCGGTTCATAAAGCTCTTAACTACTGTACCCTAAAGTACACTAACACCCATAAACTACCTATGTACCCCTAAACCGAGCTCCCCCCACATCGCCGCCACTCGATTAAGATTTTTAACCCCTAATCTGCCGACCGCCACCTACGTTATACTTATGTACCCCTAATCTGCTGCCCCTAACCCCGCCGACCCCTGTATTACATTTATTAACCCCTAACCTGCCCCCCACAACGTCGCCGCCAGCTACTTAAAATAATTAACCCCTAATCTTCCGACCGCAAAGCGCCGCCACCTACGTTATCCCTATGTACCCCTAATCTGCTACCCCTAACACCGCCGACCCCTATATTATATTTATTAACCCCTAATCTGCCCCCCTCAACGTCGCCGACACCTGCCTACACTTATTAACCCCTAATCTGCCGAGCGGACCTGAGCGCTACTATAATAAAGTTATTAACCCCTAATCCGCATCACTAACCCTATCATACATAGTATTAACCCCTAATCTGCCCTCCCTAACATCGCCGACAGCTACCTTCAATTATTAACCCCTAATCTGCCGAGCGGACCTCACCGCTATTCTAATAAATGTATTAACCCCTAAAGCTAAGTCTAACCCTAACACTAACACCCCCCTAAGTTAAATATAATTTACATCTAACGAAATAAATTAACTCTTATTAAATAAATTATTCCTATTTAAAGCTAAATACTTACCTGTAAAATAAATCCTAATATAGCTACAATATAAATTATAATTATATTATAGCTATTTTAGGATTAATATTTATTTTACAGGCAACTTTGTAATTATTTTAACCAGGTACAATAACTATTAAATAGTTAAGAACTATTTAATAGTTACCTAGTTAAAATAATAACAAATTTACCTGTAAAATAAATCCTAACCTAAGATATAATTAAACCTAACACTACCCTATCAATAAAATAATTAAATAAACTACCTACAATTACCTACAATTAACCTAACACTACACTATCAATAAATTAATTAAACACAATTCCTACAAATAAATACAATTAAATAAACTAGCTAAAGTACAAAAAATAAAAAAGAACTAAGTTACAGAAAATAAAAAAATATTTACAAACATAAGAAAAATATTACAACAATTTTAAACTAATTACACCTACTCTAAGCCCCCTAATAAAATAACAAAGCCCCCCAAAATAAAAAATTCCCTACCCTATTCTAAATTAAAAAAGTTACAAGCTCTTTTACCTTACCAGCCCTGAACAGGGCCCTTTGCGGGGCATGCCCCAAGAATTTCAGCTCTTTTGCCTGTAAAAAAAAACATACAATACCCCCCCCCCCAACATTACAACCCACCACCCACATACCCCTAATCTAACCCAAACCCCCCTTAAATAAACCTAACACTAAGCCCCTGAAGATCTTCCTACCTTGTCTTCACCATCCAGGTATCACCGATCCGTCCTGGCTCCAAGATCTTCATCCAACCCAAGCGGGGGTTGGCGATCCATAATCCGGTCCAGAAGAGGCTCCAAAGTCTTCCTCCTATCCGGCAAGAAGAGGACATCCGGACCGGCAAACATCTTCTCCAAGCGGCATCTTCGATCTTCTTCCATCCGGAGCGAAGCGGCAGGATCCTGAAGACATCCAGCGCGGAACATCCATCCGGACCGACGACTGAACGACGAATGACTGTTCCTTTAAGGGACGTCATCCAAGATGGCGTCCCTCGAATTCCGATTGGCTGATAGGATTCTATCAGCCAATCGGAATTAAGGTAGGAATTTTCTGATTGGCTGATGGAATCAGCCAATCAGAATCTAGTTCAATCCGATTGGCCGATCCAATCAGCCAATCAGATTGAGCTCGCATTCTATTGGCTGATCGGAACAGCCAATAGAATGCGAGCTCAATCTGATTGGCTGATTGGATCAGCCAATCGGATTGAACTTGATTCTGATTGGCTGATTCCATCAGCCAATCAGAAAATTCCTACCTTAATTCCGATTGGCTGATAGAATCCTATCAGCCAATCGGAATTCGAGGGACGCCATCTTGGATGACGTCCCTTAAAGGAACAGTCATTCGTCGTTCAGTCGTCGGTCCGGATGGATGTTCCGCGCTGGATGTCTTCAGGATCCTGCCGCTTCGCTCCGTATGGAAGAAGATCGAAGATGCCGCTTGGAGAAGATGTTTGCCGGTCCGGATGTCCTCTTCTTGCCGGATAGGAGGAAGACTTTGGAGCCTCTTCTGGACCGGATTATGGATCGCCAACCCCCACTTGGGTTGGATGAAGATCTTGGAGCCAGGACGGATCGGTGATACCTGGATGGTGAAGACAAGGTAGGAAGATCTTCAGGGGCTTAGTGTTAGGTTTATTTAAGGGGGGTTTGGGTTAGATTAGGGGTATGTGGGTGGTGGGTTGTAATGTTGGGGGGGGGTATTGTATGTTTTTTTTTACAGGCAAAAGAGCTGAAATTCTTGGGGCATGCCCCGCAAAGGGCCCTGTTCAGGGCTGGTAAGGTAAAAGAGCTTGTAACTTTTTTAATTTAGAATAGGGTAGGGAATTTTTTATTTTGGGGGGCTTTGTTATTTTATTAGGGGGCTTAGAGTAGGTGTAATTAGTTTAAAATTGTTGTAATATTTTTCTTATGTTTGTAAATATTTTTTTATTTTCTGTAACTTAGTTCTTTTTTATTTTTTGTACTTTAGCTAGTTTATTTAATTGTATTTATTTGTAGGAATTGTGTTTAATTAATTTATTGATAGTGTAGTGTTAGGTTAATTGTAGGTAATTGTAGGTAGTTTATTTAATTATTTTATTGATAGGGTAGTGTTAGGTTTATTTGTAACTTAGGTTAGGATTTATTTTACAGGTAAATTTGTTATTATTTTAACTAGGTAACTATTAAATAGTTCTTAACTATTTAATAGCTATTGTACCTGGTTAAAATAATTACAAAGTTGCCTGTAAAATAAATATTAATCCTAAAATAGCTATAATATAATTATAATTTATATTGTAGCTATATTAGAATTTATTTTACAGGTAAGTATTTAGCTTTAAATAGGAATAAGTTATTTAATAAGAGTTAATTTATTTCGTTAGATAAATATTATATTTAACTTAGGGGGGTGTTAGTGTTAGGGTTAGACTTAGCTTTAGGGGTTAATCCATTTATTAGAATAGCGGTGAGCTCCGATCGGAAGATTAGGGGTTAATAATTGAAGTTAGGTGTCGGCGATGTTAGGGAGGGCAGATTAGGGGTTAATACTATTTATGATATGGTTAGTGAGGCGGATTAGGGGTTAATAACTTTATTATAGTAGCGCTCAGGTCCGCTCGGCAGATTAGGGGTTAATAAGTGTAGGCAGGTGTCGGCGACGTTGTGGGGGGCAGGTTAGGGGTTAATAAATATAATATAGGGGTCGGCGGTGTTAGGGGTAGCAGATTAGGGGTACATAGGGAGAACGTAGGTTGCGGCGGTTTACGGAGCGGCAGATTAGGGGTTAAAAAAAATATGCAGGGGTCAGCGATAGCGGGGGCGGCAGATTAGGGGTTAATAAGTGTAAGGGTAGGGGTGTTTAGACTCGGGGTACATGTTAGGGTGTTAGGTGCAGACGTAGGAAGTGTTTCCCCATAGGAAACAATGGGGCTGCGTTAGGAGCTGAACGCTGCTTTTTTGCAGGTGTTAGGTTTTTTTTAGCTCAAACAGCCCCATTGTTTTCTATGGGAGAATCGTGCACGAGCACGTTTTTGAGGCCGGCCGCGTCCGTAAGCAACTCTGGTATCGAGAGTTGCATTTGCGGTAAAAATGCTCTACGCTCCTTTTTTGGAGCCTAACGCAGCATTTGTTTGAACTCTCGATACCAGAGTTAATTTTATGGTGCGGCCAGAAAAAAGCCCGCGGAGCGTTAACAGCCCTTTTACCGCCGAACTCCAAATCTAGGCCTAAGTCTGAAATTGCAGGTTTAGATAATCTGGCCCCCTGTAAAAAAAACATGATACTTGGTGCACTTCAAAATCATCAAAGTCAAATGCTATCCATGGAGACAGCACCCATCCACCTGGGGCTCAGATTCATCAGGGACTGCCAATCCCAGTATACACAATGAAAAACAATGGAAAACAATGAAAAGCAATGGAAAACAATAAAAAACAATGGAAAACACAATGGAAAACAATGAAAAACAATGGAGGCTGGATTCCATTGGTTTTCAAAATCATCTTAGCACATTCACCATCTGTCTTCCTTTAAATCTGTCTAGCATGACTGTTCCAGCATTCTGCCACAGCTGTATATTAAAAAACAATTTTAAAGTAAAAATGCTTAAACAAAATTTAAATAAAAACAATCAATCATATATCCCCCTGGCTATTTAGAGAACAAAATAATAATACTGGTTTTCAATGTGCATGCCAATCAACAACAGTAGAAAACTAAGCACATTGATACAATCCAGCAATGAGTGATGAATCCCACAATAAAGAACAGAGAATATCAGTTTGTTAAAGTCAGGAATTAAACATGAAAAGAAGAAGTGTAACTGGGGCTGTCTAAAGTTTAAACACCGCACAGCAATTTAGAGTGCTATGTATCCCCTTTCCTAGTAGAAAGTACCCTACATACTATGATAGTGCTAGTTATGATTAGCTTGTTTGTTAGTTATGTGACACAGCAGTGAGCCAGCACATCAAAGAAAAGCTAAAGTCACCATGACATTAATCTTTTCATCTAAAATCCAGAAATGCTTTCAGGTTGTACAGAGAAGAAAACAGGTCATATCTCATAATGACTTTGATCAGACATATATCATTGTCATTGTATGACTTTTGCAGACACAATAGATTTCTTTTATGATGACCCAAAATCAAAATGAGGTAAAATAAATGATCATGGTATTTAATGCCAGAAACCATCATCAAATGCCATGCATTTAACTCATTCATGCATGTATGTATTTATGAAAATGTAATAATGTGTATACAAAGTGTAAGGACTATGCTATATGCACTACTCTTATACAAAGTAATAGTTAATTAAGCAGTTAAATAAGAAAAGTTTCAGATGAAGAAGGGGGGACTTTTAAAGTTTTGCCTCTCTAATCAAACATTAAACTAATAACCCCTCAGCAATGAATGACTCCATATGCAGCTTTGATCAGTCTCTGGGGTACCCTGTGTCTGTGAAAGCTAGGAGAAGAAAGGTGCTCAAGACAGATGGTTACATTTTTGTTATATGAATGCAGTTTTGTTATGAGGCAGGATTTATTGGGAAGGGAGGGTTATGTAAAATAAGACAACGTGATATGAAACCCACAAAGGTTCTTCTGTGATTCTTTCTTGAAGAGATACCTAGGTAGGGTTCTGGAGCACTATATGGCAGGAAATAGTGCTGCCATCGACTGCTCTTGCAAATGGATGACATTTTTGCAAAATGGATGCCCTACAGTGCTTTAAACATGTGCTTACCTCCATGCTTTTCAACAATAGATATCAAAAGAACAAAGAAAATCAGATAATAGAAGTAGTTTATACAGTTGTTTAAAATTGCATGCCCTATATTATTCTTGAGAGAAAAAATTAGGGTTTCATGTCCCTAATATTAATATTTCTGATTTTGTATTCTATGTACTGTATTGAATTTTTGGCTAATAAGTATTATACAAGTAAGGTTAGGGCTCAAATTTTACATTTGTAAAGTTTTTTTGAGTATTTGCAGAATTGAACCACATATATTTAGGGAAATTGATAGGTTTATCAAGAGTATCCATGATGTGCTGCAGTGGAGTCAGCTCCAAATGGAATGGACAATAAGCAAAAGTTACAGGGACAGTAAAGTCAAAATTAGACATTCATGATTTAGACAGAGAATACAATTTTAAACAGCTTTCCAATTTACTTCTATTATTTTAATTTTCTTCCTTCTCTTGTTATTCTTTGCTGAAAGGTTTATCTAGGTAAGCTCAGGAGCAGCAAAGAACCTAGGTTCTAGCTGCTGATTGGTGGCTGCATATATACCGATTGTCATTGGCTCACCTATGTGTTCAGTTAGAAACCAGTAGCGCATTACTGCTCCTTCAACAAATGATACCAAGAGAATAAAACAAATTTGACAATAGAAGAAAACTGGAAAGTTGTTTAAAATTGTATGTTCTGCCTAAATCATGAAAGTATTTTTTGGGGTTTCATGTCCCTTTAACACATTTTAAATATGGCCCATAAATGAAAGTAATATAGTAAAATAAAACCAGATCATTTATACTCACCATCTTATGCATTGTGTTTGATAGAAAGAGGAGCTGGTCCAAAAGTGGGATCCTTAGCGAGTTGGGACGCAACAGATTTATCACAGGGTGCACAGCGTTTCATTAACACTTATAATGCCAATCCAAAATGGGCACCAAAAGGAAAATACTCACAGAGCATAGATGTCAACAATAGGACAGTTTAATAAAACACAGGATCACAGCTCCTTTGTATAAAATGTATAGCAGTAAAGGCTTTATTCATTAAATCTGTGGCATCAATTAGAGGCGTTCCAAGTCACTAAGGATCCCCCTCTTTCTATCAAACACAATTCATAAGACGGTTATGGCAGGGACGTCAGCAGTCATTTGACAGAGGAGTACTTTTCTTACCATATAGTTTTTATGCTTATAGAGTTTTTATCATTTGTAATTTATACTCACCACCTGATTCCTGGTCTGGCTGCGTTGTAACTTCCACTTGACCTTCAACATATAAAGCAAAATCATTTTTAAAAATATTTTCCTTTGGGAACATAATACCAAGTATATTGTACTAACAGTTCTCAAAACTTCAAAACAATCTATAAATTCTGATCTTTTACAGTAGTAATGCATTGTAAGCAGTATTTAAAAAGATATCTTCCTAAATAACGATGTGTGAAGTATCATAAGTACAGGTGATAATCCATGTCTGCTATGCATTTAAAAGAACATTTTCTAAACCTAAGAAATAATTTCTATATGAATATTTAGTGGTCTGAAAGATGGTCTTTAAAGGAATAATCAAGTCAAAACTAAACTTTCAAGATTCAGATAGGGCATGCAATTTAAAAAAAACTTTCCAAATTACTTAGTTTTCTTGGTATTCTTTTTTGAAAACTAAACTTGGGTAGGTTCAAACTGATTTCTAAACTGTTAAAAACTGTTGAAGACGGTGCTAGTTCATGTGTGCTATATATATATATATATATATATATATATATATATATATATATATATAACATTGTGCTCACTCCCATGGAGTTATTTATGAGTCAGCGCTGTTTGGCTAAAATGCATGTCTATCAAAAGAACTGAAATAAGGAGACAGTCTGCCGAGGCTTATCTATCTATCTATCTATCTATCTATCTATCTATTTAAACAATAAAAATTCTGGAGTAGACTGTCTGTTTAAGTAACATTTTGTAAACCTGAGAAATAATTTCTAAAAGAATATTTAGTGGTCTGAAAGAATATAATTTGTATTATTAAAGAAAAGTATGTTTTGGAAAGCTTTACTTTGCCGTTCATTATTTCCCCGCACCTGCCAACTTTAACCCCTCATAACTGCTTTTTGCAGTTTAAAAAATAAAAAATAAAATACTTTTTTTCTTTAATATAAAAAAGAATATTCTTTATTTTGGGGGCAATTGGGGGATATTTTGAAGATTAACCAGAGGTCTGACCTCTGGTTAATTTTCTAAGCGCTAATTGCTACAGCAAGCTCGCAGTAGCAATAACTAGCCATTTGTAATGGCTGGTTATTTATCGTGCGCCCGTAGATGGGTGACTTTGCCCATTTATGGGCACGCGATTAATAAGCAACTTCACTTGTAATCTAAGTGTAATGTTTTTAATGTATGCCTTTTTGGGCATCTTCTGTTCATATGTTACTAAACACAATAATTTGTTGTTTTTTTGTTTTAAGAATGAAAAATTAACAATATTGCCCAAGTCACATTTTTAAACTATGAAACTAAAATGTTATGATTTGCTCATTTGCGATTACAAATACATGTCTGGATATTTTTTTTAAAGGGTATAAAACTATGAAATTGTTAATTGCACTTCATGAACTCACATTAATAGTTATGCAAAAAACTTAATTCATAGATATTAGAAAGCCATCAATAATAAATAAATTAGCCATCATATTTTACTTCTGAATTGACCGTATATAATTTGCTTTTACATGTAAAAGACAGTACATAGCAAAATCTAGTTAAACACTTGAAAATCAAACAAAAATGCTTATTGTAAGTGAAATGCTGCAACGATTTTCACAGAACTTCATGCATGTAATATATACAGGCCCAAAGCAAGAGAAAAAAAATGACCTAGTTAATTTTATCATGAGGATGATGACATCGTAATTTGTCTGAATACAGATTTTTTTTATTTAACTGTTAATATTATTTCATGATGTGAAACTATTTCATATATATTTGAGAAATTTTATAAATCACGTTAAACTTCCAAAGTCTCATTTACAACCATTAGCATGTTGATGATGGTAGTTAACTTTATTAAAAGTGTGTTTAAAAGTCTGACGAGGTATAAATATAACCATTCATTAAAGTGAACGTAAATTATACGCTTTTTAATGTACACTAACAATTCTCAATAAACTTATAATTGAAACCGCAATGCTTTTTGTCTTAAAAAATAATGTTATCATATTATAATTTATATTACAACTTATCTCCGTTTTGAACGATAACTCCTCCCATCCTGGACTTCCTGTATTCTCACTACATTGTGTATAGAGCAGTCCCGTCTGCTCTATTACCTAGTAATGAAGCGCGCTCATGAAGATAAATCAATTAGCGCATGCGTTTTAAAACTACGGGTAATGTGTGCATGTGTGCCCTGATCCATTGAGAATCGTTATCGTCAAACCAAATTACATTGTGCCTGCGTGTTTTCGCCGTATCTAACATAAGCAGCAGAGTATTCAATGAATGTTTCCATTCATTGATTACTTTGCCAGCAAGCAAAAGCAAAATTGTTTATTGCAATCTCAACATCGATACTTATTTTCCTCTATCCGTGATCGCTAATGCAAATTAGGTAGTAAATGCTTAGCGCATGCGCTAGACGTGGACGAGCATTGCTTGTCAATCACGAATCGAAAGGGAACGCATGCACAGTTAGATCACATGACGGGGGAAAAAAGGGGCTGGATGCCACGGGGTATAATCGATTATTCATTTAAAGAACTGTCCATCAACTTAGAAATGAGGGACAAGATGGCAGGCGGAGGAATAAAGTAAGAAAAATAACAATAAATAACTTTATATTCTGATTTCTTATTCAATTATAAAAAAATGATGACTTAAACTAATGTTTATTTTTGGAGATTCACAACATGAGAATGAGAGGTGACCGTGAGTTTACATACACTTTAAACCAAAAAGCACCTATGTTTAACATGAAAATGGAGTACGCAGCTGCTAAGCATTCATTCTGTCCCACAATGTTTAACAAATAATGAAATTCTGGAGTAGACTGTCCCTTAAGTAAAAAACAGTAATACAATTAATAATTTTCAGGTATTAAAAGCTTTTTTTATTACGCAGTCAAATATTCACAGAAAATGGATAAAATAAGAGGCAACTCGCTCTCTCACCTCGGTTCTGAGTGCGAGGGTAGCGTTTCTGTTCCGATACATCTGATGTCGTTTTGTCACTGGGAGGTTTTTGGGGTTTGGGTTTAGTCATTGGTATTGGCTGAGGAAGGACTTGCTTTGGGAAGCCCTTGAAGAACCATGCTCCAGATCGCTTCCACACCTAAACATGCAAAGTAACAGATTTCTCTCAGAGAAATAACGGATAGATTTTAAAATTAAGAAATGGTTAAAGGGACAGTCTACCTGATTACTTTTTAGTGTTTAAAAAGATAGATAAAATTGTGCTTACTTCTATGGAGTTATGCAGGAACAAGCACTACATTTGCTAAAATAAAAGTTTGTAAAAAGCACTGAGATAAGGGGGCAGTATGCAGAGGTTTAGATACAAGGTAACCATAGAGATATAAAGTATATTAGTGTAACATTGTTGGCTATGCAAAAATAAGGAATGGGTAATATAAAGGTAATATCTATCTTTTTAAATAATAAGAATTTGCAAGTAGACTGTCCCTTTAACATTTGAAAATGTTAAAATCTTATCAACTAAAGTCAAGATTTTAATATACATACAAGTAAATTCCATGTTATTTATGCTTATTGAGTTTGATTATACACTTAGGGCCAGATTACAAGTGGAGCGCTAATTAACTATCCCGCTCGAGCTTTAATTGTGCTAGAAGTAAGCATTTTGCGTGCATCTGGTTGTGCTGGTATTATGAGTTACATGTAAACTGTTTTCCCTTATGAGCTAACATGATGAGCGCAAAAAACTGAACTTGCAATATGTGTGTGCGTTCACGTATTCCCACATAGAAGTCAATGGAGGAAAAAAAAGTGGAAAAAACACACCACTCTCACATATTCTCATGTGTGCTAACCCGACATAAAAATATGAATATTTTACATTCCAATGTTCTTCACATACAAAATTACGTTCTATTTATTCATAAACAAATATGTCTACATATATCTGATGTTTTTGATTTGTACAATATATATCTATTCCTATATATATATATATATATATATATATATACATGATTATATATAGGTATAGATATATACAAAAATATAAAGAAATGTCTATTTATAAATAAATAAAACATATTCTGCTATGTGCCGAACATTGAAATTACAAATATTTTCAGTAAATACATAGATACATTTTTATTAAATATAAATATTGTATAAATATCGCCTTTACATGTTTTCATCTACTTAACGCAAAGAGCTCTAATGCACACATATATATATATATATATATATATGTTTATATACATATGTATTTATGTGTTTATATGTGTATATATGTCTGTAAATACATATATAAATACATATATATATACACACACACATATATATATATATATATATAGATATACTGTATATACAGTATATATATATACACATACACAAACATATACATCTTTAGACATGTATATGTATCTCTATGTTAAAGCCTTTTGCCTGCCTTTTTTTCTAACACCTAAGACCTCATATCTTTGAACCCTTATAACTTTTTTGTTCAATATGTTTTTAGAATCATTTTTATAAGATGTTATTATAAGTGTAACTGTACTGTGTAATGTATTTTTGATGTGTTTTGTGCAACTTTTTATTTTCACAAAACCGTTAACCACAGCTCACAGGTAATCACTCTAGCGTAAATTGCGATTGCGCTCAAGCGATCGCATTTACTTTCAACTCGTAATACGAGCAATAAGTCTGACGAGTGCAAACACCTGTGATAAACACCTTATTTCTCATGCACAAATGTTTGCGCTCCGCTAGTAATCTGGCCCTTAATGCATTACTTTCTTTTCTCTGACACATTTGCGTCACAGGCTGTAATTTATAGTCAAAACACAGAATCATCCTAGGTGGGAAGCATCTAGCAATGATGATAAAAGCAGTTACAATTAAAACTGATCAACAGAAAAAAGCATAACTGACAGCTGTTTCTAAATTTGGAATTTGGGCATTAATTGATTCATCTGGGTGCATTATTCTACATATGTTACCTGAGGAAATTCACTTTATTTCTTTCATAAAGCTACTTCACAGCCAGCATCTTTATAAAGCTGAACATGCTTTAGAAAACACATTACAGTTACATTAGAGCATTAGGGTACATTTTGCCACAAAAAGATGGAAGCTTTGATGGGGGGGTGTCATAATTTTCTTTTAATTATTCCCGTTACTCATATGTAAAGGAACAGTAAAGTCTAACTATGTCTATTCTTAATACAAAAGAGAGTGAAAACTAAAACATTTAAAAGAAAGGTAACATTAAAGCTATTTTGATTTTGAAGAAATCAAGGACTAAATATCTATGAAGAATTGATCCTTAAAGGGACATGAAACCCCAAATTTTTCTTTCATGATTCAGATAGAGAATACAATTTTTAACAACTTTCTAATTTCCTTCTATTATCTAATCTGTTTCATTCTCTTGGTATCATTTGTTGAAGGAACAGCAATACACTACTAGTTTCTAACTGAACACATGGGTGAGACAATCACAATCAATATATATATGCAGCTACCAATCAACAGCTAGAACCTAGGTTCTATGCTGCTCATGAGCTTGCCTAAACCTTTCCGCAAATGATAACAAGAGAAGGAAGTAAATTAAATAATAGAAGTAAATTGGAAAGTTGTTTAAAATTGTATTCTCTATCTGAATCATGAAAGAAAAATTTGGGGTTTCATGTCCCTTTAAGGACTGATTGCTCACTGGCTGGTGAGTAAAACTCCCATTGCACTGTTGGTGGTTAATGACTTGCCTCAGAAGCATCACCATCAATTGCAAAAAAGGTTTTTTTTTCACAGTACAGGAAAATCTGTTGTACAATAAAACACAAACAACACTCTCTTCTAGATGCAACAAAGAAAAAATACTTTCCACTCACATGAAATACCATCCCTTTTACCTTGGGCATTGGGTATGCTATAGTAGACCTTAAGGGTGCATAGGAGAGTCTAGAACCCTCTTTAGAATCTCCATCAATTACAATATACAGATAAAATATTAAATGTGATACAAGTAAACAATTATGAGCCCTAAGTTTTTAGTTTAATACCAACACTTCATTTAGTAGTTTGTCAGCTGATGAATACGGTAGACACAGTATTGGCTACAACAATGGATATGACTGCAGTAGACCCAATCAGGCATTTAATAATAAATAAATAAATAAAACAAATACATAAATAAATAAATAAGTCCTGTGGAACAGTACTAACCTCGCGCTGCTCACTGCATATTTTACATAGCCAGATGGAGTGAGGGCGGCTGTTGGTCTGCACACCGCATTTCGTGCAGACATTCTGCATATAAAATAAATAAATACATATCAGCCTTTTGTACACACAGGCATAACTTTTATATGATCTAATGTATCTCTATCCTATCTTGAATAAATATAATGATGCACATTTATTAAAGTTACATTTCAATTCAATAAATGACAGCATAGCACAGCTAGGTTATTTTCTGGCTTCATAAACAGCCATTAAAATGTCTCCCATATCAAGGTCTGTATTCAACAGAAGGATATAATAGCTCATCTTAAAATAATTATACAGCTTTCTTTTTGTTTGCTCTATAACTCTTAAATGTAATATTTTATTTTTACCTAAGAAATGTATGTTTTTCCTATGTAGAAATAAATCATATATGCTGTAAAATATATTTAAAACACAATCTCATATACATTTTATGATATGTATCACATATTTTATGACCTAGAGTTATGTTAACATCTGTTTGGAAAAAAAATTCTCATTAAACATTCAACATTTGTTTAGAACAATTTAATGTCCCTAACCTTTGATATTTTTATTGATTGTGTTGGAGAATTTATCCATCCCTAGTAGCGAGCCACCCTAAATCAAATGTAATCAAACACCTCTAGCAAACTAGTGTTTCCCATTGTAAGTGTAGGCTAGATATAGGAATCAATGATGTATATAGGCAGACATGTATATAGGCAGACATACATGTATATATATAGTATATATATATATATATATATATATATATATATATATATATATATATATATATATACATACATACATACAAATTTTGGACATGATCCTATTTAAAGTATGACCTTTATTTATAAACAGGGGTTCATATAAGAAAAAGACAACATTTGAAGCCCTGATTGCCCTTGCTATATATTACATGTGTTTTGTGTAATATTGTGGTGCCTTACAAAAATATTAATAACTATTACAATAACAATAATACTAATAATGATAATAATAAACTGACAGATTTCTTATGAGGTGTAATATGTAGCCTTTATAATAAGATCTTTGCAATAATAATCACCTTTAGCAGCTCGAGTGAATCAGCTTTGCAAGACACTCCCTATCATGAGACATTTGATCTACAGTAAGCATTGTTGCCTATTTCAAAGGGGACATGGAGTGGACTATAAGGGAAACAAGATGTGTAATTGTTACCTGATGCCAGTGCCTATTATAAAGAGCAGGTTGCCTATAATCACATATTTACCTTTTTGCAGTCTTCACAAACAACACACTTTGATCCTGGAAGTCCCAACTGCTCCCCACAAAGGATACATCGATTTACCCCATCACCGGTCACAGCCTTCCGCATGTCTTCTAAACGATTAACCAAGCGCCTGAAATAGACAAGTATCGTAAATTTAAAATTAAAGGCATAGAAAGGTAAAAAAATTAAATGTACATGGGAACACTTCAATGTGAAATATTAGTATTTTTGTAAAAATGCGTCTAGCAAAATGTATTACTGTTTTTCTGCAGCATATGCACATATCCTGCACCAGTATTCAGACACTGCATCTTCTCAGAGAGTCAGCAGTGGCTTGCATGACACAAATTACATCTTCAGAAGCAATACACACCTCTGCCATCTCTCTGAGAAGGTGTATGCCTCGATGTTGAGGCATTCTGCAATATTGTTCCTGACTGCCGGGCTCCATTTTGATCGCTCCCATGAAGCGATCACTTCCGGTTTCACTCCACGTGGAGCCCAGCAGTCAGGCAGAGCATTGGAAGCCATTGTGCAGGCTGCTGATGCTCAGTAAGTGTGCTAAGTGCCTTGGTGGGTCGAGTCACTTAGTAAAATAATATAATAAATAAAAAAAATAAAAAAATATATATTTTTTAATAAAATAACCCCATATAGCCCCCCTCCCCCCATGTGGCTTCAAAGATGGCGATGCCCAGTGCATAATGGTGCTTCTGGGGGTGTCCCTAGCCTGCCTCATCATATGAGCAGGCTAGGGTAATCCAATCTGAGCTTGCCACAATAAAAACTTTTTTGATAATAAAATATTCCATTTGTCTGATCATGTCAATATTAATAAATATTGACTGACCAGTGTGGATCTCCTTCCCTCTCCTCAGTTGCGTTTTTGTGGGAGAGAGAGAGAGATCTGTGTTTAGGAGAGAGAGATATATTTGTGAAAAATTGTGAGACCAAAAGGTTCTTTTCAGAGCCATTAACCCCTAGCTTGCCAGTGATCACTAAAAACCACTGACAGTAGCACAGCAGCACTTTTTTGCTCTCTGTGCATTTTTTTTAGGGGTTAATTTTTTTTAGTAATTTGTTTTGAGACCCAAAGGCTCTTTTCAGAGCCATTTAGTTAATTTAAATTTATATTTTGTGTTGATTTTTTTAGTATTTTTTTTTCTCTGTGACAGATAAAAATAAATCATGTCATAGAGAACATATAGTACTGAGGGGGCGTTTGCCATCCTTGTGTCAAAGTCAGGCGCCTCTATGTCTGACTCAGACCTCAATTTTCACCATGCCATATGCTCAGATACATCATTAGATACAGTCTCAACTGATAGTGATGCATCTGTGGCTCCTAGCCCCCTGCCAGAAGGAGATGTGTTGCTCCAGCTGTCATTGCTGCTGAAGAGTGGGTAACGCCTCATCACCAGAGGCCAGATATCCCACCCTTTACTGCAAATCCTGGCATCAATGTGGATGTGGCAGGATTTAGCCCCCAAGAGTTTATGGAGGTGTTTCTGGGTGATGATGTTCCATGCTGCAAAGCCTGACACTTTTTGGCAAAGCAGCAATGGGCCCTCATCGATGTGCCAGAATTTAAAAAAAATTGGGCATTGGCTATGCTGATGGGCATCATAAAGAAATCCTCCATTCGCAGTAGCCCCATTTGCTCTAACCACATTTTCTCCCAGAGTATGTCAAGGAAGAGAGTTATGAAATGATTCTATATTTCATGCACTTTAGCGACAACAGCCTGTGCCCCCCTAGGGAGCATCCCCAGTTTGACAGGGTGTATAAAATCCGCCCTCTGATTACCCACTTTACTGCCAGGTTTGCAGAGGCTTATACACCTGGAAGGAATATATGCGTGGATGAATCCCTGATGAAGTAAAAGAGAAGGCTGGGATTCAAGCAGTATATTCCTTCCAAGGACTACAGGTATGTAGTAAAGGTGTATAAGCTCTGTGTGAGCAAGACTGGGTATACTCAGGCCTTACTGGTGTACAAGGGAAAGGATATCCACCTTTACCCTCCAGGCTGCCCAGGACATATGGGAACTATTGGCAAGATTGTCTGGGACCTGATATTACCCCTGATGAACAAAGGGTACCACTTGTATGTAGACAATTTGTATACAAGTGTCCTTTT
Organism: Bombina bombina; assembly: GCF_027579735.1. Lineage (NCBI taxonomy): Eukaryota > Metazoa > Chordata > Amphibia > Anura > Bombinatoridae > Bombina > Bombina bombina. The sequence goes on from NC_069500.1 coordinate 339,587,737, forward strand.
GTTCAAGCTACTGTATTGTTTTGATACAGTAGCTTGCCGTACAATTCGAAAGAACCGGGCAGGTTTCCCAGGACAACTTGCATGCACCCGGCTACGAAGGGAGGAGACCTCAGCTCTGCGCCAAGAGGAGTTAAGTACAGAGACAAGAAGGATGTAGACCTTCTTACCACCATACACACAGAGACTGTGAAGGTCTCTGTAGGTAGCAGAGCTGAGAGCACAATGAAGCCAGTGTGCATCAAAGCTTATAACCGGCATATGGGTGGGGATGATCTAGCAGATCAGCTGCTGCCACCCTACCTAATTATTTTACATTTGCCGTTGTGTTTTTTTGGAGGGGGGGTTTGGTTACGTTTACTGTTACTGAATTTTTTATTTATTTTTATTTTACTGTGCCAGATTTTTAAATTTCACTGTTCTATTTTTTATAAGTTCTAAAATTGGTGCGGTATTTTACCAAAACCCCTGTCAAATCTATGCATTGGGGTTATGGGTGTATTCAGGGGGTCTTGCAGAAAACAACCTGGAGTGTTTTCTTGCAATAACTTACAACAGGCTCTCCTAAATCATAGTCAAAAAGCAATGTGTGTGTAAAAATGAAAATTGAAAAATTTCCACCATACACTTTCTCCAATTTTTTTTGGCTAAAACGGTTGCATCAAAGGCATCAAAGCACTCTATATACAATACCTTGGGGTGTCAACATTTCAAATATATACTTTCATGGCAATAAATAAAACTGGGGTATGCATTAGGCCCCAAACTAAAGATAGGCCTATCAGAAGAAATACTCTCACTTTCAACTCAAATTACATGTCATACAATTGTAACTGAACCTTCCCAAACTCCTGGCAAACCTATGCATGGGGACATGGGTGTACTCAGGAGGTCTTGCATAAAACAACCTGGAGTGTTATATTGCAATAACTTACAACAATCTCTCCCAAATCATAGTAAAAAAGCAATGTGTGTGTAAAAATGAAAATCGAAAAATTATCACCATACACTTTCTCCAATTTTTTTGGCTAAAACAGTTGTATCAAAGGCATCAAAACACTACATTTACAATACATTGGGGTGTCAACTTTTCAAATATATGCACATTCATGGCAAACAAAAAAATTGGGGTATGTAAAAAGGCCCCCAAAAAGAACATAGGCAAAGAAGATATGTTAAATGTGAAAAAAAGTGGTATCACTGTACTCAGGAGATGTTGCTGAACACATATTGGGGTCTTTTTTGTCAGTAACACATAACAGGAACTGAGAATCTATGCCTAAAATATGTGTGTGAAAAATAACACGAAAAAATGACTACCCAAAAGTTTGACAAAGACTGATAGTTGAATTAGTGCATGGAAAGTGTTAAAATACCAACGTTTCAAATACCCTAGGGTGTCTACTTTTCAAAAATATATGGTTTGATTGGGGTAAATTACATTGGCCGGCTTCAGAAATGTCCCAAATAGGACATGGGTGCATGATGACAGATGTGAAAATTCCAAGTTGGAAAACTGGGATGTGCTCCCTAAAAATAAGGCATTTTAGCCCCTTGAGAACCCGACAAACCTATTCATGGGTGGTATCACTGCACTCAGGAGATGTTGTTGAACACATATTAAGGTGTTTTTTAGTCAGTAACACTTAACGGAAACTGTGAATCCATGCCTAAAGTTAGTACAATGTGTGTGCAAAAATAACACCAAAAAATAACTAAAAAGCTTGACAAAGACTGTTGGTTGAATTAGTGCATGAAAAGTGTTAAAATACCAGCATGATGGGGGTAAATTACATTGGCCAGCTTCAGAAATGTCCCAAATAGGATATAGGTGCATGATGACAGATGTGATAATTCTAAGTTGGAAAACTGGAATGCACCCCCTATAAATAAGGTCTTTTAGCCCCCAGAGAACCTGACACACCTATACATGGGTGGCATTACTTTATTCAGGAGATATTGTTGAACACATATTGGGGTGTTATTTGGCAGTAACCTTTAACATTCTCAGTAAATGTATTCTTAAATTGCTATTTTGTCAAAAAAATCACCACTTTTTTTCTTTCAAACTTTGGCATAGATTAGTGGTAAGTTTAATACCTTAGGTTGTCTTCTTTTAAAAAAATATATATATATGTGAAGGGTTATTCAGGGATTCCTGACACAATTTTGAAACAAAATAGTTTGGAAATAGCAAAGTGCTACTTGTATTTATTGACCTATAACTTGCAAAAAAAGCAAAGAACATGTAAACATTGAGTATTTCTAAACTCAGGACAACATTTAAAAACTATTTAGCATGGGTGTTTTTTAGTGGTTGTAAATGTCTAACAGATTTTGGGGGTCAAAGTTAATGAGTAAGAGGAAAATTACAGCTAAACACAAACACCGCAGAAATGTAAAAATAGCCCTGGTACCAAACGGTAAGAAAATTGAAAAGTGATGTGGTCACTAAGGGGTTAAGTAAGATTCTTGTGCTACTTTCTACTTTCAGCACTATTCAAAAACATATATACAAATATATTTTATTGTAATGTATGTCTTTAAATAACAGTTTCCTCTAGTCAGTCCTTTTTATAAATTAATGTCTGCACTAATCAAACAATCATTCTGTAGACTGTAGTAATGTGAGGGATATACTGAATCATGTATTAAAGGGACAGGATACCCAAATGTTGAAGCATATGAAAATGATGCAGCATAGCTGTAAAAAACTGACTAGAAAATATCACCTGAACATCTCTATGTAAAAAAGGAAGATATTTACCTTAAAATGTCCTAAGTATTCACACCCTACTGTAAAGAATGCTTGTCCGAGGACTTGCAAGGGAGTGTGCATCTGGCATGTGCAGGCACAGTCATGTTATTTTCGTATTCAGTTAAAGAAGTTTACTGTGAAATCTCATGAGATCACAGCAAAGCAGTGCATGACCTTAGCACTGCTGATGCTGATTGGATATTGTGGGGGGGTTTTTCAACTTGCCGCTTTACAGCAGCTGAAGAATAACCGTTTACAGAGCACTTACTTATGAGTTACATCCCTTTTTACATAGAGATGTTCAAGTGATATTTTCATGTCAGCTCTTTACAGTTATGTTGCATCACTTTCAAGTGATTTAGCATATGAGTATTATGTCCCTTTAAGCACTCAATGCTTTATGGGTGCAGTGGAAAAGAAAGTAAAGTACATTAAGATTCTTCTTTTTTTTAATAAACAAATAGATATTTTATATATGGATTATTTTATTCTGGTTTTAAATTCTATAGCCCTTAGCTGCCTCAGAAGGCTGCAAAGGATTGTTATATAAAATACAGGTAGCCCTCAGTTTATGCTGGGGTTAGGTTCCAGAAGGAATGGTTGTAAATCGAAACCGTTGTAAATTGAAACCCAGTTTATAATGTAAGTCAATGGGAAGTGAGGGAGTTAGGTTCCAGGCCCCTAATTAAATAATCACACAACACAGAATATATAATTAAACTAAGTTAAATGAACAAAAACATTTGCTAAACAGCATTATAAACCTAATAAAATAATCACACAACACAGACTTTACTTGCATTTTTTTGCAAACAGTTCTTTTTATGCATTCCAATCTGGACTGATTTATAGACAGGAAGATCTTGTTCCTTTGAAAGCGGCTCCATAGCTCAGGTCTAGCTAGCTACACTGATTCATTTCAGCCTGCTTGTGTGCTTGGCTTGCATATCTTTGCTGTAACACAAGCAGACAGCTCCACCTACTGGCTATTTTAATGAATGCACTGCTTCTCAATGCTTTTCAATAACAGTCACATGACATAAAAAAAAAAGGTTGTTATTCTGAAACGGTGCAAATTGAACCGTTGTAAACCGAGGGCCAGCTGTATTGATTATTTTTCTCCTCCCTGGCTAAACCTCAATACTTTAATGTACTGAATTAATATGTCATTTTAGTCATTATAAAGGGAGAGTAAAAAGTTTGCAATTTACCCCATTCACTGCCAGGAATCTCAGAAAAAAACTTGCCCAAAATACAAGAGAATTTTTAGCATTTTAGCTATCTCTCAGTTTAAACAGAAATAGAGCCATTGTCTTTTTTCTTTACCTATGAAAACCATATATATTTTTAAAATAGACAACCCAGTGTTGATCTAGGCCTATTTTGGTATATGTTATGCCACTATGTGGCTGCAAAAAACAATCATATAATAAATGGTTAAGCTTTTCACAAACTTTGCGATACTCGCTCAAATTATTTATACAGGTATCTTGTAAGGTTAGTTTCAGCTATAGTGTAGAGATTACCCCTTCAACCTGACACCTTCTGATCCCTATCTCACACACCCCAAGCACCTCTCCCCTCCCCCATCACCGAGATATTAGGTTCTGTCAGACAGTCTGACAGTATGCAGTTTAGGAATTTTGTTTAAAAAAAACATTGTTTACATTTCTGTAGTGTAGACATCCACCTCCCTTTTAAGACACACACCTCCGTGATACCACGAAAACAGCTCTCTTACCCTCTTCCTGCCACTACTCCCTGCCATCTTTTTTACTGGCAGCTAATACTCCAGTAACAAACTATATACTTTTTAAATATTATTTTATATTATAATTTATTATTGTATATTATTGTTTCTGTAGTGTAGTGACCCACCCTCCTAAAAATCAATGGATTTCACTATTGTTGTTTATTGTTATTTTCAATAAACTCAAATTATTTTTAAACCTGCACTTTTAGTTTCCGTCTGGTTTCTTAATTCCCTGACAATACCGCAGCATGTGCCTTTGTGTTGGACATAGGTACTACATTAACACGGTACTCTGGGCAAATGCTGTGTGGCGTAGTACCTACATCCAATTGGCACACAGGGTTAAAATAATCCTCCAATAGGTTAACTTTTAAGCCGAGCCTGAACAAATCAACACCTTATTTGCTGTAAAAAAAAATGTTTTAAATGGTCACCACTTTCTTTATTTAGAGCAGCCAATCCCCAAATTAAGGAATTATTTGTGGCAAATTTAGGCTTGTGGAAACTGCCATGTACTCTTTCAGTTTTAAGGATTGGGAAATCCACCATTTTCAGACTTGAATTACAAGAAAGGAAGGCAAAATAAATAATGAAAATATATTACAAAGGTGTTTTGCAATGCACAATTAAACATTTTTTATTACAACCTCAAACTGCTGTCCCTTTAACAGGGATATCAATGCATGTTAAATGCTAAACATCTAACCTGAGTTTAAGCATGCACACAATTGTTAGCTATCATTTTGGTGAGAGATGGGAACCATGTGTATGTGCATGAGAAAACCGATTAAATAATTTTATTTATATATAGGTAGGTATAAATACAGGTAGGTTGTGTTCCAAACTTTTTGGAGAACTAACCACAGTTCTTCTGTGCATTTTGACAGTCTCACTTGCTTTTGTCTCTTCATGTAATCCCAGGCAGACTAGATGATCTTGAGATCAGAGCACTGTGGAGATCATACCATCACTGCTAAGAATCTGTAATCTTCTTTACAATGACACAAACTTGCAAGGAACCTTCACCATGCTTTAATGTTGCCTGCAGACTCATTTTTGTACCGATCTCCAGACCTTTAGCGAACAAACTGCCTTCTGCTCTAGCCAAATATTTCAAATTTTGAGTCATCAGTCCAAAGTATCTACTGTCATATTTCTCCACCCCAAGTCTTTCATGTAGACCACTTCTGATCAGACTTGCCCGGACAGTAGATGGGTGCCAATTTTGAGCTGATGGCACTGCTGGACCTTTTTGCATTGCACAGAGAAGTATGCATGATGTGTCTTTCACCTGCTGCACTGAGTTTCCTTGGCCGACCACTACTTCGACAGACCTCAACATTGCCTGTTTCTTTGAGCTTCTTGAGAAAAGCTTGGACAGCACATCTGAAAACCCGTCTGCTTTGAAATTTCTACCTGGGAGAGACGTTGCTGATTCAGAATAACTACCTTGTGTCTTCTTGCTATGCTTAGTATTGCTATGGTGTATGATTTTTGACATTAAAGGGACACGGAACCCAATTTTTTTTTTCTTTCGTGATTCAGACAGAGCATGCAATTTTAAGCAACTTTCTAATTTACTCCTATTATAAAATTTTCTTCATTCTCTTGATATCTTTATTTCAAAAGCAAGAATGTAAGTTTAGATGCCGGCCCATTTTTGGTGAACAACCTGGGTTGTTCTTGCTGATTGATGGATACATTCACCTACCAATAAACAAGTGCTGTCCAGGGTCTGAACCAAAAATTGGCTGGCTCCTTAGCTTAGAGGCCTTCTTTTTTCAAATAAAGATAGCAAGAGAACAAAGAACAATTGATAATGGGAGTAAATTAGAAAGTTACTTACCTGAATCATGAAAAACAAAATTGTGTTCAGTGTCCCTTTAAACATTCTTCAGCAACCTCCCCTTGCTAGCAAAATCTAGCTGTTCCTCACCAAGTTCTATTCCTCCTACACAGCTGTTTCTGTTTCAGTTAAATGAACAGTCTAGTCAAAATTAAACTTTCATGATTCAGATAGGCCATGCAATTTTAAACAACTTTAAAATTTACTTTTATCATGAAATGGACTTTGTTCTCTTGGTATTCTTTGTTGAAAGCTAAACCTAGGTAGGCTTGCATGCTAATTTCTAAGCCCTTGAAGGCCACCTCTTATTTCAGTGCATATTGATACATTTTACAGCTAGACAGCAGTAGTTCATGTGTGCCACATAGATAACACTCTGCTCAATCCCTTTGTGTTACGTAGGAGTCAGCACTGATTGGCTAAAATGCAAAAGAACTGAAATAAAGGGTCAGTCTGCAGAAGCTTAGATACAAGGTTCTCACAAAGGTAAAAAAAAGTATATTAATATAACCATGTTGGTTATGCAAAACTGGGGAATGGGTAATAAAATGATTATCATTTTAAACAATACAATTTTTGGAGTAGACTGTCCCTTTAATGATTGTGTTTCAACCTACATATTAAATTAATGATCATTAGCACCTGTTTGGTATAATTGTTTACTCATGCACCTGACCATGTCCCTACAAAATCCCTGACTTATTATATATATATATATATATATATATATATATATATATATATATATATATATATATATATATATATATATATACTCATACACACACACACACACAGTATATATAAAATTTAGTTCCCCTGGGAAATACTGAAAAATATTTTGCAATTCAATGTAAGAACCAACACCACTAAAAATAGCCAAATCATGACTAGATTATTTAGTGGCTCCACAGATATGCCTCCAGAGATAAAATTAGGAATTGCAGTTTGTGAATGTTTTATATGCTCCACTTGCAAGATGACCTACATCTGCCAAATCACTCAAGTGCTGCACAGAACTATAAATTAGATGCTGCTCTGTGTGTACAACAGTGCCTTTTATAAAGTATTATATGTCCTATATCAAAGTTGTTTTAATAACTGCTTTATTGCCATCTACAAAACAGGACACAAGCATCATTGCATAAAAATATCATAAAAATAAAGAATAATATTATTTATAGTGCTTTTCCCCCCAAACAAATGCACTCAATTCACTTAGCTCACAGGGTTGACTAACCTGTAATAAGCAGCTGCTATACAATAGTTTTTTTTTACCCAACATAGGGCCAAATAACAAGTTGAGTGCTGCTGATTGCATGCAGTAGAGCTTGTTTTAGTATTAAAGTTGTCAGCTCACTTGTTTTACCAAAGCAATTCTACATGCTAATTTGCCTATATCACAAGTCATAGGTTAACGATTCACTCATTTTACCAAAGTAATTTTACGTGATAACTTGGCATATATTTCAATTCATCTGTTAAGTGAATACCACTTAATCATTGAAAGTTTTTGGAAACCTGGTATCCACTATTAGCGCTTGCTATAAAATGCTACACAAAAGCAAATGAGCTTGAATTAAGGCTTAAAGGGATATGAAAACCTATTCTTTCATGATTCAGATAGAGCATGCAATTTTAAGCAACTTTATAATTTACTCCTATTATCAAGTTTTATTTGTTCTTTTGGTATCTTTATTTGAAAAGCAGGAATGTAAGCTTAGGAGCCAGCCCATTTTTGGTTCTGCATCTGGGTAGTGCTTGCAGATTGGTGGCTAAATGTAGCCAGCAATCAGCAAGCGTTACCCAGATGCTGAACCAAAAATGGGCCGGCTCCTAAGCTTACATTCCTGCTTGGTTCCTTGAAATAAAGATACCAAGAAAACAAAGAAAAATGTATAATATGAGTAATTTAGAAAGTTGCTTAAAAGTGCATGCTCTACCTGAATCGTGAAAGAAAAGAAAAAAAGGGTTTAATATTCCTTTATGCCTTAATTCAACCTCATTTGCTTTATTTGTGTAGCACTTTATAGCAAGCGCTAATAACTGATACCAGGTTTGGGTTTCATATCCCTTCAATAATTAGGGAACAAAAGATTAAAAAGAATATGACAAGGAAGATTTTAAGGTAAAGGGTCAACAGTTTGTGAAGTGTATGCCCTAATCCTATGTGTGTGAACCTACTCTATATTTTCCCATAAAGCTTGTATTTTTACGCTCACTTTGTAATCTACCCATAATGTACTGAATTTATTGATCACAACAGGTTGAAAGGCTTAGTAAAAGCTGCTTTCATTCAAACCCACAACCAAAACAGGTATTATAAGTACTGCAGTCAATCTTAACAAACTGACGCCTAGATTTAGAGTTTTGCGGCCAAAGGGGTGCGTTAGCTACGCATGGTTTTTTTCCCCCGCACCTTTTAAACAACGCTGGTATTTAGAGTTCTCAGAATGGCTGCGTTAGGCTCCAAAAAGGGAGCGTATAGAATATTTACCGCCACTGCAACTCTCAATACCAGCATTGCTTACGGACGCGGCCAGCTTCAAAAACGTGCTTGTGCACGATTCCCCCATAGGAAACAATGGGGCAGTTTGAGCTGAAAAAAAAAACTAACACCTGCAAAAAAGCAGCTCCTAACGCAGCCCCATTGTTTCCTATGGGGAAACAGTTTCTAAGTCTGCACCTAACACCCTAAAATGTACCCCGAGTCTAAACACCCCTAACCTTAAACTTATTAACCCCTAATCTGCCACCCCCGCTATCGCTGACCCCTGCATATTATTTTTAACCCCTAATCTGCCGCTTCGTACACCGCCGCAACCTACGTTATCCCTATTATGTACCCCTAATCTGCTGCCCCTAACACCGCCGACCCCTACATAATATTTATTACCCCCTAATCTGCCCCCGAAACGTGGCCGCTACCTACCATTATTAACCCCTAATCTGCTGACCGTACCTCACCGCTACTATAAAAAATGCATTAGCCCCTAATACGCCTCACTCCCGCCTCAAAAACCCTATAATAAATAGTATTAACCCCTAATCTGCCCTCCCTAACATCGCCGACACTTCAAGTATTAACCCCTAATCTGCCGACCGGACCTCGCCGCTACTCTAATAAATGTATTAACCCTTAAAGCTAAGTCTAACCCTAACACTAACACCCCCCTAAATTAAATATAATTTAAATCTAACAAAATAAAATAAATCTTATTAAATAAATTATTCCTATTTAAAACTAAATACTTACCTGTAAAATAAACCCTAATATAGCTACAATATAAATAATAATTATATTGTAGCTATTTTCGGATTAATATTTATTTTACAGGCAACTTTCTATTTATTTTAACCAGGTACAATAGCTATAAAATAGTTAATAACTATTTAATAGTTACCTAGTTAAAATAATTACAAAATTACCTGTAAAATAAATCCTAACCTAAGTTACAATTAAACCTAACACTACACTATCAATAAATTAATTAAATAAACTACCTACAAAAAACACTAAATTACAAAAAATAAAAAAAGATTACAAGATTTTTAAACTAATTACACCTACTCTAAGCCCACTAAAAAAATAACAAACCCCCCAAAATAAAAAAATGCCCTGCCCTGTTCTAAAATAAAATTTTTACAGCTCTTTTACGTTACCAGCCCTTAAAAGGGCCTTTTGCGGGGCATGCCCCAAAGAAAACAGCTCTTTTGCCTGTAAAAAAACATACAATACCCCCCCCAACATTACAACCCACATACCCCTAATCTAACCCAAACACCCCTTAAAAAACCTAACACTAAGCCCCTGAAGATCTTCCTACCTTATCTTCACCACGCCGGGTATCACCGATCCGTCCAGAAGAGGCTCCGAAGTTTTCATCCTATCCGGCAAGAAGAGGTCCAGAAGAGGGTCCGAAGTCTTCATCCTATCCGGCAAGAAGAGGGCATCCGGACCGGTAGATATCTTCATCCAGGCGGCATCTTCTTCCATCTGGCACGGAGCGGGACCATCTTGAAGCAGCCGACGCGGATCCATCCTCTTCTAACGACGTCCTAGGTCCGAATGAAGGTTCCTTTAAATGACGTCATCCAAGATGGCGTTCCTCGAATTCCGATTGGCTGATAGGATTCTATCAGCCAATCGGAATTAAGGTAGGAAAAATCTGATTGGCTGATTGAATCAGCCAATCAGATTCAAGTTCAATCCGATTGGCTGATCCAATCAGCCAATCAGATTGAGCTCGCATTCTATTGGCTGTTCCGATCAGCCAATAGAATGCCCAGAGTCCTTCAGATGACCATGGGCCAGATTACAAGTGGCGCGCAAACACCTCTGGAAGTAAAATTTTAACGCAGGTGGGTTAGCACATGTATTACAAGTTGAAAGTAAAAAGTTTGCGAGTGAGCAAAACCTAATAAACTTCAGGACTTCGTATATTGCTAACTTCTTCTCCCTGTAGATTCAATGGAGCGTAGTGTTATAGAAAAAAAAATGATACTGTGTTAGACCTACAGCACTAAACCTGAATGTAGTTCTGCATATTTTACATCCCATTGTTCTTCTCACACACACATATATATATATATATATATATATATATATTTATATATATATGAGATTATTATTCCCTGAAATATGATCTCTTTAAAAACTCTTTCCGAAGATGAGGAATGAAATCATGCCCCCCCTTTTTTGTAATTAAGTAGAACCTTAGCTAAATCTGAATAATGAAGGTTTATGAAGTATTCTGTGTACTATACCAATCACATTTAGTGATAAATTGTTTCTCTATATATGTTATGTAGTTGTAAGATACATGGGGATGGCTTTACATATATTTTTGATATGACCCATAGAAATTTATTATTCAGGATTTATGTATGTTAATGTAATCTGGAATATGTTACTTAGTTATCTTTCCCTGAAATGTGATCTCTAATAACTCTTTCTGTGAAGCCAGCCATGGTATATGCTATAATTGTATTTTTAACTTTTGTGATGTATTAAATATGGTTCCGACACCTAATTAGTTAACTATTTCACCCAGAATGATATAAATACTCTCATTGTGACATGGTTGTATCGCATGCCTGACGAAGCCCAATAGGATTACTGGAATGGGTGAAACACGTGTAGCAAGTGTCAATTGATCACACCCACTGGAGCTCCGTGAGCGTGGTGTTTTGTTTGATTTGAGTCGGTTTTCCCCCGGGAGGAACTTTTGCCCTGGATACCAGGCTGTATCTTTATAGTTGGATGACTAACCCACAGAAGGGATTTGGCCCCCACCTTAAAAGGAGATGCCGCTAGTCTGTCCGGCTAAGCAGAGCAAGTCAGTGATAACTACCTCTGCAATGGAGGAAGCGGCACCTTGACTCAGGAGGATCTGAAGTGGTAATCGGAGGGGTGAGCTGTGGATGTATTTCCCATAAAGGTGGTTGATTGATATCTACTTTGATTGTAAGGGGAGGTACTGCCTAACCAATAATAACTGTGTTCTGTTGCAGCATGCTACAGCTTTCAGCTTTTTGCTTGACTAACAACTGACTGTCGCATTATCAAGCTTTTTAACACCGGACTAACTTGCTAGTATAAGGCTTTGAAATTATTACAAACTGCATGCGAATATAACAAGTTTTTCTGCCACTTATATTTACTGTCTTTTGGACATTCCATTGTTACAGAGTCACAGTTCTATTTGAATTTAGTTTTTTTGGTGTCTTATATCTGTTAAATAATAATGCATTGGTTTAATTTGATCAAGAACCAATAATAATGGGTAACATATATATATCTGCATTAGTTTAATTCTAATAAATGGTTACCCTATAACTTTTTTGACTACTGGCTTTTGTGTCTACCACTGATTTACACACTCCACCAGAGGTAATTTGAATTTTGGCTTACAAGTTTGTGCTGGATTAAGGGTATTTCTTTCTTTCTTCTTAAATTCCTAATACAAATGACCTCATTACCCCCGGGCACCGGAGCAGCAACAGTATTTTTTACTTCTCTGATACTAATCCATTTTAATTAATTCCCAACTACAGCTGGTAAAATTTCTTTATATATATATATATATATATATATATATATATATATATATATATATATATATATATATATATATAGGCATAGATACAGTATATATATATATATAAACATATTTTTAAAAATACTTAGATCATTTTCTACTAAATTAAGAACATTAGAATGTCAAATATTTACAGTAAATACATAGTAAAACACATTATAAAATATTAAAATGAAATAAAAAAGATTTTTAATGTTTAAGGTATTTGAGTGGAAACTGTTCCAAAGGGTATATATCTCTTTTCTTTTGAGGACATCAATTTTAAGATTATTTTGGAACTCTCATTATTTGAGATCTTTATTCTGGATTTGCACCCATCAATATAAGTATTTTTAATTAAGGGGTTTAAAGGTGTGTGTTCACTTTTTGCCTACAAGACCCCCTTCTCCTGTGAAAGCCTCCAGAAAAAATCGGGATGCATGGAAATACTACAAATTTAAAAAATCAATGTTCAATTTGTAGAGTGTGACTCTTGACATGCCATCATTCTCTCTTTTGGCCTGATGATCTAGAGCTTTCCCCTCAAGTGAAATGATCTAAGAAGTCTCATCAGTACGACGAGGCCCCTCTAAAACATTTAGAAACACAAACTTTATCTTGAGACATTTTATGTTGCAGTGTAGTGTTCTTTATGTGAACATTACAATACAACATTTAAAAAAATGCCAAAGATTTTGTTTGATTTCTCTCCATGCCGGTGAGATTTTGATCATCATGCAATTTATGATAGCTGCCTCAGGGTTCCTGCAAATGAGTAGTTAGCACTTACCAGATGTTTTTGTGTAGCTCACATTAGTGCATTGCTGCTGTGAAGCTGACTTTAACTATGGGGTCAATAACAAAGCTTTAGAAAATCGTATCTGATGATTTTTCTACAGAAAATCACCATTAATGTCATTAATGATTTGTGTATATAAATATTTTGATCAACCTCTATGTGTTTAATCCATTTGCAGGGGTTAAATATACAGAAATCTATGTAAGCAATGATGAAATAATAAAATACTCTGGCATATCAGACATTTTCTTTTTGAACTTTTATATCCCTTTAAAATCGGCCTAATTCAGAATAAATCTGAAAACACCTGACCCTATGTAAATAAACACAATGCATCCTGGACTGCGTCTATTTGTACAGGGACGTACCCTACGACCACATCAAGGCCTCACATTGTCTATCTCAACCACTATCACACATAATTTGTTTCTCTTAACACAGTAGAGATTTTGAGATTTATGAGGGTTACATCTTCTGTTTGACATAATATGTTTTGAAACAGGAAAACTCCTTTTTTTTTTTTACAAAGCATTAGTACTGTATATGGGTACAACAAACACATGAATAGCCAAAAGAACACACATTAATATATTAAGACAGAAGAGACAGGAGGCCCTACTCCTCTGGGGATCACACCACAAGCTGTGATTGTTTTTTAAGTGGAAATTCAAGCATTGTCCTCACATTTTATTTCTAGGTAACTTTTTCAATGTCCAGATCAGATCTTTATTTAAAAAAATAGCTGTCCTGTAGACAGCCAATATATGCATCTTCCTCTAGCTACAGAAAGCTTGTTCTATTTTGAGCAACTGTATGATGAACATGTGGAATATAAATTGAATTTTCATTAAGCACATCTTACACTGCATCAAAAGCCCTGTCAGGTAAAAAAATGAGAAGCACACCAGACTTTATGTTTAAATATTTATGCAGCTCAGAAAGTGAATGCTAAGAATAGCTAATGCGATTATAAAGGTCTCATGAATTGTTTAACCATTTGTGGCTTTGAAACATATAGATATGGATACTGACCCAGATAAAAAAAAATAACTGTAGTTTACATGAATTTAATGTTATTTTCTACATAGGTCAAGATTACAAGTGGAGCACAAAAATATTAGCACTATTGAGCGCTAACACTGCATAAGTTATACCAACTCTGCACTCATATTAGAAGCTGAAAGTTATGCATGTATCTATGTATGCACATACATAAGTACACAAACATATATATATATATATATATATATATATATATATATATATATACCATTATATATACACCTATGAGCCCTTCCCTGTCAAATACCTTGTCATATACCATATCTCTTGAATACACTTTTTATACATTTATTTCAATAATAAACACAAATACATGTGCGTGTGTGTTTAATACTATTTTAATATATTTGACATGTGTTTTGTTATACTTTTAATCTATCATTAACACTTTACTCCAGGTCTCAAGGAGAGATAACTTTTTTTTAGTGCTATTATGTGTTGTATAACTCGTAATCGTAAGCTTAGCAATGGTTAGTGCGGCCGCACTATTCATTGAAAGTATAGGGTGTGGCAAACTTATGTCAGCCTCGCTAAACATACTCTGTAATTCTGTTTTACTTTTGACTTGTAATACCAGATTGCACGCTAATCTTAGCCCGGTCCTCCAATACTAATAGCAAATATATATTACTGTGCAATAGTTTTAGGCAGGAGTAAAAAAATGATGGAAAGTTAAAATGCTTTCAAAATCAAAAATTGTATTAGTTTATTTTTATCAATTAACAAAATGCAAAATGAGTTAACATAAACATCTAGCACAAATCAATATTTAGTGTGACCACCCTTTAACTTCAAAAAAGTATCAATTCTTCTAGGTACACCTGAGCAAAGTCAGGTGCATGATTAAACAATTATACCAAGCAGGTGCTAATGATCATCAATTAAATATGTAGGTTGAAACACAATCATTAAGTAAAACAGAAACAGCTGTGAAGGAGCTATCGGCTATATTACAAGTTTTGCGTTATGAGGGGTGCGGTGCCAACTTGCATGTTATTGTCACTGCTCGCTTCCCTACAGCGCTGGTATTACAGGTTTTCAAAAACCCGGGGTTATCAGGCAAGAAGTGAGCGTAAAGCAAAATTGAGCTCCATACTGCACTCCAAAACCAGCGTTTCTGAAAGCTGCAGTGAGCTGGTTTTACATGCTCGTGCACGATTTCCCCATAGACATCAATGGGGAGAGCCGGCTGAGAAAAAGTCTAACACCTGCAAAAAAGCAGCGTAAAGCTCAGTAACGCAGCACCATTGATTACTATGGGGAAACTAAATTTATGTTTACACCTAACACCCTAACATGAACCCAGAGTCTAAACACCCCTAATCTTACACTTATTAACCCCTAATCTGCCGCCCCCGACATTGCCGACACCTACATTATACTTATTAACCCCAATCTGCCGCTCCGAACATCGCCGCCACTATAATAAACATATTAACCCCTAAATTGCTGAACTCCTGCATTGCAAACTCTAGTTAAATATTATTATCCCCTAATCGCCGCAACCTACATTACAGTTATTAAACCCAAATCTGCAACCCCAACGTTGCCCCCACTATACTAAATTTATTAACCCCTAAACCTTAGTCTAACCCTAACCCTAACACCCCCTAACTTTAATGTAATTAAAATTAATCTTAATCAAACCTACTATCATTACCTAAATTATTCCTATTTAAAACTAAATACTTACCTATAAAATAAACCCTAAGGTAGCTACAATATAACTAATAGTTACATTGTAGCTAGTTTAGGGTTTATTTTTATTTTACAGGCAAGTTTGTATTTCTTTTAACTAGGTAGAATAGTTAACACATAGTTATTAAATATTTACTTACTACCTAGCTAAAATAAATACAAATGTACCTGTAAAATAAAACCTAACCTGTCTTACACTAACACCTAACCTCAAACAACACTAAATTACACAAAATAAAAAAAGAAATTATCAGATATTTAAACTAATTACACTTAAACTAAACTACCAATAGCCCTTAATAGGGCCTTTTGCTGGCCATTGCCCCAAAGAAATCAGCTCTTTTACCTGTAAAATAAATACAACCAACCCCCCAACATGAAAACCCAATACCCACAAAACCAACCCCCCAAATAAAATCCTAACTAAAAAATCCTAAGCTCCCCATTGCCCTGAAAAGGGCATTTGGATGGGCATTGCCCTTAAAAGGGCATTTAGCTCTTTTTCAACTGCCCAAACCCTAATGTAAAAATAAAACCCACCCAATAAACCCTTAAAAAAACAAAACACTAAACCCCGAAGATCCACTTACAGTTTTGAAGACCGGACATCCATCCTCAACGAAGCCGGGAGTAGTCTTCATCCAAGCCGGCAGAAGTGGTCCTCCAGACGGGCAGAAGTCTTCATCCAGACGGCATCTTCTATCTTCATCCTTCCGACGCGGAGCGGGTCTATCTTCAAGACAATCGGCACGGAGCATCCTCTTCTTTCCACGGCTAACGACGAATGAAGGTTCCTTTAAATTACCTCATCCAAGATGGGGTCCCTTGAATTCCAATTGGCTGATAGAATTCTATCAGCCAATCGGAATTAAAGGTGAAAAAATCCTATTGGCTGATGCAATCAGCCAATAGGATTGAACTTCAATCCTATTGGCTGATCCAATCAGCCAATAGGATTGAGCTCACATTCTATTGGCTGTTCCAATAGAATGTGATACAATCCTTGATTGTATCAGCCAATAGGAATTTTCCACCTTTAATTACGATTGGCTGATAGAATTCTATCAGCCAATTGGAATTCAAGGGACGCCATCTTGGATGACATAATTTAAAGGAACCTTCATTCGTCGTTAGCCGTGGAAAGAAGAGGATGCTCCATGCCGGATGTCTTGAAGATGGAGCCGCTCCGAGTCCGAAGGATGAAGATAGAATATGCGGTCTGGATGAAGACTTCTGCCTGTCTGGAGGACCACTTCTGCCGGCTTGGATGAAGACTTCTCCCGGCTTCGTTGAGGACTTCTTGCCGCTTGGATGAAGACTTCTCCCGGCTTTGTTAAGGATGGATGTCCAGTCTTCAAAACTGTAAGTGGATCTTCGGGGGTTAGTGTTAGGTTTATTTAAGGGTTTATTTGGTGGGTTTTATTTTTAGATTAGGGTTTGGGAAGTTGAAAAAGAGCTAAATGCCCTTTTAAGGGCAATGACCATCCAAATGCCCTTTTCAGGGCAATGGGGAGCTTAGGTTTTTTTAGTTAGGATTTTATTTGGGGCGTTGGTTGTGTGGGTGGTGGATTTTACTGTTGGGGGGTTGTTTGTATTTATTTTACAGGTAAAAGAGCTGATTTATTTGGAGCAATGCCCTGCAAAAGGCCCTTTTAAGGGCTATTGGTAATTTAGTTTAGGCAAGGGGTTTTTTTTTTATTTGGGGGGGGGGGCTTTTTTATTTTGATAGGGCTATTAGATTAGGTGTAATTAGTTTAAATATCTGATCATTTCTTTTTTTATTTTTTGTAATTTAGTGTTTGTTTGTTTTTGTAATTTAGGTAATTGTATTTAATTTAGGTAATTTATTTAATTGTAGTGTAAGGTTAGGTGTTAGTGTAAGACAGGTTAGGTTTTATTTTACAGGTACATTTGTATTTATTTTAGCTAGGTAGTTAGTAAATAGTTAATAACTATTTATTAACTATTCTACCTAGTTAAAATAAATACAAACTTGCCTGTAAAATAAAAATAAACCCTAAGCTAGCTACAATGTAACTATTAGTTATATTGTAGTTATCTTAGGGTTTATTTTATAGGTAATTTCGTTTTAAATAGGAATAATTTAGGCAATGATAGTAGGTTTGATTTATATTTATTTTAATTACATTAAAGTTAGAGAGTGTTAGGTTTAGGGGTTAATAAATTTAGTATAGTGGCGGCGACGTTGGGGGCGGCAGATTAGGGTTAATAAATGTAGGTAGGTGGCGGCGATGTTAGGGGTGGCAGATTAGGGGTTAATAATATTTAACTAGTGTTTGTGATGCAGGAGTGCGGCGGTTTAGGAGTTAATATGTTTATTATAGTGGCGGTGATGTCAGGAGCGGATGATTAGGAGGTTAATCATTTTATTAGTGTTTGCGATGTGGGTGAGCGGCGGTTTAGGGGTTAATATGTAATTTATGGGTGTTAGTGTACTTTTTAACACTTTAGTTATGAGTTTTATGCTACAGCTTTGCATTATGGCCAAAAAAGTGTGTGGTACAGCTTTTTGGACAAGACACGTAATAGCAGCGGTAGTGAAAAAGCAGCGTTATAACCCACATTAGGCAATTTAGGCTGCTTATATCCACATAAAAACTGTGGTTAGTTCTCAAAGATGTTTGGAACAACCTACCTGCCAAGTTCCTTAAAAATCTGTACAAGTGTACTAGAAGATTTGATGCTGTTCTTTAGAAAAAGAGTGGTCACATCAAATATTGATTTGATTTACAGTTTTCTTCTGTTCACTCGCTATCAGCTAGATTACAAGTTATGGTGTTATGGCTGCTCGCTAATTTCGTGTATGTTATTTTCATTGCTCACCTTTCATAGCGCTGCTATTACAGGTTTTGAAAAAGCAGGCTTGCGTGGGCGATATGGTGGCATTGAGCTCCATACCACACCTAAATACAAGCGCCGCTTTGTCGTGCTCGTGCACGATTTCCCACATAGACATCAATGGGGAGAGTCGGATAAAAAAACCTAACACCTGTGATCGCGGAATGAAAAGCTCCGTAACACAGCCCCATTGATGTCTATTGGGAAAGAACACCCTAACATAAAAACCACTATCTATACACCCCTAATCTGCTACCCCAGACATCGCCGCCACTTACATTACAGTTATTAACCCCTTAATCTGCCACCCCCGACATCGCTGGCACCTAAATAAAACTATTAACCCCTAATCTGCTGGTCCTAACATTGCTGCCACCAACATTACAGTTATTAACTCCTAATCTGCTGCCCCCAACATCACCGCCACCTACATTACAGTTATTAACCCCTAATCTGCCACCCCCAATGTCGTCGCCACTATACTAAAGTTATTAACCCCTAAACCTCTGGCCTCCCACATCACTAACACTACATAAATATATTAACCCCTAAACCTAACCTGAACTCTAACATAGCCCTAAGCCTAACCCTAACCCTAACACCCCCTAACTTAAATATAATTAAAATAAATCTAAATAAAACTTACAATTACCTAAATAATTACTATTTAAATCTAAATACACACTTACCTGTAAAATAAACCCAAGCTAGCTACAATATAACTAATAGTTACATTGTATCTATCTTAGGTTTTATTTTTATTTCACAGGTAAGTTTGTATTTATTTTAACTAGGTAGACTAGTTAGTAAATAGTTATTACTCCTAATCTAATAGCCCAATCAAAATAAAAAAGCCCCCCCAAATAAAAAAAAACCCTAGCCTACACTAAACTGCCAATGGCCCTTAAAAGGGCCTTTTGTGGGGCATTGCCCCAGAGAAATCAGCTCTTTTACCTGTAAAAAAAAAACACACAAACAACCCCCCAACAGTAAAACCCACCACCCACACAACCATACCCCCCAAATAACCTATCTAAATAAACCTAAGCTCACCATTACCCAGGGTGCCAAGAATCAGACTGAGACGAGAAGTGCAAAAATAATCACACCTTTATTAATAACAAAAAATAATAAAAGTCCACAAGCCAGGAGTCTAAGCCAGAGCTGGTAGTCAGACGAGACGAGTCAGGAGCCAAAGCAAATAGTCAGACGAGCCGAGTCAGGAGCCAAAGCGAGTAGTCAGATGAGCCAATTCAGAAACAAGGAGAACAGCAAAGTCAGGAACAAGCCAGGGATCAGGAAACCAGGAGGGACGTCAGACAGCCAGGTAATACACAGGAACTGGAACACAGGAACTCACAAAAAGGTCTGAGACAACGCAAGGGCAAAGCATACTGAACAGAGGCCCTTTAAATAATAAGTGATGACATCACAATACTGAGACTGAAACCTGTCTCACACGGATGATGTACACCAGTCCGGCCATAAGAGAGCATGCATGAAATGAGCAGCATCAGACACTCTGCACCAGATTCATTAAGAGGTGAGTAAAATGGCTGCCTGCAGCACATGGCAAACAAAGCAGGGGAAAAACCATGACAGTACCCTCCCCTCAATGACCCCTCCCCCGCTGGAGGTCAAAAGGCTTATTAGGGAAATGGGCATGGAAGGCACGGAGGAGGGTGGGAGCATGAACATCAGAGGAGGGAACCCATGAACGCTCCTCCGGACCGTAGCCCCTCCAGTGAACCAAATGGTGTACACGGCCCCTGAACATACGAGAGTCAATAATGCTGCTGACCTCATTTTTCATGGTTGTCAACAGAGATAAGGCGAGGACGAGGCAACACAGTGGTAAACCATTTACAAACCAATGGTTTCAAGAGGGTGACATGAAAAACAATGGAGATGCACATTGCAGGTCAAGAGTGTAGGCCACAGGATTGACCAGTTGGAGTATTCGAAAAGGACCAACATAAAGGGGAGCCAGTTTATTGGAAGGCACACAAAGGTTCAAGTTGCGGGAGGACAGCCAAACCCTCTCACCAACCTGGTAGGAAGGCGTGGGCAGACGCCTACGATCAGCTTGGAACTTTTGGCACTGCATAGAAGAAAGAAGGCAATCCTGAATCTGCACCCACGTGGAAAAGAGTTGTCGGGGATGCTCTTTCAAAGCCGGAATACCCTGAGACATGAATGAATTGGACAAAAACCATGAACGGGGAAAACTACGAGGAAGCATTAATAGCATTATTATGAGCGAACTCTGCCCAAAGTAACAGTTCAGACCAATTATTGTGGTGATCTGAGACATAGCAACAGAGGAACTGTTCTAGAGTTTGATTAGACCATTCCGCAGCCCCATTGGATTGAGGGTGATATGCCGAGAAGAATGAAAGCTGTATCCCCATTTTAGCACAAAAGGAACGCCAAAATCTGCAGACAAACTGGCTAACCCGGTCTGAGACTATCTCCTTGGGTAACGGAAGACCTCCCGGGCAAAAATTTAAGAAAGTTCCTGAGCGGTAGGCAGCTTCTTCAAGGGAATGCAATGTGACATTTTAGAAAAACAGTCAACCACCATTAGGATAACAGTATTGCCATTGGAAATAGGGAGCTTGACAATGAAGTCCATGGAAAGATGTGCCCAAGGATGCTCACCATTAGCAATAGGTTGAAGAAGACCCCCAGGAAGACATTGAGGAGTCTTATTCTGTGCACAGACTGAGCATAAGGCAACATACGCAGCAACATCAGAACGAAGACCTGGCCACCAGAATTGTCGAGTGACAGACCAAATCATTTGGTTCTTGCCCGGGTGACCTGCGGCTTTAGGACAGTGGTAAGTGTACAATAGTTTAGTTTGAAGATTCTCATGAACAAAGCACTTACCAATAGGTTTCTCAGGAGGTGCATTGGTTTGTGCAGACAGGATCTCCTTCCCCAAGGGAGAAGTCAAATTAGTACGTATGGTAGCCAAAATATGGTCGGGAGGTATAACTGGAATAGGTACAGACTCCTCCTTGTACAGAGGCAAAAATTGTCGAGAAAGGGCATCAGCCCTAACATTCTTACTACCAGGCAGGTAGGACATTGAGACAAGAGGACACCTATTCCAGCATCAACCTCAGGAATTAAAGGCAGGACAGGGTTAGGATGAGCCAGAACTGGAGCAGCAGCAAAAGCAGTATTAAGAATCTCAAAAGCCTTATTGGCAGTAGGTGA
This sequence comes from Bombina bombina, assembly GCF_027579735.1. NCBI lineage: Eukaryota > Metazoa > Chordata > Amphibia > Anura > Bombinatoridae > Bombina > Bombina bombina. The sequence goes on from NC_069500.1 coordinate 339,609,814, forward strand.
CCAATGGAGTGGATCATTCTCCTTATGGGTCATGTCAGTGATAGGTTTGACCAAGGAAGAAAAGTTTTTAATAAACTTCCTATAGTAATTGGCAAAGCCCAAAAAACATTGACTAGAGTGAAGATCAACTGGGCGAGGCCACTGCAGGACTGCAGACAACTTGTCAGGATTCATGGACAACCCTGCAACAGAGATTACATAACCTAGGAAGGTTACTTGAGTCTGAATACCGAGACTGAAACCTGTCTCACACAGATGATGTACACTAGTCCGGCCATAAGAGGGCGTGCAGGAAATGAGCAGCATCAGACACTCTGCACCAGATTCAGTAAGAGGTGAGTAAAATGGCTTCCAGCAGCACATGGCAAACAAAGCATGGAAAAAACCCTGACACCTGAAAAGGGCATTTGGATGGGCATTGCCCTTAAAAAGGCATTTAGCTCTTTTACATTGCCCAAACCCTAAGCTAAAAATAAAACCCACCCAATAAACCCTTAAAAAAACCTAACACTAACCCCCTTACAGTTTTTAAAGACTGGACATCCATCCTCATCCAGCCAGCAGAAGTCTTCATCCAAGCGGGCAGAAGTCTTCATCCAGACGGCATCTTCTATATTCATTCATCCGGCGCGGAGCGGGACCATCTTCAAGACATCCGGCTCAGAGCTTCCTCTTACGATCGCCGCTGGTAAATGAAGTTTCCCTTTAAGTGACGTCATCCAAGATGGCATCCCTTACATTCCGATTGGCTGATAGAAAAAATAATTGGCTGGGGAAAAAATCATATTGGCTGTTGCAATCAGCCAATAGGATTGAGCTTTAATCCTATTGGCTGTTTATTATAGTGGCGACGATGTCGGGGAGCAGCTGAATATGGGTTAATATATTTAAGTGGCGGCAGATTAGGGGTTAAACACTAAATTTTAGTTTAGTGTTTGCGATGCGGGAGGGCCTCGGTTTAGGGGTTAATAGGTAGTTTATGCGTGTTAGTGTACTTTGTGACAGTTTAGTTATGAGTTTTATGTTACAGCTTTGTAGCATAAAACTCATAACTACTGACTTTAGATGGCGGTACGGATCTTGTCATTTTAGGCTGTACCGCTCACTTTTTGGCCTCACCGCAAAACTCGTAATACCGGCGCTATGGAAGTCCCATTGAAAAAGTGCGGTACTGACGTTGCGTGACAGGCTAAAAGGTGTGCGGTACACCTATACCTACAAGACTTGTAATAGCGGCGTTAGGGAAAAAGCATTGTTATGGGCCATAACAATGCTTTTTGAGTCATAATGCAAAACTCAAAAACATAATTTATGTAAGAACTTACCTGATAAATTCATTTCTTTCATATTAGCAAGAGTCCATGAGCTAGTGACGTATGGGATATACATTCCTACCAGGAGGGGCAAAGTTTCCCAAACCTCAAAATGCCTATAAATACACCCCTCACCACACCCACAATTCAGTTTAACGAATAGCCAAGAAGTGGGGTGATAACAAAAAAGTGCGAAAGCATATAAAATAAGGAATTGGAATAATTGTGCTTTATACAAAAAAATCATAACCACCACAAAAAAAGGGCGGGCCTCATGGACTCTTGCTAATATGAAAGAAATGAATTTATCAGGTAAGTTCTTACATAAATTATGTTTTCTTTCATGTAATTAGCAAGAGTCCATGAGCTAGTGACGTATGGGATAATGATTACCCAAGATGTGGATCTTTCCACGCAAGAGTCACTAGAGAGGGAGGGATAAAATAAAGACAGCCAATTCCTGCTGAAAATAATCCACACCCAAAATAAAGTTTAATGAAAAACATAAGCAGAAGATTCAAACTGAAACCGCTGCCTGAAGTACTTTTCTACCAAAAACTGCTTCAGAAGAAGAAAATACATCAAAATGGTAGAATTTAGTAAAAGTATGCAAAGAGGACCAAGTTGCTGCTTTGCAAATCTGATCAATCGAAGCTTCATTCCTAAACGCCCAGGAAGTAGAAACTGACCTAGTAGAATGAGCTGTAATCCTTTGAGGCGGAGTTTTACCCGACAACATAGGCAAGATGAATTAAAGATTTCAACCAAGATGCCAAAGAAATGGCAGAAGCTTTCTGGCCTTTTCTAGAACCGGAAAAGATAACAAATAAACTAGAAGTCTTTCGGAAAGACTTAGTAGCTTCAACATAATATTTCAAAGCTCTAACAACATCCAAAGAATGCAACAATTTCTCCTTAGAATTCTTAGGATTAGGACATAATGAAGGAACCACAATTTCTCTACTAATGTTGTTGGAATTCACAACTTTAGGTAAAAATTCAAAAGAAGTTCGCAACACCGCCTTATCCTGATGAAAAATCAGAAAAGGAGACTCACAAGAAAGAGCAGATAATTCAGAGACTCTTCTGGCAGAAGAGATCGCCAAAAGGAACAAAACTTTCCAAGAAAGTAATTTAATGTCCAAAGAATGCATAGGTTCAAACGGAGGAGCTTGAAGAGCCCACAGAACCAAATTCAAACTCCAAGGAGGAGAAATTGACTGAATGACAGGTTTTATACGAACCAAAGCTTGTACAAAACAATGAATATCAGGAAGATTAGCAATCTTTCTGTGAAAAAGAACAGAAAGAGCAGAGATTTGTCCTTTCAAAGAACTTGCGGATAAACCTTTATCTAAACCATCCTGAAGAAACTGTAAAATTCTCGGAATTCTAAAAGAATGCCAATAAAAATGATGAGAAAGACACCAAGAAATATAAGTCTTCCAGACTCTATAATATATCTCTCTGGATACAGATTTACGAGCCTGTAACATAGTATTAATCACAGAGTCAGAGAAACCTCTTTGACCAAGAATCAAGCGTTCAATCTCCATACCTTTAAATTTAAGGATTTGAGATCCTGATGGAAAAAAGGACCTTGCGACAGAAGGTCTGGTCGTAGCGGAAGAGTCCACGGATGGCAAGAGGCCATCCGGATAAGGTCCGCATACCAAAACCTGTGAGGCCATGCCGGAGCTACCAGCAGAACAAACAAGCATTCCTTCAGAATCTTGGAGATTACTCTTGGAAGAAGAACTAGAGGCGGAAAGATATAGGCAGGATGATACTTCCAAGGAAGTGATAATGCATCCACTGCTTCCGCCTGAGGATCCCGGGATCTGGACAGATACCTGGGAAGTTTCTTGTTTAGATGAGAGGCCTAGGAACAAAAAGAAAGACAAACTGGCACTACACTGTAATGATAGATGAGATAGGAATTATAAAATTCCGGTGCTACCCCTCAAATCTATATAAGGAACAAAGGGACAGGAAAGTAAGGGGTTACTGTAGCACTCACTCTCACTTTAATTGAAGATATAAAATAAGAACATTCATACTTTATTATTATTAAGTAAAACCAGGATAAACATCCCTAGTGGTTAAATTATGCTACCCACAACCACCTATTATACTAAAATAAAAGCAAAGTTGGCCCTCCTAACACTCCTCTGTTTCCTGGCCGATAACTGGAAGCGTCGGCATCAGGTGGCTGGAGTGATAGGATGAGCCGGTAGAGAACGTGCTGTACAAACGCGTTTCGGCTATTAAAAAGCCTTTGTCAATGTTTCACATTCCAAGTCTAAAAATAGTAAGCCGAGGCTCCGATGTTCGGAGCTTAATATCTCCCCAGAACACCGGTCAGTAGCCAATCCGGGATCTTTCCCAGGTTCCACCTTCATGTCCTCCAATCGGTTACGGGCTTAGTTCACGCCCATACAAAAGTATTCATCCGATTGGAGTAGAGCAATTCACCTTGACAGTGGTGGATTAACATGCATGATTCACGTCCGTAAGAAAGTCTCCATCTGATTGGAGCAATACCACACGCTTTGTTATTGGTGTAATATCGGACTCTGTGAAATCTGCATCCTATGGCTACTTAACCTTAGATACTTTAAACCCCAATGCATCCATGGAAAAATCCAAATCCTAGTAACAAAGGGTCCTATGCGTGCGGGCACTGCAAAGTGTGCCAACATATGGTAAAAAAACAATCAATAGTGGATAGATTTGGTAAAACGTGGCCTATTAAAGAATACATCAATTGTCAGAGTACCAACGTGATTTACTGCTTATCATGCAGTTGCAATTTATTTTACGTTGGTATGACTACACGCTGCTTGGGCACACGTATGACCGAACATCTAAGCAATATAAGGACAGCCCAGAGAGATGTAGAAAAGAAAAAACAAATCACTAGTGTGGCTAAACACTTCCTACAGTCTCATAATGGGAATACCAATGTAATGAAATGTTGGGGTCTTGAAAAACTAAAACCAGGAATAAGAGGGGGTGAGACTGAACAAAGACTCCTTAAAATGGAAACTAAATGGGTCTTTAATCTGAACACGGTCATACCAAATGGTATGAATGAATTCAACAATTACTGGGTGTATATCTGAAATAACCAATAGCATCTATAGGTCATCTTTAATATTTATAATCATCAGATTGATAATCTCTGTTCTAGGATAGAGATGACCGGTGTTCTGGGGAGATATTAAGCTCCGAACATCGGAGCCTCGGCTTACTATTTTTAGACTTGGAATGTGAAACATTGACAAAGGCTTTTTAATAGCCGAAACGCGTTTGTACAGCACGTTCTCTACCGGCTCATCCTATCACTCCAGCCACCTGATGCCGACGCTTCCAGTTATCGGCCAGGAAACAGAGGAGTGTTAGGAGGGCCAACTTTGCTTTTATTTTAGTATAATAGGTGGTTGTGGGTAGCATAATTTAACCACTAGGGATGTTTATCCTGGTTTTAGATGAGAGGCCATCAGATCTATTTCTGGAAGCTCCCACATTTGAACAATCTGGAGAAATACCTCTGGGTGAAGAGACCATTCGCCCGGATGCAACGTTTGGCGACTGAGATAATCCGCTTCCCAATTGTCTATACCTGGGATATGAACCGCAGAGATTAGACAGGAGCTGGATTCCGCCCAAACCAAAATTCGAGATACTTCTTTCATAGCCAGAGGACTGTGAGTCCCTCCTTGATGATTGATGTATGCCACAGTTGTGACATTGTCTGTCTGAAAACAAATGAACGATTCTCTCTTTAGAAGAGGCCAAGACTGAAGAGCTCTGAAAATTGATCGGTAATCTCACCTCCTGAGATTCCCAAACTCCTTGTGCCGTCAGAGATCCCCACACAGCTCCCCAACCTGTGAGACTTGCATCTGTTGAAATTACAGTCCAGGTCGGAAACACAAAAGAAGCCCCCTGAATTAAACGATGGTGATCTGTCCACCACGTTAGAGAGTGTCGTACAATCGGTTTTAAAGATATTGAGATATCTTTGTGTAATCCTTGCACCATTGATTCAGCATACAGAGCTGAAGAGGTCGCATGTGAAAACGAGCAAAGGGGATCGCGTCCGATGCAGCAGTCATAAGACCTAGAATTTCCATGCATAAGGCTACCGAAGGGAATGATTGTGACTGAAGGTTTCGACAAGCTGAAATCAATTTTAGACGTCTCTTGTCTGTTAAAGACAGAGTCATGGACACTGAATCTATCTGGAAACCCAGAAAGGTTACCCTTGTTTGAGGAATCAATGAACTTTTTGGTGAATTAATCCTCCAACCATGATCTTGAAGAAACAACACAAGTCGATTTGTATGAGATTCTGCTAAATGTAAAGACTGAGCAAGTACCAAGATATCGTCCAAATAAGGAAATACCACAATACCCTGTTCTCTGATTACAGACAGAAGGGCACCGAGAACCTTTGTAAAAATTCTTGGAGCTGTAGCTAGGCCAAACGGCAGAGCCACAAACTGGTAATGCTTGTCCAGAAAAGAGAATCTCAGGAACTGATAATGATCTGGATGAATCGGAATATGCAGATATGCATCCTGTAAATCTATTGTGGACATATAATGCCCTTGCTGAACAAAAGGCAAGATAGTCTTTATAGTTACCATTTTGAACGTTGGTATCTTTACATAACGATTCAATATTTTTAGATCCAGAACTGGTCTGAAGGAATTCTCCTTCTTTGGTACAATGAAGAGATTTGAATAAAACCCCATCCCCTGTTCCAGAACTGGAACTGGCATAATTACTCCAGCCAACTCTAGATCTGAAACACAATTCAGAAATGCTTGAGCTTTCACTGGATTTACTGGGACACGGGAAAGAAAAAATCTCTTTGCAGGAGGTCTCATCTTGAAACCAATTCTGTACCCTTCTGAAACAATGTTCTGAATCCAAAGATTGTGAACAGAATTGATCCAAATTTCTTTGAAAAAACGTAACCTGCCCCCTACCAGCTGAGCTGGAATGAGGGCCGCACCTTCATGTGAACTTAGAAGCTGGCTTTGCCTTTCTAGAAGGCTTGGATTTATTCCAGACTGGAGATGGTTTCCAAACTGAAACTGCTCCTGAGGATGAAGGATCAGGCTTTTGTTCTTTGTTGAAACGAAAGGAACGAAAACGATTATTAGCCCTGTTTTTACCCTTAGATTTTCTATCCTGTGGTAAAAAAGTTCCTTTCCCACCAGTAACAGTTGAGATAATAGAATCCAACTGAGAACCAAATAATTTGTTACCCTGGAAAGAAATGGAAAGTAGAGTTGATTTAGAAGCCATATCAGCATTCCAAGTTTTAAGCCATAATGCTTTTCTAGCTAAAATAGCTAGAGACATAAACCTGACATCAACTCTGATAATATCAAAAATGGCATCACAGATAAAATTATTAGCATGTTGAAGAAGAATAATAATATTATGAGAATCATGATCTGTTACTTGTTGCGCTAAAGTTTCCAACCAAAAAGTTGAAGCTGCAGCAACATCAGCCAATGATATAGCAGGTCTAAGAAGATTACCTGAACACAGATAAGCTTTTCTTAGAAAGGATTCAATTTTCCTATCTAAAGGATCCTTAAACGAAGTACCATCTGACGTAGGAATAGTAGTACGTTTAGCAAGGGTAGAAATAGCCCCATCAACCTTAGGGATCTTGTCCCAAAATTCTAATCTGTCAGACGGCACAGGATATAATTGCTTAAAACGTTTAGAAGGAGTAAATGAATTACCCAATTTATCCCATTCTCTGGAAATTACTTCAGAAATAGCATTAGGAACAGGAAAAACTTCTGGAATAACCACAGGAGATTTAAAGACCTTATCTAAACGTTTAGAATTAGTATCAAGAGGACCAGAATCCTCGATTTCTAAAGCAATTAGTACTTCTTTAAGTAAAGAACGAATAAATTCCATTTTAAATAAATATGAAGATTTATCAGCATCAATCTCTGAGACAGAATCCTCTGAACCAGAAGAGTCATCAGAATCAGAATGATGATGTTCATTTAAAAATTCATCTGTAGAGAGAGAAGTTTTAAAAGATTTTTTATGTTTACTAGAAGGAGAAATAACAGACATAGCCTTCTTGATGGATTCAGAAACAAAATCTCTTATATTATCAGGAACATTCTGCACCTTAGATGTTGAAGGAACTGCAACAGGCAATGGTACATTACTAAAGGAAATATTATCTGCATTAACAAGTTTGTCATGACAATTAATACAAACAACAGCCGGAGGAATAGCTACCAAAAGTTTACAGCAGATACACTTAGCTTTGGTAGTTCCAGCACTAGACAGCGATTTTCCTGAAGTATCTTCTGACTCGGATGCAACGTGAGACATCTTGCAATATGTAAGAGAAAAAACAACATATAAAGCAAAATTGATCAAATTCCTTAAATGACAGTTTCAGGAATGGGAAAAAATGCCAATAAACAAGCTTCTAGCAACCAGAAGCAAAGAAAAAATGAGACTGAAATAATGTGGAGACAGAAGCGACGCCCATATTTTTTAGCGCCAAATAAGACGCCCACATTATTTGGCGCCTAAATTTTTTTGGCGCCAAAAATGACGCCACATCCGGAACGCCGACATTTTTGGCGCAAAAGGACGTAAAAAAATGACGCAACTTCCGGCGACACGTATGACGCCGGAAACAGAAAAGATTTTTTGCGCCAAAAAAGTCCGCGCCAAGAATGACGCAATAAAATGAAGCATTTTCAGCCCCCGCGAGCCTAACAGCCCACAGGGAAAAAAGAGTCAATTTTTTTTAAGGTAAGAAAAAATGAATGATTCAAATGCATTATCCCAAATATGAAACTGACTGTCTGAAAATAAGGAATGTTGAACATCCTGAGTCAAGGCAAATAAATGTTTGAATACATATATTTAGAACTTTATAAACAAAGTGCCCAACCATAGCTTAGAGTGTCACAGAAAATAAGATTTACTTACCCCAGGACACTCATCTACATGTTTGTAGAAAGCCAAACCAGTACTGAAACGAAAATCAGCAGAGGTAATGGTATATAAATAAGAGTATATCTGAAAAGGGAGGTAAGAGATGAATCTCTACGACCGATAACAGAGAACCTATGAAATAGACCCCGTAGAAGGAGATCATTGTATTCAAAATAGGCAATACTCTCCTCACATCCCTCTGACATTCACTGCACGCTGAGAGAAAAACCGGGCTCCAACTTGCTGCGGAGCGCATATCAACGTAAAATCTAGCACAAACTTACTTCACCACCTCCATAGGAGGCAAAGTTTGTAAAACTGAATTGTGGGTGTGGTGAGGGGTGTATTTATAGGCATTTTGAGGTTTGGGAAACTTTGCCCCTCCTGGTAGGAATGTATATCCCATACGTCACTAGCTCATGGACTCTTGCTAATTACATGAAAGAAATCTAGCTGTATGCATTTTATTAATTAATAAAAAACCTATTACCATTTCTATTTACATTTTATCACATCCGTCTACTACTTTTGCACAGTACTGTATATATACAGTATTTATTTTTTTAAAATCATTCCTTTTTAATATTTAAATAAAAAATAAGAATAATTTACTAAATAAATTAATACAACACACAGAGAAAGTCCAGCACTCGCTTAAACGCTCACAACTAAGATTTAAAGCAAAACTAGAAGTTAGTTACCACATCTGGACAAATGGGACAAGCCCATGTACCACGTCAAGGTCTCTTCCAAAACCTGGGTCCCTAATTCAGCCATACAAATGCAAGCTCTCAATCAAACAAACTGGGAACAAGCCAGAGTTCACAGACATATACAAAACAGTTTGTTTGATTGAGAGCTTGCATTTGTATGGCTGTATTAGGGACCCAGGTTTTGGAAGAGACATTGACATGGTACCTGGGCTTGTCCCATTTGGCCAGATGCGGTAACTAACTCTTCCAGTTTTGCTTTTAATCTTAGCTGAGAGCTTGTAAGCGAGTGCTGGACTTTCTCTGTGTGTTGTATTAATTTATTTTGTAATTTCCCCTATGGGCCTTGCCCCCAGGCTTGTCTGGGGTAACTGTCTGTGACTCTGGAGACAGCACAGCTTCCTGAGAGTGCTATAGCACCCAGGGCTGAGCATGTTGCAGGTTCATGGGATGTGAACCCAGTCCAGTTTGAGAGTGCAGTCCCCTTCCATGTTTTGTATATGTCTAGGGAAATTACATAAGTCTGTGAACCCTGGTTTGTTCCCAGTTTGTTTGATTGAGAGTTTGCATTTGTATGGCTGTATTAGTGACCAAGGTTTTGGAAGAGACCTTGACGTGGTACCTGGGCTTGTCCCATTTGGCCAAATGTGGTAACTAACTCTTCCATTTTTTGCTTTTAATCATAGTTGAGAGCTTGTAAGCGAGTGCTGGACTTTCTCTGTGTGTTGTATATATATATATATATCACATGCACAGCTAGTTTGTCTAGGATCAGACAGCATAAATACCTTTTCTGTAGGCTGTCCTACACTTGAGCGGGTTAGTAAACTAAATGCTGAAGCTAGGGGCTGGCTGCAGAAATTGAATGGCATTAAAAATAAAGCATTTGTTTAGTTTTTTTTTAATTAATTTTTTGCATTTAACATGCATTTAACAGTTGAAACAAATATTTATTTTCTATGTTTTAGTAAATGTTTACCGGCACTTTAATGTCATCAGATATGACAAGGGGTAATTTCAATGTATTTTTGAACATACCAAACCAGTGTTACATCTAAAAACTTTCTGGAGTACTTAGTAATAGGTTGAAAAGTGTTGTCTCTCGGTTTTACAAGTCCTTTTAGCTGTGTAACTAGATAAGTAAAAAATGGCCTTGTAAATTGAGGTTAAAGGAACAGTCTACTCCAAATATTGTGTTGTTTAAAAACATAGATAATCTCTTTATTACCCATTTCCCAGTTTTGCACACATTATTATATTTTTTACCTCTGTAATTACCTTGTATCTAAGCCATTATCTTATTGCTAACTGTGTCTTCCTGTGAAAAATTATAAAAATGCACTGAGATAAGAGGCAGTCTGTAGTGGCTAAGAGACAGGCAGAAACTTAGAAGTTTAAAGGTTATAAAGTAAATTAAAGGGTCATGAAACCCACATTTTTTCTTTATTGACGTAGAAACAGTATGCCACTTTAAACAACTTTCCAATTTAATTCTGATATCTAATTGTCTTCATTCTCTTGATATCATTTGTTGAAAAGTATATCGAAATAGGCTCAGTGGCTGCTTAGTGCCTGCACATAGATGTCTCGTGTGATTGGCTAACCCATGTGCTTTGCTATTTCTAGAACAAAGGATATCTAAAGAATGAAGCAAATTAGATAATCAAAGTAAATTGGAATGTTGTTGAAAATTGTATTCTCTATCTGAATCATGAAAGAAAATGTTTTGGTTTCATGTCCCTTTAATATAACAATGTTGCTTGTGCAAAGCTGGGGAATGCATAGTGAAGGCTTTATCTATTAGAGATGTGCATTCAAAGGTTTGTGAATCTCTGAATGCGGAAAAAGACGTCCCTTCATGTTGCAAGCCTATTTTCATTGGCAAATTCATTCTTGTGCAGCAAGACTCTAAAATCTAGGTATGCACAGATTTTAGCATCTTGCTGTTGCACAAGGATGAATTTGTCATCGAGAAGAGTTGAGCGGCATAAAGGGCCACCTTCTTCCACATTCAGAGCTTCACCAAACCTCAGAATGCACATCTATAATATCTTTCTTTTTTGGAGTAGAATGTCCCTTTAAGTATTGAGACTATTATCAGCCAGATAGGACTGGCACATAAAAAGTATAGGACCATTTTAAAAAAAAAATCATCAGCTAAAAAGAGGTTCATATAATATATGAAAATGTCCGATTGTGGTTGCATTAACTTTGAAAATGGCTCATCTGTAGTTGTTATGCCTATAATTATCAAACAATTGATTGTGATCATCAACATAGTGACCTAACTAGGCTGACCATATTGCCGCTTTAAGAAGGAACACATATGAAAAATACATATGTGAGGGTTCTTATACAAAACCATTTCTTTAAACAGCCCTGAAAACAGCCCTGACATGTATTTTTCATATGTGTCCCTTTTTAAAGCGGCAATATGGTCAGCCTAGACCTAACTGAAATAGAAACTAAGAGCCCAATTTAAAACTATATATCTTTCCTTATCAGTGTCACGTCATGTTCAATAATAGGTAACAGCAAGTTAAGTTGTTGAATTGCACAAATGAATTATTAGCTATAGCCAGTGATTATTTTGTTAAAAAAAAATGCCATTGATATATTGAGAAAAGCAAAGAGACAACGTTGTTTACAGATTACAGTGCTTGATATATTTTCCAGGCCCCTCTTGCGAGAACAAGAGTATTTATATTATTACCAGTTGGTAGAGGTGGCATACTCAATACCGGTGAGTATCCCCACACAAAAAAGCCCCGGCTATAGCACAAACCCATAATGGCACTAAGAATATGTTCATACATTTGTTTTTAATTAAAGTGAACATTTTTACATTTGTACAGAATCTCCTTTTATTTCATTCAGTCTGTTAAATAATTTACCAAAAGACATTAAGATGATTGGCAGGTATTAAACACCTAACTACAGATTTTAAGTGTCACATTTTTTCTCTGCTGTTCCACTCTTATATATCTTCTAATAGATGAAAGGTTTTATTAAAGGGCCATAACAGTTAAAGAAAATTACATGTTCTAATTCATTCGAGCATTTCATTTTAAGACTAGCGAACCTACACTACTATGTTTTATCCCCCACAAAGGGGTTAAACACAGAGTAGAAGTACTGCTCGGGACCTCCAGAGCACTGTTGGTCCTGAGCTGAAATCACCGCTGATCCAATCAGCAGCGTAAGTCACATTAAACTGCGTAACTAGCATTGCTGATTGGATCAGCAATCATTTCTGGTTGAGAGCAGTATTCCTCTGGTGATCCAGAGCGGTATTTTTGTGTGAGGTTAAACACATTGTAGTGTAGGGTCGCTAGTCTGAAAATTACACGCTATAGAGAATTAGTACATATAATTTTTTGACTATTATGCCCCTATTAACACTTAAAACATAAAACCCCATAAGTGAAACGCAAACAGTATTGTGGAAAGAAGGCTTAAAAATAACTAACAATACAAGTTTTTGTATCAATTTAAAAAGCTTTAAAAGGACAGTCTATACCTTATAAAGAGCTTTAAAAGGACAGTCTATACCTTATAAAGAGCTTTAAAAGGACAGTCTATACCTTATAAAGAGCTTTAAAAGGACAGTCTATACCTTATAAAGAGCTTTAAAAGGACAGTCTATACCTTATAAAGAGCTTTAAAAGGACAGTCTATACCTTATAAAGAAATTTAAAAGGACAGTCTATACCTTATAAAGAGCTTTAAAAGGACAGTCTATACCTTATAAAGAGCTTTAAAAAGACAGTCTATACCTTATAAAGAGCTTTAAAAGGACAGTCTATACCTTATAAAGAGCTTTAAAAGGACAGTCTATACCTTATAAAGAGCTTTAAAAGGACAGTCTATGAGACCCATTTATCAAGCTCCATATGGAGCTTGAGGGCCCGTGTTTCTGGCGAGTCTGAAGACCGCTGCACCATAACCCTGTCCGCCTGCTCTGATGAGGCGGACAGGAATCGCTACAATTCAATCCAATCGAGTACGATCGGGTTGATTGACACCTCCCGCAAGTCTTCAGGGGGCAGCGTTGCACCAGCAGCTCTCCGCATTCAGCGATGTCTGTCGGACCTGATCCGCACTGTCGGATCAGGTCCGACAGACATTTGATAATTCGGCCTCTATAACTTAGTCATCTTAAAGTCTTACCTTAGATTAAGCTGCAAATATCCTCCTGCATTCTTTCTATATCATGCAGCAGGAACAGTAAAAAAGTTATTTCAAAATGAATATTGTTTCTTGCCACTTTGAAATGGGTGCCAAGCTCAGCCCACTGATAACATCACAATTTGGGCTGCAACTAGGCACTCTGCTGAATAGCATTGACAGTCTGTTGAATCCAGCTAGTGAGCCTTTTGTGATTGGATACCACATGCAGCCCAAATCATGATGTCATCAGTGGGCTGAGCTTGGCAGCCATTTCAAAGTGGCCAGAAACAATATTCATTTTAAAAAAATGTAAACTTTTTTACCATTCCTGCTGCATGATATAGAAAAGGTGCAGGAGGATATTTGCAGCTTAATCTGAGGTAAGAGTTTAATATGACCAAGGTGTAGACTGTCCCTTTAACTTCATGCAAAAATTAATTCTTAACATTTCTAAATAGTTATCGTTCATATGCACAATAGAAATTTCTTGAGTTTATGGTCCGTTTAGCATAGAAATTCTTTAGGTGATGTTCATTAACTTTAGTAGTCATTTGATGATCACCAAACCCCTTTAGACATCATTTGCACATCATCAGACATCATCAGGCTTGTAAAGTCATCAGCTAAGGTAAAAAATGATGTGTGTTGACTTCAGATTGATTAGCAGATTACCTTACTTATTACTTCACAAGCATGAACAGCCAGTGAATGACTCTAGAGTCATCTTTTTTAAATATTTTGGGCATACTTCAGGACGGCTTCTGATGACTAGTCTGTAGTCATCAATTACTTCAGAATGTCTCCTGGAGGATCATTATTTTTTGACTAGGTTACATGGAACACAGTATGGGGCCTATCTATCAAGCTCCGAATGGAGCTTGACGCCCTGTGTTTCTGGTGAGCCTGTAGACTTGCCAGAAACACAAATTATGGAGCAGCGGTCTAAAGACCGCTGCTCCATAACCCTGTCCGCCTGCTCTGATGAGGCGGACAGGAATCGCCGGACAGGAGTACGATCGGGTTGATTGACACCCCCCTGCTGGTGCAATGCTGAATACAGAGAGCGTATTGCTCTCCGCATTCAGCGATGTCTGTCGGACCTGATCTGCACTGTCGGATCAGGTCCAACAGACATTTCATAAATAGGCCTCTATATTTCAATATAAATACTTGTGGGATATAGAGGTTTTTGGCCACAAACTCTTAAAGTTTTTTTTCCAACCACCACACACTTGCGCCAAGTCCCTCTTGCCACAGCTCCGCCCACAATTAACAGTTGAGCCCTTCCCAAAAATCTTCCAGGGAATATTGTGGGGTATAAAAAAGTTAGGGAAAAGCAGCAGCACTTCTATTTCAGAGCAGATCATGACAACTGAATAGCAGCTACACATATATTACACTCCTGACCGTCTCATCTGCATGTCCATCTTAGAAACAGCATTTAACTATGTGTAACTACTTTGTAAAGATTAAGCTGGTAGTTAGAGGCCAGCAGGGTGCAATAGTAAAGTGTTCAAGACTTGTATGCCCCTTTCACCGTAGCAAAGTGATTACAGTTTTAAAATAACTTCTTAAAAAATGACACCCAACAGGAAATAGCTGCATAAACAATCTAATCTTATATAATCTTTTATATAAGCAATTAAAGTAAGGCTTTCAATTGGACCAAGGAAATAACTAACCCCAGGCTGGTGGAACATCACTATAAAAAAATAATCAATGTTCAGCTACCAGATAAGATAGATATGTGATTATTCCCAGGGATGAAAACCGCTGGTCCTCCTCTGACTCAAGGAGTTAACATTTTCAATGACATATCTGTCTACTCTGAACAAGATCCCTAGGCAGGTACAGCTCTACCAATTTCAATCAGATTTGCACAGAGCCTATTTCCACCTGCTCAATCCATAATTGATTTTCATTCAAATAGAGACAGTGTGGCACATGTTTTATCTCTATTGAAAAGAACCTGGATTGTGTTTAGATGGAAAACATCCAGTAGCATTAAATTCAAGCTCAGCACTGACTGCCAGCTCTTGCTTGGACTCTGAGGGAAAATAATGTTAAACTCTGAGTGGTGGAATAGGAAATAGCAGTTGTCCATATTGCAACTATGTGATTGCAATCACCATCATAGTATATAGAGAGATCATAATCAGCATAACGGGGTATATTTATTTAAAACTGTTTTATTTATTGCTCTTCGGATATTCTGTGAACAGCCTCACTGAATTCTTTAATAATCAAAGCTGTGAGCTGCTTCCTGTAGAAAGTAAAGGGGTTCTGTGGAATACACAATCTTGTAGGGGGATGAAACAGACCTCAACTCTCAAAACAAATCTTAGTGTGCACAAAATTGCGTATTTCATAGCATTGCAAGAAGTCATTTTATTAGACTAAATGCAAATAAAGGGGCATATATGTAGTAGTAGCTTTTTCTCTCTACTAACATTACTACTAACCTTTTACTCCTGGTTGGCTGGTAATTTATTAATGGAGTAATGCAAGAATAATGGAATGAGAAATTATGTACAGATGGAGGACATAAATGGGATGGAATGGAAGAAAGAGAGGTTAAAGTGGAAGGGGTAGGAAGCAGAGGGGAGTATTACAGAGCCGGGGGAAAGAGAAAGATACAGGGAGTGCAGAATTATTAGGCAAGTTGTATTTTTGAGGATTAATTTTATTATTGAACAACAACCATGTTCTCAATGAACCCAAAAAACTCATTAATATCAAAGCTGAATAGTTTTGGGAGTAGTTTTTAGTTTGTTTTTAGTTATAGCTATTTTAGGGGGATATCTGTGTGTGCAGGTGACTATTACTGTGCATACTTATTAGGCAACTTAACAAAAAACAAATATATACCCATTTCAATTATTTATTTTTACCAGTGAAACCAATATAACATCTCAACATTCACAAATATACATTTCTGACATTCAAAAACAAAACAAAAACAAATCAGTGACCAATATAGCCACCTTTCTTTGCAAGGACACTCAAAAGCCTGCCATCCATGGATTCTGTCAGTGTTTTGATCTGTTCACCATCAACATTGCGTGCAGCAGCAACCACAGCCTCCCAGACACCTTTCAGAGAGGTGTACTGTTTTCCCTCCTTGTAAATCTCACATTTGATGATGGACCACAGGTTCTCAATGGGGTTCAGATCAGGTGAACAAGGAGGCCATGTAATTAGATTTTCTTCTTTTATACCCTTTCTTGTCAGCCACGCTGTGGAGTACTTGGACGCGTGTGATAGAGCATTGTCCTGCATGAAAATCATGTTTTTCTTGAAGGATGCAGACTTCTTCCTGTACCACTGCTTGAAGAAGGTGTCTTCCAGAAACTGGCAGTAGGACTGGGAGTTGAGCTTGACTCCATCCTCAACCCGAAAAGGCCCCACAAGCTCATCTTTGATGATACCAGCCCAAACCAGTACTCCACCTCCACCTTGCTGGCGTCTGAGTCGGACTGGAGCTCTCTGCCCTTTACCAATCCAGCCACGGGCCCATCTATCTGGCCCATCAAGACTCACTCTCATTTCATCAGTCCATAAAACCTTAGAAAAATCAGTCTTGAGATATTTCTTGGCCCAGTCTTGATGTTTCAGCTTGTGTGTCTTGTTCAGTAGTGGTCGTCTTTCAGCCTTTCTTACCTTGGCCATGTCTCTGAGTATTGCACACCTTGTGCTTTTGGGCACTCCAGTGATGTTGCCGCTCTGAAATATGGCCAAACTGGTGGCAAGTGGCATCTTGGCAGCTGCACGCTTGACTTTTCTCAGTTCATGGGCAGTTATTTTGCGCCTTGGTTTTTCCACACGCTTCTTGCGACCCTGTTGACTATTTTGAATGAAACGCTTGATTGTTCCATGATCACGCTTCAGAAGCTTTGCAATTTTAAGAGTGCTGCATCCCTCTGCAAGATATCTCACTATTTTTGACTTTTCTGAGCCTGTCAAGTCCTTCTTTTGACCCATTTTGCCAAAGGAAAGGAAGTTGCCTAATAATTATGCACACCTGATATAGGGTGTTGATGTCATTAGACCACACCCCTTCTCATTACAGAGATGCACATCACCTAATATGCTTAATTGGTAGTAGGCTTTCGAGCCTATACAGCTTGGAGTAAGACAACATGCATAAAGAGGATGATGTGGTCACAATACTCATTTGCCTAATAATTCTGCACTCCCTGTATGTGGGGAAATGGAGAAGATGCTTGAAAAATAAAATAAACAGATTAGTGCTGAGTAATCTGTTGGCGCTCTACAAATACCCGATAATAATAATAATGAGATAATGGGAAAAAAAGAAAATGATATAAATGTGGAACTGAGTAGTAGAGAGAATGAGCCAAAAAAGGGAAGAATATTGAAGATGAAGACAAATAGGGAAAGAGGAAAATAAGGGAGTCTTATAGAATCCTGTAATGGGCCTGAGTGGAAAGAATTAACCAGGAATATGTGGGATTTAAAAAAATAGATAATAAAAAAGAGACAGAGTGGAGATGTTAAAGAGAGGTGGAAAGAAAGTATAAATGGGAAAGTGTGAAAAGGAGAAAGAATAGGAGCAGCAGAAAAACAAATAAGCCAGAAGGGGAGATAGGAGGGAGAAATAGAGAAGGGAGGGATAGAAATGAAAAAGAAGAAATAGTTGGGAGCCCACAGCCTGCTCTAGCTCCAATCACTGTGTAGCCTAAGATATGCCTTCAGCATCTCTAAGATGACTGTTCATGGAGTGGGTGGGTGATTGCAAGCGCAGACAAAATCCATTACGGAGAAAGAAAGAGTGGGATAGAGACTGTACTGCAACTCGCACCTTAGGATATAGTATCTGCACATGTTGTCACATTCTATGCATATAGAAAGAGACAGTGGGTGGTGTCTGCCCCCAAAGAGCAGGAAGTTCTTGTAGAACATGGGGAACATAACAAATCAATACTGGCACCGTTTGGTTACAGCCCACGTGAAATTTACTAACACGTCTCATTGTGAGGGAAGAAATCAAATTGTGTGTTACACAGACCCACCATGTGATTTGAAAAAGATTATAAGGTAAGGTTAAATCAAATTTAATTGTAATGTTTTAAGTGCAGTTTAATCTATATTCACTTCTTATTTCAAATACATTAAATTTTCAGTATTTTTCAGATCAGTGAGATCTGCAGGGGTAAAATTGTTAGAGAATGCAAAGAGAGTTGTAAGAGAACTTCAAACACGCTTAACATATGTCCCTGTCTAGCACACTTGTTGACAATGAAAAGGCTTGTTATAATAGAAATAAAATAGCAAGCACACTCATTATGTGTACAAATTATGGTAATAAAACACAAATCTATTTATTGACTCCAAAGTTGTCTACAAAGTCTAAAAAGATTAAAACAAAAAATACAAAGCACAGTCTAAACATGATATAACTAAATATTTAAAAAATCTAAAGTAAAAAGTAAGTAAATATAAAAGTACAAAGTAAAAAAGTAATGACTCATTTACTTTAGTACCATATTGTGATGCATGAGTTTTTCCATCGCAATGAATGCTCCTTAGGGCCTGATGATCTAAACCTCTTGTATACAGAAGTGTATTTAGGATTGTGATTTTACAAATTCTGATTATGCCTTAAAGGGCCATGATACCTAAATGTTGAAACACTTGAAAGTGATGCAGCATAGCTGTTAAAGGCTGACTAGAAAATATCACCTGAACATCTCTATGTAAAAAAGAAAGATATTTTACCTCAAACATTCCTCAGTAGCCACATCCCATTGTAAAGGACTTCTAAGTAGCAAATCAGTATGTCTGTCCCGGGACAGCTAAGGGAGTGAGCTTACGTGCACACTCATCTTATTTCCCTATTCAGTTTAAGGAAGTTTACTATGAAATCTCATGAGAGTTAAGTGAAATCTCATGACCTCACAGTAAAAGAGTTCAGGAACTCAGCACTGTTGATGCTGATTGGCTGCTGTTCATTTCTTCATTATTTTGTTTTACCTACAGCTGGGCAGCAGCTCTGTTGAGCTGAGGAGATTGTGAGGTAAAATATCTTCCTTTTTTACATAGAGAAGCTCAGGTGATATTTTCCTGTTAGCTTTTTACTGTTATACTGCATCAGTTTCAAGTGATTTAGAATATGAGTATTATGTCCCTTTAACAGTTTATGTGTAACTTATCAAATTAGTATCATACTTTGTATATTTTTGTGTATCTTTTACAAATTACATTGCACTTTTAGCTTTATTTCCCCAGAGGAGCTTCATTACATTCTATGGGCCAGATAATCAAACATTCTCTAGTTTGGAGAGAGATCATAGTGTTGACATAGGCTGAACTCACTGTATTTTCTAAGAAAAGTGGAGATACCGGCAAGTCACAGAAAGATGAGAGATGCCTTCCATAGAAAGTAATGGGGCTCTCTGGGATACAAAATTTCACATGGGAGAGAGAAGGGAGCTGAAGAACACCTGGGGGTTATATGTAGACTCAGTTTGCATCAATTAAAAATTAAACTGAAATGCTTTAACTACAATTTAAACTGCTTTTATCTATTTGTGTTGTATATATTACTTTACTGTAAGTTAAATAAGTGTATTGTGAATTTTGAGCAAGCTTCATCTTCATACTGTTGGAGAGATAAATCAGTGAGACCAACTTGTTTAAAATGCTTACAAAATTTCACAAGAATTGTTGAAGAGCTTTATCCATACACTGGAATCTCCACTGCCCTGTCTCTCATACTTTCTGAAATGCTTAGTTTTAGTTTACAATGGAGTAAATACAAAGTGCAAATACAAAGTGCAATGTTATTTGTAAAAAGATACACAGACATATACTAAGTATGATCCTAATGTGTTAAGGTAACACAGAAAATTTTAAAACATAATCAGAATTTGTAAAATCACTACTAGATCTAAATCTAAATGTAAATAAATATAATGAGAAAGTGCAAAGCTTAAATGCAATAATACTGACAGGACCCAATCTGAAATGTATAGTAATATAGAATACAATGCTCAAAGTGTAAGTGTAACAAAACTCTCTTATCATGCAGTGCCTACATTGCACTGGTCTTGTCTCTTCCTTTACATACATAAATGAGAGAGATTTCGCAGTGCTGGAGAGTTCCGCTCTTTTTTTCTTTTGAGCATTCAGTGAGTTCAGGTCCTGTGAAGTCTGAACTACAATTTCTCTCCAAGATGAAGAATCCTTTGAATATCAGGACCCCAGCATCTTACATAAGTAGATAAACATCTCTTAACCCAAAATTTGCATTTTTAAAATTATTTAAGGGACCTCACCTCGTCTGAAGGGAGAGATTTAAATCATCAAGCCCCCTGTGAAGTCTATACTATAATTTTATTAAAAAACAATAGGATGCACCCTAATGCACTGCATATAACATATACCGCAAAAATACCAAAAATGAAAAGCTGGTAGAGCTAAAAGTCCAAACTGTGACCAGACAAACCCATACGCCATATGTTCACTGGATAAATTACTCAAAGGTTACGGATGGAGATAATGTCCAAAATAGGCCCAGGCTGCTTTCTGTCCAAGGGAACGGCTCTTGTCCCCAAACATCAACACTGAAACAACAAAGCAACACAGGGGCTCCCAAAGGCCAAACACAGTCTCATCACATAGAAAAGTAGTACATAATATATGCACTCACAATTAAAATGCACCCTAAGCGTATGTTTTTCCACTGGATCACATCAACGGAAGCGATGACGCTTCACCCTCCAATAGATTTTTATTAGCATTGATTGAGGGTGGTGGTCGAACAATGTATCCTTTTATATTTAGAGGAGTGTGTGTAGCTTCACAATCCCCAAGTCAGGTTTTTCATTTACACAGTGTTGTACCACTATATCACAAAGTAAGATGGTTTCTAGCCATGCTGAGAGTGGATACCACTTCTAGGTATTCCACCAATTTCTTTGATCAAATTTAGATTTTTTTTTGGCACATCATGTTCCATGTTATTTGTTTACATTTTCCTCATTGTCAAAGGAACATTTAGTAGGTGGGATCAATTTAGCACGCCACATTGATGTTTTTTGTATTGATGTTTAGAACTATATGTGTAAGTAGTAGGTTTGGTTATACGACTGCAGGAAACAGCTGTAGTAGCTGAGAAATGCAATGCTGTGGAATGATGCTTCCACAAGATGTTTCTTGTATTTGTTTTTAATAAACTATAACTTTTTAAACCAACTTGCTACTTTGTTGGATACTTCTCTTACATTCCTGGGAACCTGATGGAAGAGCGATGTTCTGCTGTTGCCGTTACAACGGAGATTCAGTCTGCTGGATGACTGTGAGGATCCAGCCTGTTTACTAAGCCTCACACTTGGGGTAGATGTAAATGGGGGTACATGTAAATGGTGAGTGCACATATTATTTACTGATTTCCTTTGTGATGAGATTGTGCTTGGCCATGTGGCGCCCCAGTGTTTATTTTTTTCTGTACTACAAGCAGGAGAATATTTTATTGTCAGGCCCTTAGTGAGATATAAGGTTCTCTATGTTAAATTAGACTTTCAAGAAATATGTGAGGGATTTCATAGTACTGATTGATCTTTTTAGATAATTTCCCATAAGTGCTGAGCTTTTGAGAACTTTCCCATTAGTATCTGTCCATAAAATTTAAGTAAATGA
Source organism: Bombina bombina (assembly GCF_027579735.1). Taxonomy (NCBI): domain Eukaryota; kingdom Metazoa; phylum Chordata; class Amphibia; order Anura; family Bombinatoridae; genus Bombina; species Bombina bombina. The sequence continues at coordinate 339,631,673 of NC_069500.1, forward strand.
TGAACCAATCTGAGAAGATAATCACACTGCAGAGGAAGATTTTAGCAATAGAAACATGGCCTACTAAGTCAGTCAAATATCTGACTCCTGCATAAAAACAGTTGAACACACCATTTTATTTAAGCTATTTCCTCTATACATAGTGTTGCCACCAAGACAGTATTTTTAAGGTTAAACAGACATGAAACCCAAAAAAATTCTTTCATAATTTAGGTAGAACATACAATTTTAAACAACTTTCCAGTTTACTTCTATTATCAAATTTGCTTCATTCTCTTGGTATCATTTGTTGAAGGAGCAGCAATCAGGGCCAGACTGGGTCCAAAAATAGGCCCGGGCATTTTAATGCAAAGCAGTCCACTCCACCCCCCCCCCCCCCAGCCCAAACAAGTTTAGCTCATATTTGGTGAGGCACCTATTTCTTGATTTGCTGCCTGCTCTAGGCACAAAAATCATCATTGAAGCATCACTGAAGCAAATTCATATGGGCCTTAGAGGGACAGTCAACACAAGAATTTTTGTTGTTTAAAAAGATAATCTCTTTATTACCCATTCCCCAGTTTGGCATACCCAACACTGTTATATTAATACACTTTTACCTCTGTGATTACCTTGTATCTAAGCCTCTGTAAACTTCCCCCTGTCAGTTCTTCTGACAGACTTGCATTTTTGCCAATCAGTGATCCCTCCTAGGTAACTTCACGTGTGTGAGCTCAATGTTATCTATATGACACACATTAACTAATGCCCTCTAGTGGAGAAAAACTGTCAAAAAGCATTCAGATTAGAGGCAGGCTTAGAAATTAGCATATAAACCTACCTTGGTTTAGCTTTCAACTAAGAATACCAAGAGAACAAAGCAAAATTGGTGATAAAAGTAAATTGGAAAGTTGTTGAAACCTACATTCCCTATTTGACTTGACTGTCCCTTTAATCTGTGTTTTGAAGAAATGTCTATGTTACTGCACGCACCTGGCTCCAGTTTATCTATTACACCAAAAAAAAGTAATTTACAGAGATATGGGGAGGCCGGTGCTAATTCACATTATACTATTCAAATGATATATTTTTTTATACTGTGAAAGGGTTTACTATAAACCTTATTCACCATTGCAGAAATGCTTGTTGTTTTTTTCTTTTTTAATAATAGTGAAAAAGTAATATGTACAACAAACCAATTAATCAAATATATCCTAACCCCCACAAAATCTTAACCACCCCTAAAACCTTCTATATTTTTGTTAATGAAATTCTTGAGAATACACTTTAAATCTTGGAAAGGTTTATGTGACGCACTGATTTATTTGTATATGACACCACAATTACCTTATGAATGTAATATAATTAGGTAAGAATGCCTCTATCTGCCACAAGCCTGATTGGATACTTCATTCACAATACTAAAGAAAATCACAATTGTTTTGTCTACCATTGTTATTATGCTATAATGGGCAATGAACCTCCAAAGGCAATATGAACCTCTAAAGTGCTCTGAAGCAGATCCGTATCATATATGCTATTTATTATATAGATGAATGTGAGGGCGCTAAACAGCCAGATTTCAGAGATATACAATAATTCCCTTTATAGCCTGCAATAAATATTATTATAATTATAATATTCCCAAAATAAGCTTGTGATATCTTGGATACTTCTATACACAGGATAAGCAATACTATAAAACAAGGTTACTAAAATTGAACATATACTTTATTCCAAATGTATTGAATATTATAATTCATAAATACGATTAAGACTTATCAGTCTAATATAAAACTGCAGGCAATAAGAACATATCATATATAACAGCATAAAAATAATGTGCACAATTATCACATAGATAAAAATTGTGACGTCTCCCCAGAAAGATCAAAACCTAGTAAAAAATCTAAGATAACGTAGAAAGTCTGAGCAGTTTGTATTAACACTGAACAGGAATACCTCCAGGAATAGAAAAAAGTCCTCTGTTTCAAACAGCTCACAGTTCCGTATTAAGTATGGTAATAAAACTGTTGCCAGTTAGGCATACGGTATATGACTTAAAAGTCTCCAATATTGCTTTACAGGTTCAGTGGCAATATATATCAGCCATCAGTGTCACTGTGGGTATGTTATTATCCCCAAAGAAATATTGATGAATGATTGATTACTTACATTACAGTTACAGGGTTTAAATTCGCTGTGCGTCCCGCTTCCTCCTCTCTGTCCTGCTGGCTGGTTTTGACTGCTGCTACGCCCACCTCCCTCTTCATCTCCGGTCACATTCCTCCTGGTGGTGCTGCTATATAATTTGTTGAGGAATGTGACCGGGTCTGGAGCAACTGTGATGGAAGATGGGGGCCTGGGTGGGGAGCCATCCGAGCAAGCATGTGGGTGGGGGAGCCAGGGTCAAAAAGTAAAGTCAGTAAAGTTACTGCCTGCTGGTGTGGTGTCACCCCATCCCTGAGCTTGTCACCCCGGCCTCGTGCAGTCCACGCCCCCCAGTTTATGCAACTGCCCAATTGATAGATCATGATAGATGCTATATTTGCAGAGAAAGTAATGTAGTTTATTTAATAAATTGCATACAATGTAATTTACAGTATGTCGGATTAACGACCAGAGAAGTACGTGAGAGAGTAAGAGAACATGTTTCAAATATAAAGAGTGGTACACTTACAACACCATTAGTACAACACTTTAAGATCAAACACTGCAGTGATCCCTCCTCACTAAAATGGACAATCATTGAAAAACCGAAAAGAAATAACCAAAACAACCAGAACAACTTAGCACTAAGAGAAGTGTTCTGGATACATAAATTGAAAACCAGGATTCCACTGGGTTTAAATACCAAGGTGGATTTAATCAATTTTTGGCAGACATAAAATAGTGCTGTTCAGATTAAATTCTACATATTTAAATAACATTCTCAAGATTTGAATCTTAAATTTTTTTATTTACATAATAAAAATAAAAAAGATGAATTACGAATCACCGTTTTAAATCGTTAAAGCAGCAATATGTAAAGAATTACAAACAAATGAAAAACAACTAAAAGTGTTTCTCTCCTTTCAAAAATAGATATTAAAGTAAAAACAAAGATATACGAAGTGTTAGAACAAACATTGGGTTAACAAATATGCTTATATAGCATTGTAAATAATCAACAGCTTCAACTATGAGTTTAACTTTTCTAGAAGGGAGTGAGTAATGAAAGCAGAAGCCGGTGTCCGGTTTTCACTGGGTTTAAATACCAAGGTGGATTGAATTGATAATGTTTTTTATAAATGTTTTGTTTTTGGGCAAAAAAGAACTAGTGCCGTTTAGATTAAACCAAATTTTATACATTTTTGAAAAAAACAACATTTTGAAGATCTCAATCTTCAATCTTAAATTAACTCACACATCATAAAGATAATAAAAAAGAGGCATTACGAATAAACTTTTTTTAAATCTTCAAAGCAACAATATGCATAGTGTTATAAACGAATAGAAACAACTAGAAGTGTCTTTCTCTTTAAGAGTAGACATAAAAGCAAAAACAAAGACAAACAAAGTGTTAGAATAAACATTTGGCCAACAAATATGCCTATATAACATTGTGAATAAACAATAACTTTAACTATGAGTTTAACTTTTCTAAAAGAGATCGAGTAATGAAAACAGAAACCGATTTTTAGGATTCGCTATTAATTGAAGATGTGATAATACATACATAGTTTATTAAAAAAAAAACTAATTTATAAAGTAAGCTCTAATGAAATAACAAGGAGTTCTAACTATGTGTTTAACCTTTATGGAAAGGGGAAATCTATAATTTATTGAATAAATAAAAAACTACAAACACACTTACATGCTGAACAAAGATAAATGTAATGAACAGTAATGCAATACAGAGAAAAAAATACAGAAAAAATATGAGAATAAAAGAACAGAACTAATAAAGTATCTGAAGATTTGCAATGGATATATTCTAAACAAGCATTAAACGTGAGGGCGAGTTATACTTTAGCCCATATACTGCCTGAATGTATTGGTTATAGACATGAAGATATATAATATAGAAAATAATAATACATATGAGATCAATATGTATACATGAATAAGTCAACAACATGAAGCCTGTGTAAATCAAAATGGAATGAGAGTATTTAACCCCTTAATGACCACAGCACTTTTCCATTTTCTGTCCGTTTGGGACCAAGGCTATTTTTACATTTTTGCGGTGTTTGTGTTTAGCTGTAATTTTCTTCTTACTCATTTACTGTACCCACACATATTATATACTGTTTTTCTCGCCATTAAATGGACTTTCTAAAGATACCATTATTTTCATCATATCATATAATTTACTATAAAAAAAATGATAAAATATGAGGAAAAATGGAAAAAAACACAATTTTTCTAACTTTGACCCCCAAAATCTGTTACATATCTAAAACCACCAAAAAACACCTATGCTAAATAGTTTCTAAATTTTGTCCTGAGTTTAGAAATACCCAATGTTTACATGTTCTTTGCTTTTTTTGCAAGTTATAGGGCAATAAATACAAGTAGCACTTTGCTATTTCCAAACCATTTTTCTTCCAAAATTAGCGCTAGTTACATTAGAACACTAATATCTTTCAGGAATCCCTGAATATCCCTTGACATGTATATATTTTTTTAGTAGACATCCCAAAGTATTGATCTAGGCCAATTTTGGTATATTTCATACCACCATTTCACCGCCAAATGTGATCAAATACAAAAAATCGTTCACTTTTTCACAAATTTTTTCACAAACTTTCGGTTTCTCACTGAAATTATTTACAAACAACTTGTGCAATTATGGCATAAATGGTTGTAAATTCTTCTCTGGGATCCCCTTTGTTCAGAAATAGCAGACATATATGGCTTTGGCGTTGCTTTTTGGTAATTAGAAGGCCGCTAAATGCCACTGCGCACCACAAGTGTATTATGCCCAGCAGTTAAGGGGTTAATTAGGGAGCTTTTAGGGAGCTTGTAGGGTTAATTTTAGCTTTAGTGTAGTGTAGTAGACAACCCCAAGTATTGATCTAGGCACATTTTGGTATATTTCATGCCACCATTTCACCGCCAAATGCGATCAAATTAAAAAAAAACGTAAAATTTTTCACAATTTTAGGTTTCTCACTGAAATCATTTACAAACAGCTTGTGCAATTATGGCACAAATGGTTGTAAATGCTTGTCTGGGATCCCCTTTGTTCAGAAATAGCAGACATATATGACTTTGGTGTTGCTTTCTGGTAATTAGAAGGCCGCTAAATCCTGCTGCGCCTCACACGTGTATTATGGCTAGCAGTGAAGGGGTTAATTAGGGAGTTTGTAGGGAGCTTGCAGGGTTAATTTTAGCTTTAGTGTAGAGATCAGCCTCCCATCTGACACATCCCACCCCCTGATCCCTCCCAAACAGCTCCCTTCCCTCCCCCACCCCACAATTGTCCCCGCCATCTTAAGTACTGGCAGAAAGTCTGCCAGTACTAAAATAAAAGGGTTTTTAAAAAAAAAAAAAAAAAAAATTTTTAGCATACTTACATATGCTACTGTGTAGGATCCCCCCCTTAGCCCCCAACCTCCCTGATCCCCCCAAAACCGCTCTCTAACCCTCCCCTCTACCTTATTGGGGGCCATCTTGGGTACTGGCAGCTGTCTGCCAGTACCCAGTTTGCAATAGAAAGTGGTTTTTTGTTTATTTTTTTTTTCTGTAGTGTAGCTTCCCCAACCCCCCTCCCCCCCCCCCCCCACAGACAAACCCCCACCACCTTGCTGATCGTAAAAAAAATTTGACATTTTTCACATTTTTTATTTTCAGCATTTTCTGTAGTGTAGCGGTTCCCACCCGCTCCCTCTCCGTGCACGCGCCCGCCCCCACCCTCTCGTGCACGCGCGCGCGCCAGTACGCGCCCCCAGCCACCCCCGCCCACGATCCCGCCCCCCTTCACATAACCAGGGCCATCGATGGCCGCCACCCGCCTCCCGGTCCGGCTCCCACCCACCAACGCAGCAAGCCACCGATCTCCGGTGCAGAGAGGGCCACAGAGTGGCTCTCTCTGCACCGGATGGCTTGAAAAGGTTATTGCAGGATGCCTCCATATCGAGGCATCACTACAATAACCGGAAAGCATCTGGAAGCGAGCAGGATCGCTTCCAGCTGCTTTCCACACTGAGGACGTGCAGGGTACGTTCTCAGGCATTAACTGCCTTTTTTCTGAGGACGTACCCTGCACGTCCTCAGTCATTAAGGGGTTAAAAGGCAATAATAATAGAACATTAAATTAATATTAGATTAAAAGTATATTCAATTCATAAATTTGGACATATAAGGGATAGTAATGTTAAAGACATATGAAAAAGTAACAAAGTAACAGATAAATAGAGTAATATGTTTGTGATACTCGATACGATAGAAATATGAGACATCCCACAAGTACTCAGACAGAGCACACACCTGTTCAGTACACCTAGGAGGGTTTCACAGTTTACAACGAACAACCAATCAGGTAGCTAGCAGATAACTTTTAATGATCCAATCAGAAAGAGTTGGGGATTTTAAAAGAGTGTGGTATATGTAACATTCTCATGCTATGACTACGGCTGATGCCGAAACGCATAAGCGAGAGAATGCTACGCTATCCTTTTATGTGTTGCAAATGTGACATGTTTTAAATAGAAGCCACAGAGCTGGACTAAAAGTTAAGTTTTATTTTTATCCAACATTGCCTGGTGCTCCTCATTCTGATCTTTTTTGATCATTGTACATATGGTAACAATTTTGGGATTTTGGAGTGAGCACAGGACACAGAAAGCAGACAGATCCTGGGTAAGAGAAGGGATTTCCCACGAATCACGGAGGCGCCAGCAGGAGGAAAACCGGATGGAGAAACAGGGTTTGGAAAGAGAGAGGTCACAGCCGTTGCTGCATTGATCGAGGAGGGAGCCTGTGTTTAACTAAAGTACAGGAAACAAAGATTTGGAAAGGAGGCTCCTGTGGACCGACAAGCAGAGGAGACACTGAGAGACCCGACAACACAAGTGCCGCCAAGAGCGGGTAAGATACTTGAACCTTATACAACAAGATTGCTGTTTGCTGTTCACTGCAACAAATTGATACTCTTATTAGAGACATTTCAACCAATTTGTAACGTACACATTAAAAGTGTTGGAGGCAGCCCTTCTTAAAGAGTGCAAGTGAATTGGGAAATCCTCGACCCCAGGTTATATTTATATTTATATTAATATAAGAGAGACTGGTTTCTTGGTGCTTGGATTTTTGTTTGTGTACAGCTTTGGAATATAATTTGTTGAGGAATGTGACCGGGTCTGGAGCAACTGTGATGGATGATGGGGGCCTGGGTGGGGAGCCATCCGAGCAAGCATGTGGGTGGGGGAGCCGGGGTCAAAAAGTAAAGTCAGTAAAGTTACTGCCTGCTGGTGTGGTGTCACCCCATCCCTGAGCTTGTCACCCCGGCCTCGTGCAGTCCACGCCCCCCAGTTTATGCAACTGCCCAATTCCACATGATGTCACTCACAGTGCATGCACGGTCAATGTGTGTATATTATTGAACAGGCGCTCAGTTAAAATTTGTGCAAAAGAAGTGGCCTATAGGTTCTTAGTGTGTGCAGTAACATCGGGCGGGGCTAAGGGAACCGACGGCCCAACAGCCGCACCATAATACACACTTAATACAATAAATAAATATTTTGGGCAAACTAAGACCCACAGACTGAACTGTGTGTGCAGTAAGGGGGGCAGGGCTAAGGTAACTGGCGGCCCACCAGGCATTTGCCGGTATGCCCTATGGTCATTCCGACCATGGCAGCAATGCACTACTGGTTTCTAACTGAACACATGGGTGAGCCAATTATAATCTGTATATATATGCAGCCACAAATCAGCAGCTAAAAGCTAGGTTCTTTGCTGCTCCTGAGCTTACCTAGATAAACCTTTCAGCAAAGGATAACAAGAAAAGGAAGGAAAATAAATAATAGAAGTAAATTGGAAAGTTGTTTAAAATCGTATGCTCTTTCTGAATCTAGAAAGAAAAAAATTGGAGTTTCATGTCCCTTTAAGGTCAAAGTTGAAAATAATGATTAAACATAAACTAAAGATTCTGTTATGTCAAACTTATTCTAATTGTATTGGAATCTAATTATAAACAAATGGTCATTCAAAATTAGACCTAGCAGCTGTAGTTCCTGATTTATGCTATATAATTATTTATGCAAATGTATTCTAATGAGAATGGCCGGTATTTTTTCAAGGATAGGTAGCAATCTTGTTTATACTATCACTATCATATATATTACAGGTTTTTTACAGACTACACATATTTTATCTTGTGCAGCTGACACAAACCCCTGTATATTGCTGAAAAAAACATACTAAATATTGCACTAAAGTACTAACTCAACACCTAATGAAGAAATCAGTTGTACTGTAGATGCTATTTATATGCTTCAATGCAGCTGTAACATATTATACAAAGCAATGATGATGATGAGACATTTGGAAAAAAAAGACCACTAAATACAGAAGAATTGAATAACTGAAAAATACACAACAGCAACAAAATATTTCAATAGCATCTACTTTCAATTTGAAATGAGTAGTAGAATATTTTCTGGCAAATTTAATTCAATTTTCTATCCTCCTATATCATGTGACACTGCCATCAGGCAATCACAAAATGTATGCACGTTTGCACATTCTAAGTAGAAGCTGGACCTTCAGAAAGTGTGCTTATATAAAGAATGTGCATTTTTTGATAATCAAAGTATATTGGGGGGAAAAATAAAATTGCATGCCTTATCTGAATCATGAAACTTTAATGTTGACTTTAGTGGTCTTTTAAAGTATCATGGTTGCAACATTAATGTATTAAGTTAGTGTTGATAAAAAATATTTTGGAATTAGGGGAGGATACTTTCCTTGAAACTAAACAGATTGATATATTAGTTTACGTTAATGTATTCGCATGTTATGAATTACCTTAATAATTATTATGTCTAACTATGGTGTAACAATTTTAATCTCAGTGGAATGTTAATATTTATATGTTTTAAATGTGAAATTCAAGTTTAATATATTGTTTTCTAAATATCACTAGTTCTTTGTGACATATGATACACTATTCTAATTTATTTAAATGTGATGATCCCCATGATGATTTGCAGATATCCCTACGTATTCTTACAGCTATTTAAAATTTAAGATAAAAGAAGAATGTGAAGTTAAATTGAATTGAACACAAAAATTGTGTATTATCATATTACATTGGATGGTATCGCTTGGAAAAAAATAGCCCCAATGTAGAAATTCACAGACTTGGTATTTTCATTTTTCTAATGTTTCACATAAATATGTCAGCAAAATAATATGATTTTAATTTCAACATTATTATTATTAATAATAAATTTTATATTTTGCTACTATTATTATTGACAAGCACTTCAATAATGCTAACAGAAGCGCATACACATTTGGCAAAGTCTTGTTCAGCAAAATTGTTATAAGGAACGTTGCTTTAAAGGGACACTGAACCCAATTTTTTTCTTTAGTGATTCAGATCATTTTTGCTTTTCAAATAAAGCTACCAAGAGAATGAAGAAAATTTGATAATAGGAGTAAATTAGAAAGTTGCTTAAAATTGCATTCTCTATCTGAATCACGAAAGAAAAAATTTGGGTTCAGTGTCCCTTTAAGTTATTCTATTTTTAGATCGTTAACATAAATAAAAGTTATATTTTCATATTTTCTGACCCTGATTACAGTGATATAATAATGAGCTATACATACAAAATTCGGAATTATGTTTTTTACTAAATTTGTATATGACACGTACACACTGCGCATAACCGCAATTAGTACTGGTTATTATATTATGAATTAAGATATAAACAAACATTACCTATTAATGCTTTGATAATTGTGTTTTGAGCCCTTTATATAAATATTAATTTATTTTACATCTGTCTATGGCAATAAATCCTAGATATTAATACAAATAAGTAATTGCTTGTCCCCAAAACAAATTAACTCAATGAGTGCCAAAATAGGCAGTTGTAGCAACAAAATGGGGTGGAAACCAAATTTTGAAGTTTTTAATTTGAGAAATGTTCATACATTTAGATATGCACATCAAGAACAATGTTTATAGCTGACTCTGGCATGCCTTCAATTTTAAACCAACTTTTGCATATGAAAATCCTGGTCCACTAAAAACATGCTTTGTTTTTATACTTGTGAGGCATGTCCACTAATAAGGCATTGGAAGATCTGCTTATCAGCCAGTGAACAATCAGTCCTTGGGGTTCAGGTGACTTCTTAGCTTCAATCTCAAAATACATTGCTTTGACTAAACCTTTTTTTCTCATGCAAACAATATTATTTACATGTTTAAATAGCACTTTTATATGCATGATATAAATAGTTTTTGCATTTTCTACTCCTTTATATCTTCTTCATGATATCAAGACTCAAAGTATTGAACCTTCATGGTATTTAATAGATCTTTTTTATATTTATGGTTTAGGACATATACCCATAAAATAAATATTGTAGATAAAAGAAGCATAATTGCTAATCCACACGTTTGAAATATTTTAGAAGACTAATATTGATAATTCATTACTCTATCAATATATCTGCTCTGCTAACAGTGATATATCATTTAATGGTTACTCTTCTGAGAATGCAGATTGTTTCCTCCAACCCTTTCTGCTTTCATGGTCTCTCTTTCTGACAAGTCATCTCCCAAGGATTCATACTCTCCGCCTTTATTTCATCTGTTTTAAATTTCTGCCAAAAGGTTTATCTTTTTGCTGCCAGTTATCAAGCTCACAAAAAAATGTCTTTGCAGTATCAGCTGATTATTGCTATAGCACCATTCTGCTTATTCTTAGGTCTGGTCAGTTTTGTAGAGATTTGACATCTTGCATATTCTACAGACATGTTCAATATTCCTTAAACTGCTACTATGTTTGCTGACTTCAGTATAGTCACAAGCTTCATTAATAATGTACATGCCTCTGCAAAGAATACTTCACCAGAAGAAGAAAAAAAAAAAACATACCCATGCATGTTAGTGTTTGTTACATCCTAGAAATATAATTAAAGGTGACTAAAATATAATTTAATAATTTCAATAATTAATCTTGAGAAAGGGCCACAAACCTATAATATTGCCCTTACCTGTGAGCTGAATAAAGTTTTCACCTTTTGAATTTGGTGTGCTTCTCTTGTTTTTAATATGGTTTATCTATTTTTGTGTAATCATATTGGAAACATGTCCAATGAAAGTTCATCTTGCTAAGAATTGCTGAAATACTGCTTTCAGAAAGAAAACATGCAAATGGATTTCAAACAGATGGCTTTATTCCAAATACAGCTGCTCTTTTGCTGATATATCATGCTTGCCTTCTGTAATCTTGTGTTGCTTCATTCCTGTATTTCATTTGAGAAAGTACACAGTCTTCAAAATCAGGATGTAGGCAGTTAGAGAGAGACCTTATTTTTTTCTTAGTGGTGTTACCCAGTTGAAAGGTAAATATAAAGTGCAAATCTGAAAAGTCCCTTCTCAACAGCAGATCTGAGATACATGAATTTTGATTCTGAAACAACAAATGATGCCTCCATAAAAGTGTACTGATGCTATCTTGTATACAAACACGGCAATGTCTATTGCCGGTAATGTATTTGTTTGCAAGATTTATACAACAGAATATTGCAGTATACATGCCCAGTGGCGGAGAGTTTTTGGCAAATATATATAAATGATTTTTTGATATGGCTTTTTTTTACAAAAAAAGTCTAAACATTCAGGGGCAGGTTGTTTTCCACTATTCACAGAGCTTTGGAGCTCTTACCATGCAGGCCCGGGGGTTTGCAAACTAATTAAGAAACAATGGTAATACCACTGTCACTTAACTTCTCTGCCACATGACTAAATTACTCCAAAGTCATTCAAACAGGGTGATTCACACATCTAACAAGAGAAGGTGGTTGCACTGCACAAGGATATCCTTGTTCATCGATAAATGCGAGCAGTGGGAAAATAGTGTTCACTGACCGCTCATCATGAAGATGGGCTGACTGGTTCCCTAGCTGCAAAGCTTGTCCAAATGCCAGATTATAAGTGGTGCTCTTTTTTTTGGTATTTCAGGGCTGTACTGTCTTTAAGAGAAATGTCAGACTGATATAATACAGAATATTTCTCCCGTTTGTAAGGCATAGCGAGCTAAACAAGATTGCACTGTTAGAAGCACTTTCCTACTTAACAAGAGCAGATTTTTTCCCCAGCTATTTCCTTTCTTTTATGTAATAACAAAAAGCATGACATAACAGATCAATCTATCAATCATAATTTTAAAAGCTTGGTTGCCTTAAATTATTTCTAAAGGAATCGTGTGGGCCATATAGCTAAACTGAACCAGGAAAGAAAGGGTAAATATTCTTTCTCTTTGTTTCTCTAGCAACAGAGGAAACAATACATTAGACACTTGAAGATGCACACTATAAAGATACAAAACATGGAGAGACTGTAACTGACACATTTAAAGGGACACTGAACCCAAATTTTTTCTTTCATGATTCAGATACAGCATGACATTTTAAGCAACTTTCTAATTTACTCCTATTATCATTTTTTCTTCGTTCTCTTGCTATCTGTATTTGAAAAAGAAGGCATGAAAGCTTTTTTTTTTAGTTCAGTACTCTGGACAGCATTTTTCTATTGGTGGATGAATTTATCCACCAATCAGCAAGAACATCCCAGGTTGTTCACCAAAAATGGGCCGGCATCTAAACTTACATTCTTGCATTCTAAATAAAGATACCAAGAGAATGAGGAAAAATTGATAATAGTAGTAAATTAGAAAGTTGCTTAAAATTTAATGTTCTTTCTGAATCACACAAAATAAAATTTGGGTTCAGTGTTCCTTTAATTCAATGTTTCTCTCCCATAGAAGGGTAGGGTACATGCACAATCAAAGGTGAAAATACATTTTACTGATTAAATGAAGGAGCCCTGCTAACCAGAACTCTGATATTTATGAAAACAAAAGCCAGCACCCTGAAATAATTGGCCCTCTCTCAGCAAATAAGGTTACAAAACAAGTGTAAATAACAAATAATAAAACAATGGATGGTTAGGTATGCCTCCTGCAAATGGTGGGCATAAGGAAAAAGGCTGAATATGGAACCATGGGAGGATACTTAAGTATTACTGAAGACAAACATATTTGCCCCATGTTCTTAGTAACATCAAAACCACTTATTATAAAGAATTCTGATTTCCAAGAATCTAATTAACAACTCTTTAGACAATAAAGCCTCAGAGAACCAGTCAATTTTTTTATACAACCATTGACCTTATCTTATTTAAGACTGGTTTGCAAGTATCTGGGAAAAGTTTATTTGCAAAGATCAATCTATACAGTTGTTTGATAAAAGCTCAAGAGTTATTTTTAGAATGCAAAGCTGTAGACCAGATGCGGAAAGATGTAAAAAGTCAAGACTGGCCCCAGATAAAAAGAGATAGACAATTATATGTGACACATACATAAATAGACTTGTTGGTGGAATATCAAGGGGAGGAGTGAACAAATCTCTCGGAGACCAATTTATAAGTAAAGCTTTCTCCTTCTTTGTCCCTATGGAGTAGTAAACTAGACACAGTATATTGTACTTTGAAAAGCTTGATTTCCCAGGAAAAACTATATTAAAGTAAGTGAAGACACCATTCTGCGTTCCATATTACATAAGAAATTACAATGCATACTTTTATAAAATTATAATTTAACTCCTGTGGCAAAATGCATTTGTTTTCATCCGTATTCATGGGAAAAAACCAGATAGATGTACCTCCAGGATAACCATTTCCTATATGATTATAAGTATTCAATAATTAACAACGAGATTAGTGAGAGTTAGTGAGTCAGCTACAAAAAATAAGATCCAACTAGGGGAGGCTGACTAAGCTTTTAGTGTATCTTAGTGTCCACTGTCAGCACTGGTATTTAAATCCATGCTTTTTGGGTGTCATTGTCTATCCCAAGGGTTAATTCACTGCTCTACAGATGTTGGTGGCAACTCCAGGGTTAAATCAGGATTGAACAGAGAACCGGAGTAGTCTCCACCGTGCTATCACCAGGAACTATGTTCAGGCGCGCTGTTAGAACCAAAGCCAGTATTGTGTTGTTCAGCTGTATGATGAACTGAAATGATCCACAAGTTTTTTTTTAAATTAACTTATTTAAATCAAATTATCTTATTGACTTCTATGATCATATGATAAGCAGTTTTCAATATTTATTTTAATACCATTGTTGTTATAAAAGGCGTGTTTCTCTTTTTTCAAAAGTGAATAGTTTAAGATTAAATGTAATGCTTTTTTTCCCTTTATTTTTTTATCTTGACAAAGGAGCTTTTTCAGCTTGACAAAGTGTTTCACTTCCCTATATTGGAGAGTGCAGCTTTAGATTCTTTTTGAAGTCAAAATGACATTAAAGCCTCCTTTTTCTCTTGTTAAAGTTGCACATGATTTTAAATGTAATACGCAGCAAGGGAGCGATCAAATATACTGCGCAGGTTTAGGCGCAAGCGTGGGAACCCGCGCCGCCCGTAATTTCACCTCGCACATCGGGGTATTACATATCCTGCACCGTTATATGCTAAACTGGCATAAGTAGGACAAACTGGCGATCTTCTGAAATGTGCGCAAATACACATTTTAGTCGTCGCAAATAACTTACGCCAGTATTTTGTCCACGGAAAGTGTCAATAAAGAGTAGTTTTATGCAAATTAGGCTAACACTCGTAAAAATGAACCGCAATTTCAAATATAAATGCGACACGTAATTACGCTATTCAAAATTCATATATAAACCCATGCGCAGCCGCCATTTTCTTCAGTGTGTTTGGATTGTTCTTTGAGCTACAGCACACTACACTGAAGTGGAGGATTAGTCAGAGTAGAGAGAGAGGCGCAAACAGAGGAGTTAGTTAGGTCGCATTGTTGTTTGATTAAGCTTGTACACTTACTCATATTTATACATATTGCACACATTTTGCATACATACATATACAAATACACCACACTTTTTTTTCTAACACCTCACACATTTTATTTGAATTTTACAGTGTGATAGGCTGAGTGTTTGGTTGTGATTTTGTGTGATTGAACTGGGAGTGAGTGTGAGTGCGTGTAGTGTGATTTAGTGCGAGGATGGCAGGGAGAGGTAGGGCGGAGGGGAGGAGGGGAAGAGGAGTGGCAGGGAGAGGAGTATTACAGAGGACAGGAGGAGCAGTGGGGTCCCCGTCAGGGAGTAAGGGGAGAGGGAGAGCTAGAAGGGATGATGGGAAGGGAGATGCCCGAGAGCCCCAGAGACCAGGCACATCTAGGAGAGGGATAGAGGGTGCACATGTGGACAGAAGGGGGGAGGAGGGAGAGGATAGGGTGAACCCACACCAGGGACATCACAGGGAGCAAGCCAGGTGTCCATGGAGGATGAGAGGCTGAGATGTCCCAACTTCTCATTTGAGGAAAATGTTGCCCTAGTCCAGGCCATCATGGACAATTACAGTGCCCTCTTCGGGCAGGAGAAGGGAAAAGGCAGTGCCAAAAGGTGAAAAAACGCCATGGTTGGCGGTAGAGGATGCCGTCAACAGTGTGGCCCCGCAGAGGAGGACTGTTGAGGGCCTGAAAAAGCGGTGGAATGACTGCAAGAGGTGGGTCAAAGAAAAGATGGGGCAGGAAGCTATGCACCAGAGGGGAACAGGCGGTGGTCCATCCCTGGACATAGAGTATAACACCTGGCAGGAGATGATACGCAGGTCCCTGAGTATCACAGCAGTCCGTGGACTTCCAGGGGCTCGTGACTCAGGGGCTGCAACCACAGCACATCATTCTGGTGAGTAACATCCCACACACCAGTATTATATATATTTGAGATATAACATTCTTTAATATCAATCATTCTGGTGAGTAACATCCCACACACCAGTATTATATATATTTGAGATATAACATTCTTTAATATCACACATTCATGTACACAAAGAGGAGCATGGTATTTGGCCTACTAACAAAAAACATCTACAATTATTTTTGACATTAAAGCTACTTAACACAATGAATTCATGATATGAGGTGGAATATAGTGCAATACTAACATGTCTCAGAGTAACACAGGCCACAAGCCACATGTAGAGTTTTCAATAAATGGACACTATAGCCATCACAATACTTTTAGCTCAATAAAGCAGGTTCTGTGCCTAAATCAGTCTAAAGTAAATTGTGTGACCATAGTGTCACTTAAAGAACACATTTTTTCCATCATTGACATGTACACATAACTATTGTATGAAAAACATACCTGTATACTGCGCATATTAAAATCCCTCATAGTGATCAGAATATAGCGGGTATCAACGACGGGTATTAGACCACAAATTGTGGACGATATCATCTTGTCACTAACCAAACCAATGTTATCTCTTCCCCCTCTGTACCATATATTGCAACAATTTAGTAACCTCTCAGGCTACAAAATAAACGAGGACAAGTGTGAGGCCTTAAGTATTAAACTTCCACAGCATACTAAAAAGCTACTGGAACTCAACTTTGCATTTAAATGGGCTAAGAAGTCCATTAGATACTTAGGAATAAACCTACAAACTAACATACATAGCCTTTACCAAGCTAACTATATACCTATGTTCAAACATATTAGAGACCTAATCAGTAAATAGATTAAACTTAAAATCTCCCTATATGGCAGAATCATCTCCACTAAAATGACGTTATTACCCAAACTATTATATTTGTTTAGAGCCCTCCCTATCTCTGTCCCACTCTCAGAATTACACAAACTTCAAAGAGACATACTAAGCCCGAATTAATAAAAAAGTTATGTGTACAAATAGAAGCGAGGGAGGAGTAGGGGTGCCCAATTTAATCTCATACTACCACGCTGCAAGAATGTCACAGACTATACATTGGTTCAAAGAGTATAATAATAAGCGTTGGACCCATATTGAGTCAAATATTATAGAGACAGATTTCCTAACTAGAATGCTCTGGGCTCCATATCTCACAAAACATAAGCAGAACGGCAAATTTATTGCGATTGAACACACTATTCACATATGGAAATTCCTAAACTCTAAATATACACTTACTAGAGATAGATCCACATTAACCCCATTAGTAACGTTTGACACTTCTGTAGATTTAGGGGTCCAACAGAAATGGTCCAATAAGGGGCTTTACAGAATAGCAGACATAATTACCGCAGATAAAGTAATGTCTTTTGAACAATACCAGAATCTAGA
This sequence comes from Bombina bombina, assembly GCF_027579735.1. NCBI lineage: Eukaryota > Metazoa > Chordata > Amphibia > Anura > Bombinatoridae > Bombina > Bombina bombina. Next base: position 339,649,010 of record NC_069500.1, read on the forward strand.
TACTAACGACAAAAATATATGGTATCATTACCTGCAACTGAGATCGAGGGCAAATGAGATATTAGGCAAAGTAAAACCCCTCCCAAATACAACACTAGAAATAATATGCCTTACTACTTCCCAGACATCAGGAGTGATATCAACCTTATACTCCATTTTTAATTCCTCAGGGAATAAAGAAAAGACACAAACCATCAATAGATGGGAACAAGACATAGGTAAAAACTGGCCAATTAAAACCTGGCCAATTAAAACATGAACGCCTCACTTAAAGAAAACTACATAAAAGTTGCCTTTAGATGGTACCTTCACCCTACAAGGACACACGGATCAGGAGGCTCACTATCACATATTTGTTATAGAGGGTGTGGGGAAAGAGGCACTTATATCCATATGTGGTGGGAGTGCAAGCGAATCAGGAAAATTTAGGACTATACCTCACAATTACTAAGTACAATCTTCCAAAAACAAATAACACTAACAATAGAACATGCTCTTCTTCACTTCCCAATCCCAGGAATCCCAAAGATCCACCTTAAACTAGTTATGATGGTATGCACTATAGTTAAAATTAGTGTGGCTCAGTTTTGGAAATCCACCTCTCCTGACTTATCTTTTATTTATAATAAATTAGAGTATCATTACAATATGGCAAGTGCAGCAGCTGAAACCCTTAACGATACCGAGAGATTCCTAGCAAGATGGGAACCCTTTATAATGTACCATGAGTCAAACAGAAAAGCCATTCAGAATAACGCTTCTGCTTTAGTTACTGAGTCCTAGAACTGGAGCCAGGACCCTCGCTGAGGACAACTACAGGGATGGTAACAACAACAGGCAAATGTACAATGGCTGATGAAACGGTCTGGAATAGACTGAGAAACGCGTTGCAAAATAAATACTGTTTGTTTTATACCACGACCCGGTATTTTTGCTTCTTTCCACGATCCACTTGTTTTTGAAACAGGACTTTTACCACGGAACCTTTCATACACTGACACTGTCGTTTTTGGAGAAAAGTCTCGGTGGCGTGAGTGCAGCAGGAGAACACCCATCAGCTTGCAGCTCACCTGGTCCGGCCATTGGCCCTAAAAAACGTGGGTGCTACTTTCTAGGCGCCTATCTGGATTCCACAGGTCCTCTGGGTGAGACCTCCAGCGTACTGACTGCTGGAATTTGAATGTCAGCCTGCTTTATCGCACCTTATTCATTTAAGGTGCCACTTTCCTTGTGAGTAGTTTTTTGCACATCACTTTTATATTTGTTGTTTGAACGATTCACACTATGTTGGCGCCCCTTGTTTATCTTCCATCCCAAATGTACAATGGCCCTGTTGTGTACCAAGCAATTTGAAAGTGCATATAAATATCTTGTTTTTGCTAATTGTAAATCGTTGTTGGATATTACTTTCGTTTGAAACTGTATACCGTAACACATGAAAAATGTAAAGAAAAATGTTTGACACATGTATTTTACTTTATTTTATTTTACTTTTATTATTATATGTAAAAAACTAATAAAAATAATTTCAACATAAAATCCCTCATAGAACAAATCACAATGTGCACATGCATGTTATAGAGTTTGACATGAGAATCATTATAGGCCCTAGTATGTATCAATGTACATTGCATGCCCACATGGACATATATCTGACTCTACTAATCCCTCTCATCATTTGACTCCTCCACAGAACCTCCTGTCACGAATATACAAACAGGCATGCCGCCACAACCACCAGTCACAGGCATGCCGCCACCACCAGTCTTTAGGCAACCACATGAACAATATGCTCCCAGGCATGAGCATGGTTGGATGGCTTCAGTTGAGGACCCGGGAGTGATGCCACCACCATTGCCATATGACCCCTGGCAAGATTCCTGGCCAGAGGAATATTCTTCTTTTGGCTTTGAGGGGGAGCCAAGACAGCCACAAAGGGTCCATGTATTTACCCCCCCCCAACACAATCTCAGGGCAGTCATGGCTTTTACCCACAGACTATGTCACAAGAAGTGCCAACTGGACAGGCTGAGTGGTCACACACTGGTCATCAGTGGGACTATCAATCAACCCTGAGAGCTCCACCATCCTCATCACTTGGGCGAGTTCCACCATCCTCATCACTTGAGCGAGTTCCACCATCCTCATCACTTGGGCGAGTTCCACCATCCTCATCACTTGGGCGAGCTCCACCATCTGCAGATGAAAATATAGCTGAAAGTACTCAAGCACCAGCAGATGCAGCTGAACCTGCCCCACAAGAAACATCAGATGCAGCTGAACCTGCCTCACCAGAAACATCAGATGCAGCTGAACCTGCCCCACCAGAAACATCAGATGCAGCTGAACATGCACCTCAAGCAACTAGAAGCCCTGCTGCTCAAGAGCCTGTGGATGCATTGTATTCTCCCCTGGGTAAGGAATACATTGCACTCCAGAGGAGGCTCATAACAAGCTCTGAGAGCAGACAAAGAAGCCAAGAGAGGTTCCACAGGAGCCAAGAGAGGTTCTTCAGGAGCCAAGAGAGGTTACACAAACGTAGCATAGAGCTGCAGAGGGACATGGCAGCATCATTAAGTGGAAGTGTTCAAAGCCAGTCACATATGATGCGAATTCTGTCTGATATGCAGATGCAAATGGACAATAGATGGCTAGAACAAAATCAACTCTTGGGTGTGTTGGTTGAGCACTTTACACACCAGCAGGACACTGCCTCCAGCCTATCATCTGTGGCCAGCACACCAGCAGAAACAGAAGAATCTTCTCAAACCAGGAGAACAAGGAAATCCACTACAGTCACCTCAGCTCCCTCATCTAAGAAGCCAAAAAAGAAATAAATATTCTTATAGTTCACCATAAATCTTGTCCTCTGTTATTTACCATATAATTGTCATCCACATCCATGTGAGGTTTGTTTTAGTACACTAATATTGTTAAAACATATAATAAGACCTGTGTGGAAATGGCAAAAAAAGGTAATATTATCATGTTTATGACATATTCATGTTCTATAAACCACATCACATAGTTGTGTATGAAGGGTACATATTGTAATATTCACTTATAAGATGTAAATCAAGGTTTCTCACATCCAATATAAATTGACACATGGGTATATATATAAATAATAATGTATTTACAGAAGGTGTGAACATAAGGTATAAACATATATTTTCAGTCTTATTAATGATAGTCAATAAATCATAGTGACCTAAACATGAATTAAACAAATGAGACATTTTCAGTAATTAGGGTGGCTAAGGGAAGTGGGGTGGGATGTAGTAGTTTCACTTACATGCAGTGGAAATCCGCAGTATGTAAACATGGTGGCTAATGAGGGTGTGCATTGCCAGGTGTTTTAAGGCTGCAGGTGAGAGGTTGTGCTGTTTGTGATTGGTTTGACACACTTGCAGGGAAAGGAATAATAAATGCTTAGAAGAGGTTTAACTGTTTGAGATTTGTGGCTGATATGTATGTGATTGCGCATGCGTTTGTTAGGCCTTCAGGGAGTTACGTTGCTTTTTTAGTCAGTGCAAGGGTTGCTGCGCCTGCAATATGTGGTGAGATAAGAATGGAGTAGATTCTCTGAATTCTGCGCGCGTAAGTCCTTACGATGTATATTGGATACCAAATTGCGTGGCTGTTCTATGTTAGTCTGAATTCTGCGGCTGTTCTATGTTAGTCTGAATTCTGCGCGCGTAAGTTCTTACGCTGTATATTGGATACTAAATTGTACGGCTGTTCTATGTTAGTCTATGGGTAAAAATAATACGTCCGAAGGGTGAAATATACGCGCGTAACTTGTATGCTACGGAGTATATGTAATACCAAAATTGCGTAAAATCTGGCGGCGAAGGATTTTGCGGGCGACGCTGCATATGTAATGGAGGCCCAAATGTTTATTTTATTGCCATTTGCCACATTCTAAAAAGTATCATTTTTAAGTGAACGAATTAATATAAAAACCAATACCACAATTTTATTTAATTATATCTAGTTAAAGTACATCTGACTTAATATCATTCTTTTAAAGCAATGCAACAAAAACGCTTTTGGTTTCTTTTCAAGGCTGTAAACATGAGTTTTGGATATCTATTTATTAACCCTTTAGCTGCTAGAGAAGAATGCAACAAATTGCTATACAAAGCATTACAGCATTATCTGTCAGCAGAGGTAAATCTATGACTAAGGAATAATGCCAAAATGTGTCAGCTTTGCCTTGGTGTAATATTTTTAATTATGTACTTATGTGGGCTTTATTTGCCTTTTAATTAGTTGAAATTAACGTATCCTTATACAACGGTGATTCTCTATTCCTCTGCAGTTAGCTCAATAGGTTAAGCGTGTCATAGCTAATAACAAAATATAAGATCCACAAGATTAGTTTATATTGACACTTTGCAATTAAATAACATACGGCTAGATTACGAGTTTTGCGTTAGGGTTAAAAAGCAGCGTTAAGAGGTCCTAATGCTGCTTTTAAACGCCTGCTGGTATTACGAGTCTTGCAGGTATAGGTGTACCGCTCACTTTTTTGGTCAGACTCGAAAATACCGCAAATCCACTTACGTCAATTGCGTATCCTATGTTTTCTATGGGACTAGACGGTATTACGAGTCTAACCAAAAGTGAGCGGTACAGCCTCTCCTGTCAAGACTGATACCGCATTTAAAAGTCAGTAGTTAAGAGTTTTATGTGCTAACGCCGTAGCATAAAACTCTTAACTAAAGTGCTAAAAGTACACTAACACCCATAAACCTCCTATTAAACCGAGGCCCTCCCACGTCGCAAACACTAAATAAAAATGTTTAACCCCCTAATCTGCCGAACCGGACATCACTGCCACTATAAAAAAAATATATTAACCCCTAAATCCCGCATCGCAAACACTAGTTTAATTTTATTAACCCCTAATCTGCCGCCCCTAACATCGCAGACACCTACCTAAATTTATTAACCCCTAATCTGCCGCCCCCAATGTCGCCGCAACTATATTAAAGTTATTAACCCATAAATCTAAGTCTAACCCTAACCCTAAACCCCCTAACTTAAATATAATTTAAAAAAATCGAAATAAAATTACTACAATTAACTAAATTATTCCTATTTAAATCTAAATACTTACCTATAAAATAAACCCTAAGATAGCTACAATATAACTAATAGTTACATTGTAGCTAGCTTAGGGTTTATTTTTATTTTACAGGCAACTTTGTATTTATTTTAACTAGGTACAATAGTTATTAAGTAGTTATTAACTATTTAATAACTACCTAGTTAAAATAAAGACACATTTACCTGTAAAATAAATCCTAACCCAAGTTACAATTACACTACACTACACTATAATTAAATTAATTACCTAAATTAACTACAATTAAATACAATTCTAAAAAATTATCTAAAGTACGAAAAAAACAAACACTAAATTACAGAAAATAATAAAATAATTACAAGTTTTTTTTAAACTAATTATACCTAATCTAATCCCCCTAATAAAAAAGCCCCCCAAAATAATAAAAAGCCCTACCCTATACTAAATTACAAATAGCCCTTAAAAGGGCCTTTTGCGGGGCATTGCCCCAAAGTAATCAGCTCTTTTACCTGTAAAAAAAAAGTACAATACCCCCCAACATTAAAACCCACCACCCACACACCTAACCCTATTCTAAAACCCACCCAATACCCCCTTAATAAAACCTAACACTAACCCCCTTCACCCAGCCGGGCTGAAGTCATCAGCGAAGCCGGGCAGAAGTCTTCATCGAAGCTGGCCAGAAGAGATCCTCCAGACGGGCAGAAGTCTTCATCCAGGTGGCATCTTCTATCTTCATCCATCCGGCGCAGAGCGGCTCCATCTTCAAGACATCCGACGCGGAACATCCTCTTCAAATGAAGTCCAACTGAAGAATGAAGGGTTCCTTTAAGTGACGTCATCCAAGATGGCGTCCCTTGAATTCTGATTGGCTGATAGAATTCTATCAGCCAATCGGAATTAAGGTAGAAAAAATCCTATTGACTGATGCAATCAGCCAATAGGATTGAGCTTGCATTCTATTGGCTGATCCAATCAGCCAATAGAATGCCAGCTCAATCCTTTTGGCTGATTGGATCAGCCAATAGGATTGAACTTCAATCCTATTGGCTGATTGCATTAGGATTTTAAAATAAAAAAGCCCCCCCAAAATAAAAAAAAACCCTAGCCTAAACTAAACTACCAATAGCCCTTAAAAGGGCCATCTGGTGAGGAGCATCCTCTTCCAACGACGACTAACCGACGAATGAAGGTACCTTTAAGTGACATCCAAGATGGCATCCCTTAGATTCCTATTGGCTGATAGAATTCTATCAGCCAATAGGAATTAAGGTTGAAAAAATCCTATTGGCTGATGCAATCAGCCAATAGGATTGAACTTCAATCCTATTGGCTGATCGAATCAGCCAATAGGATTGAGCTCACATTCTATTGGCTGTTCCAATCATAGAATTTAATGGTTTTATTTTAAGGTTAGGGCTTTGGGCAGCAATAGAGTTAAATGCCCTTTAAAGGGCAATGCCCAGCCAAATGCCCTTTTCAGGGCAATGGGGAGCTTAGGTTTTTTTAGTTAGGGTTTTATTTGGGAGGTTGGGGGTTGTTTATATTTTTTTTCAGGTAAAAGAGCTGATTTCTTTGGGGCAATGCCCCGCAAAAGGCCCTTTTAAGGGCTATTGGTAGTTTAGTTTAGGCTAGGTTTTTTTTATTTTGATAGGGCTATTAGATTAGGTGTAATTAGTTTAAATATCTTGTAATTTGTTTTTATTTTCTGTAATTTAGTGTTTTTTTTGTAATTTAGCTAATTGTATTTAATTTAGTTATTTGTATTTAATTTAGGTAATTTATTTAATTGTAAATTTGTATTTATTTTAGCTAGGTAGTTAGTAAATAGTTAATAACTATCTACTAACTAGTCTACCTAGTTAAAATAAATACAAACTTACCTGTAAAATAAAAATAAACCCTAAGCTAGATACAATGTAACTATTAGTTATATTGTAGCTATCTTAGGGTTTATTTTACAGGTATTTAGTTTTAAATAGAAATAATTTAGGTAATAATTGTAGGTTTTATTTAGATTTATTTTAATTATATTTAAGTTAGGGGGTGTTAGGGTTAGACTTAGATTTAGGGGTTAATAAATGTAATATAGTGGTGGCGACGTTGGGGGCGTCAGATTAGGGGTTAATAAATGTAAGTAGGTGGCGGCGATGTTAGGGATGGCAGATTAGGTGTTAATAATATTTAACTAATGTTTGCGATGCGGGAGTGCGGCGGTTTAGGGGTTAATATGTTTATTATAGTGGCAGCAATGTCCGGAGCGCCAGATTAGGGGTTAATAATTTAATTTTAGTGTTTGCGATGTGAGAGTGCCTCGGTTTAGGGGTTAATAGGTAGTTGATGGGTGTTAGTGTACTTTTTAGCACTTTAGTTATGAGTTTTATGCTACAGCTCTGTAGTGTAAAACTCATAACTACTGACTTTAGAATGCGTTACGAATCTTGCGGGATAGGCTGTACCGCTCACTTTTTGGCCTCCCAGGACAAGCTCGTAATATCTGCGCTATGGAAGTCCCATTGAAAACAGACTATACGCAAATTGCATAAGTTGATTTGCGGTAAGGCCAAAAAAGTGTGCGGTGCCCATAAATCTGCAAGACTCGTAATAGCAGCGGTAGTAAAAAAGCAGCGTTATGAGGCTTAACGCTGCTTTTTTACTCATAACGCAAGACTCGCAATCTAGCCGATAGATAATTAATTAGATACATTTTTCTAAAGGATTGTGACCAACTCAATTGTTGCAAATACTGCTGGCATAGAGTGCTAAAGTCAAGTATGTGCCCTTCTTAATCTACCTAGGTTTGCTGTTTAACATTAGATACCAAGAAAAATAAGCACATTTGAAAATAGTAAGTCTGACCTTTTTTATTGCATGTTTTATCTGAATAATGAGTCATTTCCTGTCACTTTAAAGCAACAAGGAAGTAACAAAACATATTGCATTGCACACAGAGGACTAGATTACACATAGAATACAATCTATAGTGCAGGGTGTGTTGTCTTGCTCTCTATCTCGTGCAAAAAAATAACACACAATCTGGTAACACATGTGGATGGTTACAAATTTTACCAGAGCGTCTTAGCATGGCTGAAGAATTTTTAGCATACTCTATATTATTAATGAATAGTGCAGGGAGCACACTCATTGCACTTCTACTGCAAGTTAAGGAGGCAGGAAACCCCAAAATTTTCTTTCATGAAACATACAGAAACCACTTTCCAATTTACTTCTATTATCAAATTTGCTTCATTCTCTTGTTATCATTTGCTGAAGGAACAACATTGTACTACTGGCTGCTAGCTGAACACATCTAGTTAGCCAATCACAAGAGACAAATGTGTGCAGGCACCAAACAGCTAGCTCCCACTAGTGTAGGATATGTGCGTATTCTTTTTAAACAAGGGATACCAAGAGAATGAAGCACATTTGAATATAGAAGTGAAATTAAAAGTGTCTTACAATTACATGCTCTATCTGAACTGTGCAAGTTTAATTTTGACTCTCCTATCCCTTTAATTGTTATGCTCAAATTCAATCCAAATTTACGCTGTAAAATGTAGTGCTTTTTGAGACCTGAAGTAAACCACTACCGCTTATAACACCCTTGGCTTAGCACTCAAGTGATAACCAACATAAATCCCCTTAGAAGTATACTATGTGGGGGATTTAGTGCACACACGAATGTGCACATGTTAGCATGCTCAATCCTTTGCTCAATCAATATAAACACAAAAATAGAAGTGCTATTGATTGTGCTTGAGCGATATTAATGCCCAAAATACTATAATAGTGTACAAAATGAACACTATCTGAACCAGGAAGTAGTGTGTCAATATCACAATCTTATATCAGCAATGCATACTAAAGTAAGAGAAACACCAAATGGTATCGGTCAATTATTTGGAACTTGTACAAGTCAAAAAAATAAGATTTATCTGTTGAACTGTGTGCTTTAAAGAATTTTTTTTTTTCTTTTTCTGTGAACTTCTATTTGTGTAAAAGTGTTGCTAAACAAATAATGAATATTAGACACTCTGAACAGTAAAACTGGTACCTACATGATATAAGTAGCAACCAATCAAAAAGAGCTATAACTATTCAGTAAAATGCAAATAGCATGGGGGCACTAAATAATCATGATTTCAGCATGATACTGATCTACAAAGAGAACCTCTACAAAAAAAATGCTATGGTTATCATTTTTTGTTATCTCCATTTATGCAGATTGATTTTGATCTAGTACTATATGTATACCTAGTAAATAATGGGTAATATATGATTACAAACCCCCCAAAATAAAAAAACATAATTTATGCTTACCTGATAAATTTATTTCTCTTGTAGTGTGTTCAGTCCACGGGTCATCCATTACTTATGGGATATATTCTCCTTCCCAACAGGAAGTTGCAAGAGGATCACCCAAGCAGAGCTGCTATATAGCTCCTCCCCTCACATGTCATATCCAGTCATTCGACCGAAACAAGACGAGAAAGGAGAAACTATAGGGTGCAGTGGTGACTGGAGTTATAATTTAAAATTTAGAACCTGCCTCAAAAAGACAGGGCGGGCCGTGGACTGAACACACTACAAGAGAAATAAATTTATCAGGTAAGCATAAATTATGTTTTCTCTTGTTAAGTGTGTTCAGTCCACGGGTCATCCATTACTTATGGGATACCAATACCAAAGCTAAAGTACACGGATGAAGGGAGGGACAAGGCAGGAACATTAAACAGAAGGAACCACTGCCTGTAGAACCTTTCTCCCAAAAACAGCCTCCAAAGAAGCAAAAGTGTCAAATTTGTAAAATTTGGAAAAAGTATGAAGTGAAGACCAAGTGGCAGCCTTGCAAATCTGTTCAACAGAGGCCTCATTTTTAAAGGCCCAAGTGGAAGCCACAGCTCTAGTGGAATGAGCTGTAATTCTTTCAGGAGGCTGCTGTCCAGCAGTTTCATAGGCTAAACATATTATGCTACGAAGCCAAAAAGAGAGAGAGGTAGCCGAAGCCTTTTGACCTCTCCTCTGTCCAGAGTAAACGACAAACAGGGAAGAAGTTTGTCGAAAATCTTTAGTTGCCTGTAAGTAGAACTTCAGGGCATGGACCACGTCTAGATTATGCAAAAGACGTTCCTTCTTTGAAGAAGGATTAGGACACAATGATGGAACAACAATCTCTTGATTGATATTCCTGTTAGAAACAACCTTAGGCAAAAATCCAGGTTTAGTACGCAGGACTACCTTGTCTGAATGAAAGATCAGATAAGGAGAATCACAATGTAAGGCAGATAACTCCGAGACTCTTCGAGCCGAGGAAATAGCCATCAAAAACAGAACTTTCCAAGATAAAAGCTTAATATTAATGGAATGAAGGGGTTCAAACGGAACACCCTGAAGAACTTTAAGAACCAAGTTTAAGCTCCACGGAGGAGCAACAGCCTTAAACACAGGCTTAATCCTAGCCAAAGCCTGACAAAAAGCCTGGACGTCTGGATTCCCTGCCAGACGCTTGTGTAAAAGAATAGACAGAGCAGAAATCTGTCCCTTTAGTGAACTAGCGGATAAGCCCTTTTCTAAACCCTCTTGTAGAAAAGCCAATATCCTAGGAATCCTAACCTTACTCCATGAGTAACTCTTGGATTCACACCAATATAAATATTTACGCCATATCTTATGGTAAATTTTTCTGGTAACAGGTTTCCGAGCCTGTATCAATGTATCAATAACCGAATCCAAAAACCCACGCTTTGATAGAATCAAGCGTTCAATCTCCAAGCAGTCAGCCTCAGAGAAATTAGGTTTGGATGGTTGAAAGGACCCTGAAATAGAAGGTCCTGCCTCAGAGGTAGAGACCATGGTGGACAGAACGACATGTCCACTAGGTCTGCATACCAGGTCCTGCGTGGCCACGCAGGCGCTATCAGAATCACTGATGCTCTCTCCTGTTTGATCCTGGCAATCAGTCGAGGTAGCAACGGAAAAGGTGGAAACACATAAGCTATGTTGAAAACCCAAGGGGCTGCAAGTGCATCTACCAGCACCGCTCCCGGGTCCCTGGACCTGGATCCGTAACGAGGAAGCTTGGCGTTCTGGCGAGATGCCATAAGATCCAGATCCGGTTTGCCCCAACGACAAATCAGTTGAGCAAATACCTCCGGGTGTAGTTCCCACTCCCCCGGATGAAAAGTCTGGCGACTTAGAAAATCCGCTTCCCAGTTCTCCACACCTGGGATGTAGATCGCTGACAGGTGGCAAGAGTGTGACTCTGCCCAGCGAATCATCTTCAAGACCTCTAACATCGCTAGGGAACTCCTGGTTCCCCCTTGATGATTGATGTAAGCCACAGTCGTGATGTTGTCCGACTGAAACCTGATGAACCTCAGTGTTGCTAACTGAGGCCAAGCTAGAAGAGCATTGAATATTGCTCTTAATTCTAGAATGTTGATTGGTAGGAGTTTCTCCTCCCGAGTCCACGATCCCTGAGCCTTCAGGGAGTTCAGACTGCTCCCCAGCCTAGAAGGCTGGCATCTGTTGTTATAATCGTCCAATCTGGTCTGTGAAAGGTCATTCATTCGGACAGATGAACCCGTGACAACCACCAGAGAAGAGAATCTCTGGTCTCCTGGTCCAGATTTAGCAAAGGGGACAGATCTGAGTAATCCCCGTTCCACTGACTTAGCATGCATAGTTGCAGCAGTCTGAGATGTAGGCGCGCAAATGGCACTATGTCCATTGCCGCGACCATCAAGCCGATTACTTCCATACACTGAGCTACTGATGGGCTTGGAATGGAGTGAAGGGCACGGCAAGCATTGAGAATCTTTGATAACCTGGACTCCGTCAGGTAAATCTTCATCTCTACAGAATCTATAAGAGTCCCTAGAAAAGGAACCCTTGTGAGCGGTAACAGAGAACTCTTTTCCACGTTCACTTTCCACCCATGCAACCTCAGAAATGCTAGAACTATCTCTGTATGAGACTTTGCATTTTGAAAACTTGACGCTTGAATCAGAATGTCGTCTAGGTACGGAGCCACCGCTATGCCTCGTGGTCTTAGTGCCGCCAGAAGTGAGCCCAGAACCTTTGTAAAATTTCTCGGGGCCGTAGCTAACCCGAAGGGAAAAGCTACAAACTGGTAATGCCTGTCTAGAAAGGCAAATCTTAGGTACCGATAATGATCTTTGTGAATCGGTATGTGAAGGTAGGCATCCTTTAAGTCCACTGTGGTCATATATTGACCCTCTTGGATCATGGGTAGGATGGTCCGAATGGTTTCCATTTTGAACGATGGAACCCTTAGGAATTTGTTTAAGATTTTTAAGTCTAAGATTGGTCTGAAGGTTCCCTCTTTTTTTGGGAACCACAAATAGATTTGAGTAAAACCCTTGTCCTCGTTCCGTTCGCGGAACTGGGTGGATCACTCCCATCACTAAGAGGTCTTGTACACATTGTAGAAATGCCTCTTTCTTTACTAGGTTTGTTGATAACCTTGACAGATGAAACCTCCCTTGTGGAGGAGAAGTTTTGAAATCCAGAAGGTATCCCTGAGATTTAATCTCCAACGTCCAGGGATCCTGTACATCTCTTGCCCAGGCCTGGGCGAAGAGAGAAAGTCTGCCCCCCACTAGATCCGTCTCCGGAGAGGGGGCCCTGTCTTCATGCTGTCTTAGGGGCGGAAGTAGGCTTTCTGGCCTGCTTGCCCTTGTTCCATGACTGGTTTCCTTTCCAACCCTGTCTGTAACGAGCAGTAGTTCCTTCCTGTTTTGGAGCGGAGGAAGTGGATGCTGCTCCTGCCTTGAAGTTACGAAAGGCACGAAAATTAGACTGTTTGGCCATTGATTTGGCCCTGTCCTGAGGAAGGGTGTGGCCCTTACCTCCCGTAATGTCGCAATAATTTCCTTCAAGCCGGGCCCGAATAAGGTCTGCCCTTTGAAAGGAATGTTAAGTAGTTTAGACTTAGAAGTTACATCTGCCGACCAGGATTTAAGCCATAGCGCCCTGCGCGCCTGTATGGCGAATCCGGAATTTTTAGCCGTAAATTTGGTTAAATGCACTACGGCATCCGAAACAAACGCATTAGCCAGTTTAAGCATTCTAACTTTGCTCAAAGTCTCATCCAATGGTGCTGTGCGAATCGCCTATTCCAGAGACTCAAACCAGAATGCCGCTGCAGCCGTGACAGGCGCAATGCATGCAAGAGGCTGCAATATAAAACCTTGTTGAACAAACATTTTCTTAAGGTAACCCTCTAATTTTTTATCCATTGGATCTGAGAAAGCACAGCTATCCTCCACCGGGATAGTGGTACGCTTGGCCAAAGTAGAAACTGCTCCCTCTACCTTAGGGACCGTCTGCCATAAGTCTCGTGTGGTGGCGTCTATAGGGAACATTTTTTCTAAATATCGGAGGAGGGGAAAAGGGCACACCGGGTCTATCCCACTCCTTACTAATAATTTCTGTAAGCCTTTTTGGTATAGGAAAAACGTCAGTACACACCGGTACCCGCATAGTATCTATCCAACCTACATAATTTCTCTGGGATTGCCACCGTGTCGCAATCATTCAGAGCCGCTAACACCTCCCCTAGTAACACGCGGAGGTTCTCAAGCTTAAATTTAAAATTTGAAATTTCTGAATCCGGTCTCCCCGGATCAGAACCGTCACCGACAGAATGAAGCTCACCGTCCTCATGTTCTGCAAATTGTGACGCAGTATCAGACATGGCTCTCATGTCGTCAGCGCGCTCTGTCCTTAACCCAGAGCTATCGCGCTTGCCTCTTAATTCAGGCATATTGTATAATACTTCTTTCATAACATTAGCCATATCATGTAAAGTGATTTGTAAGGGCCTTGATGTACTTGGCGTCTCAATCTTACGCACCTCCCGAGCGGGAGACGCAGGTACTGACACGTGAGGAGAGTTAGACGGCATAACTTCCCCCTCGTTGTCAGGTGATAATTTATTTATCGGTACAGATTGACTTTTATTCAAAGTAATATCAATACAATTGGTACACATATTTCTATTGGGCTCCACATCGGCTTTTGAACATAATGAACAAGCAGATTCCTCTGTATCAGACATGTTTAAACAGACTAGCAATGAAGCTAGCAAGCTTGGAAATCACTTTCAATAAGTTTACAAGCAATATAAAAAACGCTGCAGCGCTTTTAAAAAACACAGTTGAATAACAAAGAAAACTAATTCAGTTATAGTCAACAATTCTTAACGAGAAATATATTAAGTAGCAGAGGATTGCACCCATTAGCAAAAGGATGATTAACCCCTCAATACCCAAAAAACGGATATCAAATTAAGATTTAACGCTTTTATCACAGTCAAACACACTGTCACAGATCTGCTGTGACTGATTACCTCCCTCAAAAAACGAATTTTGAAGACCCCTGAGCTCTCTAGAGACGTCCTGGATCAAGGAGGAAGAAAACAGGAAGACTGTGCTAGAATTTTAACTGCGCAACAAGGCGCTAAAACAAGGTCCCTCCCACTCATATTACAACAGTGGGAGACCTGATATAACGGTTTCTATGCAGAAAATACGTTAGCCATGTGGAAAAAAATCATGCCCAAAAAGATTTATCACCAAAGTACCTCACAAAACGAATAACATGCCAGTAAACGTTTTAAAAACAACATTTTGAATGTCATGCAAAGTTATCACTAAGCCTGCTACCAGTCGCTTCCACTGCAGATAAGGCTTAAACATTATTTCAGTATTAACAGTATTTTCTCAGTCAAATTCTAGTCCCTAGAAAATAACTTCAACTGCGCATACATTTATCAGCCTGATACCAGTCGCTACTACTGCATTTAAGGCTGTACTTACATCATATGGGTAACAGCAGTATTTTCTTAGTCAATTCCATTCCCAGAAAATAATGTACTGCACATACCTCATTTGCGGGGGACCCCGCATGCTATTCCCCTCTTTCTGAAGTTACCCTACTCCTCAGAATGTCGAGAACAGCCAGCGGATCTTAGTTACGCCTGCTAAGATCATAGAAAACGCAGGCAGTTTCTTCTTCCAAATACTGCCTGAGATAGAAAAACAGCACACTCCGGTGCCATTTAAAATAACAAACTTTTGATTGAAGAATAATTAAGTAAAAACTCCAGCTCCTCTCGCGACCTCCTTCTTTGTTGAGGGTTGCAAGAGAATGACTGGATATGACATGTGAGGGGAGGAGCTATATAGCAGCTCTGCTTGGGTGATCCTCTTGCAACTTCCTGTTGGGAAGGAGAATATATCCCATAAGTAATGGATGACCCGTGGACTGAACACACTCTACAAGAGAAATAAAACTAACACTAAAAAATCCTAAACTACCCATTGCCCCTTAAGGGGCATTTTGTAATCGGGCATGGGTGTTAGTTACTATTTTAAGGGGGTTACAGTGCTCACAATACTCAGCGCAAGTCATGCTGCGCCTGCCTTTGTGTGGCAAGGTAAAAATGGATTAAAATTTCTCCATTTTCGCAGAGTAAGTCCTTGCGCTGAATATGTGTTCCCGATTTGCGACGTGGTTCTATTTTAAAAATGTGCGGGCGACGGGTGAAATATACGCACCACATTTATATGTGGCGCTGTATATGTGACACCAAAAACACGTAAAAAACATGCGTCGCCGGCTTTTGCGGGTGAGGGCCGCATATGTAATCTTGCCCCAATGTGTCCTGTTCTGCAGTATTTGCATCTATAAAAGATAGACATAAAAGCACTATTCAAAATCAAGAAGTGGCAAATACAATTAAAATGCATGCATCCACTATTCAAAATCCCGCCTTATAAGAGAGGTAACACATGTATGTTATAATGTACAAAACACTTGCACAAACATATTAATTATTGCAGGTAACAATACAGGCCTACAAGTTCTCACACCCCAGGCAGCCATTAATAAGGACAAACACATTTCATTTCACTCACTGATCGTATTTCGGGTTCCTAAGTTTTACCACAGCCTTATTTTAATAGAATGGAAGATAAACAAGGGGCGCCAACATAGTGTGAATCGTTTAAAACAACAAATATAAAAGTGATGTGCAAAAAACTACTCACAAGGAAAGTGGCACCTTAAATGAATAAGGTGCAATAAAGCAAGCTGACATTCAAATTTCAGCAGTCAGTACGCTGGAGGTCTCACCCAGAGGACCTGTGGAATCCAGATAGGCGTCTAGAAAGTAGCACCCAACGTTTTTTAGGGCCAATGGCCGGACCAGGTGAGCTGCAAGCTGATAGGTGCTCTCCTGCTGCACTCCACGCCACCGAGACTTTTCTCCAAAACTGACAGTGTCAGTGTATGAAAGGTTCCGTGGTAAAAGTCCTGTTTCAAAAACAAGTGGATCGTGGAAAGAAGCAAAAATACCGGGTCCTGGTATAAAACAAACAGTATTTATTTTGCAACGCGTTTCTCAGTCTATTCCAGACCGTTTCATCAGGCATGATGCCTGATACTACTATTTTTTATCATTTGCCTCCGGAGTTTGGAAGGACATTAGCTGCTGCACTGAATGCAAGTGCCTAAATCCCTGGTCTTACCATGTGAGTGTATGATTCTGTTACATTTAAACGCTACAGCATTTTCTTCTCTTTCTGTCCAGGCACCATCAGAGGATTTGAAGTAGATGTTAAACCTAAAGCATCTGGGCCCCACTGTTATCTTCCAGACTTTTCTAAAGTCTTTATTAATTGCACTTAATCATTATATAGTTTTTACATTATAATTTCCAACAATGGCTATGTAATATTGCTGAGTGAAATTTCACATTCTTATTAGATCTATAGCCTTAAAAAATGAATTAATAACCTTGGAATGACCAAATATCATTATTAACCATTATAGTTATGTATGAGTTTTGCAGACACTTATTCCTTACAGGCCCTGCTATTTGGAAAAATAACAGTTAACTAGCTGCCTATAAGCTAAGGCTGGGAATTCTTATTTTCTCTATGTATTGTCTTGAAATAATTGCGTCTATCTGTAGTGCTGGTAAACTTACTACAGCCATATAATTCCAATTTATTTTGCTTGTCAAAGAGATAAGCAGTTACAACTGGCTCACAATTATGCCCACACAGTCCAATCTTAATGAAAAGGTTAAAATATGCATTTGTATTAACACAAAAAAGAATATCCACAGCAGTCAAAATCAGCAGCGCTCGAAAGCAGAAAGATATAACCACATGGAAAAATTGTTCTTAATGTTTTTCTCCATCCAATAAAGCCAATTATGTATTTGATCTTGGTTTGGTTCTCATATGAAACAATACAGCATCATGATTGTCTACTGGGGAACTGCATAAGCAGTTAGTGGCTTGTTTTTTTTTTTGTTTTTGTTTTTTTTTTGTTTTTTGTTTTTGTTTTTTTTTGTTGTTTTTTTTTGGGGGGGGGGGAGTGTTTGAACAGAAATATGCAGTATATCAATCAACTTCAATTCAAACTCACCATAAGTCCATTCAAAATAGTAACATTTGAATGCATAGATTAGATTAATTAGTTTCTACAGTATTATTCAATCTTCATATTACCTAAATATTGAGGGTTTAAATGTACCATAAGTATCAAAAATCTACATAGTAATGAAAATAAATAAAATCATTGTGTAAAGTTTTGATGGAAAACTGAAAGGGTGATGTTTTATTCTTTTTTAACTGCTGTTACAAGCATGGTATATGTTTTGCTTCCGCACACACAAGGGAATCAGCTGTGTACAGAATCCCCATAATCCAACAATTTTAGTTCACATTAGCCTCATAAATTTGTGAACTGTACATTTGGGACTCTTGTAGGGGGTATTCACCCACCCTACACAGCCAGGAATCATTGATTCATAATTCAATTTTTTTGAGAAAATAACAGATGGTAAACCCTTATGACCTAATCCTCAAAATAAGCTGCCCTTTCCTTAAAGGGACAGTTTATTTCAAAATTTTATTGTTTAAAAATAATAGATAATCCCTTTATTACCGATTCCCTAGTCTTGCAACGGCCAATATGGTTATATTAATATACTTTTCATCTCTGTAATTACATTGTATCTTAAGTCTCTTTTGAAAGCCCCCTGATCACATGGCTATTTACTATCTATTGACAATGCTATCTATTTGGTCCACATGGATTAGCAGTCTCTTGTTGTAAAAAGCTAATTAAAAAAAGCATGTGAGAAGAGGTTTGTAGTGGCTTAGAAACAGGCACACAATTTAGAGGTTTAAATGTTATAAAGTATATTAATAAAAACAATGTTGGTTCTGCAAAGCTGAGGAATGGGGTAGTAAAGGCATTATCTATCTTTTTAAACATTAACAATTTTGAAGTTGACTGTCCCTTTAAATAGTTACACCCCTGATGAAATGCAATTACCCAATTCGTTCTTGCTCCATCTCTTCCATCTTGGATGCTCGAGCAATCACTCTGTTGATAATTTCTTTTTCCTCATCTGTTAGATCTTCATGTTTTCTTTGGATGTCACTTTGTACAGGACCATCCAGCATCATGCCTGGAAATACAAGGAGAACAATTAACACACAGAAAATTATATTATGAAAGCAACAGAACAAATATAATGATTTCTGTAAACATCTTTTTATGCTTAATTACACCTTTGATTGATAATGATACAAAAGATGGTTCACAAACTATTTTTTCGATAACTTGGAGGGAATCACCAAACACAAACGTCACTAAATACTAGAAAATAAGTTCAGAGCAATTTCAAACCAACAAGTAATTAAATATATTTGTAGTCACAGCTAAGAATAAATATGTTCTTACAACCATAGTTAATTATTATAGATATTTTTTTCTTTGTTATGATATATTCAGCATTTGAATTGCTCAGCTTCAAAAAAAATCTCAGACTGTGCTTTACAACTAAGATTAATATTTATTATATATTATTATTATGATTTTTTTTGAGTGAAGATTGAGGGACCATTCTTGTGGGCTTGATGAAGGAACAAGATTTACAGTTGCAATTAATTACTGCATTCATGGTTATAGTAATATAATGTATGGACCTTCTGAGCATACCCGTTTCATGCTATTTCAAAAGTTGAGACAAAATCTTTATAGGTGTGTGTGGCTCAAGTACTATCCCCCTTCCATAAGCTTTAGTATAAACCTATTTCCAAGCTAGGACCTACTAGAAAAAGAAAGAATAAGAATTTCAGTGACTGGCCTAGTCTATACACACACAATGTTAGTATCAGCACTGGCCTTCAATTATCACAGATATATATATATAATTGGTTTTAGTGAGTTAGTATCATAGCATTCTATTTAGCGTGGAGAAAAAAAATGATGTAATAATTTCCAAGTCCTCTCCTAAAAATCAGTTCATGTAACATAGTGATCACAGAAAATTGGAAATTCATTTTAAAACATCTCAAGCATGATTTTTTTTTCTCCTTTGATTGAAATGAAAAGAAAAAAAAAAAACAGATTGACCTGCAGTATTATCTTGCTCTTATCATCTATTATTTCCACTCCCTGAATAAGATCTTCTAGCATGAAAATGGCTGTTGACATTTGAAATGGGAAATTTTGATGATTCTGTTTGATCAAGGCATTACTTGTGTCAAGCTTTTTGTTTCTTGTCCCCTCACTCAAACAGATTCAGTGTGTCATCTGATTTTGCATCATATATCAACACACATGGCTTTTTGTAGCATTGTTATAAATTACTGCATATAGCTACAGTGTGAAATTCTAGGCAGTCTAAAAAAAAATAGTGGAATTAAAACCAGAATATATTAAGTAACCGTTGGATATGAGAAAAATAAAATATGTTTGCCATTGATTACATTCTTACTAACACAAATTTATGCTTTGTAATTACTAATTTTAAGCAACTTAAACCCAGTTCTTCCCCAAAGTCTTGGTTGTTCAAAACATCTCACCAATGTATTAGAAGATAATGCTGCAGGGACAAGTATGGAAGTGGGGGGGGGGGGGAGTCTCACAGCATGTATAGATTTTAACTGCTACAGTACCGTCATGTAGCCACTAATAATTACAGGCCTGTGGTCCCCCTTCCATCGTTTGAATTCACACCTATAAACTTGTAAAGGAAATTGGGTGTCATTGCCATCAATAGGGAGGACTTCATGATTTTTATTAGGAAAAACTCTTTCAATACGAGAATGGTATAAAAAATCAAGTTAAAAACATGAAAAACAAATACACAAATATAAAAAAACAGGATATTATGTGATTGTTCAAGTGGGTTTACAAGGGATTTTCACAGACTTTCAAGGGAGCAAAAAACAATTAGAGCCCCCCCACAAAAAAAAGCAAAAACATGATAGCTAATTAAAAGTGACATTAAACACAAAAAGACTAGATATATAATTTTAGGATTAGAAATTAATTTATAGTTTTGTTTTTTAATTGAAAGTAATGGGTACCCCAGTGTTGAACCAAGGTTTTACATATCTAATATCTTCTGCTTAAGACAATTAGAAACTGATCTAATAAGAGTCTCTAAAGTGTGCAAACAATGGCTATGTGGAATATAAGGGGATGCTTATGAGATTGGTACTTTATTAGTTGTTTAAGTCACTTCAACACAGGAAATGAGATAAGAAGAATGATCTTTTAAATCTAGGATTATAAAGTTGTGCCCATTACTCTATAGAAACTCAAAGATATCGGAGATCTTACAGTTATTTTATAGTTATATTATAGTAAAATTGGACAAAATAAATAATAATTATATTGTATATTATATATGTTTGACTGTAAGTTTTTTTATACCAATAAAATAATGTTTAGATCATTTAGAACTCAGTGTATAGGCCCAGCACTCGTTACCCAGGCAAGTAGATGCACGCTGTAGGGATCCTGCAATAGTCCACAATATTAATCCAAAGAGAGCAGAAGACAGCAGCACCTTCTTAATGCAAAAAAGATTTCTTCTATTGATGAGACATCATAGCAGAAAAAAATAGGAAACAATGTTTCGGTCACAAACTCACCTTAGTCATGTTCTCTAAAGTTGTGCCCATTACTCTATAGAAACTCAAAGATATCGGAGATCTTACAGTTATTTTATAGTTATATTATAGTAAAAGTGGACAAAATAAATAATAATTATATTGTATATTATATATGTTTGACTGTAAGTTTTTTAATACCAATAAATAATGTTTAGATCATTTAGACAAATTTAATAATTTATATGTTTAAGTCTCCAAAAACGTCACTGCAGTCACACTCCCTAACCTTTAGAAAAAGTTCTATTACATTTGTTTGCATGGCATTAACTATCCACATCTCCATTACTTTCTCCCCACCCACTATCAGTATCTGTATGTTTATACCAAGGCTCCTTCTAGGTCCTCTGCTCTTTTTAGTCTATGCATCTTCACTTGGGAAACTCATTGGCTTGTTTGGGTTTGAATACCACCTCTAGGCAGATTACACCAAATCCTATACAACTCTATACTTCATCCTTCTAAATCATGTCACACTCTCAATAACTTTCTATTCCTGAATGTTCTCCAACCATATCAAAATCAACTTTTACTGATTCCTACTTCTATCAGCACTCCAACACACTTGAGAAATCAGCTAGAAAACCTTAACACTACATATTCCTTTGAGTTTTATTTGATCCTGCCCACTCCTTTACTCTTTACATCCAATCTCTCATTACATTATTCCTCTTCATCTGTAGACCATTGCCAGAATTTGCCTATTTCAAACTCAAGACTCAACTAATAATTTGGTCCACTTAATCATAATTTAAGATCTTTAATACACACAATTGGCTTACTACACAATAAGATTGCACTGGCAACACCCCACCTCATGAAAATGCATATAATACTTTTTTATTTCTTTCTGGATTTTGTTGCTGAGTTGCTAATAACGATACAGCAAAATGCAGGTGTTGCAATGAATTAGTCATTGTATCTCCAGGAAATATACAGTATTTTGTTATATGTGTAGTACTTCTATGTATGAAAAGAAATTGCTTATAGGCTCTGGATAACAGAAGTAACAATATCTAGACCACTTTACTGCAATATTGCATTAACATTATAGCCAAATGTAAACAGATAGAGAATGACACTGGTCATTAACACAGTCCTTCATACAATACAATACTTCTCAGTACAAATACTGCAGCAAACAATACCCTTTTAGAAGTGTCCTAATTATCCAGTGCCTCTTAATCTAGCAACAGCGCTACCCTAGCAACACACTATAAATGCAAATGGTAAGTATTAAGGGCTAGATTACAAGTGGAGTGCAAAAACATAAATTATGTTTACCGGATAATTTCCTTTCCTTCTGTATGAGGAGAGTCCATGGCTTCATTCCTTATTTGTGGAAAATACAGAACCTGGTCACCAGGGGGAGGCAAAGACACCCCAGCCAAAGGCTTAAATACCTCCACTACTTCCCTCATATCCCAGTCATTCTGCCAAAGGAACAAGGAACAGCAGAAGAAATATCAGGGTATAAATGGTGCCAGAAGGACAAAATCAAATTTAGGTCCACCCTTTGGAGAATAAGGGTGGGGGCTGTGGACTCTCCTCATACAGAAGGAAAGGAAATAATCTGGTAAGCATAATTTATATTTTCCTTCTTAATATGAAGAGAGTCTATGGCTTCATTCCTTACATATAGCCAAGCTCTAGGGGACACTTAATGAAATAAGAGGGTAAAAAGAGAGGCGGATCCTATAATCCTTAATCCTTTGAGGAGGCTTGTGTCCCGCTGTCTCATAAGCTAAGTGAACAAGGAAGTGGACAAGGCTTTCTGACCCTTACGCTTCCCAGAATAGACAACAAACAAAGAAGTCTGTCTAAACTTCTTCTTAGCCTGAAGCTAGAACATCAAGGCCCGAACCACAACCAAATTATGACGTAACCGCTCCTTCAAAGAAGAAGGATTAGGACACAAGGAAGGAACCATAATCTCCTGATTGATGTTGCGATCTGAAACAACCTTAGGAAGAAAACCTAACCCTGTACAAAACAGCCTTATCAGCATGGAATACTAGGTAAGGGGGCTCACAAAAAAAGGCAGCCATCTCAGATACTCTGCGTGCCGAAACAATAGCCAGTAGAAAAAGAACCTTCTAAGATAGTAATTTAATGTCAACTACATGCATAGGGTCAAATGGAGCCTTCTGCAAAACTTTAAGAACAAGATTTAAACTCCAAGGAGGAGCACTAGATCTAAACACAGGCCTGATCCTAGACAGAGCCTGAACAAAAGACTTGACATCTGGAAGCTCAGCAAGCCTCTTGTGCAGTAAGACAGATAGGGCCAAAATCTGTCCCTTAAGGGAGCTAGCAGAAAGGCCCTTCTCCAGACCATTCTGGAGAAAGGAAAGAATCCTAGAAACCCTGACCTTATGCCAGGGAAATCCCTGTTCTTCACACCGGAATAAGTAGGTTCTCCACACCTTATGATACACGCGATGAGTCACCGGCTTACGAGCTTGAATGAGGGTATCAATAACACTCTCAGAGAAACTTCTCTTGGCGTGGACCAAGCGTTCAATCTCCATGTAGTCAGCCTCAGAGAATCTAGATTTTGATGAACAAAAGGAACTTGCTCCAGCAGATCTCCGCAACAAGGTAACTTCCATGGAGGAGATGAGAACATCCCCACCAGGTCTGCAAACCACATCCTTCGCGGCCACGATAGAGCAATAAGAATCACTGATGCTTGCTCCTGCTTGATGTGGGCCACTACATGAGAGAGAAGTGGTAAAGGCAGAAAAATGTAAATCAGATTGAACTTCCAAGGCACTGCTAATGCATCTATTAACTCCGCCTGAGAATTCCTGGACCGTGACCCATATCTTGGAAGCTTGGAAATGAGTCGGGACACCATGAGATCTATCTCCTGGGTCCCTCATCTGTTGCAGATCTCCACAAACACCTCGGGATGGAGAGACCATTCCCCCGGATGAAAAGATTGTCTGCTGAGGAAATCCGCTTCCCAGTTGTCCACACCCGGAATGTGGATTGCTGATAGTGAGCAGTTGTGGGCCTCTGCCCATTCCAGAATCTGAGATACTTCCCTCATTGCTAGGGAGCTCCTCGTTCCCCCCTGATGGTTGATGTAAGCCAGCGAGGTAATGTTGTCTGATTGGAATCCGATAAACAGGGACGAAGCCAGAAGAGGCCAATCCTTCAGAGCATTGAAGATCGCTCGAAGTTCCGAAATGTTTATTGGGAGGAGGGATTCCTCTCAGGTCCACATGCCCTGAGCCTTCCTGACACCTCAAACAGCTCCCCATTCTGTGAAACTTACGTCTGTAGTCACAATCTCCCAGGATGGTCTCTTGAAGGATGTCCCTTGGGACAGGTGATCTGGACAGAGCCAACAAGAGAGCGATTCCTTCGACCGGTTGTCCAGAGAGATCTGTTGAGACAGATCTGAATGTTCGCCACAGCTGTGGTCTGAGATGGAATCTGGCAAAAGGAATGATGTCCATGCAGGACACCATGAGGCCAATGACCTCCATACACCAAGTCACAGAGGGCCTTAAGGAGGTCCAGAGGGCAAGACAATTGGAAGTTAGCAACGTCTCTGGTCTGTAAGAGATATCCTCATGGATATAGAGTCTATTCTAGAACCCAGGAATTCCACCCTGGTACTGGGAACAAGATAACTTTTTCTAAGTTTATCTTCCATCCATGAGATCAAAGAAGAGATAGAAGGGCTTTCGAATGGTCTTCTGCCAGACGACAGGATGGTACCTGTACTGCTATACCTATGTTTCTGGCTACCTTGAGCAGAGCCCCCAGAACCTTTGTAAAGAGTCTTGGAGCAGTAGCCAGACCAAACGGCAGTGCAATAAACTGGAAGCGCTGGTCCAATAATGCAAATCTTAGGAATTTGAAGTGTTCTTTGTGTATTGGAACGTGAAGGTAAGTATCCTTCAGGTCTATCGTGGTCATGAACTGTCCTTCCTGAACTAAACTAATGAAATAATGGACCTTATTGTCTACATCTTGAATGAGGGGACAGATAGGAATTTGTTTAAACACTTTAGGTCCACAATTGGGCAAAAAGTTCCCTCCTTCTTTGGGACCACAAAAAGGTTTGAGTAGTATCCCAGACCTCTTTCTGCTAGAGGTACCAGTACAATGACTTCCAGGGAGGAGAGGTCCCTCATGCACCCTAGAAAGGCTTCTTGCTTTTCTGGCCCTAAAACAGGTTTGCCAAGATGAATCTGCCCCTGGGTGGATGAGACTTGAAACCTAGCCTGTATCCCTGAGCAATGACCTCCAGGACCCACGGGTCTTGCATGTCCCCAAACCAAGCTTCCAAAAAGAGTGACAGTCTGCACCCTACAAGATTCAGAGCCGGATCGGGGGCCGCCCCTTCATGCTGACTTTAACTTGACGGGATTTTTGTTCTGCTTGGATTTATTCCAGGGCTGAGTCAGTTTCCAAGTTCCCTTGGACTGCTCAGGCTTTGTGGAGGGCTGCTGATGTTGGGATTTATCTGAACGAAAGGAATGAAAATTAGGGCACCCTCCACCTCTATCAACTCAGATAAGGAGTCACACCAGTAGGAAGCTGCTCCAGCAACCGCAGCAACAGTCGCTGACGGTTGAAACAAATATCCCGTATGCTGAAACATCTTTCTTAACAGAGTGTCTAACTTCTTATCCATGGGCTCCTTAAAGGACTAACTATCGTCAAGCGGGATAGTAGTGCGCTTAGCAAGCATGGAGATAGCACCATCCACCTTAGGGATTGAACCCCACAACTCCAATTGAGAGTCCAGAACCGGAAATAATTTCTTAAAGGAAGAAGGGGAAAATGAAGAACCAAGTCTTACCCATTCATTCTTAATAATGTTCGCCCTCTTTACGGGAACCGGGAATGTACAACCCTCTCCTCGTAGACATTATCTAATTTAGGAATACTAGGTTCCTGAGTTAATTTAGGTTCTGGAACCTTTAAAGTAGCCAAAACTTCCTTTAGCAGAAAGTAAGGAATGAAGTTGTGGACTCTCCTCATATTAAGAAGTAAATATCGCTATCGCTAGGGCAATATTAACACTCCACTTAGTAATACCAGTGCACGCAAATGTGCACTGGTATTACAAGTTAGGTGCAATGCGAATGTGACCTCTTGTAATGGCTGGTTATTTATCACCTGCCTGTAAACTGGCAAATTTTCCCTTTTACGGGCGCACAATAAATTAGCGCTCCACTTGTAATCTAGTCCTAAATACATTATGACTATAGATTAAAACCACCACTAGAGGTGTGATCATTTTTTGTAAAATGTCTTGAATGTAATTTATTATATATTATGCCTCTGAGTTGATATTTTTATTTCACTAGGACATAGTGAGTATTTCTCAATACACTAGCTAAACCTCAAGCCAACTACAAGCCATACAAATGGAGGCACCACACAAGGGTTTGGTGACTGAAAGATTTGTGTAGCAGTTCCATTTCTATATCTTTATCAAAACAGGCTCACACATCAAACTGTATACAGGTAGCCCTCAGTTTACACCGGGGTTAGGTTCCAGAAGGAATGGTTGTAAATCAAAACCGTTGTAAATTGAAACCCAGTTTAAAATGTAAGTCATTGGGAAGTGAGGGAGTTAGGTTCCAGGCCCCTCTCAAAATTGTCATAAGTAACACCTAATACATTATTTTTAAAGCTTTGAAATGAAGACTTTAAATGATAAACAGCATTATAAACCTAATAAAATAATCACACAACACAGACTTCACTTGCATTTTTCTGCAAACAGTTCTTTCTATGCATTCCAATTTGGACTGATTTATAGACAGGAAGATCTTGTTCCTTTGAGATCTGCTCGATAGCTCAGGTCTGGTTAAACTGATTAATTTCAGCTTGCTTGGTTTTGCTGCAACACAAGCGTACAGCTCCACCTACTGGCTATTTTAATAAATGCACTGCTTCTCAATGCTTTTCAATAGCAGTCACATGACTGGAAAAAAAGGTTGTTATTCTGAAACGGTGTAAATTGAACAGTTGTAAAACGAGGGCCACATGTAATCTGGTTATGGCTGGGTTTTTTTTACCAGTTTCAGTGACTTGTCACTACAGGGCTGTGTGGCCTGATGTGAATAGTATGTAACCACATAATGTAGAAACAGAATTACTATTAAGTAGCAACCCTATCTCTAATGTTCAAAATGCAAACAAATAATTCTAGATAATTTCCATACTCCTATGATTAAAATTCCTGATATAATATGATCACCTAGTTAGAGGGTAGAGCTTACATCACATGACTTTGTTTTATATTCCATGTCACTTCATTTGCTTATCATATAATGCATATACAGACAACACAGTCATGATGTTCAGTAAATTAATGCTTCAATGGTCATGTGCTCTTTTTAACACTGTGGTTTACATCAAAAAGCTGCTTTAGTTTAAATAAAACTATAACTGGCCTTCTGTGCAGCAAGTGGTTAAGAATGCTACATTGGTGAATATAATTGAGAGTAACAGAAGCAGCCTTGGGAGGTTTGGAAATTATATGCCACAGGAACAGCGCATTCAGAAACATCCATCCCTTCCAGATACATGTGTGTAATTGGATTTGAAGCAAAAGTAGAATGTATTACTTAGTTCTGCCTAATCATATACATGCATATATAGTTTTGTATATGTATTTATACAGATTTAAATATGATAACTGTAAAATTAAACAAAAGGATATGAAAATGTTACTTACACTTGTCATAACTTACATATGCATTCACATACGTAAGAGAGACATTATTAATATTACTATTATTAGCCACCGGGTTTTTGTTTAATGTGGATGGCTTATAGTATAGTTTGTTTTTCTGTAGCTCTGCAAAAACTCCTTGAAAAGACTGTTACTTATGGTTTTTCTGGTATTCAAACAATTTAAATGTATGAAAAGCACATATAACATTGAGTAGTATTTAGGCAACGGAAATTGCAGCTTTAAAGGGCCATAATACCCAAATGTTTAAACACTTGAAAGTGATGCAGTATAGCTGTAAAAAGCTGAATAGAAAATATCACCTGAACATCTCTATGTAAAAAAGAAATATATTTTACCTCAAAAGTTCCTCAGTAGCCACATCCCATTGTAAAGAATTTCTAAGCAGCATATTAGTATGTCTGTCCCGGGACAGCTGAAAGGATGTGCCTCGTGCACTCTCATGTTATTTCCCTATTCAGTGTAACAATAAAATCTCATGAGAGTTACGTCAAATCTCATGAGATCACAGTAAAAGAGTTCATGACCTCAGCACTGCTGATGCTGATTGGCTTCAGTTCATTTCTTCATTATCATTATTTTTTTTTACCTGCAGCTGGGAGCAGCTGAGTATAACTTTTTACACAGAACTTGCTCTGCCAAGCTGAGGAGATTTTTAAATAGAGATGCTCAGGTGATATTTTCCTGTCAGCTTTTATACTGCATCAGTTTCAAGTGATTTAGCATATGAGTATTATGTCCCTTTAACAATCAACATCACTAGTCACATGACCCAGCTGTGCAACTAGCAATAATTGGTTCAGCAGCAGTTTCCATTTGGAACCTTCAGTTCTTTGCACTTCCCAAGCAGTAGTTTACCTATGTGTTTAATGCCTTTGCGGGGTATAAGCATATGGATTTGCAGGGTAAATAATCATAGCGTGCAATTATTTTCACTATAATGGCCCTTAAGCAAATTGAAACAGCATATTGGAATACCATATAAGAGAAA
Source organism: Bombina bombina (assembly GCF_027579735.1). Taxonomy (NCBI): domain Eukaryota; kingdom Metazoa; phylum Chordata; class Amphibia; order Anura; family Bombinatoridae; genus Bombina; species Bombina bombina. The sequence goes on from NC_069500.1 coordinate 339,677,836, forward strand.
GACAAAAAATACCTGGACAATATGGGCTAGATTACGAGTGGAGCACAAAATTGCGCTTCCGCAAGCATGATATTTGCGCTCCATTCGTAATACCAGCACACGCAAAATGTCAGTTGGTATTAGAAGTAAAGTGCAATGTGAATGCGACCTCGCGTTCACATTGCATGGAAGCTTTGTGCTAACGAGAGCATGCTTCCATAGGCTCCAATGGCAGCCTCGTTCTTATGCGTACAGACACGACACAGATCCTAGTTCAGCGAAGGGGGTAAGTTACGCAGAAAAGTATAAATATATATGTATATGAATGTATACATATATATATTTATGTGTTTATGTGTACATACACATATTAACACATAAATATATAGGTACCGGTATATAAGTATATATAGCAATCCGTTAACAATCCACATCTACTGGGGTGCTCAGTGTAACAGAATATGTAGATTATGATGTAGAGATAGACACAACACTCACTGGTTTTCCAAAATGTATTAAAACATCACCTTTGATCATTTCAATTAAAATCCATAAACTGCAGACGTTTCGGTGTCCGTACTGACACCTTTTTCAATGGTTGTAATCCAAACAGAAAGAGCGGTGTACATACACATATTAACACATAAATATATATATGTATATAAGCATATACATATATATTAACAGTGAAATCACAGTGACTGCAATATAAAGGCACTTTTCAGTGTCATATTTTTCTAACACCCCACATCCACTCACTTTAACCCCTTATAACTGCTTTGTGCAGTTATTTATGAATAGAAAAAAGATGCTCATAATTTTTATTTTTAAAAAAGGAACACTAAATTTTATTTGGCGGCAATTGGGGCACATTTTTTTAATTAACCAGAGGTCTGACCTCTGGTTAATTTCACCTACCGCAAAGTGCAGCGACAATCTTAGCGGTAGCAGCGGTAGCATTATAGTGAAAGTCAATCCTAGCATTTGTGAAATGCTAGGATTGACCATTGAAACAAATAAATGGCTGTTTTGCTAGAGAGGTGACGTTTCTACCTCTTAGCAAAGAGCCGTGCAGAAAAACCTAGCTCCCAAGGGCGCCCAGCCGGAGTTACAGCAGGACTATTAGCTAAGAGGTAAAAACGTCAACTTTAAAACAAAACAGCGTTCTGCCGTGGGCTGCCTTAGCAGTTCAGAATGGCGAACACTTGAAACAAGTAAAGGAGCTTTCTGCATGAAGTATTTTATACTTCATTAATGAAAGTCCCCTTTTTTGTTTCAATGGTCAATCCTAGCGTTTCACAAATGCTAGGATAGACTTTCACTTTAACCTGCAACTTGTAATGGATGGTTATTTAATGTGCACCCGTGAACAGGCATATTTGCCCATTTACGGGTACACGTTAAATTAACACTCCACTTGTGATCTAGCCCTATATTGGATACCTGCTATGCTAAATGGAGGCTCATAAACTAGGTCTTTACACATATAAAGATACTTTATAAGAATATACCTATATCAAATATGGACAGACAGATCCATCGATCTGTGTGTGTGTGTTTAAATCTGAATTATCTAATAGCTTATAAAGCTAACTAGTGACTTAATTTCTTACATTCTAGAGCTTAGGCAAGTAAAACAGCTTAATCGGCACAAAAAGACAGGATTTCATTTACAATAATCACTAGTTTATGATACTGTTCACAAATCCTATTAGGGATTGAACACATTGTTTTACTGCATATAATACTGACAAATATGGTTATTGTTGCAAATTATCTTTGTTTTCAGCTTTCGGTATCTGAACAAAAACAAACACTGTTGCACAATAGCAACGATCATCAGACCATATTTGTTTATTGTATGTATAATTTTACCTAATTTAATTCCACAATCATCTTCATTCCTCTCCATAATGAATCATAACATTACACTCTACAAGCAAATTACCTACTGCAGTACTGAAAATACAGAGCACTTGCAATTATATTGTTCCAAAGTGTAAAATATGTGCTAAATAGTTTGGAAGGTTCTGATTGAAAAATGAGATCTGTGCATACTAATAAAGATATTTCTTCATGTTAGAGTGGCACCATGTAGAATCAGTAATCACTTATGTGAATATTTTAATTACTTCAACAAAAACGAAATTAAATAAGTTGTGATCGTAATATAGTTTTTAACTATGTATAGTAAAATAGAACAACTTTGCAATATACAGTACTTATTTATTCTGTCCCTTATATCTGTAATTACATTCTGAAAATTGGTGAGCTTTTCACTAGTTCATGTTTGAATTGGAAGTGCAGACTCCATACCTGACACTGCTATATTGTACATAGACATTGTTTCCACACTCTAGTGATTCAATATTTACTATTGCTATTTGGTCTCAGCAGGGAAGATTAGAGAAAAGAAAGCTAGGTTATAACACGCCCACCAAAGTTAGTTCTCGACGATTGCTTATTCAGCGTTGTTTTCCCTAACCATGATCTCATTGCAAATAAGCCTAACCCTACTGACCCATAACCCTAATATCAGTTCCACCAAAACTGCAATTTTCCCACTGCAAATAAACTTAACCATTGTGTTAAGATCCCCCAGAGCACTTAACCTTAACCTAACCATAGTTTAACCCTAAACACAACCTCTCCTACAGCAAATAAACTGCTCTGTTCTGATTCACCAAGTGCATTTAACCCTAACCCACAACCTCTCCTACAGCAAATAAACTGCTCTGTTCTGATCCACCAAGTGCATTTAACCCTAACCCACAACCTCTCCTACAGCAAATAAACTGCTCTGTTCTGATCCACCAAGTGCATTTAACCCTAACCCACAACCTCTCCTACAGCAAATAAACTGCTCTGTTCTGATCCACCAAGTGCATTTAAAGGGATTTGAGACACACAAATTATCTTTTGTGATTCAGACAGAGCATACTATTTTAAAAAAAAGTTTTGAATGTACTTATATAATCAAATTTGCTTTGTTGTCATGACATTCTGTGTTGAAGTGATACCTAGGTAGGCATCTGGAGTACTACATGACAGGAAATAGTGCTGCCATCTAGTGCTCTTGCAAATGTATAAAATTCTTGTAAAACTGCTTCCATATAGTGCTCCAAAGATTGGCCGGCTCCTGGGCTTATCTTCCTGCTTTTCAACCAAAGATACCAAAAGAACAAAGACAAAATGATACTAGAAGTAAAATAGATAGTTGTTTACAATCACATGCTCTATCTGAATCATGAAAGAAAAAAATTGATTTAATTTCCCTTTAACACTAACCCACAACCTTTTCTACAGCAAATAAACTGCTCTGGTTCTGATCCACCAAGTGCATTTAACCCTAACCCACAACCTCTCCTACAGCAAATAAACTGCTCTGGTTCTGATCCACCAAGTGCATTTAACCCTAACCCACAACCTCTCCTACAGCAAATAAACTGCTCTGGTTCTGATCCACCAAGTGCATTTAACCCTAACCCACAACCTCTCCTACAGCAAATAAACTGCTCTGGTTCTGATCCACCAAGTGCATTTAACCCTAACCCACAACCTCTCCTACAGCAAATAAACTGCTCTGGTTCTGATCCACCAAGTGCATTTAACCCTAACCCACAACCTCTCCTACAGCAAATAAACTGCTCTGGTTCTGATCCACCAAGTGCATTTAACCGTAACCCACAACCTCTCCTACAGCAAATAAACTGCTCTGGTTCTGATCCACCAAGTGCATTTAACCGTAACCCACAACCTTTTCTACAGCAAATAAACTGCTCTGGTTCTGATCCACCAAGTGCATTTAACCCTAACCCACAACCTCTCCTACAGCAAATAAACTGCTCTGGTTCTGATCCACCAAGTGCATTTAACCCTAACCCACAACCTCTCCTACAGCAAATAAACTGCTCTGGTTCTGATCCACCAAGTGCATTTAACCCTAACCCACAACCTCTCCTACAGCACATAAACTGCTCTGGTTCTAATCCACCAAGTGCATTTAACCCTAACCCACAACCTCTCCTACAGCAAATAAACTGCTCTGGTTCTGATCCACCAAGTGCATTTAACCCTAACCCACAACCTCTCCTACAGCAAATAAACTGCTCTGGTTCTGATCCACCAAGTGCATTTAACCCTAACCCACAACCTCTCCTACAGCAAATAAACTGCTCTGGTTCTGATCCAGCAAGTGCATTTAATAATGACAACCTTCTCCCTGTTGAAGTCACTCTAATGGTTAATCTAATCCCCTTTAGCCAGCCCTAATTAATCTTCTCTCAGACCTCCCTCATCTCATGCAATCTAAGGCCTAGATTTGGAGTTTGGCGGTAGCCGTGAAAACCAGCGGTAGAGGCTCCTAACGCTGGTTTTAGGCTACCTCCGGTATTTGGAGTCAGTCAAAAAAGGGTCTAACGCTCACTTTTCAGCCGCGACTTTTCCATACCGCAGATCCCCTTACGTCAATTGCGTATCCTATCTTTTCAATGGGATTTTTCTAACTCCGGTATTTAGAGTCGTGTCTGAAATGAGCGTTAGAAATCTAATGACCAAACTCCAGCCGCAGAAAAAAGTCAGTAGTTAAGAGCTTTCTGGGCTAACGCCGGTTCATAAAGCTCTTAACTACTGTACTCTAAAGTACACTAACACCCATAAACTACCTATGCACCCCTAAACCGAGGTCCCCCCACATCTCCGCCACTCGATTAAATTTTTTTAACCCCTAATCTGCCGACCGCCACCTATGTTATACTTATGCACCCCTAATCTGCTGCCCCTAACACCGCCGACCCCTGTATTATATTTATTAACCCCTAACCTGCCCCCACAACGTCGCCGCCAGCTACCTACAATAATTAACCCCTAATCTGCCGACCGCAAAGCGCCGCCACCTACATTATAGCTATGTACTCCTAATCTGCTGCCCCTAACACAGCCGACCCCTATATTATATTTATTAACCCCTAATCTGCCGCCCTCAACGTCGCCTCCACCTGCCTACACTTATTAACCCCTAATCTGCCGAGCGGACCGCACCGCTATTATTATAAAGTTATTAACCCCTAATCCGCCTCACTAACCCTATAATAAATAGTATTAACCCCTAATCTGCCCTCCCTAACATCGCCGACACCTAACTTCAATTATTAACCCCTAATCTGCCGACCGGAGCTCACCGCTATTCTAATAAATGTATTAACCCCTAAAGCTAAGTCTAACCCTAACACTAACACCCCCCTAAATTAAATATAATTTAAATCTAACAAAATTAATTAACTCTTCTTAAATAAATTATTCCTATTTAAAGCTAAATACTTACCTGTAAAATAAATCCTAATATAGCTACAATATAAATTAAAATTATATTATAGCTATTTTAGGATTAATATTTATTTTACAGGTAACTTTGTATTTATTTTAACCAGGTACAATAGCTATTAAATAGTTAATAGTTAGCTCCCGCTTGGATGAAGACTTCAGCCGGATCATGGACCTCTTCAGCCCCCCGCTTGGGCTTGGATCAGGACATCGGAGGAGCTCTTCAGGACAGATCGGTGAACCTGGTATGGTGAATATAAGGTAGGAAGATCTTCAGGGGCTTAGTGTTAGGTTTATTTAAGGGGGGTTTGGGTTAGATTAGGGGTATGTGGGTGGTGGGTTGTAATGTTGGGGGGAGGGGTATTGTATGTTTTTTTTTTACAGGCAAAAGAGCTGAACTTCTTGGGGCATGCCCCGCAAAGGGCCCTGTTCAGGGCTGGTAAGGTAAAAGAGCTTTGAACTTTAGAAATTTAGAATAGGGTAGGGCATTTTTTTATTTTGGGGGCTTTGTTATTTTATTAGGGGGCTTAGAGTAGGTGTAATTAGTTTAAAATTGTTGCAATATTTTTCTTATGTTTGTAAATATTTTTTTATTTTTTGTAACTTATTTCTTTTTTCTTTTTTGTACTTTAGTTAGTTTATTTCATTGTAGTTATTTGTAGGAATTGTATTTAATTTATTTATTGATAGTGTAGTGTTAGGTTTAATTGTAACTTAGGCTAGAATTTATTTTACAGGAAATATAGAGTAGGTGTAATTAGTTTAAAATTGTTGTAATATTTTTCTAATGTTTGTAAATATTTTTTTATTTTTTGTAACTTAGTTCTTTTTTATTTTTTGTACTTTAGTTAGTTTATTTCATTGTATTTATTTGTAGGAATTGTATTTAATTTATTTATTGATAGTGTAGTGTTAGGTTTAATTGTAGATAATTGTAGGTATTTTATTTAATTAATTTATTGATAGTGTAGTGTTAGATTTAATTGTATCTTAGGTTACGATTTATTTTACAGGTAATTTTGTAATTATTTTAACTATTTTAGCTATTAAATAGTTCTTAACTATTTAATAGCTATTGTACCTGGTTAAAATAAATACAAAGTTACCTATAAAATAAATATAAATCCTAAAATAGCTACAATATAATTATAATTTATATTGTAGCTATATTAGGGTTTATTTTACAGGTAAGTATTTAGCTTTAAATAGGAATAATTTATTTAATAAGAGTTAATTTATTTTGTTAGATTTAAATTATATTTAAGTTAGGGGGGTGTTAGTGTTAGGGTTAGACTTAGCTTTAGGGGTTAATCCATTTATTACAGTAGTGGCAAGATTCGGTAGGCAGATTAGGGGTTAATAATTGAAGTTAGGTGTCGGTGATGTTAGGGAGGGCAGATTAGGGGTTAATACTATTTATTATAGGGTTATTGAGGCGGGAGTGAGGCGGATTAGGGGTTAATAACTTTATTATAATAGCGGTGCGGTGAGCTTGGCAGATTAGGGGTTAATAAGTGTAGGTAGCTGGCGGCGACGTTGTGGGGGGCAGATTAGGGGTTAATAAATATAATATAGGGGTCAGCGGTGTTAGGGGCAGCAGATTAGGGGTACATAGCTATAATGTAGGTGGCGGTGGTGTACGGAGCGGCAGATTAGGGGTTAATAATAATATGCAGGGGTCAGCGATAGCGGGGGCGGCAGAATAGGGGTTAATAAGTGTAAGGTTAGGGGTGTTTAGACTCAGGGTACATGTTAGAGTGTTAGGTGCAGACGTAGGAAGTGTTTCCCCATAGAAAACAATGGGGCTGCGTTAGGAGCTGAACGCGGCTTTTTTGCAGGTGTTAGGTTTTTTTTCAGCTCAAACAGCCCCATTGTTTTCTATGGGGATATCGTGCACGAGCACGTTTTTGAAGCTGGCCGCTTCCGTAAGCACCGCTGGTATCTAGAGTTGCAGTGGCGTTAAATTATGCTCTACGCTCCCTTTTTGGAGCCTAACGCACTGAAAACCCAGCCATTCTGTGAACTCTAAATACCAGCGGTATTTAAAAGGTGCGGGGGGAAAAAAGCACGCGTAGCTAACGCACCCCTTTGGCTGCAGAACTCTAAATCTAGGCGTAAATGCGGAGAGCAATACGCTCTCCGCATTCAGCATTGCACCAGCAGTTCTGGTGAGCTGCTGGTGCAACGCCGCCCCCTGCAGATTAGCAGCCGCTAGCAGGGGGTGTCAATCAACCCGATCATATTGGATCAGGTTGAATTGCGGTGATGTCTGTCCGCCTCCTCAGAGCAGGCGGACAGGTTATGGAGCAGCAGTCTTTAGACCGCTGCTTCGTAACTGGTGAAACACAGAGCTTGATAGATATGCCCCTAAATGTTTTTTGGTTGTTAAAGTTAAAGGGACAGTATTCACCAATTTTCATATAATTGCATGTAATAGACACTACTATAAAGAACAATATGTACAGATACTGATATAAAAATCCAGTATAAAACTGTTTAAAAACTTACTTAGAAGCTTCCAGTTTAGCTCTGTTTAAAAGGTTACTTTTAACCCACTGCATGTAGGAAATATCAGACACTCCCCTCTTTCCCTTCCTTTGCATATGAAAAGAACCTTTACACAAACAGAAGCAAGCTGGAGTAGGTATCTGTCGGTATTCTTCTAAAACCTTGGGGCTTGGTTAGGAGTCTGAAAATCAGAGCAATGTTATTTAAAAATAAGCAAAACTATACATTTAAACAACAAAAAAAAACGTTATGTGCTATATAAATCTACCAGCGGAGGCTCCTCCATAGAACCACAGCCGCACGTGAACCCCCAGAGTCCCCCACACCCCCAGATCCCCCCAAAAGAATAAGTAATAAAAAATAAAAAATAAAAAAAAAAAAATAAAAAAAAAAAATTAATAAATAAATCACATTGGCTCAATAAATCAAATTATATAATATTTCATTGTGGCTTAATAAATCTAATTACACCCCCTCCCCCGTGTGAAGCAGCCTTCACACGGGGGGGGGGGGGTGTAAGGAATGCAGCACTCAAGAGGTTGGTCAATGCTGAATAGAAAATGATGTCTGCAGTCTGGTTATGTTTATTTAACACCTTGCAATCCAGCTGGGAGAAACATATGACCTGTAGCTGTATCTGGCTGCAGATTTTGTTTGCCCTAGATCTCTACAAGTTTATAGCAGCCCCTTTAACCCCCTATTAAACTGCATTTTACATGTTGGTGGGAAAAGCAGGATGAATAGCAGACACATAAAATTCATGCATAAAAACAATCTTTGTCATATACTTTAATGTTACAACAAATACATTAATTATTGTGTTATGAATAAGGTCTCAGAGGGCATTTTCAAATCTTCCTTATAACATTTAACACATTGACAGCAATAGAGGTCACAATGCGTTGGTAGCTAAGGGGTTAAGGCAAGTGCTGTGTGGCCACCCATTGGCAGCTTGATTTAAAAAAATATTCCTTCTAAAGTCTGTGTATGTGTGTACTAGTATGTATGTTTGTGTAATGTGTATGTAGTATGTATGCAATCTGTGTGCATGTGTGTGTAGTATGTATGTATGTTTGTGTAATGTGTATGAAGTATCTATGTATGTAATGTGTGTGTAGTGTGTATGTATCTTTGTGTAATGTGTATGTAGTATGTATGCAGTCTGTGTGTGTGTAGTGTGTATGTATGTTTGTGTAATGTGTTTGTAGTATGTATGTATGCAGTCTGTGTGCATGTGTGTGTGTACTATGTATGTTTGTGTAATGTGTATGTAGTATGTATGCAGTCTGTGTGTAATGTGTATGTATCTAATGTGTATGTAGTATGTATGCAGTGTGTGTATATGTGCAAAGTGTGTATCTATCATATATATATTTTCCCATTTAAGGGGCGTGGCTTTATTTAAAGGGGTGGGGTCTTGTGCCCCACCATCTTTAAAATTCACCAGCCGCCACTGAAATCTACAAAACATTTATGCAAAGAAAAAAAATGAGTGTATAATGTCCCTTTAAAGGGACAGTAACAAGGGTCAAGTCAGACGGGAACGCATGGGAACGGAGTTCCTGAACTATTTTTGCAGGGGGAACTAAGCTCCCTCTGGATAGAGAACAGAAATGCTTCAGTAAAGACTAATGTTGCTGGTGGGAGGGGCTGGAGCTCCTCTAGTAATGGGCAGTAACCCTTCCTACAATACACTAAATGTAAGCCTGCCAGGGGTCCTGCTGTGTGATCACCCCGCAATGTGTGCAACACATGGTTCTTACATTTCTGTGTGACTTGCTCTGGGGTTATTTAGCTCCCCTCAGCAGAAATAGGACTATTGCACCTTAAGTGGGTAAGACTCAGAGGAGGATTCTCAGGATACTCGTGACAGAGGAGGATTCTCAGGCCCAACGACAACCATTCAACCCTTCATTGGATTTAATTTGCTTTCATTAGCCAGAGTGTATAGATTACATACATATAAATACAGTATGTGTGTGTGTGTGTGTATATATATATATATATATATATATAAAACACTGTTGATTGTGAGTGTGGGGGGGGGGGCGGCCCGATTGCGACATTAAACTGAATTAGCTCGCTCCCACTACCAGACCAGAGCGGGAGCGAACTACATTCAGTTTAATCGTGCAATCGGGCCGGCTGTGACTAGACAGCATGCCCGCGATGATCTTATGCAAAGACCCGCTCAGTAGAGTCAGGAGCGGCAGTCAGTAAACTGCATTTTAAAATATAATACTTCTGCAATCTTTTGTTTTATAAACCTAGCACTAAGCTAATGTTATTTAATTCTGCACTATGTGCAGAATTATATAAGATTAGTTCATAGGTTTACTGTCCCTTTAAGTAAAAAATTAACTTTCATGATTCAAATAGAGCATGGGATATTAAAGTGACAGGAAACCCCAAAATTTTCTCTCATGATTTGGATAGAACATACAATTTTAAACAACTTTCCAGTTTATTTCCATTATCAAATTTGCTTTGTTCTTTTGTTGTCCTTTGCTGAAGGAACATCATTGCACTACTGGCAGCAAGATGAACACATCTAGTCAGCCAATCACAAAAGACAAATGTGTGAAGGCACCAATTGGCAGCAGCTCCTACTAGTGTAGGATATGTTTGTAATCTTTTTCAAAAAGGGATACCAAGAGAATGAATCACATTTGAAAATAGAAGTGAATTTAAAAGTGTCTTAAAATAACATGCTCTATCTGAATCATGATAGTTTAATTTTGACTTTCCTGTCCCTTGAAAAAACTCTGAAATTACCTTGTATCTAAGCTTCTGCAGACTGCCTCTTATCTCAGCTCTTTTGACAGACTTGCATTTCAGGCAATTAGTGCTGAATCTTAAATAACTTCACGACGTGCATGAGCACAGTGTTATCTATGTAAAACACCTGTACCAACGCCCTCTAGCTGTGAAAAACTGTCAAATGCATTCAGATAAGAGGTGGCCTTCATGGGCTTACAAATTAGCCTATGAGCCTACCTAGGTTTAGCTTTCAACTAAAAATACCAAGAGAACAAAGCAAATCTTATTGTAAACGTAAATTAGAAACTTGGTTAAAATTACATGCCATATCTGAATCATGAAAGTTTAATTTGGACTTTACTATCCCTTTAAAGGTACTTTTTTAAAATCCTTTTTGGATTGGTAAGATTTATGTTGAAAAGATTTTATTCAAGGATTTTACAAATACAATATATCAATGATCAAATATTCCAATAGTCAAAGGTCATTCCAATAATAAAGTAAATACTCCAAAAATACACGTTATGTTATACAGGTTCGAAGTTAATACAGTTCATTCCGAACATTCAATGTAGATGCTACAAACAACATTTCGTCTGGCCTAGTCCGTGTCCGCCCCCCCCCCTCCTCCTGGAGGCCTCGTGGTAGTGTATGAAAGGTTCCCATTGTAACAGGAATGTTTTTTATCATTTAGGTATTCTGCTGAGGCACTTGCTTTATCAAAATGGTATATCATCTTTTTTTTTATCAGTTCGAAGCTCGGGGGAGACCCTTCCAAAATTGGGCTATACCTAGTCTAACTATTGTGCAAACCCATCTTCCTAGTTTGTTATTGTGTCTAGAGAGCCCCGGAATCGGGAAGTGGAGCAGAGCTTGTTCCATGGTTAGCTTTTTTGTTTTTTCGAAGATCTTGCTCATGAAATTTGAGGCTTGATCCCATATCTCTTTAACGTATCTACATTCCCACCACATATGTGGGTATGTCCCAAGCTCCCCACATCCTCTATAGCAGAACTTGGTTAAGGGGTCCCCTTTTCCCCCTGATCTAGTCGGGAATAAGTACCATCTGAAGGCTACTTTAATAAAGTTTTCTTTGAGGGTTGCGTTTTGTGTGAAAGATAAACCATCGCTGAGAATGTCTCTCCAAGTCCCAATTGACCAAGTCCTCCCTGTGTCATTTTCCCATTTTAACATTAAGGGGGGTTTGATATCTGGAGGGGGGTTGTTAAATAAGGTGTAAAGGGTTGAAATTCCACCTCTTATATGATAATCAGCCAGACAGAGCTTTTCTAATGTGGTGGTTACGGGGGCTCTCTCGGTCCCCATGATTTGATATACTCTAGATTTTAGTTGGAGGTAATGGTACCAGATATTCCTATCTTCTGTGTCTAGGGCCTGATATTGTGTGAAGGAAATCATTTTACCCTCTTTATATACATCTGCAATCCTGTAAAGCCCTTTGTTATGCCATTTCTGTTGTACAGTGCTATCAAATGAGGAGGTTTGGGTTATCAATGGTGTGATCGCTGATCTTTTATTTAGTAATGGAAATCTAGAGTTCAATATCTTCCAAATGTGTAAGGTATGTTGAATTGCTATGAATTCACTTTTCTTATGAGTGGTGGGGGTATCTGGGGTCCATAATAGGTGTGAGAGTGGTATAGTGTTCATAACAGCAGATTCAATGTTTAGCCACTGTGAATTGTTTTTAGTTTTGAACCAGTGTAAAGTTTGGGCGATGCGGGCCGAGTAATAGTATGGAATTAGATTTGGGAGACCCACTCCTCCCATCTTTTTGGGGGAACACATGAGTGTTTTATTGATTCTGGCTCGTTTCCCCTGCCACACAAATCGTAAGATGTCTTTTTGAAGCTTATGTAAGTCAGAATGAGGAAGGGTGATGGGTAAGGAGCGAAATAAGTATAGTAATTTGGGTAACAAAGACATCTTGACCGAGATAATTCTACCATAAAGGGAGATTTTAAGTTTCATCCATTTAGTTAAAAGGGCTCTGATTTTTTTAAATATGGGGAGATAATTTATATTGTATAGAGAATGTATATTGCTAGAGAGTTGGATTCCTAAATATTTAATGGACTTCTTGGGCCATCCAAATGAGAAGTTTAGCTCTATTAATTTTTTGGTGTGGGCTGGAATTCCAACTCCCAGGGCTTCGCATTTATCTCCGTTAATTTTATAGCCCGATAAAGTCCCGAATTGTTGGATGATTTTATATACTAGTGGAAGGGATAGTAGTGGTTTTGTTAATGTCAATATCACGTCATCCGCAAATAGGGAGATCTTGTGTTCAGAGTGTCCCACCTCAATTCCTGATATGTCCCTACTTTCTCTGATTTTGATAGCCAGTGGTTCAATGCTTAAAGCAAATAAGAGTGGGGATAACGGGCAACCTTGTCTGGTGCCGTTGTTAATATGTATTGGTGAAGATTGGTAGCCTGATAATTTAACAAAAGCTGTCGGGAATGAGTATAGAGATTTGATAGCATCATAGAACTCCCCTTTGATGCCTACCTTTTCAAGTACTGCAAACATAAAACCCCAATCAACTCTATCGAATGCCTTCTCTGCGTCCAAAGATAGAAACAGAGAAGGCACTCGTCCCACAGTGGCTATGTTAATAAGGTCTATAATTTTTCTCGTGTTATCTGGGGCTTCCCTTTGAGAAATACATCCTACCTGATCTGGGTGAATTCATTTAAGGAGAAGTGGATTTAGACGATTTGCAAGAATTTTGGTAAATAGTTTGATATCCTGATTAATCAGGGAGATGGGCCTATAATTTTGGCAGTGATGTTTGTTCTTGCCTGGTTTTGGGATCACTGAAATTCTGGCCATCAACATTTCTCTTGGTATTTCCTTGCCCTGCATCATAGCGTTGAATACTTTAACTAATTGTGGTATTAGTAATGGCTGTAGTGTTTTGTAAAAAATGCCAGGGTAACCGTCAGGGCCTGGGGCTTTAGATCCTTTAAGGTTTTTGATACTAAGTTTTATTTCTTCTTGTGTTATGGGGCGATTTAAGGAGTCCAATTCCTCCTCTGTTAGTGTTGGTAGTTTACTATCTCCAAGAAACGATAATAAGTCTGGTGTTTTATTTCTGCCTTTATGTGAGTTAGGAATATTATACAATTTATTGTAGTAATCCGCAAATAAGTTAGCAATATCTTGAGGGTCATTAGTGATCTTATTATCTGGGCATTGTATTTGTGGGACGGTTGTGGCCCTGACAGTCTCTTTCAGTTTATTTGCTAGCATCCGGTCCGGCTTGTTTCCATAAATATAGTATTGTGTGTCGACTACTCTTATTGATCTAATGGCCTCTGAGTTTAAGAGTGAATCTAATTCCGCGTTTTTGGCTTTAAGCTGGGTAGTTAGTGTTCGCGAAGGATTGTTTCCTAGTTGTGACCTAAGTCTATTAGTCTCTAATTTTAAACTTAGCAGTCTAGCCTCTCGCTGTTTTTTTTGTTTGCTAGATTCGGATATGAGTAGACCTCATGTGTAGGCTTTCAATGCCCCCCATTCTAGTGCTGGATTGTTAGTAGAGTTATTGTTAATTTCTATGAATTCAGCAATTTGTTGCTTAATCAATTCTAAAGTTGGGCCTTCTCTTAGTAGTGATGCATTGAGTGTCCAGGATTTTGTTCTTTGTGAGTTAACTAGTCCCGCCATCGTGGTCTCCACTATAGAGTGGTCTGACCAAGAGCAATTAGTAATGGTTGTATTGACTATTAGGGGGACCAGAATTTGGCTTACGAATATATAATCTATTCTTGATTGTGATGCATGCATGGGGGAGTAATATGTGTAGTCATGTACCCCTTGATTCATCGCTCGCCAACTATCTGTCAGGTTATGGTCTAAAGTGAAATCGAGCAATATTCTATTTGATTTTGTGGTAGAGTTAGTATGTGTGGAGGCTTGTGAGGATCTGTCAATTTTATCATTCATGGTGAGGTTGAAGTCACCTCCTATTATAGTTTTATATTTTTTCCACAGTGTTAAGTGTTTGCTGAGTTTGGAGATAAAATTGGATTGTAGCTCGTAGGGAGCATATACATTCACTAGCAGTATTGGGGTGTTGTGAATAGAACCCTGTATTATGATGTATCTACCTTCTCTATCTCTTATTATAGATTCCTCATGGAAGTTTAAGGATGAGTGGATTAGCACTGAAACTCCACATTTCTTTTTTGGGCCAATGGCGTGGAATTGTGTAGGGTATACTTTGTCCCAGTATTTGGGGGTAAACCTAGACGTAAAGTGTGTTTCCTGAAGCATCACTATCTTAGCATTCATGGCTTTATATTCTAAAATTGCTTTTTTCCTTTTGATGTCTGAGTTTAAACCCCTAACATTATGTGAAATTATTTTTATAGACATGGGGGCTGTTTAGGGGGAATTTTCATAATGTGGTACCTGTGCATCTCTTGGGGTTGTGTCAGAACTTCTTCCATTTGAGGGGGGGCCCCACAGACCAGGCCAGTCTCAGTTCTCGCTACCGAAAAGCATATCAAACCTTTATAAAAGTTAAGAAGTAAGTCTAGTCTAGCAGGTTTCTTGTCGGTAGTTAATGCTTTTGTAGTAAATGACATATAAATCTTCTTATAGGTAGCATGGAGTAACCAATAAAAAAATGACCAAAGATATAACAATAGTATTCTGAAAATCAACATTGGAAATAACATTGTGTAAGTGAGTTGAAAAAAAAAAAACAATAACATGTAGGTAACTTTGAAACCCAAACTCAATTTTAGCTTATCCTTGAGTATAGAGATAAGTATATCGGGGGGGGGGGGGTGCAGGGGGGGGTGCAGGGGTGGATGGGGGGGGGGGGAGATCCTGAGAAAACATGTAACTGGAATAAACATCATTAATCCCTCTTAATGGGGGATAAGGGGAGTATAATGTAAGGAACCCTCTGGGAGGTTAGTTATATCTCATTCATCCTATCAGGCAAAAAGCTTTAGTGCGCCTTAAGTTGGCTGAGATAGATAAGATGTTAATACGGGAGTCATACCTTTCAAGGGTAAGGGTTGTATAACAAATGTGGCTCATATGTAATAGAGCTCGAGTGTAGTTAAATAAGGAAGAAAAGAAACATAACAATACTAAACCTGTAGAACAGGGAAAAGATAACATGACAGTCCGCGTTGGGCATGGCCCAACTTAAAGAAACAGTTTCTGTTTAAAGTGAGTTAGTCTTGTTACACTCAAAGAATTATATTCTACTTAGCTCTCAGGACAAAGTGCTCTCAGTCTCATCCGAGTCAGCTTCACCAGAGTCCTGTTTGGGAGCAATTCTTTGTTTTTTTGCTTTGCCACTTCTTCCCACTGGTATCCATTCCTTCTGGAAAGATTTTCTTGGTGGTGAAGGTTCAGTAGGAGTTGTTGGTATGTCAGCTTGGATTTGAAGACGGTGAAGCAGTACTCTCCCCTCCTCAAGGGTATTGCAGCTGTAGCTTCCGTTCTGGTATGAGAAAACCAATTTGAAAGGGAAATTCCACCTATATTTTATGTGTTCCTTCACTAGGGCTGCAGTAATTGGTTTAATTTCCCTTCTTTTTCGTAGTGTGATAGGAGCAAGATCTGTGAATATTTGAATGTTGTGTCCTTCAAATTCTATGCATTTTTTATCTCTGGCTGCTTTTAGGATTCTTTCTTTGACGTGGTAATAGTGCATTTTCAGGATTATGTCCCTGTTTGCATTTTGTTGAGGTCTTGTGAGGGCCCTGTGTACCCTGTCCATGAGGAGGGTAGTTGGATCAATATCTGGGACTAGTTGTGTGAACAACTCAGTAATGGTTTCCTCTAAATTTTTGTAAGTCTCTGGGAGGTTCCGGATTCTCAAGTTAGATCTTCTTGATCTATTTTCTAGATCCTCTATCTGTTCTTCAAGCCTGTTGATGTAAGTCAAATTATCTTGGATGGAGTCTCTCAATATAGGGATTTCCTCAGTCACATTGTCCAGTTTTTCCTCTAATTCAGCAGTTCTCTCACCTATTTCCCTGAGGTCTTGTTTTATTTCTGATAGGGCTGTCTTGAATTCTTCTTGAAATAGAGATTTAATCTGCTGTAGAAGCTCTTTGTTTGGTTCTTCTGTTCTGGCTCCTTCAGGTATTTCTGAGCTCTGAGCTTGCGGGCTAGTTATAGGGTTAGAGATGCTTTTATCGAGTCCTTTATGCTTTGATTGAGACCTTGATAGGCACTCCTTTACTGTTTGTGATTTATTTTTCATCTTGAGGCTTTCAGTGGGTGGTAAAATGAATCTTTTATGGGGTCTTCCTTGTAATGCAGCTGTTTTATGCAATTCTTGTGCTGGTTTATTCTCAGGATCTCTAAGTGCTAATTAAGGATTTTTGTTCATAACTGTTATTACCCCATACTCAATAGATAGTCGTGTTCAAAGTTCAGGCCTCGTAGCTGCCCCTTTTCTCATCACTTTCACATTTAGCTTATGGAGGGAGGAGTATGGTGTTAGTGTAAAGTCTCTCTTGTCGAATGACTAGCAGGCTCCTGTTAATCCTCTTCAGATATTCCCAGGTTATCAGTATTATTAGAAATAGCCTAGGTAGAGGATTTGGTCTTATTGGAGTCCTATAAGGAGACTATTTAGGAGTGTTTGAGCTAGTACTCACATTGGCGTGATTTACTGAGGAATACTATGTTTTCCGTGTTTCAGTGGTTATCACCCTGTTTTGTTTTCTGAAAATTAGCTATGGTGATCCTTGATGGGATTGTCTCTGCACTGTCAGTTGTATCTGAGGCGTAATGTATATGGTTCTGAACTGACAGTGTTGGTATAGTATATATGCGTGATCAGCCAAATACTTTTGGTGGGCCTATGTGATAACTCTATATGTCCAGGGTCTTTTGCTAAAGATTAGGCCTGAATTGTGATGGTCTGGAGGTCTGATTGTTGTGCTTACCCCTCTCAGTACACCGGATTCTGTTAATAGCTTTCTGTCCTGAATCCCTTAGTTGGGCCTAGTTTGGTATGCCTGCAGTTTGTGCAGAAACAGGATGGCGGAGATTTGCGCCAACGTCTTCCCCGGTCACTTACATGTATTAATTGACTTACTTGTACTCGTACCTCTCCGGGGAGTGGTAACCTTATCGGGTGCTGCGGTTGCGTTTGTGGCTTTTAGGTCGTGAGAGGTCGTGTGCGCGCCCGCACCTGTTACTGATCAGTAGGCCTCCGTGTTCTGATACTTCTGGGCTAATGTGAGTGTTGATGGTACCACTTCACCTCGTGTCTTGGAGTTTGTTGTGTCTCTCCGGAGCGGAGCCCCGACCCTCCGGAGAGGCACAGTGAGGCTGAGTTAAGGGGTTGTGGGATTTTCGGCAGCATGTGACTTCTGCAGCAAAAGTGGCGGGTCTCTCCCGCAATCTTCCGACTACTGCCCCTGAGAGTTTGAAAGGTTAGGTTGGCTGCTAGTATTTTCCCCTACTATTATCTTTTCCCTTCGGTTTCTAGGTCCGTGTCGAGGTTCCAGGAGGGCCGCAGCCGCGGTCTTTCCTGCTTTCCCTCCGGTGCTGGTGATCCGGTCCTCAACGATCTTGCTTAGAACCTTTCAGTGGTTATTTTAAAAGGGTTGGACACCTCTACTAGTGCTCAGGGGTTGGAATTTAGGCAATTTTACCTGAAATTATCGGCTTTATAACTACTTTTTGGTGTTTTATGCGCAGAGCTACACAGACCTGCGACTTCTCCTGTTGCTGGCTAGCTCCGCCCTCCCGATTGGTAAGATTTACATCAGAAATCTAGAAAAAGTCTGCGAGAAACAAGTTTCTATTTGAAGAAAGTGATCTAATTTTCTAGAACAGGATTTTAACAGTTCTCATATTGTAAGTCGTTAAAAGACTAAATTATGGGCATTATTCTATTACAAAAATGTCACCAAATCTTAAAAATCTCACTTTAGAGAACATTATTTATCTTTGCACAATTTCTATGAGTGTAAAAAGATGGTGACATGAGCTTCAAAATATTGTAAACTGTTATTATTTAAAACACGACTTAAAAGGACAAAAAACAAGATGGAACAACAAAAGGTTACATCCCAATCATGAAGACTCAATGGCCGATTGTGAACCTGTTTAAAAAGACAACAGTACTGTAATGTAACAATCATGAAAATGCCAACATTAATTTAAAAAACTCTGAACGCAATTTCTAGATTTTGCGGTTGTGATTTGCATTTTGTCACTTTTCTTGAAGATCTTGCTATCAGTATATCACAAATGAAATACATATAAAATGTAAAAATTACTGTTCGACCCGCAGCTGACGGACTATAAATAAAGAATAATGAAGAGGTTTAATGAATCTAGACCATATACACATTTTTTTTAAATGTTATCAGTGGCTATTTCAGAATTTCTTTAAATACTTGCAATAATGTCAAAGGCCACTTTGGGACATTATCAAGTGCTTTTTGGCTTCATATTTTATGTTAAAATAGTCTTAAAAACCTGTTGAAAAATATTGACAACATGGATTATCAGCTATGTGTTAAAAACAGTTTGTTTTCAGTGAGCCATTAGCGCATTTTCAGTTCCAAGAACTACTCAAAAACTGGTGATTGTGATCAGCTTGAAAGGACAAGAACAGTTTACCTGATGAAAAACCCGCCAAAAATAAAAACAAAATGGAAGATATATTGTGATCAACCCCACAATTGGATATAAAGTGCAAATTTACAGAAGTAGGGGAATTTGCTGCCACTTGCTCTACAAATAAAAAATGTAGGCTGCATTTTTAACTTTTTAACTAATGTGACAAATCTTAACCCTTCACCAATGACTGTATCAAGCCTTATTGTACCCGTATTGCGTTTATAAAGAGAACTAAAAGATTTTACAACATTCTGCTAACACCGTAGGGAGCTGCTACTTCCACATTGGAGAAACAACAATAACTGCCAGAACTTGAATAGTGCCCAATAATTTAATATATAAAATCAAATGCAAAACATTTAAACAGTCTGCATATGCTTGATCAATCACATTGTATTTGTCCAGCCCTACATATAGGTGTTCCTGGAAATAAGCGCTGAAGCAAATCATGCATTATGGATTTATACAGTTCATTTTAAATGGTTTAACCCCAACTGCCAGCAGCAGAAACCAAAAATGGATGCTATGCTTAATTTTGCTCTAGGCAGACAGAAATGATATATATTCCATTTAGTTAGCTGTCATACCAGTTTGATGAAAAAGATCTGTAAACTAAATAGTCTCCTTCAATGAATAATGGATGTTCCTGTTATGAAACTCACTAAGAGTTCTCATATATGAAATCACATTGATTTAAAAACTCATACGGCTAGATTACGAGTTTTGCGTTAGCCTTAAAAAGCAGCATTGAGAGGTCCCAACGCTGCTTTTTAAAACCCGCTGGTATTACGAGTCTTGAAATGACAGGCTCACCGCTCACTTTTTTGGTCAGACTCGAAAATACCGCAAATCCACTTACGTTAATTGCGTATCCTATATTTTCAATGGGACTTGCATAACGCCGGTATTACGAGTCTTCCAAAAAGTGAGCGGTACAGTCTCTCCTGTCAAGACTGGTACCGCATTTAAAAGTCAGTAGTTAAGAGTTTTATGGGCTAACACCGTAGTATAAAACTCTTAACTAAAGTGCTAAAAAGTACACTAACACCCATAAACTACCTATTAACCCCTAAACCGAGCCCCCCCACATCGCAAACACTAAAAAATATTTTTAACCCCTAATCTGCCGAACCGGACATCGCCGCCACTATAAAAAATATATTAACCCCTAATCTGCCGTCCCTAACATCGCCGACACCTACCTACATTTATTAACCCCTAATCTGCCGCCCCCAACGTCACCAGAACTATATTAAATGTATTAACCTCTAAATCTAAGTCTAACCCTAACCCTAACACCCCCTAACTTAAATATATCTAAATAAAATTACTACAATTCACTAAATTATTCATATTTAAAACTAAATGCTTACCTATCAAATAAACCATAAGATAGCTACAATATAACTAATAGTTACATTGTATCTAGCTTAGGGTTTATTTTTATTATACAGGCAACTTTGTATTTATTTTAACTAGGTAGAATAGTTATTAAATAGTTATTAACTATTTAATAGCTACCTAATTAAAATAAATTCAAATTTACCAGTAAAATAAATCCTAACCTAAGTTACAATTACACCTAACACTACACTATAATTAAATTAATTACCAAAACTAAATACAATTAAATACAATTAAAAAAAATGTATCTAAAATACGAACCCCCCCCCCCACTAAATTACAGATAATAAGAATAAAATAATTACAAGTTTTTTAAACTAATTACACCTAATCTAATCCCCCTAATAAAATAAAAAAATACCCAAAATAATAAAAATCCTTACCCTATACTAAATTACAAATAGCCCTTAAAAGGGCCTTTTGCGGGGGCATTGCCCCAAAGTAATCAGCTCTTTTACCTGTAAAAAAAAGTACAATACCCCCCAACATTAAAACCCACCACCCACACACCCAACCCTACTCTAAAACCCACCCAATACCCCCTTAATAAAACCTAACACTAACCCCTTGAAGATCACCCTACCTTGAGAAGTCTTCACCCAACTGGGCCGAAATCCTCAACGAAACCGGGCGAAGTGGTCCTCCAGACGGGCAGAAGTCTTCATCCAAGACGGGAAAAAGAGGTCCTCTAGACGGGCAGAAGTCTTCATCCAGGCGGCATCTTCTATCTTTATCCATCCGGCATGGAGCGGCTCCATTTTCAAGACATCCGACTCGGAGCATCCTCTTCAAACGAAGTCCAACTGAAGAATGAAGCTTCCTTTAAATGAAGTCATCCAAAATGGCGTCCCTTCAATTCCGATTGGCTGATAGAATTCTATCAGCCAATCGGAATTAAGGTAGAAAAAATCATATTGGCTGATGCAATCAGCCAATAGGATTGAAGTTCAATCTTATTGGTGTGAGCTCAATCCTGTTGGCTGATTGCATCAGCCAATAGGATTTTTTCCACCTTAATTCCGATTGGCTGATAGAATTCCATCAGCCAATCGGAATTGAAGGGATGCCATCTTGGATGACGTCATTTAAAGGAACCTTCATTCTTCAGTTGGACTTCATTTGAAGAGGATGCTCCGTGTCGGATGTCTTGAAGATGGAGCTGCTCCACGCCGGATGGATGAAGATAGAAGATGCCGTCTGGATGATGACTTCTGCCCATCTGGAGGACCTCTTCGCCCGGCTTCGTTGAGGACTTCGGCCCGTTTGGGTGAAGACTTCTCAAGGTAGGGTGATCTTAAAAGGGTTAGTGTTTTATTAAGGGGGTATATTGGGTGGGTTTTAGAGTAGGGTTGGGTGTGTGAGTGGTGGGTTTTAATGTTGGGGGGTATTGTACTTTTTTTTTACAGGTGAAAGAGCTGATTACTTTGGGGCAATGCCCTGCAAAAGGCCCTTTTAAGGGCTATTTGTAATTTAGTATAGGGTAGGGATTCTTATTATTTTGGGGGACTTTTTATTTTATTAGGGGGATTAGATTAGGTGTAATTAGTTTAAAAAACTTGTAATTTCTTTATTATTTTCTGTAATTTAGTGGGGAGGTTTCGTACTTTAGATAATTTTTTAAAATTGTATTTAATTGTATTTAGTTTAGGTAATTAATTTAATTATAGTGTAGTGTTAGGTGTAATTGTAACTTAGGTTAGGATTTATTTTACAGGTAAATTTGTCTTTATTTTAACTAGGTAGTTATTAAATAGTTAATAACAATTTAATAACTATTGTACCTAGTTAAAATAAATACAAACTTGCCTGTAAAATAAAAATAAACCCTAAGATAGATACAATGTAACTATTAGTTATATTGTAGCTATCTAAGGGTTTATTTTATAGGTACAGGTGGCCCTCGTTTTACAACGGTTCAATTTACACCGTTTCAGAATAACAACCTTTTTTCCAGTCATGTGACTGCTATTGAAATGCATTGAGAAGCAGTGCATTTATTAAAATAGCCAGTAGGTGGAGCTGTCCGTTTGTGTTGCAGTAAAGCCAAGCAAGCTGAAATTAATCAGTTTAACCAGACCTGAGCTATAGAGAAGATTTCAAAGGAACAAGAACTTCCTGTCTATAACTCAGTCCAGATTGGAATGCATAGAAAGAACTGTTTGCAGAGAAATGCAAGTGACGTATGTGTTGTGTGATTATTTTATTAGATTTATAATGCTGTTTAGCAAATGTTTTTGTTCATTTAACTTAGTTTAATTATATATTCTGTGTTGTGTGATTATTTTATTAGGTTTATAATGCTGTCTAGCATTTAAAGTCTTCATTTCAAAGCTTTAAAAATAATGTATTAGGTGTTACTTATGACAATTTTGACAGGGGCCTGGAACCTATCTCCCTCACTTCCCATTGACTTACATTATAAACTGGGTTTCAATTTACAACCATACCTTCTGGAACCTAACCCCGGCGTAAACTGAGGGCTACCTGTATTTAGTTTTAAATAGGAATAATTTAGTAACGATAGGAATACTTATTTAGATATATTTAAATTATATTTAAGTTAGGGGGGTTAGGTTTAGGGTTAGACTTAGGTTTAGGGGTTAATACATTTAATATAGTGGGGCGATGTTGGGGGCGGCAGATTAGGGGTTAATAAATGTAGTTAGGTTGCGGCGACATTGGGGACGGCAGATTAGGGGTTAATAAAAATAATGTAGGGTTTGGTGATGTTGGGGGCAGCAGATTAGGGGTTAATAAGTATAATGTAGGTGGCGGCAGTGTCCGGAGCGGCAGATTAGGGGTTAATAATATTATGCAGGTGTCGACGATGTCAGGGGCGGTGGATTAGGGGTTAATAAGTATAAGATTAGGGGTGTTTAGACTCGGGGTTCATGTTAGGGGGTTAGGTGTAGACATAAAATGTATTTACCCATAGGAATCAATGGGGCTGCGTTAAGAGCTGAACGCTGCTTTTTTGCGGGTGTTAGCCTTTTTTTTTAGCCGGCTCTCCCCCATTGATTCCTATGGGGAAATCGTGCATGAGCACGTTTTGCCAGCTCACCGCTACCCTAAGCAGCGCTTGAGGTGAGATGTGGAGCTAAATTTTGCTCTCCGCTAACTTTTCTGCGGCTAACGCTGGGTTTCTAAAAAGCTGTAATACCAGCGTTGTCTGTAGGTGAGCGGTGATGGAAAACTGCTCGTTAGCACCTCACCCCTGTTACCACAAAACTCGTAATATAGGTGCATGACTTCTTCAAATAAAAGAGAAATTAAAGGAAATGATGGATATATTCTATGCATATATAAGCAATTAACCATTACAATTCAAACAATCAGTGTTCAAAATAAAATGTTTTTAAATAATTTAACCATAAATTTGGTATAACAATTTACAATGGTTTGAAACTCAAAAACCGTTCAGGTATATACCCTTAGAAAGCTGATGGTATTAACTGTCCTAGTCTTCTTTGCTGTGACCAATAAGAGACAATATAAACCAGCTTGATCTAAGGAATTACTGTGTGGAATTTTGCTCTGTGATCTAAGCAATCAATGTTTAGACTTTTGCAGGGTCAGTCATATCAATATACTTAAAGGAATACTAAACCCAATTTTTTTCTTTCTTGATTCAGATAGAGCATGAGATTTTAAGCACCTTTCTAATTTACTCCTATTATCAATTTTTCTTTGTTCTCATGCTATCTTGATTTGAAAAAGCAGTACTGTAAGCTTTAGAGCCGGACCATTTTTTGTTCAGCACCTGGGTAGCACTTGCTGATTTGTGGCTAAATGTAGCAAACCAATCAGCAAGCTCTACCAAGGTGCTGAACTAAAAAGGGGCCGGCTCCTAACCTTTTATTACTGCTTTTTCAAATCAAGATAACATGAGAACAAAGAAAAATTGATAATAGGAGTAAATTAGAAAGTTGCTTAAAATTGCATGCTCTATCTGAATCATGAAAGAAAAAATGTGGGGTTAGTATCCCTTTAAGTATGTCTTAAAGTGATAGTAAACCTTAACTAATCAAATACCATATATTTAATCTTTGCCATTAAAAAAGTATATGTATACCTTTTTTAATCCATCCGTGAAAGGGTTAAATAAGTGCGTAATCAGGTAGATTACACGTTGTGCATTCATGTTTTAACGATTAAAAAATGGTAATTTCAGCATTAAAACAGCAACGCAGCCATTACAAGTCTTGTCGGTATAGCTGTACCGCAAGTCTTTTAGCCTGTAATGCAACATCAGTCCCGCATTAAAAAAAAATGATGTTTTTTCATTGTTATATTGTAGCTAGTTTAGGTTTTTATTTTTATTTCACAGGTAAGTTTGTATTTATTTTAACTAGGTAGACTAGTTAGTAAATAATTATTAACTATTTACAAACTACCTAGTTAATATAAATACAAACTTACCTGTGAAATAAAACCTAAAATAAATCAGCTCTTTTTCTACAAAAGAAAAACATACACCCCCTAACAGTATACAAAACCCCACCCCCAAAACCACAAAATAAAAAGAAAGTAAAACCTAATCTACCCATTGCCCTGAAAAGGCCATTTGTATGGGCATTGCCTTTAAAAGGGCATTCAGCTCTTTTAAGAAATGCCCAACCCCTAATCTAAAAAAAAACATTGCACAAAGTAACAAATGAATTATCCAAAATAATAAAAATGATTTCTATTCTAATACCAAAATAAAAGAAACCTAATCTAAAAGGGCATTTTGTAGGATATTGCCCTAAAGAAATCAGCTCTTTTTCTAAACAAAAATACAAAGACCCACTAACATTACAAACCCCCATCTCCCCCAAACCCACAAAATAAAAAAAAAAACTATCTAAAAAACCTAATCTACCTATTGCCCTGAAAAAGGCATTTGTATGGGCATTCTCCTTTAAAGGGCATTCAGCACTTTTAAGAAATGCCCAACCCCTAATTTAAAAAAAAAAACACACCCAAAAAACCTTAAAAAAAACTAAAACTAACCCCTCTTTAGGTACTCACAGTTGCTGAAGTCCCGCTTGATTGATCTTCATCCCGGCGGCTCCATCTTCATCCATCGCAGGACCGGCATCTTCTTCATCCCTGTGGAGGCGGAGCGGTCGATGCGCGGAGATCCAGACAAAGGGTTAGTAATGTTAGTTGGTCTTTGTATGTTTTTTTTTAGAAAAAGAGCTGATTTCTTTAGGGCAATGCCCAACAAAAGGCCATTTTAAGGGCTATTGGTAGTTTATTATAGATTAGGTTTCTTTTATTTTGGGGTGGGTTTTTAAAAAAATGGGTATTAGAATAGGAATAATTGTTAATATTTTTGGTAATTTGATTGTTATTTTGTGTAATGTTTTTTTTTTTTTTTTGGGGTGTTTTTTTTTTTTTTTTTTTAGAATAGCCATTTTTTTATTTTTAATGGGGAGCAAAAGAGCTGAATGCCCTTTTAAGGGCAATGTCCATACAAATGCCATTTTCAGGGCAATGGGTAGATTAGGTTTTACTTTATTTTTATTTTGTGGGTTTGGGGGGTGGGGGTTTGTATACTGTTAGGGGGTGTATGTTTTTCTTTTGTAGAAAAAAAAACTGATTTATTTAGGGCAGTGCCCTACAAAAGGCCCTTTTAAGGGCCCTTGGTAGTTTATTATAGATACGGGTTTTATAAAAAAAAATTAAAAAAAAAAACGGTATTAGAATAGGAATATTTTTTATTGTTTTGTAACATTTTGTTTGTTATTTTTTGTAATGGTAGTTTTTTTATTTTTGTAATGGTAGTTTTTTTATTTTTTGTAATGGTAGTTTTTTTATTTTTGTAATGGTAGTTTTTTTATTTTTTGTAATGGTAGTTTTTTTATTTTTGTAATGGTAGTTTGTTTATTTTTTGTAATGGTAGTTTTTTTATTTTTGTAATGTTAGGTTTTAGTGTAACCTTGTTAGATGGATATATTACTGGCACTAGTCTAAGTAGTAATTAGGAAATAATGGAATAGTGCTGTTAAACACAATTCGGTGCTACCCCCAAAAAATGATGTATAGAAAATGGGGATTTGGAAAGAACCTAAGTGGGGGTTTGATATTAGCACTCTTTCCTATATTAAGTAAATTAAAAGTTCAATACTTTATTCATTAAATTAAAAAAGGAGAGTAAAAATTCCTCATTATATACCGCTGTTAGCCAATTCATGTAATACAATTAAACTAATATGTTACATCACCCCCCTGTTTCCTGGCCGATATCTGCAGTCTTCGGCATCAGGTGACAGGGGTGACTAACATACAAGAGTAAAAAGTGTAAAACCAATGCATTAATTTAATGAATAAAATATTGAACGTTTAATTTACTTAATATAGGAAAGAGTGCTAATATCAAACCCCCACTTAGCTTCTTTCCTAATCCCCATTTTCTATAAGTTTAGTGTAAGGCATCTTAGGTTTTATTTGACAGGTAATTTTGTATTTATTTTAACTAGGTAGTTAGTAAATAGTTAATAACTATTTACTAACTAGTCTACCTAGTTAAAATAAATACAAACTTACCTGTGAAATAAAACCTAAGCTAGCTACAATATAACTATTAGTTATATTGTAGCTAGCTTAGGTTTTATTTCACAGATAAGTATGTATTTAGTTTTAAATAGGTATTATTTAGTTAATAATTGTAACTTTAATTTAGCTCTATTTTAATTATGTTAAAGTTAGGGGGTGTTAGGGTTAGGTTTATGGTTTATTTAGTGGTAGTGATATGGGAGGCCAGAGGTTTAGGGGTTAATAGCTTTATTTAGTGGCGGCGATATCAGGGAATGGCGGAATAGAGGTTAATATCTTTATTATAGTGTGGGCAATGTTGGGGTGAACAGGAATAGGGGTTAATAACTTTAGTATAGTGGCGGCGGTATTTGGAGCGTTGGATTAGGGGTTAATAAATTTATGTAGGTGTCAGGGATGTAGGGGGTGGCAGATTAGGGGTATTTAGATGAGGAGTTTATGTTAGGGTGTTAGGTTTAAACATAACTTTTTTTTCCCCATAGCCATCAATGGGGCTGCGTTACGGAGCTTTTCATTCTGCGATCGCAGGTGTTAGGTTTTTTTCTAACACGCTCTCCCCATTGATGTCTATGGGGAAAGCGTGCACAAACACGTCAAAGTAGCGCTTGTATTTTGTGCGGTATGGAGCTCAATGCAACCATATTGCACGCACATACCAGCTTTTCGAAAACTTGTAATGGCAGTGCTATAGAGGGTGAAATAACGCAACTTTTGCTGCGTTCGTTAAATACCCTCTATAGCGCAAAACTTGTAATCTAGGTGAATGTAGTGTTTCTATTGAAATGTTATGCTGGTCCACTTGGATGAACTCTTTTTTTTTTTATGACAATTGCAGTGAACATCCAATCAACATGTGTGTCATATGACAATCTTGAAGACCAGCCCCTTTAAAGCCCTTAGAAAGCCTATGTAGAGAGTGCATGTGACTGCTCTATACATCACAGTCCAGCCAAAAGAGGAGATGAAGGGGGCAGAGGAACAGACTATACCAATTAGGATTATAATTGTTTTATTATAAATATATACACACTGTGGTTTTACTTGGAAACTAATACTCATTTTTCACTGCAACATTCTTATAGTCTGACATTTACCATCACTTTAAGAATGTATGACAAATGCACTATAGAGGTATTGTAAAGCAAAATCAGGCAAAATAAATAATTCATGTATATTAAAATGTTTTATTTCATAAACATTTATGGAGATTACAGTTTGAATGTAACACCTATTTAACAAACATTTACACATTTCATCACTGAGTGAAGGAGAAGTACAAATGAAATAGTCTGTTGACATTGTTTATGTCCCTTTAATATAATAAATATTAAAAATGTATTCATTAATATGAGTTATTGTTGCTCTACAACATTGAGCTTAGAATATGTTTGTTCTTTTTATGTGAATGATGAGATACTGTAGCTGTGATTGCAGAAACATACAATTCTATGACGTCAATATGTGCAATGTGCACTAAGTAGATGTTAGGCTCAGCGGAAAATCAGTCAGGCTGAACAGCTAATATTTTGAGTAATTGGCAGATTTTCCGTAAATAATGGAGTAAAATTAGTAATTATTTGGGAACAAACAGCATATAGTAGCAGAAAAGAATACTATTTATGTACTATTAAATTATAAACACTGTAAGTTATGGAAGAAGAGTGAAGGAAAATGAAGTAATAACAGAGATAAGAAGTGGGGAAAGAAAGTGAAAAAAACAGGGGTGATGATGAGTGGGAGGTATTGAGAAAGAGGAAGCACACCTGTTTTATATTTCAGTCAGCTTATGTCACTGTATTTTCTCTTTGTCTACGATTAAAAATCAAATCAAATAATAAATAAAAAAGAGAAAGTACAAAACAGGAGGGCGATGGGTGGAATTAGTGACAAGTAACATTTTGATCTGGCTAGGCAGCTTAGGACTTGAAATTTTGAGCCCTGTAAATATATGGACAACAATCAAAAAAAAATTTCCAACATTTTTCTCGTCTAACTCAAAAAATCATTTCGACACCTAGCTATTCCTAGATTAAGCTGCAGAATTAATATAAAAATGGTCACTTATCAAGAATATTCCGAAATATGACTGCAACAAAATAAGCCATAAACAAAAATAATTCAAGGATCAGAAACAAACAAATCACTTCAATGGGCAGTAAATTGATTACAATCAAAATAAAAGCTTGAAGGAAGGCATAAAATAAGGCAGGTGTCTGTGCGTAATTAAATAGCTATCTAGGAAATAAAGCCAGGAAGCTAATTAAGGAAGAGATTGATCAATATTTCATAAATCTTGTTAGGCTTCACACAGACCAAATCTTTACACTTTTTTTTTAAAAAAAACAGGTAAATATTTATTAAAACATACAGGACTAGATTACAAGTGGCGTGCTATTTAGCACTCCCACTCGAGCATATACTTTGCTAGAAGTAATCTTTTTGCATGTGTCGGGTCAAGCTCGTGTCACAAGTTGAAAGTTTGTGCACCAAAAGGACTTTGCGGTATCACTACCGTGTTAATGCATTCTCCCTATAGAAGTCAATGGAGAGCACAGATTGCTTATGAGCTACCTCGACTGGAGTTAGGAATATTTCACATTCCAATGTTCTTTACTGACAGAACAATGTTATTTATTTTTGTGTATATATATATATATATATATATATATATATATATATATAATACCAGAAAAAGGAACTGCACTCACTGGATTTATCTTAGAAAACAATAAAAGTTTATTACATTACGGTGACATTGAGGTCTGGTCTCTCTGGATAAATCTAAGATAAATCCAGTGAATGCAGTTCCTCTTTTTGGTTCTATAGATTTATCTCACATGGGCTCCATTTGACAAAGGTCTAGGTGTAGGCCAAAACATTATGGGTTAAGGCCCTGCTGTTTATCTTGAACTGGATTAAATGCTTATTATTTGAAATTCCCTGTGTTGCCTGCTGCTTTCAAATACTTGGAACACATTTTAAGCCGTGTGTGTATTTGGAATACCATCTCTATGCAATACTAATATTGCAGTGCACCAGGTAGCTGCTTGTTTGATGTGTGCCACTTTATCTATATTTGTGTATATATATATATATATATATATATATATATATATATACATATATATATATATATATATATATATATATATATATATATATATATATATATATATATATATATATATACAATTTCCAATTCTCACTCCATATGAGTAAAATAATGCTGCACTCACCGGTCTTGTAGAAAAATGTTCCTTTATTACACACAAATGACAGTGTCCATAACACAGTTACCCCCAGACGTTTCGGTGCGCCTCTGGCACCTTTCTCAATGGGTCTGCTTCCAACTCTCCAGCAAACAATCTAACTACCCGCCACCCTTATCCCTCTATTTACTATTGACTTCCGGTATTACCAGACCGGTGCGGATAAGCTACGTCACTACCGCCGACCAAGGAGTGTGAGCAGAGCTGCCGCATGGCTAATTAACATAACCCCACCTCCTATGACGAGTGAACACATCATCACAGCGGCTTAGAGTAGTGAACACGTAGCGCCGCAAAAGGCTGGTAATCACTAATAACAACAGTGGTAAACAAACCTCATGTGTAGTGAGAATATAGAGTTTAAAAAAACGCCTAAACTTAGCACTAACTAAAATATGATACTGGAATAGCATGTGTAAACATCCATGATGATATTGTCATCTCATTTCTATATCGATGTCACTTTAATCAACAATTGGGGTAAATACAATCCCCAGATGTATTCAGAAGACTATGATAAACTCTGAAAGGTTTTGATTTGCTCAATGGAAACTGACAAGCCTATTATCTAGAAGCCAGATGTCAAAACTGTCAAATAATAGTGGTCAAAAAACACAAATCCCTCTTTGTGTCTCTCAAGGTATGGTAAAACATAATTTATTAGCAACACACTCACGCCAGAGTCCTTGGTCTCATGTATAATGAAACCCTCTAGGAAAGAAAAAGTGTCCATATAACTAAAAATAATGGTATATGCCCAGAAAAAGACCTAGACCGTCCAATCATAGCCTGATCCAGCTATATAAACACATTATAATCCATATATATATATATATATATATATATATAAAAACACACACACCTATACCCGTATATCAGTGGCGTATTTGGGTTTTGTGCTGCCCTAGGCACTAACAATTCTACCCTCTATGCAATACACACTGCATGCAGCAACATTATTTTCCCAGCAGGAGATTCTCTATTACTGTGATCCGGCTTTACAGTGTGGGAGTAGCGCTACAAAATTCTAATTGTAGCTTTACTCCTACACTGTACGGATCAGTAATAGAAAATGCAATGTGTTTTGTAAATTTATCATATTGTTACACACACTCATATCTTAAGTTACCTCTGATACCTTAGAGCTGCTTTTCAGAGGCAAAGCAGCTAATACTCCTCCCAGCCCCTCCTCCTTTCTTTACAGAAGCCCAGGTGCGCAGATACAGCCATTGCCACAGGGGAACTTTAAATATCAGACAGTTCTACTGACTGGTGGGCGGGACTAAGCTAACCCAGTCGGCCCGGCTAACTAGTGGGCCCATCGGGAATTTGCCTGGAATGCCCAAAGGCCATTCAAGGCCTGGTGGGTATCTCTAACAGGCAGACGGAGGCTCCCTCTATCATGCCCGCTTCAGTGCTCACACTGATCAGAAAAGCCGGTCACGTGGCCGCTCGGCGGTAAGCCGTCCGGGCAAAATTAAAAAAAAATGTTTTTAAAGCATGGCCAGATATTCAGTACAGTGGACAAGTGCTGCCCTCTCAAATTTGTCACCCTAGGCACCTGCCTTGTTGGCCTATGCATTAATACGCCCTTGCTGTATATCTATTCCTATAGATATGAAAACAAGGGATAGACACAGCACTCACCGTTTATTTGCAAGTAAAACATCACCTTTATTAGGGTACTTTGAAAGATCCTTTTATCCAAACGTTTCAGTGTCTCACATGACACCTTTGTCAATGACATGTATCAGACAGCGGTGTAACATGCACAATGCCTAACAATTCTTTATGTGCCGTAACCCAACACCGCGTTAGACCTAAAAGCACAAAACACGAATAACGTTAATCATAGTAATTTACATTCCTTTGTTCCTTACATAGAAAAAATTAATTTTTTATTATTAAATATATATTTCTATATATATCTGATAATCTTAATGTAAAATAGATATATATACCTATATATCTATAGGAATAGAGCAGTCCTTTAGAGTGCACTCACTTAGACATTAAATACATCGACCGGGGTGCAAATATGTGCAATAATTGTAGATATCAAAAAAGGAGATAGACACAGCACTCACCGTTTTTTTTTTTTTTGCAAGTAAAACATCACCTTTATTAGGGTACTTTACAACATCCTTTTATCCAAACGTTTTGGTGTCTCACATGACACCTTTGTCAATGGCATGTGTCAGTCATCGATACATGCTAAACTAAACTAAATATTTACAAGTCACATGATCTAATTACATAGGAACCGATGACGATATGCACTACAACTTCAGCGTTCTATCAACAACATACTGCATGGTTAATTTGCATAGCCAATCAAAAAAGAGTGTAATCAACACCATCATAAGAGCAGGTGGGCGGCATTGCCTTGAAGTGTATGTAAACGGATTCAGAGGTGTCAAGACTATTACACGAACAGATGCTACATATAATAAAACTAACAGATAACTAATATTATGTACATTTAACATTAATCATAATAAGACTGTACAGTATATAGCATACAAAGAGTACTCTCTGTCTCAAAGAGTATGGAATATATGAATGGTTGTATTAACACGGACAGCACTAATTCAGAGTAACTTGAAGGAGGAATGGTACAGAGAGGGGGCTGTGTTATAACACTTCTCTTGTCAAACTCAGTCCCAAATTATAGGAACACATTGTAATCCAGTTGTATATTAAGCCCTTTAGGGGATACTGTATCAGCAAGAAGCTCTTACAAGTTGAAACAAGGTGGATTTACCTTCTGGATACAGTATCCCCTAAAGGGCTTAATATACAACTGGATTACAATGTGTTCCTATAATTTGGGACTGAGCTTGACAACAGAAGTGTTATAACACAGCCCCCTCTCTGTACCATTCCTCCTTCAAGTTACTCTGAATTAGTGCTGTCCGTGTTAATACAACCATTCATATATTCCATACTCTTTGAGACAGGGAGTAATCTTTGTATGCTATATACTGTACAGTCTTATTATGATTAATGTTAAATGTACATAATATTAGTTATCTGTTAGTTTAATTATATGTAGGATCTGTTCGTGTAAGAGTCTTGACACCTCTGAATCCATTTACGTACGCTCCGATGCAACACCGCACACCAGCTCCTATGATGGTGTTGATTACACATTAAATTTTTGATTGGCTATGCAAATTAGCCATGCAGTGTGTTGTTGATAGAACGCTGAAATTGTAGCGCATATCGTCATCGGTTTCTACGTAATTAGATCATGTGACTTGTAAATATTTACGTAATTAGATCATGTGACGTGTAAATATTTAGTTTAAATAGCCGTTAGACATTGTGCATGTTAAATCGCTGCCTGATACATTCCATTGACAAAGGTGTCATGTGAGACACCAAAACATTTGGATAAAAGGATGTTTTAAAGTATCCTAATAAAGGTGATGTTTTAGTTGCAAAAAAACGGTGAGTGCTGTGTCTATTTCCTATTTTGATATCTACAATTATGGCACATATTTGCACCCCGGACGATGTATTTAATGTCTAAGTGAGTGCACTCTAAAAGACTGATCTATTCCTATAGATATATAGGTATAGGTATCTATTTTACATTAAGATAATCAGATATATATATATAAATATATATTTAATAATAACAATTTAAATTTTTCTATGTAAAGAACATAGGAATGTAAATTACTATGATTAACGGCAGTCATGTTTTGTGCTTTTAGGCCTAACGCCATGTTGGGTTACAGCACATAAAGAATTGCTAATGTCAAAGCGCGTTTTTGAAATAATAGAAAGGGCCAGATTATAAGTGGAGCACAAATTGACACCTTGTCATATACCATATATCTTTGAACCCTTATAACTTTTTAAAATATTTATGTGAAATTTTTTTTCAGAAAGTGTTTATAGGAGTGTAACTGTAATTTTCAATGTATTTATGTTGTGTTTAGCGCAACTTTTTTTAACGCACTACCCTCTATGCAAGGTCTTCAGTCGTGCTAACCCTACTTGCCATAAATGAGATTGTGATCTCGTGATCGGGTTTACTTTCAACTTGTAGTATGAACATTTTTTCTGATGCGCATAAAAAGCTGGAAAAAAAGATATCGCTTGCGGACAACAGTTAGCACAACATTTGTAATCTTACCCACAGTATTTCAGTTAACATTAGACAGCTAAGTTGACAGTGATTATGTATGCATTAATCTTATTTTTGGAGGACGAGAAAAGAAAATTATAACCTATTAAGCCATACATGCATATTTATTGTGAAGATAGTAGCACAAATTAAATATTTAATTTTTAATTTAAGTGCATTTCAATTAACTTTTATTAATTATCTAGTGGTGATTTTTTAAGATCTCTATATTTTGAAGATACATATTTAAAAATAAATAAAACATCATTATATTCTAGATGATTGACAAAGACCATGACCATTATTTAGTGGTCACAAATATGTCTGATAGATCCATAATTAGTAGCAGGGTCACAATGGCCCTTAGGACCATAGTAAGCAGGCACATAACAATCAAGTAAAGATGATTGTAAAGGAAATACAGAATGACCAGCAGTATGGCCACTTCAGGTTTGAAATATGTCCTTCCAGTGACAATTTTTTCCTCTTTAAACCTCTAAATAATGTATTTTTCCTCTGTTCATCTAGACATACAGTGGAAGATTAACTAGCTATTTAATGAAGCATAAAGCAGTTTTTAAAACTTCCCTGTGTATATAGATTTATACAGCAAAGGACATGTGCAACACGTTCTGATACATAAGCTCCTATGGTTCATGGTATCTAAAAACAAATACAAATAATATAATACAAATACTACTATGAAATATTGTAACACGTTTTTTCAAGGGTACTGATTCTCATCATTCATGTTGGCCCTTAAAGGGACAGTCTACACCAGAATATTTATTGTTTTAAAATATAGATAGTCCCTTTATTACCCATTCCCTAGTTTTGCATAACCAACACTGTTATATAAATACACTTTTAACCTCTGTGATTATCTTGTATCGAAGCCTCTGCAAACTGCCCACTTATTTCAGTTCTTTTGACAGACTTGCATTTTAGCCAATCAGTGCAGGCTCCTAGAAACTCCATGTGCGTGAGCAGTGTTATCTATATGAAACACATGAACTAACACCCTCTAGTGGTGAAAAACTGTAAAAAATGCCCTGAGCTAAGAGACGGCCTTCAAGGGCTTAGAAATTAGCATATGAACCTCCTAGATTTAGCTTTCAACTAAGAATACCAAGAGAACAAAGCAAAGTTGGTGATAGAAGTAAATTGGAAAATTGTTTAAAATTACATGCCCTATCTGAATAATGAAAGTTTGTTTTGGACTAAACTGTCCCTTTTAGCAAGATTGCAAACTCCTAGCAAAATCCGCTCACAATCAAGCAATCCAGGCTGATGTTCACACCTTGTTAGCCAATGCTTGAAATGTTGCAGGAAAAAGGCTGCAATATTTCAAGCTTTAGTCAGCTATATTAGCATGAAATGCCATTCTGAACATAAGTGATAAAATACACTTGAATTCTCACTTCAAATCTTTGACCATCTACTTACTGGCAAACACATTGTAAACTATGAAGGAAATAGAGCCAGACAGCATTGCAAAAAAAGTATACGTATAATTTATCACTTTATTAAACACTGCTTTATTTTTTACAATAGCTGCTTGAAAAACTTGCTTAAAAAAATGTACGCTTTTTCTTTGGGCTGGGTGAGAGGGGCACCTGCTTCGGGCCCTGCACTGTCATCAAGGGTGGCGTATGAGGAGATACAATGAATGTCCTGTATTTTGTATATAAATACGTTTTTATGGTAACAGAAGCTAAATATATACTTTTATTCTTTATACAGGACACACTGAATGTTAGGATGGGGCATATGAGGGGAAATAATGGGGCCCCTTGAATTTATGTTGCATGAAAATACGCAGCCGATTCCATTTTATTTGGGTAAAAATAGTTGCTTTTAAGGTAGGAGGAACAGCCCAGTGTTATTGTATTATTTCCCCTTGTTATGCAGGTACATATTTTATTCAACATAAAAGAGAGAGAATTTTTATATGATGAAAAGTGTAAATTTAATATTTGTTCTGAGTTATATGTTTTAGTATAAGATAAAACAGGCAAGTGTTTAATGCATATACTTAGAGTGGTGCAGAAAAAATGTCAGGGGCATTAGGTGAAGAGGGAGAAATTAAACTTTCATGATTCAGACAGGGCATGCAATTTTAAACAACATTCCAATGTATTTTTATCGTCAAATTTGATTTGTTCTCTTGGTATTCTTTGCTGAAAGCTAAACCTGGGTAGGCTCATATGCTAATTTCTAAGCCCTTGAAGGCTACCTCTTATCTCAGTGCATTTTGTCAGTTTTTCACAGCTAGATAGTGCTAGTTTATGTGTGCCATAAATATAACATTGTGCTCACACCCGTGGAGTTAATTATGAGTCGGTACCGAATGGCTAAAATGCAAGTCTGTCAAAAGAACTGAGATAAGGGGGCAGTCCGCAGAGGCTTATATACAAGTTAATCACAGAGGTTGTTTATGCAAAACTAGGGAATGGGTAATAAAGGGATTATCTATCTTTTTAAACAATAAGGGCCAGATTACGAGTGTAACACAAATTAACGCTCCTGCTCGAGCATTAATTGCGCTATAATTGATTTTTGCTTTTGTCGGGTTGTGCTCGTATTATGAGTTAAAAGTGAACTGTTTTCGCTCTCGTGCTAACCCGATGGGTGCAAAAATACAAAGTTAGAATATTGCGTGCGCATTCACATGTTCCCCCATAAAAGTCAATGGAGAAAAAAGTGGAAGAAAAAAACCTCTCGCTTAAACCCGATCGCATAATCTCATTTGGGTTAACCCGACATGAAAAAATGAATATTTCATATTCCAATGTTCTTTACATAACAGAATATTTTCTTTTTATTCATAAACACATAGTTCTATTTATATCTGATGATATTTTGGTAACATATATATCTGTACCTATATAAATGCATGATTATATATAGGTATATATATATATATATATACAGATATAAATAGGAATATCTATTTACAAATACTAAGAACATATTTGGCAATGTGCATAATATTGGAATGTGAAATATTTACAGTAAATACATAGTTAAAGACTTTATTAAAAATGAATATTGCATAATTATGCTGTTACATGTTTTCATTTACTTAATGGCAAAGGGCTCCAATATACTATAGATATATATATATATATATATATATATATACAGATATATATATATATATACATACATATGCATATGTATTTATGTGTTTATATGTGAAAATGTCTGTAAATACATATTTACACATATAAAAACACACACATATATATATATATATATATATATATATATATACACGCACACACATTTATACATTATATATATGTTTCTCAAAGTTAAAGCCTTTTGCCTGCCTTTTTTTTCTAACACCTGAGACTTCCTATCTTTGAGCCTTTATAATGTTTTTTTTAAGATAATTTTATGGTGATGGTGTTATTGTGTTATTGTGAGTGTAATTGTACTTTTTAATGTATTTTTGATGTGTTTTTTGACACTTTTATGTTTCGTGAAACAGTTAACCAGAGCTCTGAAGGACCAGTAATCATTCTAGTGTAAATCGCAATTGCTCTCACGCAATCACATTTACTTTCAACTCATAATACGAGCCCGGTGAGCGCAAACCCTCGCAATATACCCCTTATTGCTCGGGTGTAAATGTTTGCACTCCACTCGTAATCTAGCCTTAAACATTTTCCAGTAGACTGTGAATTTAAGGACTCAGATGATGATGTCCCAGCGCAACCAAAGACGTGCTGGATCCAATATGTAGATATCAGCAGTATCACCAGAGCAGTTTGAAAGACATGTGCTGGGACATATGCATATCTGTGTTGCTGCATGCATAAGTGCTCTGGTCTTGTTCTTTGTTGTTGGTTTGTCCTTGGCAATTATATCTTATCCATCAAAAAATAGTGATATCTGATTATTAATTAACAAAAACAAAGTAAATACGCTTACACTTTTAAGAAATTGTTAGGCCTATGGTTCTTATCTGCCATCAAAATCTATCGGCTAGATTGCGAGTTTTGTCGGTAAAGCTGTGCGGTGCTAACGAGCAGTTTATGCTTACCGCTCACCTACAGACAATGCTGGTATTACGGGTTTTTACAAACCCGGCGTTAGCTGCAGAAAAGTGAGCGGAGAGCAAAATTTAGCTCCTTATATCACTGTAATACCAGCGCTGCTTACGGTAGCGGTGAGCTGGCTGAACGTGCTTGTGAACGATTTCCCCATAGGAATCAATGGGGGAGAGCCGGCTGAAAAAAACCTAACACCTGCAAAAAATCAGCGTTCAGCTCCTAACGCAGCCCCATTGATTCCTAGGGGGAAAGAAAATTTACGTTTACACCTAACACCCTAACATGAACCCCGAGTCTAAACACCCCTAATCTTACACTTATTAACCCCTAATCTGCCGACCCCGACATCGCCAACACCTGCATTATATTATTAACCCCTAATCTGCCGCTCTGGACACCGCCGCCACCTACATTATACTTATGAACCCCTAATCTGCTGCCCCCAACATCGCCAACACCTATATTATATTTATTAACCCCTAATCTGCCGTCTCCAATGTCGCCGCAACCTAACTACACTTATTAACCCCTAATCTGCCGCCCCCAACGTCGCTGCCACTATATTAAAGTTATTAACCCCTAAATCTAAGTCTAACCCTAACACCCCCTAACTTAAATATTATTTAAATAAATCTAAATATTACTACAATTAACTAAATTATTCCTATTTAAAACTAAATACTTACCTGTAAAATAAACCCTAAGCTAGCTACAATATAACTAATAGTTACAGCTTAGGGTTTATTTTTATTTTACAGGCAACTTTGTATTTATTTTAACTAGGTAGAATAGTTATTAGTTATTAACTATTTAATAGCTACCTAGTTAAAATAAAGACAAATGTACCTGTAAAATAAAACCTAAACCTAAAAAAAAATTAATAAAATTTAACTAGTGTTTGCGAGGTGGGAGTGCGGCGGTTTAGGGGTTAATATATTTATTAAAGTGGCGGCGATGTCCAGTTTGGCAGATTAGGGGTTAAAAATTTTATTTAACTGTTTGCGACGTGGGGGGTCCTCGGTTTAGGGGTTAATAGGTAGTTTATGGGTGTTAGTGTACTTTTTAGCACTTTAGTTAAGAGTTTTATGCTACGGCGTTAGACCATAAAACTCTTAAACACTGACTTTCAAATGCGGTACCAGGCTTGACAGGAGAGGGTCTACCGCTCACTTTTAGGAAGACTCGTAATAGGATACGCAATTGACGTAAGTGGATTTGCGGTATTTTCGAGTCTGGCCGAAAAAGTGAGCGGTACACCTGTACCTGCAAGACTCGTAATACCAGCGGGCGTTAAAAAGAAGCGTTGGGACCTCTCAACGCTGCTTTTTAACCCTAACGCAAGACTCGTAATCTAGGCTGAAAGTTTCTATATTTAATTGTTTAGGCATAGTTTAGGGAGGTGTCTAAAATATCAACCATTAATGCCTGTAACCCCTTAACAGGCATTAATTAATTGACATATAGCTAGATGCTTTCCTTCTCGGGTCTAGTTAGGAATGAAAACAATCTTGCATTTAAGACGATTATACCACATGTCTTTATCTCTCTTTCTCTATAGTGGGCAAGTGAATCAGTTGATTTGGAAACTATTATTGACTCCAGTGATCCTTTATGGATCTTATACTGGCATGGTCCCTCCATATTTCCTATCAATAGAGATTTCACCCTTTGAACTTTAAAGTAATACATAGTAACACTCTCAAATAAGGTGCTAGCACTTTAAAAATGCCTACATTATTACCACACTGACCCTCAGTTTCATGAATATTTAAAATTGCAACGTATTTCCTGTAATCCTTTGCATTCATTGTTTACATCAGCACAACCTCACAATTCATTGGAATATCAGAACTGTCCCCTTTCATTTTTTTTTGTCTAGCTCATTCTCTTAAAATACCAGAAGCTTCATCTATGCATCCTAGATATTGTGAATGCTTTTTTTACAATAAAGAAGCCAATAACCTCCAAGAAGACCTTATGAATGTCCTACAGAAAGTCTTCTCAGTAAGCCCATTTCCTATGGTAACATATTGAGAGATTTTTTCTGTAGAAAAACAGGGGTCCCCTGTGTAGACTATTAAACCTGAATTATTGTAAAGAACCATTACCCAATTCATCTAATTCAGAAATTATTTGATCATGCTAAAGTGGCTTTAATCTTTGCTAATATACATCTGTGAGTAGCCTGCCATTTTGTGAGCATAGTTAGAGATGAATGGAAGATGGCATGTAATTATGCCATTCAGACTTTATAACACTAAGACAATTTTCCAACATTTTTCAAATTATATATTCAGAGCTTTTCTTGACATTTACTTGATCATCTACTTGAATGACATTCTTATTTTTTGCAATACATTATATAAACATGACACGTGTCAAAACTGTCTAAACCAGCCTTTGGCTAATTGACATATAATAGCATAGGCTTTATGCTAGAGAACATGCTAAATTAAAGGAACATCAATTTGAAGTTTCTACCAGTCAGATTTTTAGACTTTGTTCTTTTATCCCGTTGCATTAAGATGGATTCCTGAAAAGCAATACTCTAAGACTTGTCAATACTCAAAAACATAAAGATAGTCCAATGATTCACCAGGTTAAACAATTTTGCAGAATTTTCATGAAGGATGTCTCTAAAATCTGTGCTCTGATTACAGTACTCTCTGTAAATAATACTGCATTTAAAATGTACAGAATTATTTGGGCAAGTTAAAACTATAAACCTTGTCCAGCTAAACACTTGAAGGCCTTCTTTCCTAGAGGTGGATGCATCTGGGGATAATAGCTGGGGCCACTCTTTCCCATCACAGAGAAAAATAACATTCATCCTGTAGTCTGTCCATAATAGTGTGATATTATGATGTAGGGACCAAGAACTGATGGCTATAAAAATTTGCCTTGGAAAAACAGCAACATCTGCTATAGGGTGTCTCTCACCCAATTAGTATATTGGTACTGTGAGTTTTCTACTTAATCTGTTCCCACTCCCAAAACCATTATGCAACCAAGACATTTATTTTGCTTGCCATCCAACCATCTTTACGTGGCAAGAGTAAACATAAAAATTTGGGTTGCAGAATATCAGTTCTTCCCAAGGCTTTTTTTTTTTTAAATACAAACAAGATCTTTGTACCTGAACAACTTTAAGTGGAGCTCTAAAAGCAATTGACATGCTGTTTGTTGATCAAAAAGCCAAATAAACCATTTCCCATGACTCCTCCTGTTGGCCAACTTGCTAAAGATGTGTTTGACCTCCTGTGAGACCTGTAACTCTTACTTTGAAACTCACTGAGTTACTACATCTACTAATCCATCCCAGATCTTGGCTACATGTAGCCATATATTTATTGTAGAACTGGCCCTCCAAAGATAAAACCAAATATTATGTTGGTGGATGATGGCTTCTTTTCATTCCCTCTGCTACACAGACAGCACTACTATGTCTCAAAGAGTTCGCCTTTATGGCTTACCTGATATTCATGTAGCTGATATTGGGCCAGATTACAAGTGAAGCAGTATTTACAGCTTCCGCTAGAGCGCTAATAGTTAACTTTTTGTGCTTGTCGAGTTGCGCTGGTATTATGAGTTGAAAATAAAAATTAATTGCCCCCGTGCTAACCCGACGAGTGCAAACAGGTTACTTTGAGTGCAATTAGACTATCGTGCAAAAGATAACCTCTCCCCCCATAAAAAAGTCAATAAAGTGGAAAAAAACACCCAACTCACACGCTAACCTGAACTTATATTCTCATATGCACTAACCCAACATGGAAATATGAATATTTCACATATCCAATGTTCTGCAAATAGCAGAATATGCTCTATTTAGTCATAAATACATATTTCTATATATAACTATACTTTGTAATGTCTTTTTTATGTGTTTTCTGCAACTTTTTATTTTTGTGAAACAGTTAACCACAGCTCTGAGATTGCGGTAATGATTCTAACCTAAATCGCGATTGCGCTTGCGAAATTGCTATTGCGCTCAACTTGTAAAATGAGCGCAATTTAACCTGTGTCAAAATGATCGTGAAAAACCCTTGCCACTTGTAATCTAGCCTATAATTAATTAAGCTTACTTCTAGCTACTTTAAATATTTTCTCAGTATCCATGGAAGTCAAAGTCTTAGATCTGCATATCATATCCAGTTTAACGGACAGACTGAACTAACTAATCATATCCTGGAGTTGTGTTGCTTTATCTCCTATATGCAATATGATTGATACTTCTCCTATTTATAATCAGGTTTATAATCCATTTTCTTGCCTTTGCCAACTATTGTTTACACCAAGCCTAAAAATTACTACAAATTTTCCACAATGTTATTGTAAAAATTAAAATGTTTAGAACAGTGTAAACTCCTGTTATATCTGATTGATATAGAGTCGTTTCTCTAGTTTATAC
Source organism: Bombina bombina (assembly GCF_027579735.1). NCBI lineage: Eukaryota > Metazoa > Chordata > Amphibia > Anura > Bombinatoridae > Bombina > Bombina bombina. The sequence continues at coordinate 339,720,865 of NC_069500.1, forward strand.
TCCAAAAGACAAGATCTGGCTCTCAATTACTCATCTTCATTTTTCTTGCCATCTAAAAATCTTGGTCCTTATTATAGAAGACTCTTTCCATGCATTAAACTGGGGGGTATATATCTTGTCCTGTAAGTGTTCAACTGGGGAGGTGCTAGTGAAATTGTAAGTACTCAGTGGTACACAAGTCACATGTGGCATTTATACATCCAATCATTGACAGCACCAGTGGAATTACTCTAGTAAAGCCGAATTACAGTCACACACAGACGGACACAGAGGTTTCCCCAATACATTATGTAAGTGCTCTGGGCTTGGTGCTTGCTTGTTGGCTTGTTCAATTCCTGATGTCTCTTTTCCCTGTTTTATTATGTCTCTAATTGTTTCCTTGATGCTGGCATTACCTGCCTAGGTAACACATAGGCCAAATTCCCTTAGTCATTCATCACAATGGGTAAGACCAAGGAATATAGCTGTGATGTGTGGCAAAAGGTTGTTAAGCTTCACAAAATAGGAAGTGGCTATAAAAAATAGCAAAAGCATTGAAAATGCTCATTTCCACCATCAGAGCAATAATTAAGAAGTTCCAGTCAACTGGAAATGTTATGAATCAACCTTGAAGAGGACGTAGGTCTATATTGTCTCAATGCACTGTGAAGAGGATGGTTCGAGTGGCCAAAATATCTCCAAGGATCACAGCTTGAAAATTGCAGAAATTAGTTGCGTTTTGGGATTAGAAAGTCTCCAAAACTACAATCTGACGTCACCTACATCACCACATGTTGTTTGGAAGGGTTTCAAGAAAAAAAGCCTCTACCCTTATCCAAAAACAAACTCAAGTCTCTTCAGTTTACCAGAAACTACTGGAGCTTCAAATGGGATCGGGTTCTATGGTCAGATGAAACTAAAATAGAGCTTTTTGGCAATAAACACCAGAGGTGGGTTTGGCGAACACAGAGAGGTAGCCTTATGGAAAAGTACCTCATGCGCTTAAATATGGAGGGGGCCCTTTAATGTTTTGGGATTGTTTTTCTGCCAGAGGACCTGGACATTTTGATCGGATGCCTGGTATCATGGACTCTATCAAATAGCAACAGATATTAAATGAACACCTGACTGCCTCTGTCAGAAAGCTTAAAATAGGCCATGGTTGGATCTTCCAGTAGGACAATGATCCAAAATATACATCAAAATCAACACAGAAATGGTTTACTGACCACAAAATCAATGACCATGGCCATCCCAGTCCCCTAACTTGAAACCTATAGAAAACCTGTGAGGTGAACTGAAGAGGAGAGTCCACCAGAATTAACCTCTGAATTTGAAGAATCTGGAGAGATTCTGTATGAAGGAATTGTCTCAAATCCATTGGCATGTATTCTCCAACCTCAGGCATTATAGGAGAAGACTCAGAGCTGTTATCTTGGCAAAGTGAGGTAGCACAAAATATTGACTAAAAGGGTGCCAATATTTGTGGCACACATACATTTAAAAAAATATTTTTTTTTATAAACCTGTGTTGTGTTTGCAATTGTTTGATATCCATGAGAGTATTGTTGTGTACTTTTTGAACAAAAGATCAAAAGGTTAAAAAATAAAGACAATTTTTCACATCCTTCTTTTCTTATATTTACCAAGGGTGACAATATTATTGAAGGGCACTGTATATACATATACACATACATATACATACACCTTTAAACCCTTCACAGTCCCGGTCATGTTAAAAAGAGAGGTGAAGTAATGCTCAATTCATTTTGATTTTTTTTTTAGTATATATTACTGCCATTTACATCAAATAGGAACCACTAACAAAACAATAGTTATAACTTAGAAAACAAACTTGCAAAATGTTTTATGTAAATGTATGTAATTGTATAATGTAATTTCTGTTTTGTTATGGTAAAGTAATCTCGCTGGATAGAATGTAAGGTAAATTCAGGGGCTAGTTGTAGGTGTTCTGGGGCTTTCTGGAGATTTCTTTTTTACCTACACCTCGGCTAAGCATGCAGAAATCATAAATACTTCACTGTTCCAGTTAAAGGGACACTAAAGTCAAAAAGTAACTTTCATTATTCTGATACAGCAAGCAATTTTAAACAACTCAAATTTACTTCCATTAAAAATTTGTACTATGCGTTTTTATATGCACAGTTTCTTAGGCACAAGCTGTTCACAGTATATACATATATGAGTCTGTAATTGGCTGAATATTGTCACATAATACAGTGGTCAGTGAAATGGAAGCAATCTTTTAAGTTTCTCAGAATTTTTTTTTTACTGATAATTTGAAATTAGTAAATGCTATTCCAGTGGCTTTTTATTGTGCATGTGGGGATTATGCAGTTCTAATTTAAATAGCTTGTTGTGTGTTGGTGTCTCCCTAGGTTGTCTCATTTTTTATTTTTTATTTCTCTTTTAAAGGGATACTAAACCCAATTTTTTTATTTCATGATTCAGATAGAGCATGACAGTTTAAGTAACTTTCTAATTTACTCTTATTATCAATTTTTCTTCGTTCTCTTGCTATTTTAATTTAAAAAGCAGGAATGTGATGCATAGGAGCCGGCCCATTTTTGGTTGAGAACCTGGGTTATGCTTGCTTATTGGTGGGTAAATGTAAGCCTGCAATGAGTAAGCGATATCCATGGAGCTGAGCCTAAAATAGGCTGGCTGCTAAGATTTACATTCCTGCTTTTAAAATAAAGATAGCAAGAGAATGAAGAAAAATTGATAATAGGAGTAAATTAGAAAGTTGCATAAAATTTCATGCTCTATTTGAATCATGAAAAAAAAATGGGTTCAGTGTCCCTTTAAGTGTTTTCCAGTTTGTCTTTTGTGTTCGTTTATAAAGAGAGTTTCCTTCACTTCAATTTCTCTTTCTTCTGTAAGGTTTTGAAGATGTTTTTATGATGCCCTTATCATATTCTACTTTATCCTGTAAATATCTCCTTTTGATGTCTATAATGTCTGGATGTACTCCACTATTGTGAAATTCTCCTATAGTAATTGAAGGGAAGCCAGAATTTGGGGATACCGTTTGACACTACACTCCAGCGAGTTTATTTGACCTTTGTGAACCAGCACCTACTTTCATATACACATTCTTGGAACAGCTTTGGGAGAGACTGTTGGACGGCAGTGGTTCTACGTTGCAGAGGAGAGTAATATCTTTATCTACCATATTGCAAAACACAACCCACCCTGTGCTATTAATTGTACTCCACTTGTGCATCTGCTGGTATATAAATATATACATTTGATAAAGAAAAATATTTTAATATTCCTTTAAATGCAACAGTGAAAAATGTGTTAAGAGAGATGCAGCATTGCTTGTGTTAAATGACAAATAGTAAGTATGGACCGAAATATTATAGTTTATCGATTTGATTCATTAAAGAGAATGTAGACTGTTGCATTGTTGGATTAATAAATAAATAATTAAATAAATAAACAAAAATAAAGGAATAATTTAAACAAAATACGTAGTAACATAATACATGAGGTTGAAAAAAGACAAAAGGTCATCATCTAGTTCAACTTATACAAGTCTTAATTTATCTACAATAAAAGCTCCAGTTGGTTTGAAATTAATCCCATTAAAAGTGGACCTATTTAACATCAACAATCATATCTCTGTATTCTGTTTCTAGCCAGAAAACTAAATATATGCTTACCTGATAAATGTATTTATTTCTTGACATGGTTAGTCCACAGATCATCATCAATTGTTGGGAATATCACTCCTGGCCAGCAGGAGGAGGCAAAGAGCACCACAGCAAAGCTGTTAATTATCACTTCCCTACCCACAATCCCCCAGTCATTCGACCAAAGGGAAAGGAGAGAAAGGAAGCAACACAAGGTGCCGAGGTGTCTGAGGTTTATATAACAAAAACTGTCTGAAAAACAGGGCGGGCCGTGGACTCACCATGTCAAGAAATAAATTTATCAGGTAAGCATACATTTTATTTTCTTTCTAATGACACAGTGAAACCATGGATCATCATCAATTACTGTTGGGAATCAATGCCCAAGCTAGAGGACACAGATGATTAGGGAGGGACAAGACAGGTAACCTAAACAGAAGACACCACTGCTTGAAGAGTCTTTCTCCCAAAGGAAGCCTCAGCCGAAGCAAAAGTATCAAACATAGAATTTAGAAAAAGTATGCAAAGATGACCAAGTCCCAGCCTTGCAAATCTGCTCCACAGAAGCTTCATTCTTGAAAGCTCAGGAAAAAGAGGCAGCCCTGGTGGAATGAGCTGTGATTTTCTCAGAAGGTTGCTGACCAGCAGTCTCATAGGCCAAATGAATTATACCCTTTAAGCAGAGTGAAAGAGAAGTAGCCATAGCTTTCTGACCCTTGTGTTTCTCAGAGAAACAGACAAACAAAGCAGAAGACTGGAGAAAATCCTTAGTCGCCTGTAAGTAGAATTTCAACGCACGCACCCCATCTAGGTTGTGCAGCAAACGCTCCTTATGAAAAGAAGGATTAGGACACAAGGAAGGAACAACGATTTCCTGATTAATATTCCTATCTGAAACAACCTTAGAAAAGAAACCTAACTTAGTACGTAGAACCACCTTATCATAATGAAAGATAAGGTAAGGTCAATCATACTGTAACACCGAGAGCTCAGAAACTCTCAGAGCAGAAGAAATGGCAACAAGAAATGAAACTTTCCAAGATAATATCTTAATATCTAAGGAATGCATAGGCTCAAACGGACCCTGCTGAAGGACTTTAAGAACAAGGTTAAGACTCCAGGGAGGAGTAACAGATTTAAACACAGGCCTGATTCTGACGAAGGCTGACAAAAGTATTGCATGTCTGTCACATCCTCCAGACACTTATGCAACAAAATAGACAAGGCATACATCTGACCCATTAGGGTACTAGCTGACAAACCTTACTCCAGACTCTCCTGGAGACAAAACAAAACTTAAGGAATCCTAACTTTACTCCAAGAGCAGCCCTTGGATTCATCCCAATACAGATATTTACGCCATACTATATGGAAAATCTCTCAAGACACCGGCTTACCAGCCTGAATCAAGGTCTTAACGACCGAATCTGAAACCCACGCTTAGAGGGAACTAAGCATTCAATCTCAAAACAGGCAGCTTTAGAGAAACACAATTTTGATAAGAGAAGGGACCCTAATCAGAAGGTACTTACTCAGAGACAGAAACCAAGAAGAGAGAGATGACATCTCCTCTAGATCTGCATACCAGGTCCTGTGAAGCATGCAGGGAAAAATGTGAATTACCAACGCCTCTCCTGTTTGATACGAGCAATGATTTGTGGAAAAGGAACAAACTGAGAAAGGGAGATGTCAGACTGAAAACCCAAAACGGAGATGTCAGACTGAAAACCCAAGGAAACGCCAGGTGATTTAACAGAGCAGCCTGCTGATCTATAGCCCTTTAACATAACTTGAAAACTTGGCATACAGCCATCTCCAACTCCAGCACCCTCCCTTTGAGGGTTAACCTGGAGAACACCTCTGGGAGAAAACTCCCCGGGAAGAAAAATGTTACTGCTAAAAAGTCCGCTCCCGGTATTCACTCCTGAAATGAGAAAATCAGAAGAACAACTAATGTGAGCGTCCGCCCACTGAACATCCACGCCAAACATGGCAAAGGAACTCCAGGTTCCTCCCAGATGGTTAATTTACAATCAGAACCAGAAAAAAATTGGTCAAGACAACCGAGACCAAGCCATCAGAGCAATGAAGATCGCTTTCCACTCCAAAGTGGATATGGGAAAGCAGACTCCTCCCAAGTCCATATCCAACAGGCTAGCGACCGTGGTCACTATTACTCAAGAAAGTCTCCGGAGCATGTGTCCCGAGACAGATCCTCCAAGACAGATCCACAGGATCCCCTGGTCCACTATCTGAACATGCATAACACTTAGACACTTAGATGGAATCAAGCCAAGGAATGATGTCTAACGACGCAACCATTAGATCAAATACCTCCATACATCGAGCCCCTGAAGGGCCAAACAGTAGAAATCCAAAAACAAGAGGAAAAAAATCCTCTATTTTCTGACTTCTGTCAAAAAAATAATTTCAAAGATAGGGAAATTAATATGGTCCCTAAGAACTATCCCTGAAGCTGGAACAGGGAAACTCATCTTCAGATTCTTTGTGGAATGAAGAGAATCTTCTAATTAAAAAGATGGTGCCTGAACCTTATGATGTCCAGGAAAGACACCACAGTGATTCTCTGAAACCAGAGCACTGGCAACATAGCCCCCACTGAGAGCTATGGCAAGGCCAAAGGAAAGAGAGACAAACTTAAGGTGATTGTAAGAAAGGCAAAAACTCAGGAACTGGAATATACCCATCCTCCACGTCTATGGTCACCATGAGCTGACCCTCTTGAACCAACTAGAACCATCCCAGGGAAAGGAGGTTCCAAATGCACATCAAAAAATGCTTCACTGTTATCTGGTCCACAGATAAAAATGAGAGGAGGAACCTGCCTCTGAAAGGAAGGAATGAAAACTATATAGGAAACCTGAGATACTAAGTCCATAGCCTATCAAGGACCTCTCGTATCCTCTTCTTAGAGACAAACTGAGAGATACAGCCCCCTCACTTCACCGATTCATGGAATGGGGTCAAACTCCTCTAAGACTATTCATCTTGTCTTGAGGTAGAAAAGACCCTTTTCCACCCGAAAATCAGAAAAAATACCTAAAAAATCAGGACCAAACAAGGTCTTACCCTTGAAAAGAAAGCGCCAGAATTTTGGACTCAAGGAAAAATTCACTGACCAAAATACGACCACAAAGCCTCGCGGGCAAGCCCAGCAAAGCCAGATACTGACTCTCGGCTGAAAGACTTGCATGGTAGCATCAGAAATAAAAGAATGACTAGTTTAAGAACCTTATTCTGTTCTGGATCTCATCAAAGGGAGTCCCTACCAATTGAAATCAGACAAGGCGTCACACCTTTAAGATGTCTCACATGACACAGTGACAACCCAAACTTCCCTGTAAGTCCATTGAACCTGAAAGAGCAGCGATCCTCTCTAGGGATCACAGTTCTCTGAACCAGAGGAGAAATGGTTCCTACTACTTAAGTAGGCACCGTGACCTACTTAGGCCCTGACACTTTAATGGAGACATCTCCTCAAAACAGAAAAAGTAGGGCAAGGAAACCTTGACTACTCTTATGCCTCCTAGCACAGTCAGGGACAGAAAACCACTCCACAGAGGAATCCCAGAATCATAAAATGTAAGAGATTCCTTAAGATTAACAACAAAATGTGTCAGAGTCGCATCAAGGTAGCTAAAACCTCCTTTAACATCACAAAGGTGTTCAAGCTTAATCTAAAGTGTACAACTTCAACCTCAGATAAAGGAATTATACCATCCAGGTCTGAGATTTCAAGTCAGAAACTACCTGTTTTCAGGGGGGCTTTGACTATTTACTAACATTATGGACAATCACACAAGGATATTTTATACTGTTTTCTGAACATATTTTTCTGCTCAAGACATTTTGGCCCGATTACGAGTGGAGCACTAACATTTGCACGTAAGCAATAAGAGGTTTATTGTGGGTGTTTGCGCACATGGGGCTTATTGATTGTATTAAAAGTTTAAAGTAAACGTGTTCGCTTGAGTGCAATTCAAGTTAATGCTCATCAGGTTAGCGCGTCCTCAGAGCAGTGTTAATTTTGACGGCAAATTTCAATTAAGTTTTAGTCTTTTGACTAAAATGCCATTTTAGTTTTAGTCGTATTTTAGTCATCTGAATTGTTTTAGTTTTAGTCTAGTTTTAGTCAACTGAATCTCCAGTAGATTTTAGTCGACTAAATCTCCAGTAGATTTTAGTCAACTAAAATCTAAGGGGTTTAGTTAAAGTGTAATGCATTATTTAAGCATTTCTCTATAATTTGCAAGCTCATTATATACTCCAGGATTAAACATAACACCTGTTATTATTTATGCTATTAAGGTTTAAACATGCAATACAGACACAGATTTACCCATTGTGACATAACATCTTTATTAAACTTAAAATGAAATAAAACTAAGTTTGATAAACAAACAGAAGTGCAACTTTAAAATATAAAAAAAAACAACCTGTAAACTGTATTGGCTGTATTGCACATATTATCCAATATAAAAACGTTAACAGTTTTCTGTTACTAATTAAAACAAGTATCAAGTAACAACACAACAAAACGTTTCTGCAGCTAGCACAGGCACAGCATAACTTAAACCCCATGCTCGTGGGTTATGCTTATTTCTATAGGAAGAATCAATTGATTGTTCACAGTTTCGAAGATTTTTCGGCAACGATTTTGGCACTGCTCTAGAACTTCCAAACTCATTATATACTCCTGGAGTAAAGGTTTATTAACCTGTTTTTTTTTAATGGTATTAAGGTTTGAACATGCAATACAGATTTAACAGATTTAACTGCTGTGGAATATAACATGTCTTTATCTTAAAATTTAATAAAATTAAGTTTTTGTAAATTTTACAAAAGAACAGTAATTAGATATGGATTGATTATAACACCTTGCATAAAATGTTTTTGTCAGCAAATTTTGATTTAGTTTTAATCATAGTCTTTTGACTAAAACGTTACTTTGATTTAGTTTTAGTCATAGGCATCTATTTATCAAGCCTTCAACCGCAAATATGCTGGAATTCTGCAGCGCATTTGTGGCGAGCCTGATTCCCCTTAGTTATCAAACAAGGCTTTTTGGAAGTGCAGTATTGCAAACAAATAGTTCCTTTTCTTTGGTATTAGCCCCTATTCCTTACCAGACAAGGAGGTCCTGGGGGAAATACAGATGGTCTTAGCAGTCACAAACTGTGACTATGTTCTCTCTTTATCGATTGTTGTGAATGATGATCGATAGTGGAGATGCAGAACTTGAGCTGAAGAATTATGTTAACAGGCTTGGCGGTCGCAAGTAGCGACTAGAGAACTCTTGTTATCCTTGTTGTAGGCAGTTGGAAAAGCCCAAACCAATTCGACAAATAAATAGGTTTTATTTTCTTTTTACAGACCCCTATTCCTTAGCTTCAAAGTAAGTCCTGGGGGAAATTTCTGTAGATGGTCTTTGCGGTCACAAATTGTGACTATATTCCTTTTTCTCCTTTGTTGAAGGTGGTGAATAAAGTAGAAAAGACTTCACAGTGGCTTATGAAGTTTGTAGGTGGTCTTTGCGGTCGCTATTTAGCAACTTGTGGAGTCCTCTATTGAAATCACAGCACATAAAGTCCTTAATAGAAGCAATTTATGCAAATGGCTTTCAATAGAGGACTCCACAAGTTGCTAAATAGCAACCGCAAAGACCACCTACAAACTTCATAAGCCACTGTGAAGTCTTTTCTACTTTATTCACCACCTTCAACAAAGGAGAAAAAGGAATATAGTCACAATTTGTGACTGCAAAGACCATCTACAGAAATTTCCCCCAGGACTTCCTTTGAAGCAAAGGAATAGGGGTCTATAAAAAAGAAAATAAAACCTATTTAATTGTCGAATTGGTTTGGGCTTTTCCAACTGCCTACAACAAGGATAACAAGAGTTCTCTAGTCGCTACTTGCGACCGCCAAGCCTGTTAACATAATTCTTCAGCTCAAGTTCTGCATCTCCACTATCGATCATCATTCACAACAATCGATAAAGAGAGAACATAGTCACAGTTTGTGACCACTAAGACCATCTGTATTTCCCCCAGGACCTCCTTGTCTGGTAAGGAATAAGGGCTAATACCAAAGAAAAGGAACTATTTGTTTGCAATACTGCACTTCCAAAAAGCCTTAACCTATAGAAGGTACTTCGGCTGCCTTACGTTTTTGAAAATCTACTTGTGACGTCAGAGGCATCACATAAAAGCCTCCACCCACTCTCAGTCGGTAACGTCTCACCATACAGGAGGAGTGAGCTTACCCGCCACATAACACGCTGTGTTTGGTCTTCATGATATTGCCAAACAGCGCTCACTGTTTATCCTTAATAAAGTGCGGACATCGAATTCTTATTTTAATCATGTCAAGATATTTCCATAGCCTAAGGCCAAGGCTTTTTTTCTCATCTTTTAAAGCGCAAGTACAATAATTTGCTATGTTTTAAACTTGGCTAAATATTAGCTATGTTGCTATAAGGGAGACGTCCCTTCTACTGTATTTTATATGTTATAGTGGATGTAACTTATTTGTATTTTATTAAATTGCTATTTTACTTTATTTGGTTGGTTTCACTTTGACACATTATTTACCTTTTTACATTGGTTACATAAAATGTACCTACATATGCCATTTCACTTTATATATTTGATGTTAAATTAACATCTCTTTCTTTACACTAATATTCTATTTCCACAAAAATAGTTATTGAAATCACCTTACTATTTGTTTTTTGATTATATAACAACTACTAGTTAGATAAAACTTTTAAATACACTTTGCAATATCTGCATTAAATTTAACCCGTGCTTTTAGCGCTTAACTATTTTTCACTAGCTTTATTCTAACCCTAACACTCCCTAACTTAAATATAATTTAAATAAATCTAAATAAATATTCATATCATTAAATAAATTATTCCTATTTAAAACTAAATACTTACCTGTAAAATAAACGATGCCGGCAGAAGTGGTCCTCCAGATGGGCAGAAGTGGTCCTATAGTGTTTTTTAGTGTATCCTCAATGGTATTTTTGTTCAAAAGAGTTTATATATATATATATATATATATATATATATATATGTATAAAAATGAGATGTCTATGTATTTAACATCCTATAATGTAGTGATAAATATCACGCCATTTTGCTTTATTTTGCTTAACTCCGTTTAATTTTTAGGGAAATCAAGTAGACATTGTATGTAAGAATTGTATACTGCATCCCAAATGATGATTTGTGCTTGAAATAACGAAAAAAAACTTTACAATTAAAACAATCTTAAAAGTTTGAACAGATGCAGTCTACCACTTTAAGATAACAGGTATAAAAGCATGATGGGAAGTCCACAGGCTCATCTTGACAAAAGCTTCCGAGCTGAAACGCGTAGATGATCAGACCTGTGGAAGCTGGCCAGCTCTTTATGGACGTTGCTTAAATATATAACCGCAAAACTGCAAATTGCCACCCGAGTGGCAATCACGTAAGGAACACTTGGCATATATAAAGATTCAGCCTGAAACTGCTTGGATATCTGTGGATTACAGTATTGTGTCTAAAAAATTCTAATCACATATACAGATTTGAGCAGAGCCCTAGTTTGACAATTGGGCAGATCGACTTGGACGGAGCCCCACTTTGAAAATCTAAACACCGGCAATCTGACCTGGTGATTGGCGGATCAGCGCAACACGTGAAGGAGACACGTCCCAGCCACACTAGTAGTTCTGCTAGTTGAACGCAGAAACCCCGCAAGAAGGAGGTAAATGGTCAGAGAAAGGTAGTTAATTTCATACTTCTACTTTTCGTATTCTGGTGTTTAAACTACTTTGGGCATCTAACACTAAATAATTGGTTACATTAAGACGTTACTTACCAATTAAAACGAAAATCTTTCAAGTGTATTTTCTGAGAAGTAGCGGTTATTATTAACACTTTGAACAACGCCTATTCCTTATACCTGCTTAAAGACTTGATACAACATTGCAATATTGGATAAACTTTGTTGCAAGGTCTGGATACAATTGTTTTTAAAAATAATTATAACTCTAAGCATGTTTAACTCCTTAAAGTTTGGGGACGTTGTGAAACTTATTTAGAGGATTTATTAGCAGCCCTACGAAGGTTACGAATATATAAATATAGGTTTATAACTGTGTATGCATGTGTATAACGTGCACCTTATTATTTTTTATATGTAAATGTTTTTAGGAGATTATTGATTAAATAAATATATTTTCATTCATATTTTGTTTAAGCATATTTATCAGAACATAGAATATATATTAATATAGAATCCTATCTCTTTGAAAATATTCTGGCTATAGTTCAGATACTATAGTGCAAACAGTGATTACAACTAACTAATGGTAGAGTTTTTTTAGTGCACTCTTATCCTTTGTATTTTGTATTATTGTATAGTGTGATCTTTGGGAAATATCACTCTTAAAGAGTTGCATTAACTACCTTTTGGGTACCCCCCTTATTGTATAATAGGATTTTTTCTACCTTAATTCCGATTGGCTGATAGAATTCTATCAGCCAATCGGAATTGAAGGGACGCCATCTTGGATGACATCACTTAAAGGAACCGTCATTGTTCAAGAAGACGTCAGATGAAGAGGATGCTCCGCGTCGGATGTCTTGAAGATGGAGCCGCTCCGCGCCAGATGGATGAAGATAGAAGATGCCGTCTGGATGAAGACTTCTGCCCGTCTTGAGGACCACTTCTGCCCGTCTGGAGGACCATTTCTGCTGGCTTCGTTGAGGACTTTGGCCCGGTTGGGTGAAGCCTTCTCACAGTAGGGTGATCTTCAAGGGGTTAGTGTTAGGTCTTTTAAGGGGGGATTGGGTGGGTTTTAGAGTAGGGTTGGTTGTGTGGGTGGTGGGTTTTAATGTTAGGGGGGATTGTAATTTTTTTTTACAGGTAAAAGAGCTGATTACTTTGGGGCAATGCCCCGCAAAATGCCCTTTTAAGGGCTATTTGTAATTTAGTGTAGGGTAGGGCTTTTTTTTTATTTGGGGGGCTTTTTTATTTTGTTAGGGGGATTAGATTAGGTGTAATTAGTTTAAAAATCTTGTAATTTGTTTATTATTTCCTGTAATTTAGTGTTTTTTTTTGTACTTTAGATAATTGTATTTAATTGTATTTAGTTTAGGGAATTATTTTAATTATAGTGTAGTGTTAGGTGTAATTGTAACTTAGGTAAGGTTTTATTTTACAGGTATATTTGTATTTATTTTAACTAGGAAGTTATTAAATAGTTAATAACTATTTAATAACTATTGTACCTAGTTAAAATAAATACAAACTTGCCTGTAAAATAAAAATAAACCCTAAGCTAGCTACAATGTAACTATTAGTTATATTGTAGCTAGCTTAGGGTTTATTTTACAGGTAAGTATTTAGTTTTAAATAGGAATAATTTATTTAATGATAGGAATATTTATTTAGATTTATTTAAATTATATTTAAGTTAGGGGGTTAGGGTTAGACTTAGGTTTAGGGGTTAATAAATTTAATATAGTGGCTGCGTCGTTGGTGGCGGCGGTGGGGGGGCAGATTAGGGGTTAATAAATATAATGTAGGTGACGGTGGTGTAGGGGGCGGCAGATTAGGGGTTAATAAATATAATGTAGGTTGCGGCAGTGTAGGGGGGCAGATTAGGGGTTAATAAATATAATGTAGGTGGCGGCGGTGTAGGGGGGGGCAGATTAGGGGTTAATAAATATAATGTATGTTGCGGCAGTGTAGGGGGGCAGATTAGGGGTTAATAAATATAATGTAGGTGGCGGTGGTGTAGAGGGGGCAGATTAGGGATTAATAAGTATAATGTAGGTGGCGGTGGGCTCCGGGAGTGGCGGTTTAGGGGTTAATACATTTATTAGAGTTGCGGTGGGCTCCGGGAGTGGCGGTATAGGGGATAAAACAGTATAGTATAGCCTGGGTGTTTAGTGACAGGGTACCAATAAAGCTGTGAAAAAGCCAAAGAGCAGCGAGATCGATGACTGTTAGTTAACAACAGTCCACTGCTCATCGCACCGTACTTGGTGAGCGGCTTTTTGACAGCTTTTTTGGTAATTTTGGAGAATGTATTCATGTCCGCGGCAGCGATGTTAGGCGATCTTAGGAGAGCGTATTGGTGCCGTTGAATGCAAGTAAGTTGACGGCTTGATAAATAGATGCCATAGTTTTTGACTAAAATGCCATTTTAGTTTTAGTCGTATTTTAGTCATCAGAATTTCCTTAGTTTTAAACTCATTTTAGTCTAGTTTTAGTCGACGAAATTAACACTGCCTCAGAGCTCTGGTTAACTGTTTTGCAAAAAAAGGATCAGAAAACACATAAAAAAATGCATTACAAAGTAAAGTTACACTCATAATAACACTCAAAAGGACTCAAAGATATGAGATATCAGGCAGATAAAAGGCAGGCAAAGGGCTTTAACACTGAGATACATGCTTATACATCTCTACAGATGTGTGTATATATATATACATAAACACACATACACATATACACAGTATACATATATGTACTGTATGTGTGTGTGTACATATGTATTTACAGATATTTATACACATATAAACACATAAATACATATGAACACACATAAGATATATATAAGTGCATTGGAGAATTATTTGCAGTCAAGTAGATGAAAACATGAAAAAACATTTGTGCAATATTAATTGTAATAAAGGTTTTAACTATGTATTTACTGTAAATATTTCACATTCAAATGTTCTGCACTTAGCCGAATATGTTATAAGTATTTGTAAATACATATTCCTATATATATATGCATATATCTTTACCTATTATTATAATTATAATTATATATATATATATATATATATATAGGTATTGATATATATTGTAGCAAAATACCATCAGATATATGTAGACATATTTATTTCTGAATAAATAGAACATAGGATTGAACTGTCATTCTATTGGCTGATTGGAACAGCCAATAGAATGTGAGCTCAATCCTATTGGCTGATTGCATCAGCCAATAGGATTTTTCCTACCTTAATTCCGATTGGCTGATTCGGAATTGAAGGAACGCCATCTTGGATGACGTCACTTAAAGGAACCGTCATTGTTGAAGAAGACGTCATCAGAAGTGGATGCTCAACGTTGGATGTTTTGAAGATGGAGCCGCTCCGCGCCGGATGGATGAAGATAGAAGATGCTGTCTGGATGAAGACTTCTGCCCATCTGGAGGACCACTTCTGCCCATCTGGAGGACCACTTCTGCTGGCTTCGTTGAGGACTTCGGCCCGGTTGGGTGAAGACTTCTCACGGTAGGGTGATCTTCAATGGGTTAGTGTTAGGTTTTTTAAGGGGGAATAGGGTGGGTTTTAGAGTAGGGTTGGTTGTGTGGGTGGTGGGTTTTAATGTTGGGGGGGTTTGTAATTTTTTTTACAGGTAAAAGAGCTGATTACTTTGGGGCAATGCCCCGTAAAAGGCCATTTTAAGGGCTATTTGTAATTTAGTGTAGGGTAGGGCTTTTTTTTATTTTGGGGGGGCTTTTTATTTTGTTAGGGGGATTAGATGAGGTGTAATTAGTTTAAAAATCTTGTAATTTGTTTATTATTTTCTGTAATCTAGTGTTTGTTTTTTTTGTACTTATTAATTTTATTTAATTGTATTTAATTGTATTTAATTGTATTTAGTTTAGGGAATTTATTTAATTATAGTGTAGTGTTAGGTGTAATTGTAACTTAGGTTAGGTTTTATTTTACAGGTATATTTGTATTTATTTTAACTAGGAAGTTATTAAATAGTTAATAACTATTTAATAACTACTGTACCTAGTTAAAATAAATACAAATTTGCCTGTAAAATAAAAATAAACCCTAAGCTAGATACAATGTAACTATTAGTTATATTGTAGCTAGCTTAAGGTTTATTTTATAGGTAAGTATTTAGTTTTAAATAGTAATAATTTATTTAATGATAGGAATATTTAGTTAGATTTATTTAAATTATATTTAAGTTAGGGGGTGTTAGGGTTAGGGTTAGACTTAGGTTTAGGGGTTAATAAATCTAATATAGTGGCGGTGACATTGGGGGCGGCAGCTTATGGGTTAATAAATGTAGGTAGGTGGCGGCGGTGTAGGGGGGGCACATTAGGGGTTAATAAATATAATGTAGGTGGCGGCGGTGTAGGGGGCGGCAGATTAGGGGTTAATAAGTATAATGTAGGTGGCGACGGTGTATTGGGCATCAGATTAGGGGCTAATAAGTATAATGTAGGTGGCGGTGGTGTAGGGGGCGGCAGATTAGGGGTTAATAAGTATAATGTAGGTGGCGGTGGGCTCTGGGAGCGGCGGTTTAGGGGTTAAACACTTTATTTAGTTGCAGCGGGGTCCGTGAGCAGCGGTTTTGGGGTTAATACATTTATTAGAGTTGCGGTGGGCTCCAGGAGTGGCGGTATAGGGGGTAAACAGTATAGTATAGTGTGGGTGTTTAATGACAGGGTACCAATAAAGCTGTGAAAAGCCAAAGAGCAGCGAGATCGATGAGTGTTAGTTAACAACAGTCCACTGCTCATCGCCCCGTACTTGGTGCGCGGCTTTTTGACAGCTTTTTTTATAATTTTGGAGAATGTATTCAGGTCCACGGCAGCGATGTTAGGCGATCTTAGGCGAGCGTATTGGTGCCGTCGAATGCAAGTAAGTTGACGGCTTGATAAATAGATGCCATTATCTATCTTTTTAAACAATAACAATTTTAGTGTAGACTGTCCCTTTAACTAGAATATGGACTTTGTAGGCAATGCAGTGGATAAGAGCCAGAAACTCATTAAAAGGACAGTCTAGTATAAATTAAACTTTCATTATTCAGATAGGACTTTAAATTTTAATCAACTTTCCAATTTCCTTTTATCATCAAATTTGCTTTTTTCTCTTGGTATTCTTAGTTTAAACTAAACATAGGTAGGCTCATATGCTAATTTCTAAGCCTTTGAGGGCTGCCTCTTATCACAGGCTTTTTAAATCTCTTTTCAACACAGAGACAGACAGTACACGTGGGCCATATAGATAACACTGTGTTCAGGCATAGGGAGTTATTTAAGATCTAGCACAAATGCAAGACAATAGATAATAAACAGTCACAGTCATGTGATTAGGGGGCTGGAAGAAGGTTCCTAGATACAAGGTAATCACAGAGTTAAAAAGTGTATTAATATAACTGTTGGTTATGCAAAACCGGGGAATGGGTAATAAAGGGATTATCTATCTTTTAAAACAATAACAATTCTATGGTAGACTGTCCCTTTAACACTGCAAAAGGAGCAAGGACATCCTTTACTGTAGTACTAGCTCAAATGAATACAGTTTGAGAGCTAGATATAGAGTAATATAGAACATACTGGATAAGCTTACTCCAGTTTCAATTAATAAGTCCAGTGAGAAAAATTAAATGGATTTATTCATCTGGGTCCAATTTAAAAATAGCTATATTTAATTTGGACCTAGATGGATAAACAACGTCCCATTTTATGATTTTTTTTTTCTTTTTGGATTTATTAATTTAATTATATGTATGGCAAGTGGTAATCTCTCTCCATGCCTGAACTACAACATTGAAAGGGACTGTCTATACCAGAATATTTGTTGTTTTAAAAGATAGATAATCCCTTTATTACCTATTCCCCAGTTTTGCATAACCAATACAGTTATATTAATATACTTTTTTACCTGTGTGATTACCTTCTGCAAACTGCCCCCTTATTTCAGTTATTTTGACAGACTTGCATTTTAGCCAATTAGTGTCCTCTCATAAGTAACTTCACGGGCGTGACCACAATTTGAAAACAATTGTCAAATTCATTGAGATACAAGGCTGTCTTCAAAGGCTTAGAAATTAGCATATGGGCCTACCTAGTTTAAGCTTTCAACAAAGAATACCAAAAGAACAAAGCAAATTTGATGATTAAAGTAAATTGGAAAGTTGTTTCAAATTGCATGCCCTATCTGAATCATGAAAGGTTAATTTTGACTAGACTGTCCCTTTAAAAGTGGTGCTGCTTCGGGGGGCGGAGCTGGCTCCTGAGCTAAATGGTCGCACATCACTGCAGCTCCAGCTATATATCATATAAAAACCAAACTTGGCACCCATTCAGGCTCTTATATATGATTAATTCTGAGAGTCTAAAGGCTCAGGAGACCCAACTGGCTTAAACTACAGAAAAAGATATTCTACAGCAGGAACTTTACTGCTCAGACTTTACCTGTACTAGACTGAATCCCTGAGAGCGGCCATTTTTCCAATCTATGTGAAGATAAGCGAGAGAACCCGGACTGGCTGGAAACCCCTCACTGTTTCTACTAACGACCACAGCTACATACAGTAGGTGCAGTATGATATCTGCGGCTTACATTCTCAGAGAGATGAACAATCTTCTAGACGACTGCCAGGTTGCTATTGAACACGTGCTAAAGATGGTGCTCAAGCCTGATGGGGCAGATTCTGCAGAGCCTAATACTTATAAAGCCACCCCTATAGCAGTCTCCACCAGAGGTAAAGATTGGGAGCCCCAGCGCCCAGAGCATATCTACAATAACGGATTGGGAGCTATGGCTACAGACCCCGGGGAGAGAACTAGCCTGATAGAGGAGACGAATGCCGAGATTGTAAGGAGCGCCGCAGAGTGCCTAATTGCGATACCTACCACCTACAGAGTTAACGAGGATGGGGCATATGCCAGTTAAGTGACTAGCAGAATCTTGTGGAAAACTGCAGACAAAATTTACCCGTGGATAGCGGTAACAGCATTTCATTGGGGACAATGTCTGGCGACTTCTAGTGCACTTGTGAGAGGCACCCACTCACCCTGGTCGTATGAGGTGTGGTGGCTACAACCCATGAGGAATTGGGCGCATTGTGGTATCTTCAAAGTTGGTGTAGGATATATATGAATATTGTGGAGTCTCAAAACCCAAAACTACATTTAATTTCTCACCAGCTACTGTCAGAGCGGCTAAGGCCTAGGATCATTAATGATGATCTTGAACTCTGAGAATATCCTAACCCCTCTCTGACAAGATGGCTCATAGACACCACCAACTTTAAGTTTGGAGTTATCTTTGATATATAATGAGGAACTATGATTTTGAGATTTTAGTTTTATGACGACAATCCCTCTTAAAGGTGTTTGATGAGTATGGGATAATTTGCTACCTTTATAATAATGATATGCAGTGAAGTCTTAGACACACTATAAAATATAGTTGTAGGATTCTAGGTTCTAAGGTTATCTCAACATATACTTAAAGGTACACTATACCCAAACATTTTCTTTCATGATTAAGGTAGAGAATACAATTTTAAACAACATTCCGATTTACTTCTATTACCTAATTTGCTTCATTCTTTAGATATACTTTAATTAAGAAATAGCAATGCACACGGTGAACCAATCACAGGAGGCATCTGTGTGCTGCTACCAATCAGCAGCTACTAAGCATATCTAGATATGTTTTTCAGCAAAGAATATCAAGAGAATGAAGCAAAATAGATAATAGAAGTAAATTAGAAAGTTGTTTATAATTGTATGCTCTTTCTAAATCATGAAAAAAAAAATTTTGGGTTTCATGTCCCTTTAATGTTAGGACCAAAAGAGTCTGCATGATGATTACTGAAAGTCTGAGACTTAGACAAGTTAAACTCTCTCCTTTATTTTATCTGTTTGTATGAGTATTTACATACATGTGTATGTAAGAGTATTGGGAGCAAGTATAGACGTCATATCCACATATTCTTCACTGCTGGTCTAGACTGCTGAGATAACCAAAATATGTATATATACAGTTTTATCACATTGTTGTTATTGTTGCTGATGTCAACTAAACCATTATATTCAGTTCTAGGCACCATAAAAGCCTGCACCATATCCTACAAAAGTTTTTTATGTTTTCATTTTAGTAAGAGGATTGCATGTGTTACATTTGAAGGTGCTGCTGTTTGAAATTTGACAATTTATGTGCCTTGAGACTATTGGGATCCTTTATCAACACTTATTACACTTGTATTACATAACATATTGAGTTATAGGTTATCTGACTAAGAATTTGGTTTGTCTATAATGTATCTGACAGAGGTTAGTACTTTAAATGAGCCATTCTGTTTGACTTTAAATCGAGCTGAAGGAAATACATTGCGATCTCTGCATCCATAGTGGGCACTAAGTTAGCTCATATATACCATAGAGAGACAGCACACTATGAAGTACTCTTTATCTCCCTGGCTAATCTTATTCCAAAAGGTCAGTGGGAATGTTCCTCTAGGGATGTGCTGTCAGTGGCCGAGACGGCGCAACTTTGGAATCTATCTAGTATAGATATCTTACCCTGACCCTAAATTTTATTTACATACTCTGATCTTTCCTCCAATCCCAAAAAAATATAGAGACTGAACAGTTTCCATCCCGGGTATATCTAAATGTTAAATAACGGATGGCACTTAAACTTCAATATTGTCCTCTAATTAGGGTGACCCCATATTACCGCTTTAAAAAGGGACACATATGTCAGGGTTCTTATTCAAAACATTTCTTTAAACAGCCATGAAAACATCCCTGACATATGTATTTTTCATATGTGTCCCTTTTTAAAGCGGCAATATGGTCAGCCTACCTCTAATTAATAAAAGTGCGCATATGGCATGACTCCCCAGATGCTACGCTACTCTCCTCCTAGTCCCATGTATCATAAGGAAGTGGTCAGGTACTACATAGATATTACTTATAGCTTAGAATCCTATACTATAAAAGGCCAAGTGTGTTTGTCCGAAGCTGTCATGCGCAGTAGAGACAGCACGAGGACAAACACACCTGGCCTAAGTCCCTAACTGTTCTGCCGACTGCGCCGAGCAGAAGTGGGCGTGACCGAGTGTGAAGGGGGCGGAGCCTAACGCGAAGGCCCGTGAAGGGGGCGGCGCCTAGCGTGAAGGCCCGTGAAGGGCCGTGGAGAGAGCTCAAACAGCTCAAGAGAGGGTGGAGAGATGTGGGGAGAGGGGGGGAGATGTGGAGTGAGGGGAAAGATGTGGAGAGAAGGGAGAGATGTGCGGAGATGTGGAGAGATGTGGGGAGAGGGGGGAGATGTGGAGAGAGGGGAGAGATGTGGGGAGATGTGGAGAAAGGGGGGAGATGTGGAGAGAGGGGGAGATGTGGAGAGAGGGGAGAGATGTGGAGAGATGTGGAGAGATGTGGGGAGATGTGGAGAGATGTGGGGAGAGGGGGGAAATGTGGAGTGAGGGGGAAGATGTGGAGTGAGGGGGGAGATGTGGAGAGAGGGGAGAGATGTGGGGAGATGTGGAGAGAGGGGGAGATGTGGAGAGAGGGGGGAGATGTGGGGAGAGGGGGGAGATGTGGGGAGAGGGGGGAGATGTGTAGAGAGGGGGGAGAGAGAGACAGAGAGAGAGAGAGAGAGAGAGAGAGAGAGGAGGGAGAGAGAGAATGAGAGAGAGAGGGGGAGAGAGAGAGAGGGGGGGAGAGAGAGAGAGAGAGAGAGAGAGAGAGAGAGAGAGGTGGGAGAGAGAGAGAGGGGGGAGAGGGAGAGAGAGACAGAGGGAGAGAGATAGAGAGAGAGGGGAGAGAGAAAGAGGGGAGATGTGGACAGAAAAAGAGAGAGGGGGGAGATAGAGAGAGAGGGGAGTGAGAGAGACAGAGGGGAGAGAGAGAGAGAGGGGAGTGAGAGAGACAGAGGGGAGAGAGAGAGAGAGACAGAGGGGGGAGAGAGAGGGGGAGAGAGAGAGAGGGGAGAGAGAGAGGGGGGGGAGGGGGGAGAGAGAGGGGAGAGAGAGAGAGAGAGGGGGGAGAGAGAGAGGGGGGGAGAGATAGAGGGGCAAGAGAGAGAGAGAGGAGAGACAGAGGGGGGAGAGAGAGAGGAGAGAGAGGGGGATAAAGAGGAGAGAGAGAGAGAGAGAGAGAGAGAGAGAGGGGAGAGAGAGGGGGGAGAGAGAGAGAGGGGGGAGAGAGAGGAGAGAGACATGGGGAGAGAGAGGGGAGAGAGGCGAGAGAAAGAGAGAGGGGAGAGAGAGAGGGGGGGGGAGAGAGAGGGGGGAGAGAGAGAGGGGGGGGGGAGAGAGAGGGGGGAGAGAGAGAGAGGGGGGAGAGAGAGATAGAGGGGAGAGAGAGGAGAGAGACAGAGAGAGGGGAGAGAGAAAGAGAGAGGCGAGAGAGGGGGGGAGAGAGAGAGAGATAGAGGGGAGAGAGAGAGAGGAGAGAGACAGAGAGAGGGGCGAGAGAAAGAGAGAGGCGAGAGAGAGAGGAGGCGAGAGAGAGAGAGGGGGGAGAGAGAGAGAGAGAGGGGAGAGAGAGAGAGAGGGATGAGATAGAGAGAGAGAGGGGTGAGATAGAGAGAGGGGAGAGAGAGAGAGAGGAGAGAGAGAGGGGGGAGAGAGAGAGGGGAGCGAGAGAGAGAGAGGGGAGCGAGAGAGAGATAGGGGGAGAGAGTGCAAAAGAGAGGGGGGAGAGAGAGAAAGCAAAAGAGAGTGGGAGGGAGAGAACGCCAGGGGTGGGACCACTGTACTGCAAAAAATGGCCCGTGTGAACGGGCTTTAGGACTAGTAGTATATAAAAGACTAGTCACAGACAATCTACCCTAATCACTACTACACACTACAAGTTATCTCCCAGCTAATATGAGGTCTAAATAGACTACTTGTCTACTCTTTATCGGCTTGGGAACATAATATTCTTTTTACAAGAGTTTGCTACAGTAATACTAACCCTGCCCCCCCCCCCCCCCCGCACACTTAGCTTACATCCTTTGAAAACTCTCTTTTTTCTTCTTCCTCACTTCCCCTAAACTCCCCCTTAGCTACAGATGTTTCTTTAGAGGTCTAGGAGAGACCTATAGCTACTATTTGGGGATATCATTTTGTTAGATGTTTTATTATCTGTTATGGGGATATTCACATTTATATATTGTTCAAAAAAATAACAAAAAATGAGGCGCTGTACAACTTATTCATATGATGATCCTTACAGAACACGATATCTAATGGTATTTATTCTATCTCGTAATATTTATCCATTGGGATACTTATTATGTTTACATATCGTATTGTATTGAATATCTGTATTTCTCTGTTTTTTTATGCCTCAATAAAAATTATTTAAAAAAAATAAATAAAAAATTGGTGTTGTTTCGACTTTGTTTCTATCAAGTTAGTACATCTACTTCATAAGCAGCACAGAGTTGCTGCTCAAATCTCAGCTTCCTCTACTTATTGATCCAGCACACACAGCTTGACAAATATTAGGCGTGATCCTCTATTGACAGATTACAGTAAGAAAGGTTTACAGTATTTTATAGTGTAGAGGGAAGCCTGTATATTGAGACATTTGTGTAAAGAGATGTGACAGGCCACTATCTCAAGGCATATGCAATGTCTACAAGTGCCATAGTATTTATACAAGTGGAGCTCAGTATGCATACTAAGTTTACATTTATTCTTACATGCAACCTGGAAAACTAGACCCAGGCTTAATGTGAAAACCACTACCAAACCATCTTACTTTCAAAACAAGATGGCTTCAACCTTGAATAATGATAAAAAAATCCACAGAAGCTAGTTACACCTGACTTTTGCTTAATCAATTAAGTTAGTTGGTGGACAAAGACATGTGCTCTAATGGTTATGGTGACCACTTTTGATAGCTTCCAAAGGTAATCTACTTGGTCCATAGGGGGAGGGGCAAACACCTTTTTATATTTTCTACTTTCAATAATAATATTTTTGTGTGAAATATTGTCTAAAACAAAGCGCACACAGATGTTGATGTTCTATAAGATTTTGTTGGGTGGTGATAGGTCTACTTTAACGTGTAACTCTTGCAAATTGCATAGGTGCACACATCTATATTTACTATGTTTTCAAAACTACTAATCCAAAAGACAGTAATAAAATAAAATGAAGATTAAATATGAAGCCATGAAAATAAGTCAAGTTTGTCAGTTTTTCTTACTGCACTAAATCACATCCAACTTAATGTAAATGAGAGAAATGTAAAAGATATGTTAATACTTACTGTCCCTTCTCACTGTGGCAATGCAGAAAGAAAGAGAAAAATAACATGAAAATGTTCATGAACTGCAACTCAAACTATATTTTACATTCTGTTGCATTGCACATTATAAAGGTTTTTATATAAAAGATCAGTTATTCCAAAAAAGTGTTGTCCAAATTATACCCCCAATGGTTTTAACTTGATTTATATAATATTTTGGACAACCATAGATGATTTTTGAAACAGATTCAAAAGGTAACAATTACATTTCAATGTTGCTTATAGTGAACCCTTTGAGTGTGGGCAGGTTACTCCTTTCCCCATGCAGCACATGAATATTATTTACTAGGCAGCTGACATCACTCTAGTGCAACCTATACAATGGATATTGTGACCACATTAAATAGAACTGGCATTACAAGTTGAAAGTTATAGGTTGAGCTCAAACACTAGTCGAAATTTAACTAGAATAGCGCAACTTGAGACCTTGGCCCCAATTTATCAAAGGTCTTGCGGACCTGATCCGACAGTGAGGATCAGGTCCGCAAGACCTCGCTATATGCAGAGAGCAATACGCTCTCCACATTTAACATTGCACCAGCAGCTCACTCGCGGTCAATTGGCCGCCCGCAGGGAGGTGTCAATCAACCCGATCGTATTTGATCGGGTCGATTTCTGGCGATTCCTGTCCGCCTGCTCAGAGCAGCCGGACAGGGTTATGGAGCAGCGGTCTTTAGACCGCTGCTTCATAACTTGTGTTTCTGGCGAGTCTGAAGACTCGCCAGAAACACGGCCCTTCAAGCTCCTTACGGAGCTTGATAAATATGGGCTCTTACGTAAAGTGTAAGGGTTAAAAAAAAAAACTATAACACTCATATATACACTTTTTTTTTAAACATATATATATATATATATATATATATATAATTTTAATATTGATAAAATGGTTTTAAAACGGTTAAAAAGGTATATGGCATATGACAAAGTGTTTGAGTGAAAAAAATACATATATATATATATATTTATATATATATAAATATATATATATATGTGTGTGTGTATGTATATGTGGGTAAACATGTTAATATATACTGTATATGTCTATATATGTGTACATATTTGTATTTATGTTTAACTATTTATGTACACACATGCATACTATATACACACTCACACAAACACACGCACATATATATATATATATATATATATATATATATATATATATATATATATATATATATATATATATATACACACACACACTTTTGAGCCTATCACAGCCAAATACCTTAAAATATCATTTTTATTACATTTTAATATTTCTTCACTATATATATATATAAACCTGTATATAATATATATATATATATATATATATTTATATAGATATATATTTTACAAAAAAATCATATATATATATATATATATATTTATATATATATATATATATATATAAATATATATTTGAAAATAAAAAGAACATTTTCTTCTAGTGAAGAACAAAGGAATGTGAAGTATTCAGGTCTTTGGCTTTTGTGCAGTTGATGTAGTGCGATGTTGGGTTAGCGCATGATCAATAACTAAAATAGGCTTTTTTTTTTTAGCACACTCCATAAATGTCTCTGAAGAGAGGAAGATAGTGCAGTCGCAATAATCAAAGTCCTGAAATTAGAGTGCCTGAGTCTTACGCTCGAGCGCTAACTATATACTTTTGTAACACCAGCGCTAACCCTGCCATGTAGTTAGCAATCAAGCTTGAAAAAAAAGTTAGTGTGCACTTCTAATCTGGGCCATATTCAGGTCGGTGTGTAGCTATAGGTATGTGTTGCTTTTATTGGTAAAGAATTGCTCACTTTGCTTGATTTTTTTTGCTGCTGTGTAGGTTTTAATGGAGAAACATATGTTAGGAATATGTGACATATAAAATGGTCAAAATCAAAGACAATCAACCGTGCTTCAAGTAATGGCTTTCATCAGAGCTACAAAAAAAGCTCTGATACAAAACACGTTTTACTGCACCTTTGACTTTAAACGCACTTGGCTTAGGGCATGGGAGCTAAAGCCAGAACAGGGTTTTGTAGCGAACCCCATAGAAGTATTTGGTAAAAACTACATAGCACGGCCACTCTATTCAACCTTCAGTTGTTAATGCACCTGATGCTTTCACTCAAGCGAAAAAGTTTCACTTCAAACTTGTAATACGAGCGCAAGAATAGTAGCACTATTGATTTAACTTGAGTATTTACACTCCACTTGTAATCTAGCCCTTATTTTATTTACATACTGTAGTAAAACTAGTATTGTTGTATAGTAGAAAAATGGCGCACAAATGCATTTTCATCAAGGACAAAGATTCATAGAATTACAACTTTAAAAATAACTTTTGTGCACATTTTAAGGTAACGGAATGACAAAATTCAGTAAGAGAATATTTTCTTATCTAACTGCCAACCACATAGCATTATGCATTTTGAAGAATGGGAATGCTCAACTCTTCTTCAAGGTGTTTTTCCATACTTACCGGAAAAATAAGTATTTCATATTTTGACGGTCAAGTAAAAGATAAAGATAAAAAAATATTTTAGAAGACCAGTAGAAAACTAAAATAGTTTCCATCAGTAACAGCAAAATGTAAAAAAATAATTAAAAAAAATAGTATTTTTTTTTTAACCCATTTCTTTAGTATATTTTTGTATTTTCCAGCTTTACGCAAAATAACTGAATCAGACTTGAATTATCACAGTGAAAAAAAGCTAATCAGATATTACACATTCAACAGCTGCTTCTCAGCATACTAACAGTCACAATTAAGATAAAAAAAAAATTAACTTTCTCTCAATGCTATCAGGACCGGACTGAGAACAATAATTGGCCCGGGCATTTAAAGGCAGAGCAGCCTACATCAGTTAGACTTCTGTCCGCTAGGTAGCCATAATAGATCAGAACTTTCATTCTGCAGCACCTCTGCTTAACAGTCAGACAGACAATATATGTTCTGCTTTACAAAATAGGCAAACTGTAACAGCTTACCTGTTGTTACCCATATTAAGAGAGGGTGGGGCCTCTATATAGCAGCAAGGCCCACATAAGAGTCCAGCCCACCCGGCATTTGCCTTGTATGCCCTATGGCCAGTCCGGGCCTGAATGCTATTACCAGTAACTATCAGCAAGATGGTGACGTAATATTGTAAGTTATGCTACCATAATTACATATTTATTCTAATAAGCATTTCAGAGGTTGACAGTAAACATGTGGGCTAGATTCCATAGCTATCAGAATAGAACGGGTTGACTATAGCATAATATTCTTGATGTTGAGAATTGTGACCATGAAAACTCAACAGTGAAAAGCCTAAGGGGGAGAAGAAACCTTCTGGAGAGTGGGGTCAAAGTAAATGTATTTTATAGCTTGAAGAAAACAATATATTGAGTACACGTACAAAATATAATTCAACTATACCTCCAGAGGTAGGATAATTAATCATAAAATAGTGTATGTGAGAGGCGCTCTGTTTAAAACCTATATAAAACCACAATATAGGGGTATTTTCCTCAAACCTACCCAGGAATACAAGCAACTACAAAAAATCTGACCTAAAGTACACTAAATGGCACTAAGGGCAAAAAGAATATGTGGCGTCAGAGGACTAAATATATGGTTATAGGCTGAAAAAAGGGATCTAAGGGGCTGGATTAATACACATTAAACAACTCAGACGTACTATAAAACCTAAGTGATACAGCTGGTTCTATATAAATCTGTTTGATTAGAAAAGGTGGCTTAAAAAGAATGCCTAAAAAGAATGTAACCCAAATGGGTCTACTGTAGATAAAATTAAAATGCAGTATCAAACCTAAATAAAAAGATATTTTTATCATAGGCATATATATACATAAACAATGCCACACTCCGTTCGTAGGCGCTCAGTGTGTAGAAAAGTTCCATTCACCTCTCTCTTTTTCTCTCGTTCACCGTGCTGTGTCTTCACTGTCGCTGCCGCTGCAGCAATACTTTGTCTCACCTCCTCAGCGCTCCCCACGGGAGCTGTGATCAAGACAAAGGTTCCGGTCTGACTGGTGCAAATAGGATGTATACAGGGAACTTCACCACTTTCCCTCAGTAGAAAAAATCTGTAGAACAACCGGAATCCTCGCACTCAAAAAGGGTTAGTAGAAAAGGGTAAATGTAAATAAAGTACCGCCAGGCTGAGGCTTAAAAATATAAAGCTCCTTTATTTGAAAAATACATAAAAGGCATACACGCCAACAAGGTGACAAGGTCAAACGCGTTTCATAGTTCTCACTTCATCAGTGACCTATACCAACACCTGAAAACTCATCCTTAATAAAGGTGTTAACCACTCCCATTACAGGTGCAGAGCATTGGCTCAGGTGAATCAGAAAAAAGGAGGGCAATCTTTATTCAATACATGTATTGTGTGATTTCTAACAGATAAGCATATTTACATATTTGTAGTGAGTTAGACAGAAATATTTTCATTTCAAGCTGTCAAATCCTATTTACTATCAAATCTGATTTCAATACAATATTCTAAACTAATATATAGGACTCAACCATAATTACTGACAGCATTTTCCTAATCAATTTAATCCATCATATTTATATACATAAACAGTATGAAAAATAAAAAAACATTTTATACAAAATTGCGATCACAATATGAAATGGAAAAGTTCAGTTTAAAAAGTTCAGATTAAAAAGTCCTTATTTTTGTCAAAAATAAGATCAAAGTAGAGGGCAGGTCCGAATGATTCCTGCAGTGGGATAAAAGCGACAAGGGGATCTTGTCAAAGTATGTCAAAGTATATACTTTAAGGTGTTTACATTTACTTACACCGCAAAGTTGATATAGTTGGTTTCAGATGGTTTCCCAAGGGCTTTCTTACAAAACTTGTTGCTTTTACTCGCTGTGTCCTAAACCGATTTTCTTTTAGATGTTGTAAATATTCCAATGCGGCCAAACTACGGGTATTCCCAGCGGACAAACTGCAGCAGATTATTCTTCTCAGCGTATTCTCCTAGGTTCAATGGAGCTACTGAACCCACTCTCTTGCTGACTCTGGTGCATAGTGTCAGCAAGTCACCAGAGTTAGCAAGAGAGTGGGTTCCGTAGCTCCATTGAATCTAGGAGAATACGCTGAGAAGAATAATCTGCTGCAGTTTGTCCGCTGGGAAGACCCGTAGTTTGGCCGCACTGGAATATTTACAACAGCTAAAAGACAAGCGGTTTAGGACACAGCGAGTAAAAGCAACAAGTTTTATAAGAAAG
This sequence comes from Bombina bombina, assembly GCF_027579735.1. Lineage (NCBI taxonomy): Eukaryota > Metazoa > Chordata > Amphibia > Anura > Bombinatoridae > Bombina > Bombina bombina. The sequence goes on from NC_069500.1 coordinate 339,749,845, forward strand.
CCCTTGGGAAACCATCTGAAACCAACTATATCAACTTTACGGTGTAAGTAAATGTAAACACCTTAAAGTATATACTTTGACAAGATCCCCTTGTCGCTTTTATCCCACTGCAGGAATCATTCGGACCTGCCCTCTACTTTGATCTTATTTTTGACAAAAATAAGGACCTTTTAATCTGAACTTTTTAAACTGAACTTTTCCATTTCATATTGTGATCACAATTTTGTAAAATATGTTTTTTATTTTTCATAATGTTTATGTATATATATGCCTATGATAAAAATATCTTTTTATTTAGGTTTGATACTGCATTTTAATTTTATCTACAGTAGACCCATTTTGGTTACATTCTTTTTAGGCATTCTTTTTAGGCCACCTTTTCTAATCAAACCGATTTATATAGAACCAGCTGTATCACTTAGGTTTTATAGTACGCCTGAGTTCTTTAATGTGTATTAATCCAGACCCTTAGATCCCTTTTTTCAGCCTATAACCATATATTTAGTCCTCTGACGCCACATATTCTTTTTGCCCTTAGTGCCATTTAGTGTACTTTAGGTCATATTTTTTTGTAGGATAATTAATCATTCACTGGTGGAATCTTTCAGGAAGGATAGCAAATTTATGGGCTCCTTAAACTTTGCCTTAAATGAGTTGGGGGTGTCTATGGGGAAAAACTTGGCCATGGGCTTAAATTTCATGGGGATTATATAATGGCAGAGGGATGTTGGTGGTAATCAGAAGATCTCTTAGGAGAATAAAATAACGGTGATCAGCCAGGTTTTTGCTTTCTGTACTTAGAAGAAAGGACAGTAGGAAGAAACTATATATATAGAAATTAGGCTTTAGTGTATATTACATGAAGATACATTAGAGAGCCTGGAACTGAGAACATGACAACTATTATTTGTAAGAGATTTAGTGAGTGTAGACAACTGCCTAATCCTTGCATCCAGTCCCAGGTGAGCTGGAAAGAGAGGGTGGAAAATTCTAAACACTGTGTTTAGGTAAGAGGACTCTGATTGTGGTGAACCCTGTAGGGAAGGGTACCAACAATGTAAAAATGTTTGCCAGCTGCATAATCCTCATTGCAGTCTCTAACTGTTGGAAGGATTCCACCCATTTAACACCCAAAGCAGGCAAACCATGTTAAAATAATTAGAGAGTTTGCATCTATTGGGCTCCATTTACTAAAGTTAGCAAAAGTGGAAGCGAACCTGTATGAAAATCTCTGCGTAAATTTTAATGCACCGAATTACAGTACAACCTCAAAATTTCTCAAAAATAGAGTTGAATGTATTTGTGTTGTTTCAGGTGCAATAAGAGGCGATGATTTATAAATTATAAAACAGTCTAAACGCAAATAAGTGCAATGCAAAATGTGTGCCGCCTATTCCCCCGAACCCTGTTTCTGAGAGACAAACATGGCACCTAAAAAAAGTGTTCATTGCATCTAAAACAGTTCATTGGTGCCTAGAGAACATCAGTTGACTAATAACAACACTGGACACAGATTGAAAAGACCCGGTTGGCATGAAATGAACCAACAGCAAACAAATTGAGCATACCCGGAATAGTCCTTGTTCTGAAGATGATCAGCTCCAAATAGTCCTGAATTTCATTTAAAATCATCATGATCAACAGCCTTGACAGTCTGAATCGCTGCAATATTTAATGGTTTGTAAGAGCTTTCAGACCACAATGGGATAAAAATAATTGCGGCACTTTTATGTGCTGTTGAAATCGAAAGAAAACGGTTGCTGAATGCCTATTTTGGTATACATTAGTTATGTGACTTTTTGATTTAGGACGACTCATTTCAGTACTGTGTTCTATGATATATAGCGATAAAAAAGGTGCTGAATACACTTTTGTTATACTGGTGAATTGTTAGACGTGAGTTACAGACAAAACAGTGAGATAACTTAGAGAACTTGATCGGATTTGGCATTGTACGGGCAAAAAATAAGTTAAATCAATCTGTCACAAATCCAAATCATAATTGAATCCAGCACCAGGGGAAAAAAAATCACTGTTTTAAATAGGGTCCATAATTTGACAAATCTGAGAGCTTGATTACACAAGACAGGCTGATTGCTAGTTGAAGATAAATGGAGGTCATTGTGTATTTATTGTCCAATCCTTATCCCAGAGCCCATACATGTACAAGAAGGATATGTGAAAAATCTTTGTGCCTGGAAGGATTCTTGCAGTTCACAATCATAATGAGGAGGCATAGTAGGATCTGGCAACTGACATATTCTTGCTATTAGAGATTTTGAGGAAGGTGCACCCTATAAAGAAGGGGATAGCTTCTTTATGGGTTATGTTAGGTGTCCAAAGTTTCTGTTCTACTTTAAGTGGTGCCTTAATATTAATCCAGTACAAAGGTAATTATTTTCTGATTAAAGTGCGGCCATAATGATTGAGAGAAAAAAAAAATATTATTATAATCAAATTTGTATAGTATCGTAAATTATGTAGCACTGCAGGGTATAATTTTGGGATAAAAAAGTAATATATCACATTTCTTTCACTAATCAGGGATGAAAAATGGCTAAAATACAGTATAACCCAATCTAGTAATTACAGAAGACAGAAATTGATAAAATTAAGCTATTAATTTCAATCAATGTCTGCTAGAAACATGCAAAATCATTTAGCTTAAGCTAAAGTGATTTATCAAATCAGGGATATCCAAACAAAATTGATAGCTTTAATGAAACGCAAACTGCTCACTCATAATTAATTGATGATTTTGATTAATACAAATCAGATTTCCCATTTCATCCATTTCTCTGCATTAAAATGGGTTGTTTCGAAAATTAGTAAGAAAGGCACATATTTATTATAAATGCATTTATGTAATAATAAAAGATTTTTCTAGATCAAAATGATATTGCAGTGATATCGAATAATGTTAATCTCTTGTGCACCAAACTAATTTAAATCCTCTAAGAGATTAGGGGCGCGATCCGATATAGATCGCAGTTTGCGGCGCAAGCGAGGGAACCGGCATCGCCCGCAGTTTCAGCTCGCAACTCGAGCCATCCCATATAAGTCGCCGTCAGATGCTAACGTGCCGTAAGTCTGACAAACCAGCGATGTCCAGAAATCTGCGCAAGTACAAATTTCTGGCGTCGCCAGTGACTTACGGCACGTTAGAAACTGCCGGCGCCTCTAAAACCTGACTAAAGTCTAAAACACCCGCACTGTCTAACACGCCTCCCTAACATAGCCCGCACTGTCTAACACACCTCCCTAACATAGCCCGACACGTCTAACCCTCTATCCGCTATCCCCCCTCACTATCCTAACAATAAAAAAGCTATTAACCCCTAAACCGCCGCTCCCGTACCCTGCCGCAACCTAATAAAGTTATTAACCCCTAAACCGCCGCCAGCTATATTAATATTATTAACCCCTAATGTAAGCCCCTTACACCGCCGCCATCTCTATTAAAATGACTAACCCCTAATTTAATATACCTACCCCGCCGCCAGCTATATTATCTATATTAACCCTAAGTATATTATAGTTAATATAGGTATTACATTATATATATTAACTATATTAACCCTAATTATATTATGGTTAATATAGTTACTATAGTATTTATATTAACTATATTAACTCTATCTAACCCTAACACCCCTAACTAAATTTATATTAAATTAATCTAATTCATTTATAAACTAAAATATTCCTATTTAAATCTAAATACTTACCTATAAAATAAACCCTAAGATAGCTACAATATAATTAATAATTACATTGTAGCTATGTTAGGGTTAATATTTATTTTACAGGTAAATTGTTAATTATTTTAACTAGGTATAATAGCTATTAAATAGTTATTAACTATTTAATATCTACCTAGTTAAAATAATTACCCAATTACCTGTAAAATAAATCCTAACCTAAGTTACAAATACACCTACACTATCAATAAATTTAATAAACTACAAACATCTATCTAAAAATACAATTAAATTAACTAAACTAAATTACAAAAAAAAAACAAACACTAAATTACAAAAAATAAAAAAAAGATTAAAAGATTTTTAAGCTAATTACACCTATTCTAAGCCCCCTAATAAAATAATAAACCCCCAAAATAAAAAAGATTCCCTGCCCTATTGTAAATTAAACAAATTTCAAAGCTCTTTACCTTACCAGCCCTTAAAAGGGCCTTTTGTGGGGCATGCCCCAAAGAATTCAGCTCTTTTGCATACAACAAATACAATCCCCCCCCCATTACAACCCACCACCCACATACCCCTATTCTAAAACCACCCAAACCCCCCTTAAAAAAGCCTAACACTACCCCCCTGAAGATCTCCCTACCTTGTCTTCACCACACCGGGCCGAACTCCTGATCCGATCCGGGCGATGTCTTCCTCCAAGCGGCAAAGAAGAATTCTTCCTCCGGCGATGTCTTCCTCCAAGCGGCAAAGAAGAATTCTTCCTCCGGCGACGTCTTCCTCCAAGCGGCAGCAAAGTCTTCATTCTTCCGGCGGCATCTTCAATCTTCTTTCTTCGCTCCGCCGCCGCGGAGCATCCATCCCGGCCGACTGCTGTACTACGAATGAGGTACCTTTAAATGACGTCATCCAAGATGGCGTCCGCCGAATTCCGATTGGCTGATAGGATTCTATCAGCCAATCGGAATTAAGTTAGAAAAAAAGATTTTTCTAACTTAATTCCGATTGGCTGATCGGAATTCGGCGGACGCCATCTTGGATGACGTCATTTAAAGGTACCTCATTCATAGTACAGCAGTCGGCCGGGATGGATGCTCCGCGGCGGCGGAGCGAAGAAAGAAGATTGAAGATGCCGCCGGAAGAATGAAGACTTTGCTGCCGCTTGGAGGAAGACGTCGCCGGAGGAAGAATTCTTCTTTGCCGCTTGGAGGAAGACATCGCCGGAGGAAGAATTCTTCTTTGCCGCTTGGAGGAAGACATCGCCCGGATCGGATCAGGAGTTCGGCCCGGTGTGGTGAAGACAAGGTAGGGAGATCTTCAGGGGGGTAGTGTTAGGCTTTTTTAAGGGGGGTTTGGGTGGTTTTAGAATAGGGGTATGTGGGTGGTGGGTTGTAATGGGGGGGGGGATTGTATTTGTTGTATGCAAAAGAGCTGAATTCTTTGGGGCATGCCCCACAAAAGGCCCTTTTAAGGGCTGGTAAGGTAAAGAGCTTTGAAATTTGTTTAATTTAGAATAGGGCAGGGAATCTTTTTTATTTTGGGGGTTTATTATTTTATTAGGGGGCTTAGAATAGGTGTAATTAGCTTAAAAATCTTGTAATCTTTTTTTTATTTTTTGTAATTTAGTGGGGGTTTTTTTTTTTGTAATTTAGTTAATTTAATTGTATTTTTAGATAGATGTTTGTAGTTTATTAAATTTATTGATAGTGTAGGTGTATTTGTAACTTAGGTTAGGATTTATTTTACAGGTAATTGGGTAATTATTTTAACTAGGTAGATATTAAATAGGTAATACCTATTTAATATCTATTATACCTAGTTAAAATAATTAACAATTTACCTGTAAAATAAATATTAACCCTAACATAGCTACAATGTAATTATTAATTATATTTTAGCTATCTTAGGGTTTATTTTATAGGTAAGTATTTAGATTTAAATAGGAATATTTTAGTTTATAAATGAATTAGATTAATTTAATATAAATTTAGTTAGGGTTAGATAGAGTTAATATAGTTAATATAAATACTATAGTAACTATATTAACTATATTAACCCTAATATAATTAGGGTTAATATAGTTAATATATATAATGTAATAACTATATTAACTATAATATACTTAGGGTTAATATAGATAATATAGCTGGCGGCGGGGTAGGTAGATTAAATTAGGGGTTAATCATTTTAATAGAGATGGCGGCAGTGTAAGGGGCTTACATTAGGGGTTAATAATATTAATATAGCTGGCGGCGGTATAGGGGGATTAGATTAGGGGTTAATAATTTTTATATAGGTGGCGGCGGTGTAAGGGGTCAGATTAGGGGATAGATAAGGTAGATGGCGGCGGTTTTAGGGGCTCACAGTAGGGGGTTAGTTTATGTAGATGGCGGCGGGGTCCGGGAGCGGCGGTTTAGGGGTTAATAACTTTATTAGGGATTTCGGGGGGGCGGGATCGCGGTTGACAGGTAGATAGACATTGCGCATGCGTTAGGTGTTAGGTTTATTTTAGCAGATCGCGGTTGACAGGGAGATAGACATTGCGCATGCGTTAGGTGTTAGGTTTATTTTAGCAGCCAGTTTAGGAAGTTACGGGTCTCCAATAGTCAGCGTAAGGCTTCTTACGGCTGCTTTTTGTGGCGAGGTGAAAATGGAGTAAGTTTTCTCCATTTTCGCCACGTAAGTCCTTACGCTGCATATTGGATACCAAACTGCGCGGGTTTGGTATACCTGCCTATGGCCCAAAAAACTATGGGCGACGGCAGAAATATACGGGCGTAACTTCTAGGTTACGCCGTATATGTGATACCAAACCCGCGCAAATATTGGCGTCGCCGGCTTTTGCGACGATTTATATCGGATTGACCCCCTAGAGTTATAACAACAAGAATATTTTAATTTATTAAGGGCCAGATTACAGGTTGTGCCCTATTCAGAACTTTTGCTCGAGCGATAACACCCACAGAAGTAAAAGATTTTGTGTGAGAAAGTTAGCACGCATATTACAAGTTGAAAGTAATTTTGTTTGCGAGTGAAACCTGACACACTCTAACCAAAGGACTTTGAGTATCACGGCCGTACTAACTTATTTTCCCCTTAGGCTATAATGTAGAGAGCAGAAGAAAAAAACTAACACTTATCGCTCACGTGCTAACATGACACCATATTTAACCCACAGTGCTATACCTGAATATTTCACATTCCATGTTTTTCACATACAGGATTTTTTTGTCAAGTAGATGAAAAAATGTTAAAGAATATTTATGCAATATTCATATTTAATAAAGGTTTTAACTATGTATTTACTGTAAATATTTTACATTCTAATTTTCAATGTTCAAGTCACTTTGAATGTGGGGGTCGATCCGATAAAAATCGTCACCCGCAAAAGTCGGCGACGCCAATATTTGCGCGGGTTTGGCATCACATATACGGCATAACCTAGAAGTTACGCGTGTATATTTCTGCCGTCGCCCGTAGTTTTTTGGGCCATAGGCAGGTATACCAAACCAGCTCAGTTTGGTATCCAATATACAGCGTAAGGACTTACGTGGCGAAAATAGAGAAATCTTACTCCATTTTCACCTCGCCACAAAAAGCAGCCGTAAGAAGCCTTACGCTGAGTATTGGAGCCCCGTAACTCTCTAAACTAGCTGCTAAATAAAACCTAACACCTAACGCATGCGCAATATCTATCTGTCATCCGCGATCTGCTAAATAAAACCTAACACTTAACGCATGCGCAATGTCTATCTCCCTGTCAACCGCGATCCCCCGCCGCAATCCCTAATAAAGTATTTAACCCCTAAACCGCCGCTCACGGACTCCACCGCCATCTACATAAACTAACCCCCTACTGTGAGCCCCTAAAACCGCCACCATCTAACTGATCTATCCCCTAATGTGAACCCCTTACACCGCCGCCATCTACCTTATCTATCCCCTAATCTGACCCCTTACACCGCCGCCACCTATATAAAAAATATTAACCCCTAATCTAATCCCCCTATACCGCCGCCAGCTATATTAATATTATTTACCCCTAATCTAATCCCCCTAAAATAATTATCTCTATTACCAGCCCTTAAAAGGGCCTTTTGCGGGGCTTTGCCCCAAAGTAAACAGCTCTTTTGCCCTATAACCTGCCCTCCCTACACCGCCGCCACCTATATTAATAGTATTAACCCCTAATGTAAGCCCCTTACACCGCCGCCATCTATATTAAAATTATTAACCCCTAATTTAATCTACCTACCCCGCCGTCAGCTATATTATCTATATTAACCCTAAGTATATTATAGTTAATATAGTTATTACATTATATATATTAACTATATTAACCCTAATTATATTAGGGTTAATATAGTTAATATAGTTACTATAGTATTTATATAAACTATATTAACTCTATCTAACCCTAACACCCCTAACTAAATTCTTATTAAATAAATCTAATTCATATTATAAACTAAAATATTCCTATTTAAATCTAAATACTTACCTATAAAATAAACCCTAAGATAGCTACAATATAATTAATAATTACATTGTAGCTATGTTAGGGTTTATATTTATTTTACAGGTAAATTGATAATTATTTTAACTAGGTATAATAGCTATTAAATAGTTATTAACTATTTAATAGCTACCTAGTTAAAATAATTACCCAATTACCTGCAAAATAAATCCTAACCTAAGTTACAAATACACCTACACTATCAATAAATTAAATAAACTACAAATATCTATCTAAAAATACAATTAAATAAACTAAACTAAATTACAAAAAAACAAACACTAAATTACAAAAAATAAAAAAAAGATTACAAGATTTTTAAGCTAATTACACCTATTCTAAGCCCCCTAATAAAATAATAAAGCCCCCCAAAATAAAAAAAATTCCCTACCCTATTCTAAATTAAAAAAAGTTCAAGCTCTTTTACCTTACCAGCCCTTAAAAGGGCCATTAGCGGGGCATGCCCCAAAGAAAACTGCTCTTTTGCCTGAAAAAAAAAACACAATACCACCCCCCAACATTACAACCCACCACCCACATACCCCTAATCTAACCCAAACCCCCTTAAATAAACCTAACACTAACCCCCTGAAGATCTCCCTACCTTATCTTCACCACGCCGGGCCGAACTCCTCATCCAATCCGGGCGATGTCTCTCCAAGCGGCAAAGAAGAGGTCTTCATCCCGGCGATGTCTTTATCCAAGCGGATGTTCCGATCAGCCAATAAAATGCGAGCTCAATCTGATTGGCTGATTGGTTCAGCCAATCGGATTGAACTTGAATCTGATTGGCTGATTCAATCAGCCAATCAGATTTTTCTACCTTAATTCCGATTGGCTGATATAATCCTATCAGCCAATCGGAATTCGACGGACGCCATCTTGGATGACATCATTTAAAGGTACCTCATTCGTCGTTCAGTCGTCGGCCGGGATGGATGCTCCGCGTCTGTGGAGCGAAGAATGAAGATTGAAGATGCCGCTTGATGGAAGATGCTGCCCGATGGAAGAAGACTTTGCTGCCGCTTGGATAAAGACATCGCCGGAATGAAGACCTCTTCTTTGCCGCTTGGATAGACATCGCCCGGATCGGATGAGGAGTTTGGCCCGGCGTGGTGAAGATAAGGTAGGGAGATCTTCAGTGGGGTAGTTTTAGGTTTATTTAAGGGGGGTTTGGGTTAGATTAGGGGTATGTGGGTGGTGGGTTGTAATGTTGGGGGGTGGTATTGTGTTTTTTTTTTCAGGCAAAAGAGCAGTTTTCTTTGGGGCATGCCCCCACAAAAGGCCCTTTTAAGGGCTGGTAAGGTAAAAGAGCTTTGAACTTTTTTTTAATTTAGAATAGGGTAGGGAATTTTTTTTATTTTGGGGGGCTTTATTATTTTATTAGGTGTAATTAGCTTAAAAATCTTGTAATCTTTTTTTTATTTTTTGTAATTTAGTGTTTTTTTTCTTGTAATTTAGTTTAGTTTATTTAATTGTATTTTTAGATAGATATTTGTAGTTTATTTAATTTACTGATAGTGTAGGTGTATTTGTAACTTAGGTTAGGATTTATTTTACAGGTAATTGGGTAATTATTTTAACTAGGTAGCTATTAAATAGTTAATAACTATTTAATAGCTATTATACCTAGTTAAAATAATTAACAATTTACCTGTAAAATAAATATAAACCATAACATAGCTACAATGTAATTATTAATTATATTGTAGCTATCTTAGGGTTTATTTTATAAGTAAGTATTTAGATTTAAATAGGAATATTTTAATTAATAATATTAATATTAGATTTATTTTAATAAGAGTTTAGTTAGGATGTTAGTTAGATAGGGTTATTATACTTAATATATATATATATATATATATATATATATATATATATATATATATATATATATATATATATATATATATATATATAATAACGATATTAACTATATTAACCCTAATATAATTAGGGTTAATATAGCTGGCGGCGGTGTAGGGGGATTAGGGGTTAATACATTTATTATAGGTGACTGCGGTGTAGGGGGATGTAGATTAGGGGTTAATGTGTTTAATATAGGTGGCGGCGGTGTAGGGGATTAGATTAGGGGTTAATACATTTATTATAGGTGGCCGCGGTGTATGGGGATGTAGATTGTAGGCAAAAGAGCAGTTTACTTTGTGACAAAGCCCCGCTAAAAGCCCTTTTAAGGGCTGGCAAAAGAGCTGAATTCTTTTGGGGCATGCCCCGCAAAAAGCCCTTTTAAGGGCTGGCAAAAGAGCTGTTACTTTGGGGCAATGCCACGCAAAAAGCCCTTTTCAGGGCTATTTGTAGGGTTAGACTTAGGTTTAGTGGTAGGGATAGTTTAGTATTTTAGGGGTTAAATAATTTAATATAGATGGCGGCGGGGTAAGGGGATTAGATTAGGGGTTAATAATTTTAAAATAGATAGCGGCGGGGTAGGGGCTCACTTTAGGGGGTAGGTAAGGTAGATGGCGGCGGTGTTAGGGGCTCACTTTAGGGGGTTATAGATTTAATATAGCTGGCAGCGGTTTAGGGGTTAATAACTTTATTAGGTAGCGGCGGGCTCCGGGAGCGGCGGTTTAGGGGTTAATACATATTTTATTGTTAGGATAGTGAGGGGGGATAGCGGATAGAGGGTTAGACGTGTCGGGCTATGTTAGGGAGGCGTGTTAGACAGTGCGGGTGATTTAGACTTTAGTCAGGTTTTGTAGGCGCCGGCAGTTTCTAACGTGGCGCAAGTCACTGGCGACGGCAGAAATTTGTACTTGCGCAGATTTCTGGACATCGCTGGTTTATCCGACTTACGGCACGTTAGCATCTGACGGCACCGTATATTGGATAGCTCGAGATACGAGCTGAAACTGCGGGCGACGCGGGTTCCCTCAATTGCGCCGCAAAGTACGCCGTTTATCGGATCGCGCCCGTGATATTCAAAACAAGTATTGGATTGGGGAGTTAAATATGACATTCAACAGCATGTTTGATATTGAACTGAAAAGTGTTATTTGGGAAAAAAAATTCTCCTACTTGCTAGACCACGTATCATGTGATATCCATCAGCCAATCACAGACTAGTGTAGGTATACCCAGTGAACTTGTGCACATGCTCAGTAGCAGCTAGTGGCTTATAAAGTATGCATATAAAAAGACTTTGCAAAATTAGATCATGGAAAGTACATTGGAAAGTATCTTAAAGCTGCATGTTATAGCTGAATCATGAATGTTTCATTTTGACTTTAGGGTCCCTTTAACAAGTAATTTGGAATGATTAGTGGTATGTTAGTAATAGTGCTAGCCAATGGTCATTAAAGTGAATGTGAAGTTTAATGAATAAGTGCCCAGTATCTAAAAATACTCTTAAAATCAGGGGCAGTTTGATTCATTAAACTTTACAATGAAGTTTCTTTTTTTTAAAAAAAACAAATACTTACCTTTGCTTTATGAAAAGCAGACCGGCGATCCTTCACCTGCAGCTCCTGCTGTAGTTAGCAGATCGATGCCCAGGTCGGTTTCCTACAATCGTTGCGTGCCTCATGAGCTGGACACCAAAGGGGGCACGTAACGATTGGAGGAAGCCGGATTTGTCATCTATCTGTTAACTACAGCAAGAGCTGCAGGCCAAGGATCCCCGGTCTGCTTTCCATAAAGCAAAGGTAAGTATTTGAAAAAAGAAGTTTCATTGTAAAGTTTAATAAATTAAAGTACCCCTGTTTTTAAGAGTATTTTTAGATACTGGGCTCTTATTCATTTAATTTCACATTCACTTTAATGCTTCTCTAAAGAATTAGTGTACACCTGCTGTACCCTTTAACATGGGAACATATTGGTACCTTTGCATATTGTACCTTTCAAAGTCAAATATGTACCTTTGGTGACTAAATTGGACCTCAGTGCTATGGTACCATAATGTCCCCTTAACCCCTTAGTGACCAGACCATTTTTCAATTTTCTTAACCTTAACAGGGCTATTTTTTAATGTTTGCAATGTTTGTGTTTAGCTGTAATTTTCCTCTTACTCTTTTACTGTACCATTAAATGGACTTTCTAAAGATACCATTATTTTCATCATATCATATAATTTACTATAAAATATTTTATAAAATATGATGAAAAAATGAAAGAAAAAAACACACACACTTTTTCTAACTTTGACCCCTAAAATCTGTTACACATCTACAACCCCCAAAAAACACCTATTCTAAATAGTTTCTAAATTTTGTCCTAAATACCCAATGTTTACATGTTCTTTGCTTTTTTTTCAAATAAGCAATAGTTACATTGTAACACTGATATCTGTCAGGAATCCCTGAATAACCCGTCACATGTATATATTTTTTTAGTAGGCAACCCAAAGTATTGATCTAGGCCCATATTAGTATATTTCATGCCACTATTTTACCGCCAAATGCGATCAAATAAAAAAAAAAGACGTTCACTTTTTCACAAATTTTAGGTTTCTCACTGAAATAATTTACAAACAGCTTGTACAATTATGGCACAAATGGTTGTAAATGCTTTTCTGGGATCATCTTTATTTAGAATAGCAGACATATATGGCTTTGGCATTACTTTTTGGTAATTAGAAGGCCGCTAAATGCCGCTGTGCACCATACTTGTATTATGCACAGCAGTTAAGGGGTTAATTAGGTAGCTTGTAGGGTTCATTTTAGCTTTAGTGTAGAGATCAGCCTCCCACCTGACACATCCCACCCCCTGATCCCTCCCTGACCCCCCTCAAACAGCTTTCTTCCCTCCCCCACCTCACAATTGTCACCACCATCTTAAGTACTGGCAGAAAGTCTGCCAGTACTAAAATATAAAGCATTTTTTTATATATATTGATTCTGCAGTGTTGGATCCCCCTTAGCCCCCAACCTCCCTGATCCCCCCATACAGCTCTCTAACCCTCCCCCCTCTACCTATTTGGTGCCATGCCAGTACCCAGTTTGCCAAAAAAAGTTGTGTTTTTTATTTTTTATATACAATAGAACATTTTCTCTTGTGTAGCTGCCCCCCTCAATACTCTACCCTCTCCCAGATCCCCTGCCCAACATTTATTCCCCCCTCCCTCTCTCTCCTTCCCAAACATTTACAACACATTAATGTAAATGTGGTGCCCGCGCAAACGCCCCCCGCTCCACTCCTGCTGCATCATGCACACTTCTGTGTGACCAGATCTGGAACTAACCAATGATGGGCCGCCCACCCGCCTCCCTGCTATGGTTCCCACCCACCAACGATCAGCACCATCGATGGTCGATGCAAAGAGGGCCACAGAGTGGCCCTTTCTGCATCGGTGGTTAAAAAAAGGTATTGCAGTGATGCCTCAATACCGATGCATCACTGCAATACCCTGAAAGCGCCTGAAAGCGATCACCATCGCTTCCAGCGCTTGAAACCCCAGAGAACGTGTCAGGCACGTCCTTGGTTCTTGTTAATAAAAAAACAGCTGAAATGATGCTTACTTGGATTTAAGAGCCATTTGCTTGTCATTGGGACACATCCATCGGTTAGAGCTGTTTCCAATCACGGTGTCTGTCATTGCTAATTGGCTGAAAGAAAAAACACACAGAAATAAACTGTAAGCAGCAGTACAGATAGACAGCATTAACACCTTGATATTGTGTATATTGTAAGCCTGGCATGGGTCAAATTGTTTCTGACTTCAGACAAAATGAACTAGATTCTTATAGGTACATTCAAGTGAAAATGTAATCCATCAGAAATAAATGTGTTCAGATGATTTAATATATATATATATATATATATATATATATATATATATATATACACATACACACACACACAAATAAATAGATACATATGCTTTTCAGACAAGTAGGAAGACGATTTAGAATTTAATATACAGTATATTAAAAATTGGAGCTCAAATTCTGCAAATTGCCTGACCTAGCTAAATATATACACACACACATATATATATATATATATATATATATATACACACACATATACACACACACAAGTTTTGAATATTTTAAAAGATTCATTTTGTATGCAAATCACTGCTGATATTTACTATGTATGCATCTATTGAATATGGAGTTTAACGTCCTTTTTATATTTTGTGTTATGAATTTCTTTGATTTTTACAATGCTTTATATAATAAAGAATGTAACCCTTTGTTCATAACATATTTTAATGCAAAAGTGTTATAATCAGAAGTTTATGGCTGATTTAATACAAACTCTTAGCTTTCCTGGTTTTAAATTTAAAATCATTGCAACCCATTAATACTGGGTCAGATTACAAGTGGGGCACTATCTTAAAGTGCACCTGTAAAGTAGCAAATTTGCCGTTTACGGGTGCACATTAAATAACTAGCCATTACAAGTAGCTGGTTAATGCTACCGCAAGTTTGCACTTTCATTTTGCGCTAAGCACAATTAAAGGGATACTAAACCCAATTTTTTTATTTCATGATTCAGATAGAGCATGCAATTTTAAGCAACTTCCTAATTTACTCCTATCAATTTTCCTTCGTTCTCTTGCTATCTTTATTTAAAAAGCAAAAATTTAAAGCTTAGGAGCCAGCCCATTGTAGGTTCAGCACCCTGGATAGCGCTTGCTTATTGGTGGCTACATTTAGCAAACCAATAAGCAAGCTTAAAGGGACAGTCTACCATAGAATTGTTATTGTTTTAAAAGATAGATAATCCCTTTATTACCCATTCCCCAGTTTTACATAACCAACACTGTTATATTAATATACTTTTTACCTTTGTGATTACCTTGTATCTAGGAACCTTCTTCGAGCCCCCTGATCACATGACTGTGACTGTTTATTATCTATTGTCTTAAATTTAGCATTGTTTAACCCCCTGTGCCTGAACACAGTGTTATCTATATGGCCCACGTGTACTTTCTGTCTCTTTGTGTTGAAAAGAGATTTAAAAAGAATGTGATAAGAGGCAGCCCTCAAAGGCTTAGAAAATAGCATGTGAGCCTACCTATGTTTAGTTTAAACTAAGAATACCAAGAGAAAAAATCTAATTTGATGATGAAAGTAAATGGGAAAGTTGATTAAAATTAAAAGTCCTATCTAAATAATGAAAGTTTAATTTATACTAGACTGTCCCTTTAACCTAGGTTCTGATCCAAAAATGGGCCGGCTCTTAAGCTTTACATTCTTGTTTTATAAATAAAGATAGCAAGAGCCAAGAGAACGAAGACAAATTGATATTAGCAGTAAATTAGAAAGTTGCTTAAAATTGCATGCTGAACCATTATTGAAAAAAATATGGCTTTAGTGTCCCTTTAACCAGAGGTCAGACCTCTGGTTAAAAATGAACAGTTTGAAGCAGTTATAAGGGGTTAAAATGAGTGGATGTTGGGTGTTTAAAAAAATGGCACCTGAAGTGCCTTTACATGGAGGTCAATGGGGTACTGTGTTTTCTCTATAAATATATATGCTAATTCTTATATACATATATATTTGCATGTTAATATGTGTTATACACATATAAACACATAAATATATATGTATATAGGCATATACATATATTTATTTATTGATGTCCAACGCTGTGGGATTTGCCACCTGCACTGCGCTAGGTTTCTTTTGCAGGCATGAGTATGAGGCTCCCATTAGAGTCTATGGAAGTGCAAGGTAGCTTTCGCATTGCGCTATACTTGTAATACCAGCGCATATTTACATGCAATGGTATTACTGAGTGAAAATCTGGCCTGGAGGGCTGGAATTGGGAAACACACACACAAAAAAATTCCACGTGTTTTCTTATGATGTTCTAAATCAATTTTTAGAGTTTGAAAAAAAAAAAACAACACATTTTGGCAATTTTCAGCCTCAATAGTTAAAGGGACAGTAAAGTGAAAAATAAATCATGATTTAGCTGGAGCATTCAGGTTTTTTTTTTGTTTTGTTTTTTAAGTTGATAATCCATTTCAGTGTACAGAAAAAAAGAGGATGGGAACCATGGTATAACACAGTGTTTACAGAAGAAAAATAAATAAATACAGGTCATACAGAACAGTATTCAACCTATATTATATGTCTATAATTATACCACAATCTGGTCTTTACATTATGATCCGCAGAATAATTGAAAAGTAATAAAAAGTCAAAAAACATAAAAGTTTACCTTGTGGAATAACACAACCAAGATCTTAAAACCTTATACTGATGAGTCACAAGACTTCATACTACCCCTGGATGGGTACCAACGTTTCCATTTTCAGTTTTTCCGAACTCACCCCCTTCCCCTCGCTCACCACCCTTCAACCACCCACTTCCCTATTTTAATTATTGAAAAAACAAGATACATTTTCCTAATCCACTAACAATAGTAATAATCTATGTATATAGGAGAGGAAGAAGAAAAAAAAAGAGAGAAAGATGATGGACAGGGTAACATAGTATAGGATTTTATCATACTCCCAATAGTGCATTCCATTTTAAACAACTTTGATTCTATTATCTAATTTTCTTCATTCTTTTGGAATAATTTGTTGAAAAGCATACCTAGGTAGGCTCATGGGGCAGCAATGCACTACTGGGAGCTAGCTGCTTATTGGTGGCTACACATATATGCCTCTTGTTATAGCCTCACCTAACGTGTTCAGCTAGCTCCCAGTAGTGCATTGCTGCTACTGTGACAAATTATACCAAGAGAATGAAGCAACTGCAATTTCCACCCATGTGCAGAGCTATTTTGGAGTTTCTAGACACATTTAACACTTTCTGTAGACCTTTTTTTTTTTTAGCAGACCCAGCAGATTCAAACTATACCAATATTTTATGTATATGTTATCATGACATCTAAGGTACAACAAAAGGTATAAAAAAACTGAATATTTTTATTAAAATTTTAATAAACAAGGTTGTAAACAATAGTGTGTGTGTTTTTGTAAACTCTTGAAAAAAAAGTGTTTAACCTCTTAATAATAAACAACTTTGGATATAATTATATATGTGCATATAGGGGCTCCCATGATCCTATACTTTATTTTAAAGATGGGTTTTTGGTCTTTAATCAATGGGTCTTGGGCTCTCTAGGCCTTTTTGATGGACTGTTATAAGTGCCTAGAAAAATTAAAAGTGTGTATTTTTATTTAAAAACAATAAAGGTAATTGGTTTTCAAATTGTGGGTCTTGGGGGTCTAAGGACTTAGGGGAGCATAGATTGAGAGTTTGAATCCTCACTCCCCCCCCCCCCATCTAGTTCCCTTAAGCTCTATGAAGAACATCCTGGATTATGGGTTGGTGACATCCCATGCCCATGTGTGGTAATGTTTCCAACATTTCCAAAATGCCCAAAAGATGCTGAAACCTCGGACACCTCACATGTCCCCCCAGATGATGACACCTGGTCATCATCTGCAAAATAGGAGTTTATCAGATGGTTGATGATCACCTGTCCTCATCCCCAGTTAAAGGGTTCAAATTCTATGCTGTATCTGAATCATGAAAGTAACATTTTAGGCTTCTTGTCCCTTTAAGCCTTCAGAATTAGCAATGCAGTATAACCGTAGCATCAGGGTTTCTTACACAAAAATTGGTTGAAGACATCTGACACAAATGCAGTTTAGTTTAGGCCAACTAGTCGTGTTCCTATGGCATCAGGAATAAAGGGGTCAGCACATATTGAGGGGTTGTTCTATGGCATGATGTATTTCTACTCTTGTGTTTCCTAGATGGTTAATTTATTAATTGTATTATTATTCAATGACCTGTGGATGTCTAATGGGAGTGCATCAGTGGATGTCTAATGGGAGTGCATCATTGGATGTCTAATGGGAGTGTAGGAGTGCATCTGTGGTTGTCTAGTGGGAGTGCATCTGTGGTTGTCTAGTGGGTATTTAATAGTGCATCTGTGGTTGTCGAGTGCATCTGTGGTTGTCTAGTGGGTATTCAATAGTGCATCTGTGGTTGTCTAGTGGGAGTGCATCTGTGGTTGTCTAGAGGAAGTGTGGCAGTGTATCTGTGGCTGTTTAGTGGGAGTGCTTAAACCTAACAATGCATCCCTGGCATCCAGTTGGGATAAATATAGGTGATAAATATGAGCTAAAATTGATGGAGGTCAGAGGTATGTGGGGCACTAGATGCCTAGGAAATAATTCCCAGCATTTCTAGAAGGATTTCTGGGACACAGAGTTGATTGTGATAAGTTGGGTGAAGTCAGGAATTTGGAGGTAGAGTAAGGGCATTTTTATGAAAACGGGACATTTACCCTGATGGGGGAACCTTGTGCTCTACTTTTTTATTATTATAATTAGCAGTGAGCAGTTCAGCCAATCAGAAGGCCACCACTCAACACTACTTCAGCTAGCTTAGTTACAGAGCTGTCTCACATGCGGGCTAGTTTCCCTTCAACCTCTCACAGGAGCACCATGAGTAGTTTAAATCAATAGTGATGAGTGGTCACCTGATTGGCTGAAACGCTCACTGATTATTATAATGGGGGGGATGCCAGTGGAACGTTCCATGGTCACATTTGAAAGGTAAAATAAGTTTATAACAATAACATTTGGTAAAATATTTTTAAAAAGTATGTATTATTACTGGCAGCAATAGATCTTTTACAGCAGTTATTTTTTTTTAAGTTGACTGTCCATTTACTATATATACCAGCCAAATTTGATAAAGGAATAGTAATGTCAAAACTGAAATACACATGGTTAAATAGAATACTTTTGCAATATACTTCCATTAGCAAAAGATGCTTCAAGTAAAAGTTTTTGCTGTTTTTCAGAGGCATACACACATATGCTGTGAGGGCCTGTGCACCAGTATTCAAGCTCAGAGAGCAGTCAGTGGTGTGTATTGTGACTGAAGAATTAACTGACTCTCAGAGAAGGTGCAGTGTTTGCCTACTGGTGCAAATACAGCAGTCATCCATTGTGAATATCCTCCCATTCCTATTGAAGTTCTTATACAAGTGAAAAATAATTCAATTAAACTCTGCTAATTCAACCAGAACTGAATATTAACAGAATTTTGTATCTATTCATAAAATAGACAGGGAGAGGATACTGGTGTCTAGCATAAGCTAATGCTTTTTTTTTTTTTTTTTACTTTTATTAAACAAAAGAGCTTAAGAAACAGACATTCAGTACAAAAATGCTCATCTATTAATAAGAACAATCATAAGTTAAACATTTCTCTGAGATTGCCCTAAAAAGAATTGCATGTTCACCATCACAGTTTTATCAGAGAATACATAGTGCTGGAAATCAAACCTGTTCAATCTATGACAAATTATTCAGTTTAAAAAGCAAAATAGTTTTTATTTCTACAAATTGTATTCTCAACATTAATAAACCATTATAAAATAACAGTGATTTTTTTTATTATAAAAAAAAAGTGCTGCTAGTCAAAAAAAGGTGTCGGCACAAAAAAAGGTGTTGGCAAAAAAAGTGCTGCTAGTCAAAAAAAGGTGTCAGCCAATAGAATGCGAGCTCAATCTGATTGGCTGATTGGATCAGCCAATCGGATTGAACTTGAATCTGATTGGCTGATTTCATCAGCCAATCAGATTTTTCCAACCTTAATTCCGATTGGCTGATAGAATCCTATCAGCCAATCGGAATTGAAGGGACGCCAATCGGATTTGAAGGGACGCCATCTTGGATGACGTCCCTTAAAGGAGCCTTCATTCGTCGGTAGTTCGTCGGGAAAGGAGGATGTTCCGCGTCGGCGGGATGAAGATTCAAGACCCGGCTTCGACGATGACCTCGCCCGGATAGAAGACTTCTTCAGCGCCTCTTGGAAGATGACCTCGCCCGGATGGAAGATTTCTTCAGCGCCGCTTGGAGGATCACTTCATCGGATGGAAGATTTCTTCAGCGCCCTTTGGAGGATAACTTCTGCCGGTCCGGATGTCCTCTTCAGTTCCATCGGTGGCTCGGCTGAGTGAAGACAACTAAAGGTAGGATGATCTTCAGGGGATTAGTGTTAGGTTATTTTAAGGGGGGTTTGGGTTAGATTAGGGGTATGTGGGTGGTGGGTTTTAATGTTGGGGGGGGTTGTATTTTTCTTTTACAGGCAAAAGAGCTGAACTTTGGGGCATGCCCCCACAAAAGGCCCTTTTAAGGGCTGGTAAGGTAAAAGAGCTTTGAACTTTTTTAATGTAGAATAGGCTAGGGCATTTTTTATTTTGGGGGGGGGTTGTTATTTTATTAGGGGGCTTAGATTAGGTGTAAGTAGCTTAAAATTGTTGTAATATGTTTTTAAATGTTTGTAACTTATTTTTTTTTATTTTTTGTAACAGCTTTTTTTATTTTTTGTACTTTAGTTAGTTTATGTAATTGTATTT
This sequence comes from Bombina bombina, assembly GCF_027579735.1. Classification (NCBI taxonomy): domain Eukaryota; kingdom Metazoa; phylum Chordata; class Amphibia; order Anura; family Bombinatoridae; genus Bombina; species Bombina bombina. The sequence continues at coordinate 339,770,371 of NC_069500.1, forward strand.
AATTGTAGTTATTTGTATGTAGTTTATTTAATTTATTTAATGATAGTGTAGTGTTAGGTTTAATTGTAACTTAGGTTAGGATTTATTTTACAGGTAATTTTGTATTTCTTTTAGCTAGGTAGTTATTAAATAGTTAATAACTATTTAATAACTATTCTAACTAGCTAAAATAAATGCAAAGTTACCAGTAAAATAAATATAAATCCTAAGATAGCTACAATGTAATTATTAATTATATTGTAGCTATCTTAGGGTTTATTTTACAGGTAAATATTTAGTTTTAAATAGGAATAATTTATAAAAGTATAGTGTAGTGTTAGGTGTAATTGTAACTTAGGTTAGTTTTTATTTTACAGGTAAATTTCTCTTTATTTTAGCTAGGTAAGCTATTAGATAGTTAATAACTATTTAATAGCTATTGTACCTAGTTAAAATAAATTGAAAGGTGCCTGTAAAATAAAAATAAATCCTAAGATAGCTACAATATAATTATTATTTATATTGTAGCTATATTAGGGTTTATTTTACAGGTAAGTATTTAGTTTTAAATAGGATTAACTTAGTTAATAAGAGAAATATTATTTAGATTTATTTAATTAATATTTAAGTTAGGGGGGTGTTAGGGTTAGTGTTAGACTTAGGTTTAGGGGTTAATAATTTTATTACAGTGGCGGCGGTGTAGTGGGGGGCAGGATAGGGGTTAATAAATTTATTATAGGTGGCGACGGTGTGGGGGGGCAGGATAGGGGTTAATAAATTTATTATAGGTTGCGGGGGTCCGGGAGCGGCGGTTTAGGGGTTAAACTATTTATTTAGTTGCGGCGAGGTGCGGGATCGGCAGGATAAGGGTTAATAAATTTATTATAGAGGGCGGCGGTATAGGGGGGCAGGATAGGGGTTACTAGGTATAATGTAGCTGGCGGTGGGCTCCGGGAGCGGCGGTTTAGGGGTTAATATGTATAGAGTAGCTTGCGGTGGGCTCCGGGAGCGGTGGTTTAGGGGGTAATACATTTATTTAGTTGTGGCGGTGTAGGGGGGGCAGATTAGTGGTGTTTAGACTCGGGGTACATGTTAGGGTGTTAGGTGTAGACAGCTCCCATAGGAATGAATGGGATGTCTGGCAGCAGCGAACTTGTACTTTCGCTATGGTCAGACTCCCATTGATTCCTATGGGATCCGCCGCCTCCAGGCTGGCGGTTTGAAAACCAGGTACGCTGGGCCGTAAAAGTGCCGAGCGTACCTGCTAGTTTTTTGATAACTAGCAAAAGTAGTGAGATTGTGCCGCACTTGTGTGCGGAACATCTGGAGTGACGTAAGAATCGATCTGTGTCGGACGGAGTCCGGCGGATCGAAGTTTACATCACAAAATTCTACTTTTGCCGGTCTGAAGCCTTTGATAACTAAGGCGAATCAGCCTCGCCACAAATACGCTGCGGAATTCCAGCGTATTTGAGGTTGACGGCTTGATAACTACCCCCCTATACATCAGCCACACCAGCACATGTCGCTTCTTTGCTAGGAACAAGTTCCCTCTCACCCTGAACTAGACAATGCTGCATGGGGAGGGGCGTGTGTGCACTCACTTATTCTTCCCACTGACACCTTTCTACAAAGCACTATTCCCCTAACAAACTTCAGTTAGTTGATCTTAGGTCCACAGCAGAAAGAGCAGGGCTAAGGGGACCAGTAGACTGGATGCTGTCTGTCCAAGGCTGCATGGATACAGTGTGAGATGAGTCACACAGCCTTAAGACTGAAGAGAGCAGTGTATGCAGCTGCACAGATGCTCAAATCCTCATGTGCCTGCCACTCCAGCTTTCTGCTGCATGCACCCACAGTCAGCTCTACCCAGAAACAATCCCCACCACCAGAGCAGTTACCTGGTAACAGTGGTAACCCCAGTAGGACCTTTTCTGATGCAGTGGGAAATGGCTGGATGCCGAGTTAGGGCTTTGCATTCAGTGCTGCACAGTGCACATCTAAAACAGTACATGGCACTAGCTTGGCATGTCACATGACACCGGCACGGTCTGGCACAGTTATATATAAGCAGAGTACTTTTGACTGTGACAGTATTAGGACTGAATGTGTGTGTTCCCCATGTCACATCAGCAGTCTGGTATGAACCATAAAAAAAAAAATAAAAAAAAAATATTTTTTTTTTTTTTTGGACTCTTGGGCCCCTCAACAGAGACTGGGCCCAGGGCAGCTGCCCCTTTTGCCCTGTGTTAAAGACGGTCCTGATCACGAGCGCTAGCCAGGGTGCTGAACCAAAAATGGGCCGGCTCCTAAGCCTACATTCTTCCTTTTTCAAATAAAGATAGCAAGAGAACAAAGAAAATAAATAGTAAATTAGAAAGTTGCTTAAAATCACATGCTCTATCTGAATCATGAAAGAAAGAAATTGGGTTTACTATGCCTTTAAACACACAGGTAAAGTTCAGCCCAATACTTGCAAGCCTTGCGATTCCTGAGCTGTAGTGCAAGCAGAATCAGATTCTAATTCCTGAGCCGTATACAACTGCTGATTGACAGGTCTTATGTGGCTTTCCACTTGAGTGGAACCCACTGTATATCTTTAACCTCTTTGTGGGGGTTAAACATATCTAGTGCAATTAATGCATTAATTACAGACTCTAATGAATTAGATCATGTGATTTATTGCATTAGAAGTCTCTTTATGGTTGCGTCAATTATCAATGCATATTGTTAAAGGGACACTGAACCCAAATTTTTTCTTTGGCGATTCAGATAAGCAACTTTATAATTTACTCCTATTATCAATTTTTCTTCCTTCCCTTGCTATCTTTATTTAAAAAAGAAAGCATCTAAGCTTTTTTGGGGTTCAGAACTGTGGACAGCACTTTTTTATTGGTGGATTCATTTATCCACCAATCAGTCTCACTACTGTGGAGAACAGCATTAGAAATCTATTCTCCACCAGTTGTAGAAGCAGTTACACAAAAAAAGGGCTCTACAAGGTGCAAAAATGATCTATTATAAAGCACAATAATAATGGTTATTGGAGTGCAATAATAATTAATGTGAGTGAAAAAAAATATATATATAATGGAGCACCAAAATAATATATAACAGACCACAAAAATGATATCTAGTGGGGCATAAAAATAGGATATAAAAAGGCGCTAAAATTGAAGCACAAAAACAATGAAAATGTAGATCTATTTTCTTATATAAAAGTTTGCTGAAGAGGAGCGTTAACAAAGCTACTAGGAAGGCTGTATAAAGATTTCTATTGGTTTATATATGATTGACATGGAGAATAGTTGCTTATTTTTAGTGATAAATAAGGAGAAGATACTAATCCGACTGGAGAAATTTATCATTAGTTCTCCTCAGCTCTCCTATGGAGAAAAAACAAATTTTTTATGATAAATACCGGTGCACATGTGCGCCTCTACAAAGGAGAGCTGTGGAGAACTGATAGGAGAACAGAAAGGAGAATTCCCCAAATGATTGATAAATGGAGCCCATAGTAATAATAGATTCTTGTTCCATCTGACAACTTATTCTTCCTATGTTTTCTTTAAGATATACTTAGTTATTCAAATTTACAGTTAACACATGTCCTGGGGAATAGATGCTAATCTGGGTGAATTGAGTGAATCTAGAAATATCCCAGTGAGTAAAAGAAGGCAGAATCATGTAATTCAGTTGCACATAGCAGAATGTAGCCATTTATTTGTTTAAAATTCCAGCAGTATTTAAATCAAACAAAATAAAATGTAATATTATCTTCTCCACCTGTAAAGGGTTTAAACATATAGTTATAATCAGCTCCAGAGCAATAGTGATGTACTGGAAGCTAGCTGGTAATTGGTGGCTGTTTTCTTGTCATTGGCTCCAATGAGTAATCTGTTTATCTAGGTCCCAGCAGTGAATTAGTGATCTGGAGCTTTGGTGCAATAATAAAATATGCTTGCACATACACACACATATATATATATACTGTATATAGTGTATACCTCTGCGTCATGCAAGGTAATATAAATGAGACATGAAAGCCAACATTTTTTTTCCTGATTCAGAAAAAGCATTTTAAACAACCTTCGTATTTTCTTCTGCTATCTAATTTGCATCATTCTATTGGTACCCTTTATTGAAAAGCATACCTAGGTTGTTTAAAATTTTACTCATCTGTTCCACACAGAAAATCAGAGGCTACATAGACCAAGTGCAGGATAAACCTGTTTGATATCCATGAAAACAGAATATTTTGTGTATTTTTTTTAACAAAAGATCAAAAGGTTAAACAATAAAGACAATTTTTCACAGCCTTTTTTGTTCATATTTACCAAGAGTGCCAATATTCGTGGAGGGCACTGTATGTGAAAGAATAACAACACACATTTACCAGCTGATCAGACATTTTGTCACTGGACTATGTGATGAAAATCAATTATCTATTGTGTTCTTAACATCTATGGATGTATATCTATGACTGTCCGTACAAGTGTAGAGTCAGTACTTGTTTTATATAACACAAGAAAGGAAATCCTTTCTGAAGGGATAGTATTTGCAGTCATAGTATTTTCAGTTCTTCCCATCAGGACATCACATAAACCATTAGTTTAATTGAATGCTTTCTCGCCCTTAGATTAATGAAACAGCATTTAGTGATGAACTTTTTAGCAGACACTTCACAGGGTATCATTATGTTACAATGTACCTGACAGTAGCTGAGGGCCAAATTAAGCAGAAAATATATGTTTAACCAAAAGTGATACTTAACTAAAACAATGATTTCAACAATTCTGTGAGTAAATTTTATGGATGGTAAAACATTCGTATAATTAGCATTTTCTTGCACGAAGGCTGTTCAAGCCAATTACCCATCAAGCATTTCACTAAAATGTGTTACTCTAGTGTTTGTCATACTTAGCCTATTGGAACCTATTTAGAATTGTTTCACATAGTTGTCTATAGTATATGAAGTAAAAAAAGTTTCTTCTTCTGCATTTCTGTCACACTTAATTTGCTGTACTTTTACACCAAGTCACTTCTTTGTAATACGGTGTGACACTGTGTGGTAGCACAAGACTGGAACATTAATTAGCTGTATTAATTCATTATATTTAAAGTAACGGTAGATGTATAATAAAACAGTTTAAAAGTCTTTACAAACAATAAGGCACCCCTATTTTTTTTTTTTAAAGAAAGAATTACGCATAAAGCTAATTTCGCTGCCTGTCCTCTGCAAGAATGATTTTTTTTTTGGGTTCTTATGCAGTAGCAGTCATGGCCAATGAGAAGCCATGGAGCATGGCTCACTAAAAATAATAGATTCACACTCCTGTGCTTCTGGGTAGCCGCAGGTAAAGATTGCACATGTAGGGTTGCCACCTCAGCCATGTGTTCCTGGACACTTATGAGTTACACATGCTGCAAGGTGTGCAGGGAGGTACATGAGTGCTGTCCATGGTCACTATTCGTGTGCTGTCCAGATGTGCAGTGCTTGTTGCCCTCTGCACACCCTGCAGGATGTGTAACTCATAAGTGTCCAGGAAAATATGGCCGTGGTGGCAACCCTAAGCCCATATCAGGTGCATGCATAATATCCCACGTAAAAAAGCTCTATAAGTCACAACATTACAGAAAACAATAAGGAAGGGCAGAGGGAGTGATACTATGATAAACATATAATCCTATATTTTAAAAATGATGTTTTATACTTAAAAGCATATAGTTTACACAGACAGAATTTCTCAACTGTTTATTTACTATCACTTTAATATTCATCTGAAATTTTATATAGAAGTTTTAGTAAACACATTTTATAATATTACTTTGCTCCTTTATATGAGTTTATATAAAAATTCTGATATAAGGAACTGTCATTACATTTTATAAGCAGTATAAAAGAAATTGAATTATGTAAATTTATTTTGAAATTACTACCTTTTTTTTATTATATTTGTGGACCAGGAATCAAGTGTAGATATCTAATGCTGTTTTCATCCTGGTTATTTATAAATAAAGTCTTGCTATGATTACTACAAACAATTTTATCTTTAGTGAGTGAAAAGTAATTTTTACTGCTACACAATTTCATATTCACTCAAAATTTGCTTTTGTGAGGCTATGTTTAAAGGAACCTAAAACCCCAAAACAATATTTAATGATTTAGATAAAGAGTAAAATAAAAAAATGAATTTACTCCAATTATCAAATTTACTTAGTTCTCTGGGTATCCTTTGAAGAACAGCAGCTAGGAAAGTGTGGGAGCATACATGTGACGGGAGCAATATATGGCAGCAGTTTTATAACTATGTTATACATTTGCAGGAACAATAGGTGGCAGCAGCGTTTCCTGTTGTTTAATGCTTCAGAAATGTACACGCTAATTACCTAGATATTGCTTCATCAAAGAATACCATGAGAATGAATTAAATTTTTAAAATAGAAACAATTGAAAACTTTTTAATATGTTATGACCTGTCTGAATGACCAAAGAAAATATAGAGTTGTCTGTACCTTTAATATACATCCATATTCTTTTTGGCTAAATTAGCTATGTATGGGAGTTGTATTTTGGATTTATTAGTTCCTATAAAGAAATATTATTGTAGTCTAGACTATTAGATGAACCTTATTTACACATAATTTTAACACTTACTGGTGTAGGATGTAAACTATGGGTGGAAAACATATGGCAAATTTGTCTGCAATCCACCTCTAGGATTTTGCTTATTGGCGGCATATATATAACTTTCTTTGTTTAGTATACATTTTAAAAGATATAATTAGCACTTAAAACACCATGTAAAATGATTGCACCTTATTGTAAAAAAAAATCTCAGGGTGCTGGATTTCCAATTCAATCCTAAATATAACCTTAAAAGGGCATTAAACACCTATTGCTTTGATTTAAAAAAAAAATGTTCTTTGTCCCATGTTACCTAGAGAGGTCAAAAAGTAGATCTTGTAATCTGCAAATGCTGAAAATCAAATAGCTGGTTTAGGTAATTTACAGCAATTTGCACATTTGTACACAAAAGCAATAGATATTTACTGTCCTTTTAAGAGACATGGTTACAATTAGATTTTATTTGCTTGCATGAAGCCTTGAAAAGAAAACCCATCTGTAATGTAATAAATTTGTTACAAAAAATATTGCTTCCTTCTGATAGATTGTTGGATTTATGGCTCCCAGTGCTCTGATCTTGGAGCTTGTTCCTAGTCTGTGTGCTTTGTATTTAGGCCAGCTTTTCTAACCTACTGGCCTTACATATTTGCTGACAGCCTTTATCCTTTGCTTGTCTGACCTTGTTCTAGTCTCTAGCCCTATGATCTTGTTACATGGAATCGTTTCCTTCCCTTGCACTTGTGCACGCAGTCTGCCAGCTGCTTTCTCTCACCTCACTTTCTGGTACCCTGTAATCTTCAGATAGTGATGAGTGAATATTTTGGCACATTTCTTAAAAATAACAAATGCTGTCTGCATTGAAAAGAATGTTAACATTTTGAACGTTTCACATTTGCCTAAGAAAAAAAAATGTAAATTGTACCTTTTATCCAATGTAATATACAATTATTAATACTCATTGACTTTAGGGAGTTATGGGAATCAATATTCAAATGTAACTAAGCAACATAGTAGATAAGGTTGAAATAAGACTGAAATTCCTTGATTTTCTATTGGACAAATGTCAGGGGAAAATGAATTCTATAATTGAAATAATTTAAACTTTCACCTAATTCTATATTCTGCCTTACAATATTACACTGACAGATTCTCCCCTCTGTAGGCATCTCGTTTTCTAGAGATCTTGTTCTAATTCTGTAGCAGTTTTATTTCCAGATCCAGTTCTATACACTTTTGCATAATGATGAAATGTTTAACTAATTTGCAGCACTGTCCGAATTCCCAGTCTGCTCCTTGCATGATTTATTTTTTCTTGGGAATTCTCTATATCTTTTGTTTTATTTTTATACCAGTTTTATATCAAAAGTGTAGATATTTTACCTCAAGATTTCCTAAGAAGCCACATCCTACATTAAAATTTGTTGTAAAGTGAAATTAAGCAACCAATCAGGATGCTTGTTCCAGGTCTTGCAAGGGACTATGTGTCTGACATGCAGGCACAGTTACTTTATTTCCTTCCTCAGCATTAGGATGTTTACACTGAAATCTTGTGAGATTATGGTAAAATTTGTTGAGATCACCGTAAAGCAAAGAGTGAACTAAGCACTGATGATGCCTATTGGCTGTTTTTACAGAAGACAGTAAAATATAGGCATGTGCATTTGTTTTGTTACAAATGCCAATTCAAACACAAATTTTCTTCTTATTTTTTTTCCACAAAATGAATATCCAAACAAATGCACAACAAAAATGAAAGTAAACAAATAATTTGGCAGTAATCATTTGCTACTTTATGGGGTTAAAATGTTTACCTGCAGTGTACTGGAGAACTGCACTAATCCTGATCCTTCTTCACAGAGCCACAGGGTGTGCTAATAGTAAGCTTAGCGCAATGCATTCCAGGGCCTTCGCTAAAGGTGAAAGTCGCAGTAAGCCTATTATTAGCGGGCCTAGGGCTCTCTGAAGAAGGATCAGTAAGTATTTAATGCAACAAATTTTCATTATTGGTTTTGTTTAAAATAAAATGAATATTGAATAGCATAGGCAATGATTATTTAGAAAACTACGTTTTTGCATATTCATTATGAAAGTTTCGCTGAACCAAATTTTTCGTCCTTGCACACCTCTAGTAAAAAATTAGCTTAAGCATAACTGCTCACAGATCACTTTTTATGGTAAAAGATATTGCTTTTTTTTTTTACATAGATTTTTAATTAGATGCTGCATCAATTTCAAGTGGTTTAGCATATGAGTAAAAATATGTCTTGTGGAATTTTGTAGATACATTTTCTGGAAAGCTTCTCAAGTAAGATAGACTCTACCAAACTTTCAGTAATGTATATATAAGTTCACTTTGTGTTAACCAATCTTATCCAGTGATACAGCTTTAGTGAGACAGAGAAAACAGGTTTAAAGAGTCATTGTATGTGTCGCTTACAGTCACTGTAGATACAGTGCTAGCTCTGCTGTATATTTAATGCTTGGAAATAGATTATTGGTCTTTAAAACAATTTTCACAGAAGAAACACACATTACGGGTTCAACAAAAAATTGGCACCAGAACAACTAAAATATTGTCCATGGTACCTGGACCTTTACATTTAAATTGTAGGTTTTGTGAAAGAGTTGGAAGCATAACCACTCCTGCACAACTGCTACCTATTTCTACCTGCCTCTGCATGTTTAAGTTATCCAGCACTGATTTAATCCTTTCCAGGCTCTGAAGTGTTGTCACGGTTTCTTGTATGTTCCATAACAGGAAGGAATTAAATTACTAGTACTGTGTGAGTATCTATTTTAAGGGCAATTAAGTAGTTAAACCATTGGATTAAAAATATGCTGGTGTCTATATTTTCTAGGTTTGACATCCCAAATTGCAATATATTAAAAACGAATGTAAAAACTAATATATTATCACATAGTTTTTTGTGTGAATAGGAATGTGGCTTATTACTTGTGATTGAGCTATGCTTAAAAACGTTATTGTAATTTAACTGCATTTAATAATTACAGCAGGTTACGCACTTTTTAAGCACATATTATTAGACCTATTACTGTAGTAAAAAAAATTGAATGAAGAGGTGTACTGATGTTAAGATGATGAGAGAAATTACTTTTGAAACAGGTATAGTAGACATTTTTAACAGGGGATACATAGCAGAATATTTCAGTTAACTGTTTTCAAATTTTAATAAAATTCTACAAATATAATTATTCATCTTTTGAAAGTTTTTTAATGTTTTCCTGCTATGTAAAGAAGAAATTGTGCCTGTCTTACAGTCTTTCTTCATATCAGTTAACAATAGGCTGCTCCAAATTCTGCCAATAAATAACCACTCCCCTATGCTGTCACTATATATATATAAATATATATATATATATATATATATATATATATATATATATATATATATATATATATATTAGTTTATGTGTGAGAGAGGCTGAAAAGAATGTACTTTATAGAAAATAGTGTCAGAGAAAATAATGTCAGATAATGATGTGCATGTTAATGATGTGCATGCTTTATTTGCTATGCATATATATGCATTGCAGAGTAAAAGAGGGAGGTACAGAGTTTAAAGATTAATAAAAAAACGAACAGTAAAAAATCCAGACATACAATGTTTAACAAAACAACACAAATTCAGAAGCAATAATGTAATATAAAATGCATAAAGGTATTATCTATAAACCAGTGTAATATGTAAAATGTGTAAAATGTAATAGTCACCATAATTCTATTTACTTATTTTGAATCTAAATAAAAGTGAAAGCATATATATACATCTTTGTTTCTAACTTAAATTAATTTGTTTCAAAGTTAGATTAGGCAAAGGGACATGGAACCCCAAATGTTTCTTTCATGGTTCAGATAAAGAATAGATTTTAAACAACTTTCCAATTTACTTGTTATCTAATTAGCTTCATTCTCTTGATATCCTTTATTGAAGAAACATCAATCTACATGGGGAGCCAATAGCATGATGCATATATATGCAGCCACCAATTAGCAGCTCCTGAGCCTACCTATGTATGCTTTTCAACAAAGGATACCAAGAGAATGACACAATTTGGATATGTAAATTGGAAAGTTGTTCAAAATTACATGCTTTATCTAAATAATGAAATAACAAAAATTGGGTTTCATGTCCCTTTAAAGGGCGTATCCCAGGAGTGCGAAACAATGCAAACGTTGCTAACGAAATTGCAGTTTTAAATGTTTTTTTTTTTTTTTCTTTCTATGTAGATCTTTTGCAATGCAGCAAATAATTTCGGATGCATAAGTAATAACAATTATTTTAATGTTCCTTTAAATCAAAATACATCATCTAGCAATATTTATATTTCTATCAAGAATTATTGACCCCTTTTTAGAGCTTAGTTTAATTTGTCCATTTTAATTGTATTTTATAATTTAATTTCAAAGTAAAAAATATAGTTGCTGATTAGCTTCATTTTTTCTTTTGTCAATTTATAAATATTTATAATATAATATATTGTGAACCAACACAGAAAAGGTTTTGCATGGCTCTTTAATTAAAATGTCACTACCTTCACTTCTCAAATGTTTGCAAGGCTCACTGAAGTGTGGCTTATCTGTGTTGACTATTCACACAGTGCTGAAGGCTTATTGGTTCTTCTGCATAACTTACACAAATGTGTGGGTATCTGAGCGTAAAACATGGCCATACTATGCAGAACGCAGCCTCTTTACATACGTCTGCAACTATTACATGTCAGAACACTGTAGCCTGTACATTCACTTGTTTGTCTTCTTAAATATATTATATTTAAAGATTCATTGTATTAAAAAAGTCTAATACGTGCAAGAGCAATGACTAAATATAGTAACGGAAGATAGTGGATAAGGTTGAAAAAAAAGAATAAGTCCATCATGATCAATCTTTACAGATACTCTTGTTTATAATGAAACAACAAAACACCTAGTGAACAGTCAGTAATAATATTCCTGCCTATTTAACATAACCTTGGATTCTGGTTTTACCCCTCAAAAATATATCTAAACCCTTTTTAAAACATGACAAAGTTAAATAAAAACTGCATACTTTTAAAATGAAACTAGCAGGAGATGAGTCTAATACACTGATTTTCAAACCTGTACTCTGGCCTCCCTAACAGGCCAGATTTTCAGGATCACCTTGGGTGAGAGTAGGTAAAATAACCATCACCTAGATTACAAGTTTTGCGTTAGAGGCTGTGCGGTGCTAATGAGCAGTTTATGCTCACCGCTCACTTACAGACAACATCTCACCTCAATACCAGCGCTGCTTACGTTAGCAGTGAGCTGGCTAAAAATGCTCGTGCACGATTTACCCATAGGTATCAATGGGGGAGAGTCAGCTGAAAAAAAACTTAACACCTGCAAAAAAGCAGCGTAAAGCTCTTAATGCAGCCCCATTGATTCCTATGGAAAAATACATTTATGTCTACACCTAACACCCTAACATGAACCCCGAGTCTAAACACCCCTAATCTTACACTTATTAACCCCTAATCTGACGCCCCCGACATTGCAGACACCTAAATTATATTATTAACCCCTAATCTGCCGCTCCGGACACCGCTGCCACCTACATTATACTTATGAACCCCTAATCTGCTGACCCCAACATCGCCGCCACCTACATTATATTTATTAACCCCTACTCTGCTGCCCCCAATGTTGCCGCAACCTAACTACACTTATGAACCCCTAATCTGCCGCCCCCAACATCGTGCCTCTATATTAAATGTATTAACCCCTAAACCTAAGTCTAACCCTAACCCCCCTAACTTAAATATAATTACAATAAATCTAAATAAAATTACTACAATTAACTAAATAATTCCTATTTAAAACTAAATACTTACCTATAAAAAAAAACTAAGATAGCTACAATACAATTAAAACCCACCACCCACAAAACCAACCCTACTCTAAAACCCACCCAATCCCCCCTTAAAAATAACTAACACTAACCCCCTGAAGATCACCCTACCATGAGACGTCTTCACCCAAACGGGCTGAAGTCCTCAACGAAGCCGGGAGAAGTCTTCATCCAACCGGGCAGAAGTGGTCCTCCAGACGGGCAGAAGTCTTCATCCAGACGGCATCTTCTATCTTCATCCATCCGGATGAAAAAAACAACACAATTCTATCAGCCAATCGGAATTAAGGTAGAAAAAATCCTATTGGCTGATTGAACTGGCATTCTATTGGCTGATTGGAACAGCCAATAGAAGGCCAGCTTAATCCTATTGGCTGATTGGATCAGCCAATAGGATTGAACTTCAGTCCTATTGGCTGATTGCATCAGCCAATAGGATTGTTTCTACCTTAATTGAATTGAAGGGACACTATCTTGGATGACGTCATTTAAAGGAACCTTCATTCAGTCATCGGCCATGGAAAGAAGAGGATGCTCTGCGTCGGATATCTTGAAGATGGATAAGCTCCGTGCCGGATGGATGAAGATAGAAGATACAGTCTGGATGAAGACTTCTGCCCGTCCAGAGGACCACTTCTGCCCGGTTGGATGAAGATTTCTCCCTGCTTCGTTGAGGACTTCGGCCTGGTTGGGTGAAGACGTCTCACGGTAGGGTGATCTTCAGGGGGTTAGTGTTAGTTTTTTTTAACGGGGGATTGGGTGGGTTTTAGAGTAGGGTTGGTTGTGTGGGTGGTGGGTTTTAATGTTGGGGGGGTATTTGTACTTTTTTTTTTACAGGTAAAAGAGGTGAGTACTTTGGGGCAATGCTCCGCAAAAGGCCCTTTTAAGGGCTATTTGTTATTTTTTATTTGGGGGGGGCTTTTTTATTTTGTTAGGGGGGTTATATTAGGTGTAATTAGTTTAACAATCTTGTAATTTCTTTATTATTTTCTGTAATTTAATGTTTTGGGGGTTTTTTGTACTTTAGATAATTTTATTTAATTGTAATTAATTGTATTTAATTTAGGTAATTAATTTAATTGTAGTGTAGTGTTAGGTGTAATTGTAAATTAGGTTAGGTTTTATTTTACAGGACAATTTGTCTTTATTTTAACTAGGTAGTTATTAAATAGTTAATAACTATTTAATAACTATTGTACCTAGTTAAAATAAATACAAAGTTGCCTGTAAAATAAAAATAAACCCTAAGATAGATACAATGTAACTATTAGTTATATTGTAGCTATCTTAGGGTTTATTTTATAGGTAAGTATTTAGTTTTAAATAGTAATAATTTATTTAATGATAGGAATATTTAGTTAGATTTATTCAAATTATATTTAAGTTAGGGGGTGTTAGGGTTAGGGTTAGACTTAGGTTTAGGGGTTAATAAATTTAATATAGTGGTGACATTGGGGGCGGCAGCTTATGGGTTAATAAATGTAGGTAGGTGGCGGCGGTGTAGGGGGGGCAGATTAGGGGTTAATAAATATAATGTAGGTGGCGGCGGTGTAGGGGGCGGCAGATTAGGGGTTAATAAGTATAATGTAGGTGGCGACGGTGTATTGGGCGTCAGATTAGTTTATTTAATTGTAGTGTAGTGTTAGGTGTAATTGTAAATTAGGTTAGGTTTTATTTTACAGGACAATTTGTCTTTATTTTAACTAGGTAGTTATTAAATAGTTAATAACTATTTAATAACTATTGTACCTAGTTAAAATAAATACAAAGTTGCCTGTAAAATAAAAATAAACCCTAAGATAGATACAATGTAACTATTAGTTATATTGTAGCTATCTTAGGGTTTATCTTATAGGTAAGTATTTAGTTTTAAATAGGAATTATTTAGTTAATTGTAGTAATTTTATTTAGCTTTATTGTATTTATATTTAAGTTAGGGGGGGTTAGGGTTAGACTTAGGTTTAGGGGGTTAATACATTTAATATAGTGGCGGCGACGTTGGGGGCGGCAGATTAGGGGTTAATAAATGTAGGTAGGTGGTGGTGATGTTAGGGGCGGCAGATTAGGGGTTAATAATATTTAACTAATGCCTGCGATGTGGGAGTGCGGCTGTTTAGGGGTTAATATATTTATTATAGTAGCGGCGATGTCCGGTTCGGCAGATTAGGGGTTAAAATATTTATTTTTAGTGTTTGCAATGTGGGGGGGGCCTCGGTTTAGGGGTTAATAGGTAGTTTATGGGTGTTAGTGTACTTTTTAGAACTTTAGTTAGGAGTTTTATGCTACAGCGTTGTAGTGTAAAACTCTTAACTACTGACTTTTAATTGCGGTACCAGGCTTGACAGGAGAGGGTGTACGGCTCACTTTTGGTCATACTCATAATATTGGCGCAATTGACGTAAGTGGATTTGCGGTATTTCCGAGTCTGGCCAGAAAAGTGAGCAGTACACCTGTACCTGCAAGACTCGTAATACCAGCGGGCGTTAAAAAGCAGCGTATGGACTGGCCAACGCTGCTTTTTAACACTAATGCACAACTCGTAATCTAGGCCCATGTTTACTAAACAGTTGATTATTTCACCTGTATTTCAATTCAGATATCCTCAAAACCTGGCCTGGTAGGGAGGCCTGAGAACTGTTTTGAAAACGAGTGGTCTAATATGTGTGTGTTTAATGCTCACTGGCTCAAAGCATAATGTGAATGAACCTTGTAAGAAAACTACCTAGCTCTGGAGCATCAACAAAAACACTTTTACATGGAACACACAAATTTTAATTTAATTTTTGCTCCTGGTTCTATAGCTTTGTTATATCTCTTTGAACCCTGACTCTACCACCCAGTCTTTTAACTGCTTGCTTTCTTTTTCATCCTTTGCACACAGTGTCTGGAAGAGACAGCTTAGATTCTCTGACAGAACTGCTTAAATGTTACAAAGTAAAAAATGGACATCTAGCTTATAAAGTTCTTTCCATGGGAGACTTTGAAAGGTTTGAAGTGCCACTTGATGGTACTCTCGATTTTTACATTGTGCAAGGCACTCTGGGAATGTTATTATAATCTAAATGTAAATAAATAAATACTGAAGAGAACACATTATACTTAAAGGGACATTCCAGCCAAAAATGGAATGCACATGGGTGTACAAGAATGTTTGTACATGCTTTAGCAAAAATGCTTCTAGTATAAGCTATAGCTGTTTCAAGAGTGTACTTAAGTATACTCCGTGCACCAGCATTTTAAACCAAGCACTAGCTTAGAGATCCTTAGGTGATTGTAACATCTGACAGTGACTCCATTTGCATAATTGCTGACATGATACAATCCCCACTGACTATCTGAGTAGTTGCACTATTTAAAATGCTGATGTACAGAGAATATCTAGCTGCAATGCTTCACATGCATGTGCAGAGAAAAATGCTAACACTTAAAAACCAATAACTGGTAATGCATCTACAGTTATATGTATTTCAATGTTGACCAGAATTTCCCTTTAAATGTAATTTACTACTAAAAATGAGTGCACTCTCAAGCATTGCAGTTAGTTTACCACCTTTGTTGGAAACATACCAGGATTGTAATTTTGCCCTTTAAATTATGTAAAAATGTTCAGATACTAAAGATATTACTATTGATTTGAATATGAAATGTGTTTTAAATTGGATATCATTATGAACAGGAGAAGTTTACCCATATTAAGGATTTATTTCTATATTTAATCTGAACCCACATTTACCTGAACATTAAAAATTATAGCTTGTACCAACCCTAATATGAAAACTTTATAAAGGTTTGCAGAAAGGAAAGAGAAGACAATATGAAAACAATGAAATCCAGCCTTATTAACAGGAGAATGGCCTTCACATAATAGACAATAAGTGCAGCTCATGATGAATTCCCAGGGGCTATAAATGATTAGATCCTCAATTCAACCTGTACCCCTATTAATTTATCACATATGTCACAGTATGCCAAGTATTTGTTTATGTGGCAATAAGTCATTAGGATTCTTATATAAAATATTAGATCTATTTCAAACAGGTCACAACAATATATGTGATACAGGAATTATGCTGCTGTATATAACGAGGAGGTTAACCCCCCCCCCCCCCCCCCCGGTTGCTCATTCTTCTCGGACTAGTGCAAAATGAGATGATCAGAACTTCTCTTGGGGATAGTCAATGCCTGGTAACCCATACAGGCCTTTTAGTAACCTATTTCATTACAGATGGTAATAACTAAGAGGCATGTAAATCATTTTACATTAACAAAGACCCCTAGGGAGATTTGTTTTATGGTAAAGGATATCCATTTAAACCCAGGAACAGCAATTACATTGCATCTTCTCCCCCAAGTAATAGAAATACACGTGGAAATTGTAGATCTATAATACATTTTAAATTGTTAGTGCTACCTTTATATAATTTTATATGCAATAAAAATATTCCCTCTACTAGTTAAAGCATTGTTTTCAACGCTTCGTGTTAATGCTAACTCTCCAGGTTTTCACCCTTAGGTTATTATATTATGTATAGTGAAAGACTGCTCAGTTATTAAAGGGACGCAAAAAAGAAAATGCTGTAATCGAAACAGGCAATTTAGTGTTGATCCCGAGCTACATATAGCAAGTGACTGCTACGCATATGTGCTGCTCCTTAATTAGCTATGGGCCAGCAGTACAGTAGACAAAGACTTTAAATAGACCTTTAACCCTTACCTTTATGGGGTTAAACACATAAATATAGCAACAGTGCTTTAAAGGGACATGATACCCAAATGTTGAAGTATTTCAAAGTAATGCAGCATAACTGTTAAAAGTTGACTAGATCATTTCACCTTAAAATCGCTCGTCCTGGGAAATTGCAAGGAAGCGTGCATCTGGCATGTGCAGGCACAGTCATGTTATTTCCGTACTCAATTTAATGATGTTTATAGTGCTATCTCGCACTCTCATGAAACAAACAATGGTCTGAGACATGTCTGCGTATTATTATAATTATTATCAGTTATTAGTAGAGCGCTGACAGACACTGCATCAGTTGATGGTGCCACAGCATGTATGCAAAAGCTGACTAGAAAAATCCAGATAAACCATCCTATTTTAAAAAGGAAGACATCTCACTTCACAATTTCCATAGTAACCACATCCCATTGTAAAGGGATTTTAACCATTCAGTCGGTATGCTTGTAACTGTAAACACAGTACAATTCCTCTGCTAAGTTAAAGGGATGGAAATTAGAATCCACATGGATGCATTTTAGTTTTAAATAGAAGCATTTTTGTAATATATATGTATTAATACAAATGCTTCTAGTAAAAGTTATCGTTGTTTCAAATGTGTACTTAAATATGCACTGTGCACCAGAATTTTAAATACAACACTTGCACAGAGAGTTGCTTGTACCATCAGCTAATGACTCAATCTGTTAATTGATTACATGATACAATCCCCACTGGTGCTCTGAGCAGCTGCAGTATTTAAATGCTGTTGCACTGAGAATATCTAGCTATGCACATGCAGAGAAAAATGTTAATACTAAAACAGTGATAACTTTTACTAGAATAATTTTTGACAATACATTTATATTGCAAATATGTTTTTACTCAAAGATGTACCTCATCTATGTGCATTTAAATTTTGACCATAATGTCCCTTTTATCTTAGTTTTATATAAGGGACAATTTATGGTGAGCAACATAACCCTTTAATTACACAGTTAGGAAGAATAACTCACACTTTGCTTTAGGCTTGAAAGTATTAGCTATGTTTCTTGCTGCAGTCCTGATAAAGCAGTAATGGAGATGCTGGCAGATGTAGCAGCATCTGTTACTGCAAGAGGAGACCTGTCATCCAGCAGATAACACAGTAGTGACAGTAGCTAGTTAGAAATCAAATGTTCCTGAATTAGGTAGTTTGTGGCTTTAAGACTCATAGATTAAATGTCCCTATTTGGTTTAGCAGTCCTAGAAAAACAATGGCATTCTGGTATCATATTTATATAAAAAAATATTTTCACAACAGAAATATTTTAACATTGTGTGGTTGTGATCCTTTTAACTCTACATATTCTTTGATGCCAAATCTTTTCCCAGTGATGCAAACCTAGTTTTTAATATAGTTCTTAAATAAATTGCAAATGAAACTGAGCTGTGCTGAAATTGTTTTTCAAAATGTAAAGTCGGTCAAACTTATGCATACTGAGTTTTCATTTGTTTTCTGGTTGTAGTAAACCTGTAAAAAAACAGGCTTTACCTCAGGCTGAGATTGTATGTATATTTGTTCATTATCATTTAAACAGTACTGTAAATACTTTTGGTTTAAAAGAAATAACATAAATTTAGACTGCCTATTCATCCATTTGAATTCTAGAATGCGACTTAAATTTGTTTTTGGATGAGATCTTAAGTTTTTGACTTTTGAACAATTTTACATATTGCAAATATTGTTTATCTAGTTTGAATTTAGATATTATTGTGTGTATTATGACCCTAGGGAAAGTCTCCCTAAGATTGATGGGGGAAATCAGATGTGGACTCCTTGCCCAATGTGTCTAGAGCAGGGATAGGGGACCTTAGCACTCCTGATGTTTCAGAACTACATTACCCATGAAGTTTAGGCACTCTGAAGTCCAGTTGAGCATTGTGGGAAATTTAATTTTGAAACATCTGGAGGACCAAGGTTCCCCATCCCTGGTCTAGAGGAATATGGCTGGACCTCACTGATGAGGCCCAAAGGAGGCCAAAACAATCATGTGGGGCTGCCATTTCCCTTGTTCAGGAGGAGAACTGCCTGGTATTTTGGGGCTGGACAGACCTAGTTGGCGGGATCAGACTGATATACTTCAATAATTTTCTGTGCATTCCTTTACTTTGAGTTTTTTTCTAGAAACCAATTGTTGCTGATTCTGTCTCATTTGGATCAGATTTTAACTTCCTGTTGCTAGATGTTATTTTGACTATTTCCTTTGTGTGCACAGTGTCTGATATATGCACAATTATATTTGTATCACATTATATTTTCTATGTATTGTCCCTGTTAAGTCATTATCTTATTTGATTTGTGTTATAAGTTGTAGTTGTGCTCTGTCTTCGCAAGAATCTTTATGGTTACCATTATAGCTACCCAGTGGTTGTGCCATTTGATTTTCACTTTGAGTGTTCCCCTAGAAATCACTCACCAATTTTTTTTTTATTTTTTTTTTATGTTGCAATAAGAAGACAACTGACCATATAATCAACACTTCTGTTAGTATAAATGTTTTCTTGAAGAAGAAAGTAAACCCTCTTAAAAACAAGAATAAATAAAAATAAGTAATTAACAATATATATATATATATATATATATATATATATATATATATATAGTATATTGGGTATTTAACTCAAATTAAATTTAATTAAGCATAATAAAACTCTGTACATTGCTCTACCATTATATATTTTGTCTGCTTTTCCAGTAATTTACCTCTGAAAATTATACTTTTTCAATGCCCCTCCTCCACAAAGGCTGATACAATCAACATACTTATGTATCCTGCAGTTTGCCTGACCAAGATATATTCTACAATGATTAGTGTCAGAACTCATTTAAATTCATTTTTAATTTGGCACAACAACATAGAAGATATCAAAAACACACTGTGACTACAATGGGTGTATCAAGGGAATTCACCAAATTGGCAAAACAATGTAAATTTTACCATTTTAAGCACTTATGAAAAACATATTTTTAACGGTTTTGCAACCTTTTGCTAACTTGTTCATACATACAATATACAATGTGCATATAAAAGTATTTTATCATATTTAATTATGTTAAACATGTATTTGTCATTCTCATTTTATTTGCACAGGGTTGTACACAGTGATCTGCAAATGAGTCTGTAGTGTAGGGACATTAAATTGAAAAATCTTTCGGAGACTCATCGGTTATGTCTAGATGCTTTATAACAATCTTGTTATTGAACAGATAAGACATCACTACAGATACGCTACTGCAGACACTTTGGGTAATAAATAGAGCGAAATCAGGATAGAAAGCTCCATTCCAGGATAAAATATAATGTTATTGCTCTTTTGACATTTCTCTGCACCTTGCTATTATATTTATGAGCCTATTGTCTTCTGTACATTTCAATAGCTATGCTAGAAAAATGTCTGTGCCAACAGCCTTTTTTAATGGCATTGGTTATGTCCATATATTTAACACAAGACTAATTCAACCTTTGTACTTGTGGCTGTTGAAGCTTCCCTTGAATAAAGAAAATAAACTGCATAGATTCTAAAAGCTCTACAGTGGGCAACATTTAACCCCCTGGCGATGGAGGACGTGTCAGGCACGTCCTACAAAAAATACAGTTAAGGACCAAGGACGTGCCTGACACGTCCTTGGGTAATCTGAGCGCTTCCAGACACTCAAACAGTATTGCAGCGATGCCTCAATGCTGACTGCAAAGCTTCTGATGCTCTGTAAGTGTGCTAAGTGCCTCGTAGGTCAAGGCACTTAGTAAAATATAATATTTTAAAAAAAGATTGGATGACCCCAGCCTACCCCTATAATTACATTTATAATAATAAAAACTCCCATTTGTCTGATCATGTCAATATTAATAAATATTAGCAATGACCAGTGTGGTCTCCTCACTTGCGGTTTTGTGGGAGAAAGAGATCTGTGTTTAGGAGAGAGAGAGATTTAGTTAGTTATATTAAAAATTATCCAAATGTGAGATCCAAAGATTATTTTTAGAGCCAGTAACCCTTAGCTTGCCAGTGATCACTACAAATCACTGGCTCTTGCACAAAAGCACTTTTTTGCTCTGTGCATTTTTTTTAGGAGTTAATCTTTTTTTTAGTAATTTTTTGTGAGACTTTTCAGAGCCATTTAGCTAGTTTAAATAATTTTTTGTAAAAATTTGTAAGACCCAAAGGCCCTTTTCAGAACCATTAACTGCTAGCTTGCCAGTGATCACTATAAATCACTAGGCTCTTGCGCAGCACATTTTTGTTCTGTGCATTTTTTTAGGGGTTCATTTTTTTTTTTTTACTAATTTTTATGTGAGACCCAAAGGCTCTTTTCAGAGCCATTTAGTTAATTTATATTTTGTGTTGATTTTTTTTAGTATTTTTTTTTCTCTGTGACAGATAAAAATAAATAATGTCACAGAGAACATATATTGCTGAGGAGGTATATGCCATCCGTGCGTCAGAGTCAGATGCCTCTATGTCGGACCCAGACCCCAATTTTATCTATGGCTGCTACCCCCCACTGCCAGAAGGAGACATGTTGCTCCAGCTGCCATTGCTGCTGAAGGGTGGGTAATGCCTCATCATCAGAGGCCAGATATCCCACCCTTCACAACAAATCATGGCATCAATGTGGATTTGGCAGGATTTAGCCCCCAACAGTTTATGGAGGTGTTCCTGGGAGATGATGTATTGGGGAACATTGTCGCCAAAATTTACATGCCCATCAGTTTCATGCTGCAAAGCCTGACTCATATTTGGCAAAGCAGCAATGGGCCCCCATCGATGTGCCACAATTTAAAAAATTCTGGGCATTGACTATGCTGATGGGCATAATAAAGAGACCCTCCATCCGCTCCTACTGGAGCAGTAACCCCATCTACTCTACCTACATTTTCTCCCAGTGTATGTCGAGGAAGAGGTATGAAATGATTCTACATTTCATGCACTTCAGTGACAACAGCTTGTGCCCCCATAGGGAGCATCCCCAGTTTGATAGGCTGTATAAAATCAGTCCCCCGATTACCCACTTTGCTGTCAGATTTGCAGAGGCTTATACACCTGGAAGGAATATATGCGTGGATGATTTCCTGATGAGGTATAAGGGAAGGCAGTATATTCCTTCCAAGCGCTCCAGGTATGGAGTAAAGGTGTATAAGCTCTGTGAGAGCAAGTCTGGGTATACTCAGGCCTTCCGGGTGTACAAGGGAAAGGAAAACCACCTTGACCCTCCAGGTTGCCAAGAACATATGGGAACTACTGGCAAGATTGTCTGGGACCTGATATTACCCCTGATGAACAAAGGGTACCACTTGTATCTAGACAATTTCTATACAAGTGTCTTTTGTTCAAACTACTGTATTGTTTTGATACAGTAGCTTGTGGTACAATTAGAAAAAAACGCAAAGGTTTCCAAAGATAACTTGCACGCACCTGGCTACGAAGGGGGGGAGACCATAGCCCTGCACCAAGAGGAGCTGTTGGCAGTTAAGTACAGAGAGAAGAAGGATGTGTACCTTCTTATCACCATCCACAATGAGAGGACTGTGGAGGTCTCTGTACGTGGCAGAGCTGAGAGCATAAGGAAGCCAGTGTACATCAAGGCTTATAGCCGGCATATGGGTGGAGTTTATCTGGCAGATCAGCTGCTGTAGCCCTACCTAATTATGCAGAAGACAACAGCCTGGCACAAAAAGGTTGCAATTTACTTAATGCAGATTGCAACCCACAACGCTTTTTTTGTTGTTCAAAAAAGCAAACCCTGTAATGAAACTGACTTTTTTACAGTTTCAGCTCCAGATCATTTCGGGGATTTTGTACCAAGATGCACCTGCTCCTGATGGGAGATAACAGATTTGTGGCTACTTATTTTATTTTCAAAATCCCCCCTACTGGGCCGAAGCAGAATCCTAAGAAAAAATGCAGAGTCTGTACTAAGAGGGGGCAGAAAAGGGACACCACCTTTTACTGTCCTCATTGCCCTGGACAGTCTGGACTCTGCATTGAGGACTGCTTCAAGCAGTATCACACACTGGTAAATTTAAAAAAAAAAATACATTTGCCGTTGTGGTTTTTTTCGGCAGGGAAGTTTTGGTTAAGTTACTGATTTTGTTTGTTTTTTACTTTTACTGTGCCAGATTTTTACATTTTACTATTCTATTTTTTATAAATTATACAAATGGTGCTGTATTTTACCAAAACCCCTGTCAAACCTATGCATGGGGGGCATGGGTGTACTCAGGGGGTCTTGCAGAAAACAACCTGGAGTGTTTTCTTGCAATAACTTTCAACAATTTCTCCTAAATCATAGTCAAAAAGCAATGTGTGTGTAGAAATGAAAATTGAAAAATTACCACCATACATTTTCTCCATTTTTTTTGGCTAAAACAGTTGCATCAAAGGCATCAAAACACTCCATATACAATACATTGGGGTGCCAACTTTTCAAATATATGCACATTCATGGCAAGCAAATAAATTGGGGTATGTAAAATAGGCCCCCAAAAAGAAGATAGGTTAAGAAGATATGTTAAATATGAAAAAAAATCACAAACACATGTCAGAGGTTTGGCATTGCACCCCCAAACAAGCCAACAAACCTATGCATAGGTGGTATCACTGTACTCATGAGAAGTTGCTGAACACATATTGGGGTCTTCTTTGGCAGTAACACATAACAGGAGCTAAGAATCCATGCCTAAACTACAATGTGTGTGAAAAATAACACAAAAAAATGACTGCCCAATAGTTTGACAAAGACTGGTGGTTGAATTAGTGCATGGAAAGTGTTAAAATACCTGCATTTCAAATATATATGGTTTTCAAAATTACATTGGCCAGCTTCAGAAATGTCCCGAATAGGACATAGGTGCATGGGATGTGAAAATTCCAAGTTGAAAAACTGCAATGCGCCCCCTAAAATTAAGGCCTTTTAGCCCTCAGAGAACCCAACACACCTATACACGGGTGGTAGCACTGTACTCAGTCAGTAGATGTTGTTGAACACATATTGATGTGTTTTTTGTCAGTAACACATAACAGGAACTGAGAATCCATGCCTAAAGTACAATGTGTGTGAAAAATAACACAAAAAATGACCACCCAAATTTTGACAAAGACTGGTGGTTGAATTAATGCATTTAAAGTGTTAGAATACCAGCATTTCAAATACCCTAGGTTGTCTACTTTTCAAAAATATATGGTTTGATGGGGGTAAATTATATTTTCTGGCTTAAAAAATGTCCCAAATAAAATATGGGTGCATGATTACAGATGTGAAAATTCCAAGTTGGAAAACTGTAATGCGCCCCCTAAAAATAAGGCCTTTTAGCCACCAGAGAACTAGACAAACCTATACATGGGTGGTATCACTGTACTCAGGACTGGAGATGTTGCTGAACACATATTGGGTTGTTATTTGGCAGTAACTCTTAATGTTCTTAGTAAATGTATTCTTAAATTGCTATTTTGTAAAAAAAAAAATTTCCAAACTTTGGCATAGATTGGTGTAAAATGGTTGCATGAAAAGAGTCAAAATACCCCAAGTTTAATACCTTAGGTTGCCTTTTTTTAAAAAAGATATACATGTGAAGGGTTATTCAGAGATTCCTGACAGATATCAGTGTTACAATGTAACTATCGCAAAACATTTTAAAAAATGGTTTGGAAATAGCAAAGTTCTACTTGCACCTATTGCCCTATAACTTGCAAAAAAAAAAAGCAAATAGCATGTAAACATTGGGTATTTCAAAACTCAGGACAAAATTTAGAAACTATTTATCATGGGTGTTTTATGGTAGTTGTAGATGTGTAACAGATTTTGGGGGTCAAAGTTAAAAAAAAGTGATTTTTTTTTCCATTTTTTTCATCATATTATATAAAAAGAATGTATAGTAAATGATAAAATATGATGAAAATAATTATATATTTACAAAGTCCAATTAATGGCGAGAAAAACGGTATCAAATGTGTGTGGGTACAGTAAGCGAATAAGAGAAATATTACAGCTAAACACAAACACTGCAGAATTTTAAAAATATCCCTGGTCCCAAATGGTCAGAAAATTGAAAAGTGCTGTGGTCACTAAGGGGTTAAAGGGACATGAAACCCAAAATTTATCTTTAATGATTCAGATAAAGCATACAATTTTAAAAAAAACTTTCCAATTTACTTCTATTATCAAATTTGTTTCATTCTCTTGGTATCCTTTGTTGAAGGAACAGTAATGCACTACTGGGAGCTAGCTGAAAACCATTGACAAGATGTAAATATGTGCAGCCACCAATCAGCAGCTTCTGAGCCTACCTGGGTATACATTTCAACAAAGCATACAAACAAATGACATAATAAAATGTAATGCTCTAATCGGAATCATGAAAGAAAGAAAAATTGTGTTTTATGTCCCTTTTAGTCTGATGAAAATACCATTTATCTAAGATTCAAAATGATATGACAAACTTGATGCTTTCAACATGAATCATGCATTTGGATTCTCAATTCTTGTTAAAGGTTATATAAAGAACACAAGACAGAAGTGTAATTTCAGTGCATTGCTTAGCACGCTTCTAGATGCCACATGGGAGCACTTTTTTAAAATGTCACAGATGTCCTTTGGAGACAAAAACAAAATGGTACCTTCCAACCTAAAAGCTGAAGTAAGCCAAGAGACTCAAGTTGCTTTATTTATCATAAATTTCCATTTTTTTCTATTATTCTTGAGAATACCGGTAATTGTGACACTTTGCATCTTGTAATTTTTACGTGTGAATGAAACAGCAAAATGTATATATTATTAATTTTTGTGGAGTTTCTAAAAGAAAAAAAAAACCAATTGCAAGCAAAAGAACACACAAAGAACAAGATCATGATTCCGTCTCAATTATTTAGAACAGATTTGATAAATATGTTAACGCTGGTAACAAATAATTATAATTTACAAGCAATCCAACTTATTGACCTGAGGTGTGGTGATTATGAGTCATGGTATTGGCAATCAGAAACAGGTATGTTATAGCCCTCTGGATAATCATAAAACACTCTGAATGAAAATGTTACCAAACTTTTCCTTGTGCCCCCCAATTGTAGTTAGACTAACATAATGCCAGTCATAAGAAAAAGTGTATTACCAACAGTGAACCAATAATAAAGTAAGCTATAGGAACATGCAATCATTAAAGGGGATATGAAACACAACATTTTTCTTTCATGATTAAGACAGAGCATAACATTTTAAACAGCTTTCCAGTTTACTTCTATTGTCCATTTGTCTTTAGTCTCTTTGTATCCTTTATTGAAGAAGCAGAAATACACTACTGGGAACTAGCTGAACACATTAGTAAGCCAATGACAGGGAGGTATATATGTTCAGCCAATAATCAGAAGCTAGCTTCCAGCTCCTAAGCCTAAATATGTATGCTTTTCAACAAAGAATACATATAGAATAAAGCAAATTAGAAATAAAATAAAAGAAGTACATTGGAAAGTTGTTTAAAATTGTATGCTCTTTTTGAATCATGAACGAAAATGTTTTTGTTTCATGTTGCGTTAATGAAAAACATATGGTAAAAATACAATACAATAATAAGTGTGATAAAACCTTTGGCAAACCTATTTACTAATAAAATATAACACAATAACAACTATAAATGCTATAGAATTGCATTATACAATGCAAAATGAAAAGCAAGTATTTAAAATAATTTTCTAAACATACCAAGGAAATCAATAAATGCACAAGTCCCTGTGTGAATCAATGTATTGATAAGAAGTTGTAGTTACAAGCTAACCATTGGCTTAGTGTAAGTGGGTCTTTTACACTGTGATGCATTTACAAATATTACTGCAGTATAAGACAATTACAATAATTAGCAATATGACATTACGCAATTTAGCTATAACAAGCTAATGAAGCTATATATATTATTTTGATAAACAAAATACTATCATCAATCCCTAGGGCTCTTAAGAGGAGACATAAACGTGTAAAAAATTATCAATCACATCTCCAAAACAATGAGGAGCAAAGAAAATATCAAAAAGGTGGTCTAATAGATTGTAGTAATAGTCAGGTGTGAGGAAATGTGGCCATTTGTGAAACATGGTATTAGTGTTAGGAAGATACATATTTAGCCTGTGAGATGCAGACGGTCATCTCATGTTAACACTCTGGGCTGGGTGTAATGTGATCATTGTGTCTGGTTCTGCTTTGGTCTCCTCTGTTCTTGTCTGTCTTCTGTCAGTTCATCCATCTACGGTGTATTGTGTGTACTGTGTAGCCTCTTGTATAGAGAAATTGCATATATAAATGTTAAGACCATATTAAATGTGTATAACTGTGATACAGCAGGTTACTTGTAACCTGTATAAATATAATAATTAATATATATGTGGGCAGAAAAGCAACATTTTATAAATTTGAACCACTATACCCATCAATCCTGTATTTAATGTGAAAAGAGGAGGTTCAATGGAAATATTTGTGTGATGATGAAATTTGCAGCAGCACTAGAAACACAAACTATGAATGTATTTAAACTCTAATATATATATATATATTATACACACACGTATACATACACACACTATTATATAATGAAACAAAAACAATAAAAGTGACTATATGTAGTACTCTTGTTTTCTCTACCCCCATATGTCCTTTACAGCTGTAAGCTCTAATTCCATCTGCAAGACAGGAGTTAACTCAGTACAGACACTCAATTTAAAATGACTAGCCTCATTGAGTTAAAGGGACAGTAAACACTTCCCATGACATTGAGCAGGCAGAATATGTGCTCCGGTGTCACCACCAATCGCTACTAAGAGGAGTTATGCATGTACCCTGCAATCCTGAAGCACAACGTTGTTTATATTGGTAGACCAGATAGAAGGTCCCAGGGACTTTCATCAGCAGGGACAATGGAGCAAGCATTAATGAGCAGTGCATTTGTGTTTTGTCGTACTACCTGATGAAGGGTGTAATTGAAGAATACATTTTCCTTATGGATTTTTTCCCCCATAAAATTAAGGATTAATGAGGGGTGTCTTTTTTAACTGAAGACATTGAATGCATGTCTTATGAGGAGGGGCTTCTTAAAAAGTACATTTACTACTCCTTTAACATGGGTACCTATAAAACAGACACAAGTGAGTTGACATTGACACCTGTAAAAGACAAGGATACATTTTATCAATATAAAATCAAGAGACTCTCTGTTCCTCAGGTCACCTGCCCTCTTATTAACCCTAAATGTATTCTCTACCACCCAATAAACTCTGTCTTCCCACAGCTATATGGACTCAATACCATTCTGACTATTAATCGTAAATGTAGCTTCCCCCATCAACATTAAAATGACATGGTCATGATATTTTAAGTATAATAGAGGGGACAACTGGTATATTTAACAACCATAACCTCATTGTTAGGCCACCCAAGTACATAAGGGACCTACTCACCAACATCCACAAAGTAGAAGTCAATTTATGAAATCTGGGACCCCACCACCCAAAAAAGCATCTTTATAATAATCCTGTAAGTGCAATGGAAATTTATTTCTGGCGATTTCAGAAGGAACTTGTTCTGACTGGCCATGAAATTTCTGCTTTAAATTTGCTAAATTTTCCCACCAAAAGCTTAATAAATGACTGATTTTATCAACTTAATTGTTTGGATAAATAATAACCACCAGAAACATGCTGTAGTTAACTCAAAATTTGAGTTACTCATAAAAAGTTTAATAACATTTAGGTATGCATGCATTAACTATTGTATCTGCTTTGTCTGTAATTCATAGTAACATAGTAGATGAGGTTGATAAAAACAGAAGTCCATTGAGTTCAACCTATACAAATCTTAATATACTTACCATGAAAGCTCCAGTTGAGCTTAAATTAATCCCTTTAAAAAAGATGATCCATTTAAAACTAGCAATCATATCCCTGAATTCTATTTCTAGCTCCGAAATGTATTTAAACCATTTTTAAATGTATCTAAGGTATTGGCATCTACTACCTCCTTAAAGTGAATGTCAATTTACAAGCTACTGAAGGCTCCTAATACTTATATTAGACATGTTTATTCAAACCGTGAACTTTAAAAAAAAATAATAATAATAATTTATAATATATTTTAATTACTAACTTCGCTCCGTTTTGAGCCACAACTCCTCCCATAAGGCACTTCCTTGTTTTGCAGAGAGTGACGTATAGAGTGGTCTCACCTACTCTATACGTATCTCTGATGCGCGCACCCGTGATGCCCTTACTTTGCGCATGCGTGAAAAACATTTGTACTTAATCTGCGCATGCGTTTAAAAACTAAATACTTAATGTGCGCAAGCGTGAAAGTAGGATAGACAGGCTGCGCATGCGTTAACATCCGACCTCCTCAAAGCGCTATCTAGTATTCAATGAATGTATCCGTTAATTGAATACTATTGTGATAGCGAATGCAGCCGAAAAATATGTATTCATCTAATCACAGTATCCTTAGCAGCACTGTACAATACTAATCACATAGCCTTCACTGTATACCGCTGATAGAGTCTGAAATTGAAGGTGTTACAGAGCATGCGCGTCTCGTGGACACGCATCACTTCTGAAGCTGGGGATTAGAAGCTAACGCATGCGCAGAATAAGCGCATGACGTTGCCAAAAAGGGGTTGAACGCCACGGGGTAAAAAAACGGATTGGCAATCGCTATTGTCAATCATTTCCAAATATAGGGACCAAATGGCGGGTGGAGGAATCTCGGCTCCAAAAATGAGATACAAAGGTATATATTTGGGATTAGCAAGTAAACAGAAAAAATTGATGAATTAAGGTCCACCTAAATTGTTGAGAGTGATAATATGGCAATAAGCGACACTGTTGAGTTTACATTCACTTTAAGTAATACGTTTAACAATTTGATTGCTCTTACAGTGGAAAATCTGGAGATTAAATCTCCTTTCCTCCAGCATTAAATTGTGACCTCTTATCATAAACAATTTGCTTGGAATAAACAGAGTTTCCGCCATCTCTGTATATGGGCCTTGGATATATTTATATAAAGTAGTCATGTCACCTCTTAAGCCCCCTTTTTTCTAGAGAAAAAAAGACCCATTTTGGCTTACCTCTCCTCATAGCTTAAAGGGACACTGAAGAATTATTTTGTGATTCAGATAGAGCATGCAATTTTAAGCAACTTTCTAATTTACCCCATTATCAATTTTTCTTCATTCTCTTGCTTTTTTTTATTTGAAAAAGAAGTCATCTAAGCTATTTTTTTGGTTCAGAACCATGGAAAGCACTTGTTCATTGGTGGATAAATGTATCCACCAATCAGCAAGAACAACCCAGGTTGTTCACCAAAAATGGGCCGGGATCTAAATTTACATTTTTGCATTTCAAATAAAGATGCCAAGAGAATGAAGACAATTTGAAAGTTGCTTAAAATTGCATGCTCTATCTGAATCCCAAAAGAAAAAAATTGGGTTCAGTGTCCCTTTAAATTCTCCATTCACCTTATTAGTTTTGTGACTCTCCTCTGAACTTTTTCTAAATCTGTATTTTTTTTTTAGATTGGTCCCCAGAACTGCACTCCATACTCAAGGTGAGGACTTACCATGCAGTGGCATCACTAGGGTTGGTGTCACCCAGTGCGGTAAGTTATAGTGTCACCCCCCACCCCCCAGAAAGCAGACACACACAAACACAAAAAAACAGGCACACATACATACAAACACTCAGACACACACACACACAGATACACTTAAAAACATACTCAGATGCACACACAAACAGTCGGAAACACACACTCAGACACACACACAAAAACACACACGCAAAAACAACCAGACGCACACACAAAAACATTCAGACACACACAAACACACTGACACCCACACACACACAAAAAACACTCAGGCACACCCATAGAAACACTCAGGCACACACACACAAAAACACTCAGGCACACACACAAAAACACTCAGATACACACACACAAAAACACTCAGATACACACACACAAAAACACTCAGACACACACAAACACAAAAACTCAGACACACACACATACAAAATATGTAAACTGCACTGCATTAATTATAAAGCTCATGCCTAGAGCTGCTCCCTGGCTCAGCAGAGCATCAAATGAAAGATAAACAGTGCACTCTAAATATAAATCACTAAAGAAAAGGTTTAGGCGTGCAAACTATGAAAATTCTGCTCTCTGACTCTGTTCCAAGTCTGTCAGTGCACAGATCCGGGCCACGCGCCTACTGCTTCTTATGGCCAATCACCTCTGCACTCTGCCCACCCCCAGATCCCCTCCTACCTCTTCAGTGTGCACTTAGTGTACCGTAACTATACCGGTCTGGTGGGCATCATACGTGGCTCCTTCACTTTAGAGACAGTGTCAGACAGTCATGCGGTCAGGTGCCAGGCATCCCCCTCGCGATTTCCCAGTTCCCGTTTAGAGAGACAGCACAGCAGTGAGTGACTCCACTGCTCCACACCTCACTGAGCAGTGAGCACAGATAGGCAGGCAGGTTTAGGCTAGCAGAGCAAATTTGCAAGCCCCACGACATGCCCACAACATTCATAGTGAAATTGGGCAGGGGAGGAGCAAAGTACAAACAAGCAAAAGCAGCCGGGAAAACTAATTGTGGAAATTGCAGCGCTGGCTCAAGGGGCAAAAAAATTAAGTGTGTCTACAACTTCCCCAGTCCCACTAATCTTCAAAAATGCTGGCCCCTCTAATAAAAAAAAATCTATGCATCTCTATATTTTATTTCTTTGAATTTCAATAAAATGTAAACAACAACAAAATTCTGGTGATGTCACCCTCTGGAGGGTGTCACCCGGGTGCGGCCCGCACCCCCCTAGTGATGCTACTGTTATAATGGATTTATATAGTCACAGTAATTCTGCTTTTTTTCATTTGCATAAATACTTCTTAATACATACTTGTATCTTATTAACCTTAAAAGCCACTGCCCTGCATTGTGCACCCATCTTTAGATATCTGTAAGTACTCTCAAATCCATTTCCTCCTCTGTTTTGCCAAGTCTGGTGTCATTTAAATAATAGATAGCCTGCTTATATTTACTTTCAAAGGGCCAGATTACCAATGGAGCATAAACGTTTGCTCACTCCAAGATGGCAGTCCCCATTACAAAGAAGCGGAGCTTGAGGATCTGGCACCTTTATGCTTTTAAAACAGGAGAACGGATTTATAAAGAGCTGCTGGAACAGGATGAAATGCTATAACATATTGAGTAGTAACCATTCTAGGGTATTTTTGAAGAACAGTTTAATGTCTCTTTCATAGTGGCCCCTTTTACCCATAAATATATATTTAATAATTTGTCATTTTGAAACTGATATATTTCTTTATTTTGTATTTATTTTTTTCCTTTATTGACTTTATGTAATATTTTCTCCGCTCATTGGAAGCAAATTCTTTAAACCAGCTTTTTGCTGATGCATATTAAACTGGCTTACCTGCCGTTTACTGACAGGTTGAAATTAATTGCAAAAGGATTGCTACAAACGAGTTTTGTGATTCTGATAAAAAGAAATGAAAGCAGCAGCTGATTTCCCTAATGCATATATTTCACAGTTGGTATATTATTTTAGCACTAGGATTTTCTGGTTTGTGAGCCTCTTGATAATTACAGGGGTGTCAGTATTTAGTGGCTAAATTAATAAAATGCAATGCAATAAAGGTCTTGCTATATTTGTGTTTATTAGGTTACACAAATAATGAGCTGGAATCTATTTTAAATCTGCTTTACAAGGAAATGAATATAAAAGTGTTTTGGCAATTTGCTTTGTTTTTCTCACTTTTCAGTCACTATAAATATAAAGGGACACCAACGCACTTTAAGGCATAACATGTAATGGTTGCATGAAAGCATCAGTTTAGCTATGTAATTGGTTCCTTATGCTTAACTATAAAATCATTATTAATTATTTTATGATTTTGGAAAGCTGCAAAAAAATAATACTGTTCCACCTTAAAAAATTTTTTTAAAAAAAATGAAGCTGATGTTACTGTATAATGATTTTCCTGGTAGATATCAACATACTTCAAAGCTATAGAAATAAGCAGTTACTAAAAATTGGATTAGGAATGTGCAAACCACAATGATTTTAAAGACACATTTGCAGTAAAGGCAGATTGCATGCATTGATATCAGTATTTTATTTTCCTGTCGATAAGGGGGGTAAACTGCACTAATGTTTTTTGTTTTTGTACACAAATTTTTCCCATTACAGTATATTAAATATAAACAAGACTGCTTCATTGAATCTGTAAGATATTCCTGTCAAGCTCGTTTTCTGTAAAAGTTGTCTTTTGAATGTACATGGCTTATTATTCCCAGTGGAGAGTTAAAACCAGCAATTACTGCAGTACATTGTAGTGAATTTAATGATCTGGGAACTCTCATCATTATAAACACAGACATGTTGAATTACATTCTGGAACAAATAAGGTTACATATTCTGAGTTACTAGTCAGTTCTATGATCATGAAATGCTGCTATAGTAAAACTAGAATATAGTTCAGTAATGTTGCTGCCCATATGCCACGCATCATTACAGCAAGTTGAATAGGTCACCACACGGTATCAGGGTCCGTTTGTGGTTAGAGGTGTCTGCAGGAACCATTTATAGAGTCTACACAGTTGAAAGCTGTGGACCACTAATTATCTATAATGCCAAAGACCTACTAATGAAAAAAAACATTCATCGGTATGTGTCCTTATAGATGATCATGGTTGAGGGATCACAGCCATTATGCAGAGATCTGGTGCCTGCCAATGCTGCTTACATAACATTGAATGTTATGTCTAGTGTTAGGGGGAGCAATTCACTACAACCCATAAACCAAGGTTTTAATGTAACATTTGGATAAGCAGTATTTCAATATGTCTGAAATACTGGCATGTAGATTATCAAAAACAGTAAGGGATAAATTACAAGTGGTGCACTAACGTCAGTGCGCACAATATTAAAATGTCATGCCCATGTTAACTTACACGCATATTACAAGCAAAAAGTAAACCTGACCCCAAGAGTACAAACTAAATTTGTGCTTGTGCAACTGAAGACCTCACGTAAAGGGTTAGGGCTAAAAAAAAAATGTTGCATTAAACACTACATAAACACATTAAAATGAACAGTTACACTCACACTTTCTAATAAAAATTATTCACATATATATTTAAAAAAAAAGTTATAAAGGGTAAAAGGTATTTGAAATTGACAAGGTATTAGAATGGAAAGGGTTATAATGTATATATACATACATATATGTGTATGTATGTATGTGTGTGTATATATATATATATATATATATATATACATACACACACACACACATATGTATATATGTGTATACATTTGTATTTATGTGTATGTAGTTATATATGTATATACAGTACATACATATAAACACATATATACACATGTATATGTATACACATAATATGTATATATACTTTGGAGCTTTTTCCACTCAAATACCTGAAAACAAGAAAAAAACTTAATACATTTTTAATTGTAATAGTTTTACAGTGTATGTGCTGTAAATATTTTACATTCCAATGTTCTTCACTTAGGGGAAAATGTTCTATGTATTTTTTAATAGATATTCCATTCCTATATATATAGATGTATACACCTATATAGATAGAGGTATAAATATATATTTATTTTACAAACAATACATCAGATTTATATATAAATAAATATTTAAAAATAAATATTACATTTTCTTCTAAGTGAATGTAAAATATTTCTCCTAGGAAGAAAGAACATAAAATGGGCGCTACATACCCTAATCCTGATTATACACGAATGTGTGGAATATGTTAATAAAATGCAACTCACAATACTGACGGCACTGGGAAATCAGTGCAAGAAAAGCAGGCTGAATCTTCCAGCTGTCAGCTAACTGAAACCCTTGGGGATACTGCTTACCCGGTCTCTGTAATCAGCCCACTGTGCCTCAGGTTCTCTCTTTCTGCTCTCGATACGTTGTGTCAATATTTTTAAAAGTAGTTTCTCGATACAATAACTTACTCAAATAATTAGGAATATTCAGAGTGAGAAAAAGTTAAACCATATACTTTATTGCTACATATCTCTCAACACACAAAAGCGGTTTCATCAGGCATATTAAGGTAACATACACATATGTATAAAACAAAATATAAAATGTAAATGCACTAATAAATGTATCAAAAAAACATTGCATGCAATTGTGCGGCACAGGGTTACTTAGGCTTGTCGGATGTAGAAAAATAATGATAATAGTGGACTGTAAAATGTATGTATGTGTCAAAAAAAGAAATATAGGGCAATGGAGTGCCCAAAAAAAAACTACATGATCAATTGTAACTAACTATGTGTGAGATGAGTACGAAAAAAACCCATATTGAGATAGCAATAATATGATTAATATGATTTGCAGTGGAAAGTCACGTGATGAATGACTGACCAAAAGTTTGAATGGATGTGAATATTATCAAACTTGACAGATGGTATGATTGAATGCGTTTTGTCTTATGTTTGATAAGTGCTGAAATATCAAAAGATCATGACAATTTGTTACAAATGCCATAGTGTAAAAATGGCAGAAAAGGTCATATTGTATAAAAACATGTTGTGGAAAATAAAAATAATAATAATAAAGAGAAATGTGATGTGTCTGTGTGTTATACATATTAGTGTTTGTTGTATTCTACAATATATGAGTGCCAATCAAATGGAGTAATTAAAATGATGTCAGTAAATGTGAATATCGATAAATTGGAGTCATATAATTGAAATAGATGGGATAATGTTGTAATTGTGAATGATGTAATAGATAGAATTCTCTGTGTGATAGAAAAAAAGTGAATTAAGTGATGTGAGTGGGTTTAATGAAATAAACGTGAAGAGATAAACTGTGTTGTCAAAGAAGAAAAAAAAAGGAAAATATGATATAATTTCATGCGATGAACGAAATTGATGAAATATGTGATAAAATTAGTGTGTATTATATAATTGGGGAAATTTATAAATGTGCGGAATTAAATATTTGGCAAAACTAAGAAAAAGCAGCCAAATCTACTACTTCATTGAGTCCTGAGGGAAATAGTGTTTGAGTTTGAAAAACCTAAAAAGTTTTGTGTTTGAGTTTGGCAAAGCAGCTGTAATCAGAGCACTTGGGAATTTAATCATTAGGCATAAATTTGTTTATTTTATGATCGTCAGAATAATTATTGACTGCATGTCTAAGGTAAGCTATGGTTAAGGATAACCCTTCTTGGTATTTTATATGCCACGTGAGGTACTACCCACATATTGTGCCCCACAAAAAACACTCAATTAAGTAGACCACAAATGAAGAATCACAATTGAAAAAATTAGGAACTTCAAATTGTTCGAATCTCAAGTAATCTTTGACTTGAAATATTTAGCACCTGTTTTTATGTATCTACATGAGTTGCGTCTTTATTCCACCACATTTGTAAATACCTATTTTCTTAAACAAGCTCATTAATCACTTTTTTTACAATTGTTATCAGCTACATGAATTTTGTGATTGTGTTTTGCTACAAATATGCAATGTTTTACCCTTTTGTTTGATGCCAATTTATTTAATAAATTTAAAGCTCTCTTGAATATAACTATTGGCTATCACTAATTTCAAAACTGTTTTTTTCTTGAGGATATACCAATATTTATTAAGTATATACATCTAATATTTGCCTGTTGGGTATCGTATTTAGTGACAAAAGATAGAGAAGGTCCATGGGGTGGCCCTTATCTTTAAAAAAATATTTTTGCATGTTCTTCAAATTGTTCCATATAAGAAAAATTCCTGCGGATATAGTTGAACTGATTTTATGGAACATTCACCTTCTAATTGTAATAATGGTGCCTAGAAAAATCCCAAAAAACTATTTTTTTAATGAAGGTATTGAATTAAATAAAACATTCCTTGTTCCAACTTAGAACAAGGTGCAAAAATGTAATTTCTTTCATCTGAATGTTAGCAGTGAAACAAAGTCCCATGTCATTATCATTAAGGTCACTTATAAAGGTTCTAATGGATTCCACACTGCCATTCCAAATAAAAATCATCAATGTAGCGGCCGTCGAACAACAGACTAGCCACGACAAATCATATTATTGCTAAATCAAGATGTTTTCTTTCGTACTCACTATTATCATTATTTTTCTCCTTCTGGCAATCGCAGCCTTGTGCTGCAAAAATGCACTTAATGTTTCTTTGATAAATTTAATAGTGCATTTGCATTTTATATTTTGTTCTATACATATGTATTTTCATATATATTTGCAAACTGCATTTTTAAATTGTAGCTAACATTTGTTAAAATATGTTTTTTATTTTTACTTCCGGTTTCCATACAGGCATTTTGTCACTTAGCCCTATAACAGAGCACTGCATGCTCACCTTTATATGCCTAATAAAATGTAATTGAGCCCACCACAATCAATAAAGTTCAGAAAGTAACCGTTTCTATTTAATGTATTAAGTTTGTACATTGTATACAAGTTGCCTAAATTGCTAATAATATAATTGTTTTATTTCATTGTGTTATTAGCTACACAAGACCGTTGTCCATAAACGTCCCTTTAAAACAGTTATGGTCACTATAGAATATAGGAGCATGCCATTCTTGACAAAATTCATGTGTATTAAACAAATGTGTAAAGGTGGTATTGTGTCTTTGAGCAAACTCCTCATGAATATGTCTGATTTATCTATAGTCAAACTATATTGTTTAATTATTGTCATAAATCTATTGTAACTTCTAAACACCTGCATATCACTATGGAGTATATTAGTACATCATAAATATGTAATAATAATAATAACAACAACGTTAATCACCCTGGAATTACAGTCAGCTGTATCATAACAGATGGGACAACAATAACAAACAATCTACATTATTGCCTGGCTCGCCACATCCTGTTACACTTTCATGTTATGCTGGATTGCGAATGCCTACCTTTATTTGTTTTTAGATTATTACCCATTGATAATCTTGTATCTAACATGCATTTATCTTACTGTCCTGACATCTCACACCCTACGCTTGCAGATATGAGAGGCCTGCCGCCTGCAGTGCATTTTGGATAAAAGTGTCTCTGCTACTGATAGCAGCTTCAGGACAGGGTCATTCTTTTATTCAAGTTGGTGTAACTATGTGTTTTTATAATCCTAGATATGTAATATACCCCTTGTATTGTGCTACAGAATACGCCAATGCTTTATAACTCAAATAGGACAGTTGAGAGGTCTGAAAAAGTTAAAGGGCCATAATACCCAAATGTTTAAACACTTGAAAGTGATGCAGCATAGCTGTAAAAAGCTGACTAGAAAATATCACCTGAACATCTCTATGTAAAAAAGAAAGATATTTTACCTCAAAAGTTCCTCAGTAGCCACCTCCCATTGTAAAGGATTTCTAAGCAGCATATTAGTATGTCTGTCCTGGGACAGCTGAAAGGATGAGCATCGTGCACTCTCATATTATTTCACCAATCAGGTAAAGGAAGCTTACTATGAAATCTCATGAGAGTTAAGTCAAATCTCATGAGATCACAGTAAGAGTTCATGACCTCAGCACTGCTGATGCTGATTGGCTGCTGTTCATTTCTTCATTATTTTTTTTACCTGCAGCTGGGAGCAGGTGAAGTATAACTTTTTACACAGAACTTACTCTGCTGAGCTGAGGATATTGTGAGGTAAAATATCTTCCTTTTTTACATAGAGATGCTCAGGTGATATTTTCCTGTCAGCTTTTTACAGTTATACTGCATCAGTTTCAAGTGATTTAGCATATGAGTATTGTGTCCCTTTAAAGTGAGACTTCTGGTCTTATAGCAGGACAGAAGCCAAGCATAAAGAATCTTATGCTTCATGCAGCCCCTGATTTCTAGCACAACATCATTTCATAATTGTGTTCCCCATAAAATGGACATTTATAAATAGTAATATTTTGTAATAAAGGTATTATTATTATTATTATTATTAATATTTTGCCTCCTTTCTCTGTAATCTAAAAACACTGCTCCAAGAGAGACGGGTTCTGCACACTTTATCTCATAAACAAATAGTTTAATATACTATATACTGATTAATAATTTCACGTTGGTTTACTTGACATCAGATATTAATGACATTTTACATCATACTACAAAATGCTTCTTTTTTTCAATATGAAAAACATTTAAAAATGTTCCTTTGTTGAATAAATCTCCATTTTTCTGCAGGACTTTAGATGAAACAAAACCCTTTTTATTATATATTAAACTGCTGCTCTTTTATATATGTGATCAAAATATTGCTGAGTACTGTCCATAAACACCCACATATGAATACTTCTTTCTAGATTCCCTAAACCAAGTAAGCTTACATGACAGTTCAAGGAGATAATACTAAGTATTAGTTCTTGGCATCAGGAGAAGAAAACTACATTTTATTTGAAAACAATGATCAGCCCAGACATTGAAAAATGAAGATTACTTTATCAATGAGTCTCCAGTTAACCTTTAACATAACAAATAAAATATATATATATCAGTGCATGCAGAACATTCACATTGTTTAAAATTCACAAGGTATTTCCAGTCTGTGTCATTCTGCTAGATCACTTGCCTTGGTTCCAAAACCTGCATTGCAGTTTTCTTAAATATTGAATAGGTCAGCAGCCTCAACAAAGTGTCTGCCAATGCTAATAATAAGACCATTTGAACTTCTACCCAGAGACCAAAGCAATCATTTTGTTTCACTAAAGTGCTTATGATAGAGGGAAAGCTATTTTTCATGCCTGTTATTTGTGCTCGTTGATGCTAATGTGCTTTTCAAAAGAAAAAACAAAACAGCAGCAATATTAATCCATTGACTAACAGTGAAGACAGCAATCACTGTTAAGTCAAAAAGATATTTGACTTAAAGTATTTGCTGGTGCAAAGTATGACATAAGCCATACAACTACAATGTTATGCCATTTTTTTTACACTCAAATGGGGGAACTACAATGGAAGAATTAGGTGTTTATTGTATAAAGAGGCAGCTATTGTTATATAGTAAACAAGTAAATATATAAAATGTGTTAAAATGATGTCTGTTTGAACTAAGTTTGTAAAGATATAAGGAAGAATACAAATATGTCATTCATTATGATGTTGAATGAATGCTTATAATGCTTAAAATAATTGTATTATATGACATACTGGCTTTGAAACTCAGTACCAGGGGCTTTAAGGTTGTTTGGTGGGTTCTACTGGTCCATACATTTGTTTGCACAGCCCAGCGATGAAGTTAGGGCAGTCTTTCAGTGTGGCTGAGGATTTGAGATGTTTTCTTTGGTGGGGAGGAGGCACGGATCAAGCACAGCAGTAAGACATCTTACCACACTGATTAATTTGCAGTCTTTTGAGAGTGTGACAAGAAATATAAGGATAATTCAGCCACAGTAAAATATAACATGAAAAATACAGCTAAAAAGAATGTACATATAGAGGTGGCCCTCGGTTTACGCCGGTTCAATTTGCGCCGTTTCAGAATAACAACCTTTTTTTCAGTCATGTGACTGCTATTGAAAAGCTTTGGAAAGCAAAGAGCACTAATTAAAATAGCCAGTAGGTGGAGCTGTCCGCTTGTTTTGCAGCAAAGTTATGCAATAAATTGATCTGTGTTCACAGATCAGACCAGATCTATCGAGCAAAATTTAGCAGGCACTTCCCTATTATCTTCCTGTCCAGCAGATTGAGGTGAGGGGGCCTAACTGCCTATTAATCACTGCAGATTGAAATGCATAGAATAGGTGCAGACCCAATATTATCTAACATGCTAACAATGCAGAGAACTGATTGCAGAAAAATGCAAGTAAAAAAACGTTTTTGTTCATTAAACTTAGTTTGATGATGATGCAGTCTGTTGTGTAATTATTTTATTAAGTGATGTTTAGCAAATGTTTTTGCTCATTAAACTTACTTTGATGATGATACAATATATATTATTAGGTTTATAATGCTGTTTAGCATTTAAAGTCTTCATTTCAAAGCTTTAAAAATAATGTATTAGATGTTACTTATGACAATTTTGAGAGGGGCCTGGAACCTAACCCCCTCACTTCCCATTGACTTACATTATAAACTGGGTTTCAATTTACAATGGTTTCGATTTACAACCATTCCTCCTGGAACCTAACCCCGGCGTAAACTGAGGGCTACCTGTATATTAATTTAATTGCAGTGATCAATATTACTAAATTGTACCTTAGTCCATTAAATGTACAATTAATTAAAAAAAAAAATTAACTAGGAAA
The DNA here is from genome assembly GCF_027579735.1 of Bombina bombina. Lineage (NCBI taxonomy): Eukaryota > Metazoa > Chordata > Amphibia > Anura > Bombinatoridae > Bombina > Bombina bombina. The sequence goes on from NC_069500.1 coordinate 339,811,954, forward strand.
GATCACAATGTTAACAACTCAAGAATTACAAATAATTTTCTTAACTGTTAGCTTTTGGAATGTAACACTAATTAAAACAGCAATAACTAATTAAAATATATCAGTAAATGCTTAGTTTATTATTATCTGATTTGCAGACTTTTCTCCAACATCAGTAGGCCTTGATGTAAAGTGTGCAAAATTAAGAAGGATCTGTGATTACAGTAGTATTGCTAGATACAATTGTTAAAATTGCAGATGTCAACAAAGCATCCTTAAAATACCTGCTGTAATCTCAACTACTAACTCCATCTGTTTTCAGATTACTGATACATGCCAGGTTTTACATTGTACAAGGTACAATGACCCCCACAGGTGCTGCTTTGTGTGATCTTTAAATTTGCCTCTCTTACTGTTATGGTTTGTCTGTGCCATGGTTATTCTATTCATTTCTGCTGACTTCCATTTATGATCCTTTGTTTCCTCCTGAGTTTATATTCAATTTTCAGATATTTTTGCATTATACTTTAGCCATCTAGTATTCAGGCTTCAGTTTAGATGCCTTTTATTGCTTGCTACATCTCCTGCTACAGGTACTGTTCACTTCATATGTAGGTCTAGCCCAGAGCTCCCAACCATTCCACACATTGTGGAACTGTCATAGTTTGGAAGCCCACTCACATAGCCCCAGAGTACTATCTAGGTATAACATGATCTATCCACTCGCTGCCATGTTTCTGCCTCTTTAATGAAACTTTTTTTTTTTTTTTCTGATGAGACACTTGTTTTCCACAGTTCCACTCCACAGATTTCCCTATGAAAACCGACAACCTTTCTATCCTGGATAGTCTTTGGGAAACTGGTCCAATATCAAGATCAGACAGGTAGCCTATAATATGATACCCTGTGACGGAAGTCTTGCAGTTGTCTTACATGGCCTTCCTTGTAGAAAATGCCACTGAGATTACCCTAAATAATATAACATGTCAGGGTATTACCAGTGAGATTTTAACTAAAGTAATATAGTCAGCGATATTTTGTGGGTGACACCGCAACAGTAAAACCTCTTGAACTGTATTCCATTTTAATACCTTAAAATGAATTAGTTAGATCTAACAGTATATATATCCAGCCTACAATTGTTTCCTTAATTCAAAGGGATAGAAATATCAAAACTGAAACGGGCATAGGTGCATTTACATTTTAAATAGAAGCACGTTTACAATATACTTCCATTAGCGAAAATGCTTCTAGTAAAAAGTAATTTCTTTTACTCAGTGGCATACACAAATATACAGTAAGTGCCCTGTGCACCAGCATTCAAACCCCTCACCTTCCCTGAGATTCAGCAGTGGTTTGTATGATGCTAATTAAAGGGACATAACGGTCAATGAATCACATCTTTGGATAGAAAGATATTTACAATATTCATAGATTGGCAAAAATGCTTTTAGTGATAGCATTTTTCTCTGCACATGCATTCTCCGTTTTGCATAACCAAAGCGGTTATATTAATATACTTTTTACCTCTGTGAATACCTTGTATCCAAGTCTATGCAGACTGCCCCCTTATTTCAGTTCTTTAGATTTGCATTGTAGCCAATCAGTGCTGACTCATTGGCAATTCCACAGGAGTTAGCACAATGTTGTATATAGGGCACACATAAACTAGCTCTGTCTAGCTACAAAATTATTATTTTTTTAAATTTAAGAGGCAGCCTTCAAGGGCATAGAAATCAGAATATGAGCCTACCTAGCTTTTAATAAAGAATACCAAGAGAACAAAGTAAATTGAATGATAAAAGTAAATTGGGAAGTTGTTTAAAATTGCATGCCCTATCTGAATCATGAAAGTTTAATTTTGACTTGACTGTCCCTTTAAGTACACTCTTGAAACAAATAAAGCCTTTACTAGAAGCAGTTTTGCTAATTAATGTATATTGCAAAAATGTTTTTATTCAAAACTGAAATGTACCCCTGCACATTCCAATTTTGGCTGTAATGTCTCTTCAAGTCTTCACTTATGCAAAACACACCACTGTCAGCTCTTTGAGCAGGCATAGGGGTCTATTTAACAAGGGCTGAATGGCTCCTGTTCCCCTTGTTTCTGCACGAGCCTTCAGGCTCGCCGGAAACAGGAGTTAAGAAGCAGCGGTCTTAAGACTAGTGCTCCTAAACTCATACGCCGCCTCTGAGGTGGCGTATAGCAATCCGCCCAATCAAATACGGTCGGGCTGATTGACACCTCCTTCTAGCGGCCGATTGGTCGCGTATCTGCAGGGAGCGGTATTGCACCAGTAGTTCACAAGAACTGCTGGTGCAATGATAAATCCCGCCCGGATGTAACATCTGGCGACTAAGATAATCCGCTTCCCAATTGTCTACACCTGGGATGTGAACCGCAGAAATAAGACAGGAGCTGGATTCCGCCCATACAAGTATCCGAGATACTTCTTTCATAGCCTGAGGACTGTGAGTCCCACCTTGATGATTGACATACGCCACGGTTGTGACATTGTCTGTCTAAAAACAAATAAACGATTCTCTCTTCAGAAGAGGCCAGAACTGAAGAGCTCTGAAAATTGCACGGAGTTCCAAAATGTTGATTGGTAATCTCGCCTCCTGAGATTCCCAAACCCCCTGCGCTGTCAGAGATCCCCATACAGCTCCCCAACCTGAAAGACTCGCATCTGTTGAGATCACAGTCCAGGTTGGACGAACAAAAGAGGCCCCTTGAATTAAACGATGGTGGTTCAACCACAAAGTCAGAGAAGATCGAACATTGGGATTTAAGGATATTAATTGTGATATCTTTGTATAATCCCTGCACCACTGGTTCAGCATACAAAGCTGGAGAGGTCTCATGTGAAAATGAGCAAAAGGGATCGCGTCCGATGCAGCAGTCATGAGACCTAGAATTTCCATGCACAATGCTACCGAAGGGAACAATTGAGACTGAAGGTTTCGACAAGCTGAAACCAATTTCAGACGTCTCTTTTCTGTTAGAGACAAAGTCATGGACACTGAATCTATTTGGAAACCCAAAAAGGTTACCTCTGTCTGAGGAATCAAGGAACTTTTTGGTAAATTGATCCTCCAACCATGTCTTTGAAGAAACAACACAAGTTGATTCGTATGAGATTCTGCAGAATGTAAAGACTGAGCAAGTAACAAGATATCGTCCAAATAAGGAAATACCGCAATACCCTGTTCTCTGATTACAGAGAGAAGGGCACTGAGAACCTTCGAAAAGATCATTGGAGCTGTTGCTAGGCCAAACGGAAGAGCAACACACTGGTAATGCTTGTCTAGAAAAGAGAATCTCAGGAACTGATAGTGATCTGGATGAATTGTAATATGAAGATATGCATCCTGTAAGTCTATTGTAGACATATAATGCCCTTGCTGAACAAAAGGCAGAATAGTCCTTATAGTCACCATTTTGAATGTTGGTATCCTTACATAACGATTCAATATTTTTAGATCCAGAACTGGTCTGAAGGAATTCTCCTTCTTTGGTACAATGAAAAGATTTGAGTAAAACCCCAGACCCTGTTCCAGAACTGGAACTGGCACAATTACCCCAGCCGACTCTAGGTCTGAAACACATTTCAGAAACGCCTGAGCCTTCACTGGGTTTACTGGAATGCGTGAGGGAAAAAATCTTCTCACAGGCAGCCTTACCTTGAAACCTATTCTGTACCCTTGTGAAACAATGTTTTGAATCCAAAGACTGTGAATCGAATTGATCCAAACATCTTTGAAAAATCGTAACCTGCCCCCTACCAGCTGTGCTGGAATGAGGGCCGCACCTTCATGCGGATTTGGGAGCTGGTTTTGACTTTCTAAAAGGCTTGGATTTATTCCAGACTGGAGAAGGTTTCCAAACAGAGACCGTTCCTTTAGGGGAAGGGTCAGGCTTCTGCTCCTTATTCTGACGAAAGGAACGAAAACGATTAGCAGCCCTATATTTACCTTTAGATTTTTTGTCCTGAGGCAAAAAGGCTCCTTTCCCCCCAGTAACAGTTGAAATTATTGAATCCAACTGTGAACCAAATAATTTATTACCTTGGAAAGAAGTCATATCTGCATTCCAAGATTTAAGCCATAAAGCTCTTCTAGCTAGAATAGCTAAAGACATATACCTGACATCAATTCTAATGATATCAAAAATGGCATCACAAACAAAGTTATTAGCATGTTGAAGAAGTTTAACAATGCTAAAAGCATTATGGTCTGACACTTGTTGCGCTAAAGCCTCCAACCAGAACGTGGAAGCTGCAGCAACATCAGCCAAAGAAATAGCAGGTCTAAGAAGATTACCTGAAAATAAATAAGCTCTCCTTAAAAAGGATTCAAGCTTCCTATCTAAAGGATCCTTAAAGGAAGTACTATCTGCCATAGGAATAGTAGTACGTTTAGCAAGAGTAAAGATAGCCCCATCAACTTTGGGGATTTTGTCACAAAACTCTAATCTATCAGATGGCACAGGGTACAATTTCTTAAACCTTGGAGAAGGAGTAAATGAAGTACCCAGACTATTCCATTCCCTAGAAATTACTTCTGAAATAGCATCAGGAACTGGAAAAACTTCTGGAATAACTACATGAGGTTTAAAAACTGAATTATACGCTTAGCAGATTTAGTATCAAGAGGACTAGACTCCTCCATATCTAATGCAATCAACACTTCTTTAAGTAAAGAACGAATAAACTCCATCTTAAACAAATATGAAGATTTATCAGTGTCAATATCTGAGGCAGAATCTTCTGAGCCAGATAGATCCTCATCAGAAACAGATAAGTCAGAATGATGGCGGTCACTTAAAAATTCATATGAAATATGAGAAGTTTTAAAAGACCTTTTACGTTTACTGGAAGGAGGAATAACAGACAGAGCCTTTCTAATAGAATTAGAAACACATTCTTTTACATTAACAGGGATATCCTGAACATTAGTTGTTGAAGGAAAAACAACAGGTAAAGGATTATTACTAATGGAGACATTATCTGCGTTAGAAAGTTTATCATGACAACTAACACAAACTACAGCCGGACATCTTGCAATATGTAATAGAAAAAACAACATATAAAGCAAAATTATCAAATTCCTTAAATGACAATTTCAGGAATGGGAAAAAATGCAAAATAAACAAGCCTCTAGCAACCAGAAGCAACAAAAAAGTGAGACTTAAATAATGTGAAAAAAAGTAAGAGGCCCACATTTTTTGGCGCCAAGTATGACGCCCACATTTTTGGCGCCAAGTACGACACCCCCTTTTTTTGGCGCCAAGTATGACGCCACATCCTTTTTGCGCCAAAAACGACGCCCACATTTTTTGCCGCAAAAAAACGTCTAACACACATGCGCCAAAAAATGACGCAACCACGAACAAATATATGTAGAAAGTGTAGAAAGTGCAGGCATACGGCTCAAATTCAAGTAACATCCGGGTACTATTAACCGGCTAATGAGACAGTTTGAAACGGATATAGTGAATATAGAACTCACTATATGAGTTAAACCATTTACTATTCAATATTTAACAAGCTAACGGGAATCTCATAATATAGCCAACACTCAATCTGGGTGACTATATAGTATCCTAATAATTAATAAAATTGGGTAACTTTGGATTACATCCGGGCTATAGTTGAGACAGACACTTTTTAATTCAAAACATAAATGCTATAGAACCATTGCTAAGCTGTTATACAAGCTAGCTAAGGGAATACGGGTGTAATAATTAGCCGTATGCTATGTGGATAACGTAGTAGCAGAATCTAATAATCAATGCTAAATATTAAGAGTACAGGCATACGACTCATATTTAACTACAGCCGGGTACTATTAACCGGCTTATGAACCTGTCTGATACAGACACAGTGCAACACAGAGCTCACGATAAGAGCTGAACCATTACCAATTCATTATTTAAAGTGTTAAAATATAACCAGCATACAGGTTGTGGGGTAATATAGAACAACTAAAAATTGTGCAATTTTGGATAATATCCGGGCCATTTATATAAAACTAACGGCTCCACTACAAATACAAAAAACCTAGCGAGCTCCCCAATAGAAGCCACACAGATATAAGGCTTCTACATATTATCTCAAACTTGCTGGTTCACATATAAACAGTCATTACAAGGATACAAACTCATTTTCAGTCTGCTAACAACTACTACTTCAGTAAATTCAAGATTAATACTACTGATTAACAGAGATTAATAACCCGGCAACAAATGAGGGGCTATGGAACTGTTTATATATACTAAGTAACTATTGTGGAATAATTAACCAGCGGCTTACATGAGTGCCTATAGTTATAAACAAAGCCGGTTACATATCCAAGGGGTGATTGGCATACCTAGGTTACTTTATCAATATCAAGAACATTTTTTAAGATCAAGCAGGTGTGAGATTGTACAATAACCTTGATATACAGGTGATCACATAATATTTAGGGGCTATACACCTGTCACCTCAATACAGTATAAACATATAACGCATCATAGTATGGTGCCTTAGTTATTTATATACTAGAGTCTCAACTTAGCCTACTGATACTATAACCTTTGAGTAATTTTGCTACATAATCTGTACCTATTATACGAAACGGCTTACAGTACCATATGAGCATTGTTCTCAGATTAACTGTATATTTGTAAGGATGTGATAGTTATAATCCTTTGTGACTGACTCTGTTATCATCCAGATACGTTTGATACTGTCATACCTGTACACACACAGAATAAAGTGATTATACCCAGTTGTCACTTCCATTGTGATCCTATTCTAGTGTGGAATAATCAACCTAGAATTACAGCGGCTCACAAGAGTGCCTATAGTTATCAAATATAGCCGGTTACACATCCAAGGGGTGATTGGCATATCTAGGTTACTTTACTAATATCAATAGCGGTCCCAATGCCCGTACACTAATAATAATCACAAACATCTTTTAAGATCAAGCAGGTGTGAGATTGTACAATAACCTATATACACTGGTGATCACATAAGATCTAGAGGATATATACCTGTCACCTTAATACAGTATAAACATATAACGCATCACAATATGGTGCCTTAATTATTTATATACTTGAGTTTCAACTCAACCCACTGATACTACAACCATTGAGTAATTTTGCTACATAATCTGTACCTATTAAACGAAACGGCTTGCAGTACCTTATGAGCATTGCTCTCAGATTAACTGTATTCTTGTACAGATGTGATAGTTATAACCTTTGTGACTGATGCTGTTATCATCCAGACACGTTTGATACAGACATACCTGTACTCACACAGAATCAAGCGACTATACCAAGTTGTTATTTCCATTGTGATCCTCAGCATGTAATAACTGGTTAATTTACTGCTATTGGGCACTTACACAACCATACAACAGCTTTCAAACGAAAATAATTTTAGCACAGGAGTTATATTATTGCAGGTTGTTACAATCCTAGTGACACATAGAGATAATATAATCAAGGCATTTATATAATATTTGTGTTCACTATCATTAGCTTAAACAGAGCTTACTTAGAGAATTTTAAAGTTGTGTTTTACGTGTTATTTGTTTACAGTTTTTAACTAAATTGAACAAAAGTTATATTTTAATATTCCTCATACAAAGCAACACCCTATAGTCTGGGCTAGAGTGCTGGAGATGCATACTGTCCCGTGGTAAGTGTCTATACTTCCACATTTCTAGTTAGAAAGTGGAAGCTGCAGCAACATCAGCCAAAGAAATAGCAGGTCTAAGAAGATTACCTGAACATAAATAAGCTCTCCTTAAAAAGGATTCAAGCTTCCTATCTAAAGGATCCTTAAAGGAAGTACTATCTGCCGTAGGAATAGTAGTACGTTTAGCAAGAGTAAAGATAGCCCCATCAACTTTGGGGATTTTGTCCCAAAACTCTAATCTATCAGATGGCACAGGGTACAATTTCTTAAACCTTGGAGAAGGAGTAAATGAAGTACCCAGACTATTCCATTCCCTAGAAATTACTTCTGAAATAGCATCAGGAACTGGAAAAACTTCTGGAATAACTACATGAGGTTTAAAAACTGAATTTAAACGCTTAGCAGATTTAGTATCAAGAGGACTAGACTCCTCCATACCTAATGCAATCTCAACACTTCTTTAAGTAAAGAACGAATAAACTCCATCTTAAACAAATATGAAGATTTATTAGTGTCAATATCTGAGGCAGAATCTTCTGAGCCAGATAGATCCTCATCAGAAACAGATAAGTCAGAATGATGGCGGTCACTTAAAAATTCATATGAAATATGAGAAGTTTTAAAAGACCTTTTACGTTTACTGGAAGGAGGAATAACAGACAGAGCCTTCCTAATAGAATTAGAAACACATTATTTTACATTAACAGGGACATCCTGAACATTAGCTGTTGAAGGAAAAACAACAGGTAAAGGATTATTACTAATGGAGACATTATCTGCGTTAGAAAGTTTATCATGACAACTAACACAAACTACAGCCGGAGGAACAGTTACCAAAAGTTTACAACAAATGCACTTAGCTTTGGTAGAACCGACATCAGGCAGCGTCTTTCCAGAAGTAGATTCTGATCCAGGGTCAGGTTGTGACATCTTGCAATATGTAATAGAAAAAACAACATATAAAGCAAAATTATCAAATTCCTTAAATGACAATTTCAGGAATGGGAAAAAATGCAAAATAAACAAGCCTCTAGCAACCAGAAGCAACAAAAAAGTGAGACTTAAATAATGTGAAAAAAAGTAAGAGGCCCACATTTTTTGGCGCCAAGTATGACGCCCACATTTTTGGCGCCAAGTACGACACCCACTTTTTTGGCGCCAAGTATGACGCCACATCCTTTGGCGCCGAAAACTACGCCCACATTTTTTGGCGCAAAAAACGTCTGTAACACACATGTGCCAAAAAATGATGCAACCACGAACAAACTTCCGGCGTCAACTATTGCACCGGAAATTACAAAATTTTTGCGCCAAAAATGACGCAATGAATTGAAGCATTTTCTGCCCCCGCGAGCCTAACAGCCCACAGGGAAAAAAGTAAATTGAAAATTTTTAAGGTAAGAAAAATATATTTATTCATATGCATTATCCCAAAATAATGAAACTGACAGTCTGAAATAAGGAATACTGATTATCCTGAATCATGGCAAATATAGTTAAAAACATATATTTAGAACTTTACATATAAAGTGCCCAACCATAGCTTTGAGTGTCAAAAATAGAAATAAGATTTTACTTACCCCCAAGACACTCATCTACATATAGTAGATAGCCAAACCAGTACTGAAACGAGAATCAGTAGAGGTAATGGTATATAAGAGTATATCGTCGATCTGAAAAGGGAGGTAGGAGAAGAAATCTCTACGACGATAACAGAGAACCTATGAAATAGATCCCCTAGAGGAAGACCATTGTATTCAAATAGGCAATACTCTCTTCACATCCCTCTGACATTCACTGCACTCTGAGAGGAAAACCGGGCTTCAGCCTGCTGTGAAGCCCATATCAACGTAGAATCTAGCACAAACTTACTTCACCACCTCCATGGGAGGCAAAGTTTGTAAAACTGAATTGTGGGTGTGGTGAGGGGTGTATTTATAGGCACTAGCTCATGGACTCTTGCTAATTACATGAAAGAAATGTTAATTTTAAATAGTTCTCTCTTTATATAGGACTTTGGTATACAGAAAAAGACAAGATAAGGAAGCATGTGTGTGAATATAAAAGTGATAGAATAAAATGAAATCTGATTTCTCTGCAAGACCAGCCCAATTTAACAGGTTGTAGTGTCAAAGAAAACCATCTATTTCACATGCAAAAAAATAAACCTAAATAATTGATTTCTCATACATTTTATACTTTGATACTGCTATAACAAGTCATTGGAAACATATTAAAGGGAAACCAATTTTACAATACACTGTCCCTTTAACATGATTTAAATTAAAGCGACAATCATGTCAAAATTGAACTTTCATCATCACGTTTGCTTGGTTCTTTTGATATTCTTTGTTGAAAGCTAATCCTAGCTATGCGCATATGCTAATTTATAAGCCCTTGAAGGCCACCTCTTATCTCAGGGCATTTTGAAATTTTTTTCGATAGACAGAGCTAGTTCATATGTGCTGTATAGAAAACATTGTGCTCACTCCCATGGAGTTATCAAGGGGTCAGCACTGATTGGGTAATATGCAAGTCTGTCAAAAGAACTGAAATAATGGGGAATTCTGCAGAAGCTTAGATACAAGTGAATCACAGAGGTAAAAACTTTATAAATATAACCGTGTTGGTTATGTAAAATTGGGTAATGGGTAATAAAAGGATTATCTATTTTTTTAAACAATAAAAATTCTGCAGTAGACTGTACCTTGAAGTTTGTGGAAATTGAGAAATACTGCACTATTTGCATGTTTATTGACAAAAGTCTATTATAGGTTAAAAGTGACATTCTACATTAAAAATTTGAATGCTTGATTTGGCGCCGAAAACTACGCCCACATTTTTTGGCGCAAAAAAACGTCTGTAACACACATGTGCCAAAAAATGATGCAACCACGAACAAACTTCCGGCGTCAACTATTGCACCGGAAATTACAAAAATTTTGCGCCAAAAATGACGCAATGAATTGAAGCATTTTCTGCCCCCGCGAGCCTAACAGCCCACAGGGAAAAAAGTAAATTGAAAATTTTTAAGGTAAGAAAAATATATTTATTCATATGCATTATCCCAAAATAATGAAACTGACAGTCTGAAATAAGGAATACTGATTATCCTGAATCTTGGCAAATATAGTTAAAAACATATATTTAGAACTTTACATATAAAGTGCCCAACCATAGCTTTGAGTGTCAAAAATAGAAATAAGATTTTACTTACCCCCAAGACACTCATCTACATATAGTAGATAGCCAAACCAGTACTGAAACGAGAATCAGTAGAGGTAATGGTATATAAGAGTATATCGTCGATCTGAAAAGGGAGGTAGGAGAAGAAATCTCTACGACGATAACAGAGAACCTATGAAATAGATCCCCTAGAGGAAGACCATTGTATTCAAATAGGCAATACTCTCTTCACATCCCTCTGACATTCACTGCACTCTGAGAGGAAAACCGGGCTTCAGCCTGCTGTGAAGCCCATATCAACGTAGAATCTAGCACAAACTTACTTCACCACCTCCATGGGAGGCAAAGTTTGTAAAACTGAATTGTGGGTGTGGTGAGGGGTGTATTTATAGGCACTAGCTCATGGACTCTTGCTAATTACATGAAAGAAATGTTAATTTTAAATAGTTCTCTCTTTATATAGGACTTTGGTATACAGAAAAAGACAAGATAAGGAAGCATGTGTGTGAATATAAAAGTGATAGAATAAAATGAAATCTGATTTCTCTGCAAGACCAGCCCAATTTAACAGGTTGTAGTGTCAAAGAAAACCATCTATTTCACATACAAAAAAATAAACCTAAATAATTGATTTCTCATACATTTTATACTTTGATACTGCTATAACAAGTCATTGGAAACATATTAAAGGGAAACCAATTTTACAATACACTGTCCCTTTAACATGATTTAAATTAAAGCGACAATCATGTCAAAATTGAACTTTCATCATCACGTTTGCTTGGTTCTTTTGATATTCTTTGTTGAAAGCTAATCCTAGCTATGCGCATATGCTAATTTATAAGCCCTTGAAGGCCACCTCTTATCTCAGGGCATTTTGAAATTTTTTTCGATAGACAGAGCTAGTTCATATGTGCTGTATAGAAAACATTGTGCTCACTCCCATGGAGTTATCAAGGGGTCAGCACTGATTGGGTAATATGCAAGTCTGTCAAAAGAACTGAAATAATGGGGAATTCTGCAGAAGCTTAGATACAAGTGAATCACAGAGGTAAAAACTTTATAAATATAACCGTGTTGGTTATGTAAAATTGGGTAATGGGTAATAAAAGGATTATCTATTTTTTTAAACAATAAAAATTCTGCAGTAGACTGTACCTTGAAGTTTGTTGAAATTGAGAAATACTGCACTATTTGCATGTTTATTGACAAAAGTCTATTATAGGTTAAAAGTGACATTCTACATTAAAAATTTGAATGCTTGATTTCATTAAAATATTTATTTTTCTTAAATAAATTCACTTATTTTCTATGTGTTTTTAACCTCTGTTATTTACGCTTTTTAATAGAATTAAGGTTAAAAGATGTCACAATTATTTGTACTGCATTGTCTACAAGATCAGATCTACTCATGTTACACTGACAATGCAAAACTGCACAAAAGCCAGGCACAACATACTTGACATTGTCATAAATCGACAAAACATTGGATGAACAAGATGCAATGCAAACAAACAAGCCACAAAGATCATATTGCGTTTTGTCACATAGGGCTGGTATATGATTAAAACACGTAACCTTAACTTAAGGATTTTATGATCTTAAAGGTCATAAACTCATTAAAGGGACAGAAAAGGCAAAATAAAAATTACATGTAGAGGAGGCAATATAAAGAAAAGAACGATTTGCCATATATATTTTTTTCATTACTATGCATAGTTACTGAAATGTACATATGGTTTTTTATGTTCCTTTAATATGCAGGTAGCCTAGAGGTGATATGCGAGAAACCTTCAAGTATATTAATGGATTTAATAAAGCTGGAGGTGAAAAGCATTTTACACACAAAGGCAAAACACAATAATAAGGAGTATGAGCTCAACCTGAACTGGTATAGGTTCATTAGTATTGTATGTAAGCACTTATTTACAGGTGGTTAATTCATGGAATCGCTAGAGATTGTAAAGATAATTACTGTAAATACAATGATTTGCATATGAGTATTCTAAGAATTACGTTTATACTTTAGAACAAGAGTTATGAGCAACTGAATGTGTCTTCTGGTTCTCATCTGCCATAAAACGGTTGAAAAATCTCAGAATATCATAATAAATGTAAATGTGGATTTTTAAGAACAATCAGACAAATGACATGAGAGCTTGTTATCTAACCTTTTAACGCCATTATGCCGTGCTATTCCGTCATAATTACACTGGGCTTTAAAGTCGTTATGACGGAATAGAACGTCATAGCCAATGGCTGTCCTGAAGTGCTTCTCACATTTGATTATGGTCTGGAGGGCGTTCCTAGGGTTATAGGGATGCCCCCAAGACCCGATCCATTAATTGAAATCTCGCAATCGTGTGCACGATCGCGTGATTTCAATTTGTCTACATCGGAACAGTTGTTCTGATGTAGACACTTTAACCCCGTCAGGAAAGGGTTAAAAACTTTGCCTAAATATAGTGGTTATTAAAATGATAATTTGCCTGCAGATCTGGACAAGTCTAAACAATGATTAAGATTAATTATCACTCGTTATCTGTTTTGGATTCTCTGTGTAAATACTGTAAGCATAAATTAGCATTTTAAATGAGATATTAACTTTACAATTATTTCTTTATAAATGCTTATATTTGCCTGCACAGTTCTAGAAACATTGCTGTGTTTATGGAAACTTGTCTTAACAACATACACAATATTGATTTTTTGCAAATCACTAGTATTTTACAGTGGTAGTAAATGTGTTATTCAGATTTTATTACAAATATATCTCTTTATATAACATCAACATTTTTTCCAGTTTCCCACATCATCTGCTAAATATTTAACAGGGAAAAAAATCAACTATGAATCAGCATGAAGGACTAATATACATCGGTAATAATTGCAGAAGCCTGCTTTGTCTTTCCTTGCATGGTTTCCCACAGCAGTTTATCAACGTATTTCCATTAAAACCATACTGTTTATAGATTTCTGGTGATAGCTCTTTTTCCTATGTAATATATTTTTGGGTATTTATATAAATTTGAGACTAATACAACCTTTTTATGCAGGATGTTGCTTTTTTGAGACATAGTTTTTCAGCGTGTTGGGTTGTATCTCCGTTCTCTATTTTCCTTTAGGTAGAACTTACATTTCAGCCCAGGCAGCTGCTGTAGCACAATATTGTTTTCTAGGATCCAGGGAGGCCATACTGCATGTAGTCTGCTTCCTGCTACACAGCACTTGTGTTTTATTTCGAAGCATCACTTTATCCACTATACAAGGCCATAAATCACACATCGAGCACTAAAATGTTATCCTTTTTATGTGTTCCCAATCATCTATTTTACCTCCTTAATTTTGTCATTTAAAATATTTGCTGTTGAAACTGACACCTATACTGAAATGTTCAATAATGCAGTATTAGCTATAGCAACTCTATTTAAACAGGCAGCAGCATAAAGCAAACTCCCAGCGGGGGTGGGAGAGAAAGAGAGATCCCAACACATCTGAAAGTGTTCCTGAAGCAGCTTTGAATGTAAATAACTCAAATCAGCTGCTTACATAAGTACATTGTTCCTTTGATTGATAATTTCTGTTCTGGCAGTGATTTGAATTTGCACTGTCTCTCTGCTACACTAGACAATTATAAAAGCCAGGCTATACCCAGCTATCATCTCTGTCTTATGATATAAAGGGTGGTTTATTTTCTCCATACCAGAGGTGTAACTAGAGACCACAGGGCTCAGGTGCAAGAATCTAAGAAGGGCCCCCCCCCCCCCACACACACCCCACCCCAAAAAAGGTGAATTTGATACATATCTTTTTTTGTTTTTTTTAACATTTAACACAGAAATATTTTTTTTAAATCAGATTACAAGTCTGCAAAAGGAAGTACCCTGTGCCCGCAGTCTGTGAGATGGTCTTACCCACTATTATTGTATATAGTGACACCGGTGAGATTGCTGGCCTGACCCTACCTGCCCCAGTACTTTATAAAGTGACCAAAGTAGTCAGTTACATGGTCCACCCCCCCATACTGTATATAGTGGTACTGTATTGTGACACTGTGTACCCCTCGCCCCCCCCCCCATCATGCTGTAGTAACAAGATCTGTAATTTGCTGGTTCCACAAACACACATACACATACATGCACAAATACACACACAGTTACATACACACATACTCACACACACATAAACACCAATGGGTAAAATAGAAACACTAACCCCTGTAGTCAGAGACAGAGACACTAGTGAAGCATCACGTCACAACTCTTCCTGTCTCTCTCTCTTCCCTCTCAGTCCATCTGTAAATCACTTTAAGTCTCTTCCCAACCGTACTGCATCCACAGTGTATAAAAAATACATCATGTATCAGAGAGGAAAAAAAGTGTGTGTATGTTGTATATTATGTTGTATGTGTGCTGTTATGTTCAGAAAATATGTTGAAAGGAATCACAGTTCTATCCTAGCCTGCATGTCCCCTCGGTGAATTTGTAACTACGCAGTCAAAAATATATCACTTTGTCTTATATAAGATACAACAGTGTATAATTTTTTGATGATTCAGTTGATTCCAAATGACTGGTTATAAAATGCTTCTGTAAAGGTCCCAAAAAAGCCATATTAAAGTCCACATAAAGGATGAATCAATGACATTAATCCATGCACTATTAGTAACTAAAACAATGACTATGATACTAGAATCAGTCAATAAACATGATACAAATAAGCTGGGTCATCGCACAACTGAGAATTTATGATAAGTGATCACATTAAATACCAGTGTGTTTATGGAGGAGCTTTAAGTTTGTTTGTATTTTACAGTGTATATATTTGTAAAAATAGAATAAAATGTGTTCAAAATACAAACGTTGCGCACACCAAGTGTAAATAAGATATGAGACCCCAACATTTTCTTTCTTGATTTATGGTGTCCTTTGTTGAAGGAGTATCAATGTTGGCTAGCGGATTACATTGGTGAGCCAATGACAAGAGGCATATAAGTGCAGCCAAAAATCAGCTGCTAGCTCCTAGTGGTGCATTGTTGTTCCTTTAAGGATAGCAAGGGATACAAGTAAAATTATATAATAGAAGAAAACTGGAAAGTTGTTTAAAAATTGTGTGTTATATCTGAATCATGAACATTTAATTGTGACTTTCCTGTATATTTAAATTATTTCACATAAAGGAGCAGGCAGCATAGAAAAGAGCAGATGGTTTCTCAATAAAAGTAGAGTCAAACTTCAGCAGTTCTCAGTTTTAAGGTACAAAATAATATAATACAAAAAAGTACTATAAAGCTATAAAAAATATTTATTTTCTATTAAAATCATAATCACGCTCTTCAGAGCTGTACATCAGCATTAAATAAATACACCTTTGTTTTACAGACCAGGAAACCCTGTGGTTACTGAAAATATATATTTATTAAAATAAACTTAACAATATGGGATCACAACAGACTAAAAGTCACATGGGCATAAACAGAGAGTGTGTGTACAAAACTGTCCCCTTAAAGGAATATGAAACCCAATTTTTTTTTTCTTTTATGATTCAGATAGAACATGCAATTTTAAGCAACTTTCTAATTTGCTCCTATTATCATTTTTTCTTCATTCTCTTGGTATCTTTATTTGAATGAGCAGCAATGCACTACTGGTTTCTAACTGAACAAATGGGTGAGCCAATGGCAATCGGTATATACAGTATAAATATGCAGCCACCAATCAGCAGCTAGAACCTAGTTTCTTTGCTGCTCCTGAGCTTTTACTACATAAACCTTTCAGCAAAGGATAGCAAGAGAAGGAAGCAAAATACATAATAGCAGTAAATTGGAAAGATGTTTAAAATTGTATGCTCTGTCTAAATCACAAAATAATTTTTTTGGGTTTCATGTCCATTTAATACGTGAAGACATTGGCTAATTACTCAGCTACTCAGTGTTCACCCCGTATGTTAAACGCAATGTCACATTTGTGATGTCTGTCATAGCGCACTCTATAAAAATGTGCTATTTCTTTCTGTGGAGCAGCAGTTAACTGGTGTACAATGTATGAAAATAAACATAATGAGGACTTTAGTTTCTTAGTAACATTATGGAATTTAATCAGGATATCACATTTTAAGGTACCTCGGATAAAAAGGCATATAACTAAATATATAAATGCACATAAAAGGCATTAATATTTTGAATAGAATCATTTATGTAATACACTTAAATTAGCTAATATGTTTCTATCTAGCGAAATGTACCACTGTTTCAGCTTTTAAATGTGCACAGAGCATATGTACATATGTCTTGTGTAACTGCATTCAGACCCCTGCTGAGAAATACATGCCACCTCTTGCTATCTGGGCAGGAGCAGTATTTTAATGAGGGAGTGTACATATGCTCTTTGCCCAATAACACCTATCACTTTAACAGAACCTCTAAAACAATTCAGCCTGCAAGAAATCAGGCTATGGTATATGTAATTATTATGTATATGTAATTATTGTGTATATGTAATTATTATGTATATGTAATTATTGTGTATATGTAATTATTATGTATATGTAATTATTATGTATATGTAATTGTTATGATTTTACACTTTCACAATTGTGTTTTTTATAAACAGACTGGCCCAGTTTGCTATAGAGTTTGTTGTATCTGAATATAATGTGAATAAATAAGTTTGCCAGAAGATGTTCTAGTTTGCTTCCCTATTGGGCAAGAATGATCTTCAATAACATAGGGACAGTCTACATCATAATTGTTATTGTTTTAAAAGATAGATAATTCCTTTATTACCCATTCCCCAGTTTTGCATAACCAACACAGTTATATTAATATACTTTTTACTTCTGTGATTACCTTGCATCTAAGCATCTTCTGACAGTCCCCTGATAACATTATTTTTTTATTATATATTGACTTGTATTTTAACCAATTAGTGCTGTTTTGTGCTGACTCTTAAATAACTCCTTGGGCATGAGCACAATGTTATCTATATGGCCCACATCAACTAGCACTCACCTGTTGTGAAAAGCTAATAAAAAAACATAATTTATGTAAGAACTTACCTGATAAATTAATTTCTTTCATATTAGCAAGAGTCTATGAGCTAGTGACGTATGGGATATACATTCCTACCAGGAGGGGCAAAGTTTCCCAAACCTCAAAATGCCTACAAATACACCCCTCACCACACCCACAAATCAGTTTAACGAATAGCCAAGAAGTGGGGTGATAAGAAAAGTGCGAAAGCATCAAAAATAAGTAATTGGAATAGTTGTGCTTTATACAAAAAAACCATAATCACCACAAAAAAAGGGTGGGTCTCATGGACTCTTGCTAATATGAAAGAAATGAATTTATCAGGCAAGTTCTTACATAAATTATGTTTTCTTTCATGTAATTAGCAAGAGTCCATGAGCTAGTGACGTATGGGATAATAAATACCCAAGATGTGGAACTTCCACGCAAGAGTCACTAGAGAGGGAGGGATAAAATAAAGACAGCCAATTCCGCGGAAAAATAATCCACACGCCAAAACAAAGTTTAAATCTTATAATGAAAAAAACTGAAATTATAAGCAGAAGAATCAAACTGAAACAGCTGCCTGAAGTACTTTTCTACCAAAAACTGCTTCTGAAGAAGAAAATACATCAAAATGGTAGAATTTAGTAAAAGTATGCAAAGAAGACCAAGTTGCTGCTTTGCAAATCTGATCAACCAAAGCTTCATTCCTAAACGCCCAGGAAGTAGAAACTGACCTAGTAGAATGAGCTGTAATCCTTTGAGGCAGAGTTCTACCCGACTCAACATAAGCATGATGAATCAAAGACTTTAACCAAGACGCCAAAGAAATGGCAGAAGCCTTCTGACCTTTCCTAGAACCAGAAAAGATAACAAATAGACTAGAAGTCTTTCGGAAATCTTTAGTAGCTTCAACATAATATTTCAAAGCTCTTACCACATCCAAAGAATGTAACGATCTTTCCTTAGAATTCTTAGGATTAGGACACAATGAAGGAACCACAATCTCTCTACTAATGTTGTTAGAATTCACAACCTTAGGTAAAAATTTAAATGAAGTCCGCAACACTGCCTTATCCTGATGAAAAATCAGAAAAGGAGATTCACAAGAAAGAGCAGATAACTCAGAAACTCTTCTAGCAGAAGAGATGGCCAAAAGAAACAAAACTTTCCAAGAAAGTAATTTAATATCCAGAGAATGCATAGGTTCAAAAGGAGGAGCTTGTAGAGCTCCCAGAACCAAATTTAAACTCCAAGGAGGAGAAATTGACTTAATGACAGGTTTGATACGAACCAAAGCCTGTACAAAACAATGAATATCAGGAAGATTAGCAATCTTTCTGTGAAACAGCACAGAAAGAGCAGAAATTTGTCCTTTCAAGGAACTTGCAGACAAACCTTTATCCAGACCATCCTGAAGAAACTGTAAAATTCTAGGAATTCTAAAAGAATGCCAGGAAAATTGATGAGAAGAACACCAAGAAATGTAGGTCTTCCAGACTCGATAATATATCTTCCTAGACACAGATTTACGAGCCTGTAACATAGTATTAATTACGGAGTCAGAGAAACCCCTATGACTGAGAATCAAGCGTTCAATCTCCATACCTTCAAATTTAATGATTTGAGATCCTGATGGAAAAATGGGCCTTGAGATAGAAGGTCTGGTCTTAACGGAAGAGTCCAAGGTTCGCAAGAAGCCATCCGAACAAGATCCGCATACCAAAACCTGTGAGGCCATGCTGGAGCCACCAGCAGTACAAACAAACGCTCCTTTAAAATCTTGGAAATCACTCTTGGAAGAAGAACTAGAGGCGGAAAAATATAGGCAGGATGATACTTCCAAGGAAGCGACAATGCATCCACTTCCTCCGCCTGAGGATCCCTGGATCTGGACAGATACCTGGGAAGTTTCTTGTTTAGATGAGAAGCCATCAGATCTATTTCTGGAAGACCCCAGATTTGAACAATCTGAAGAAATACCTCTGGGTGAAGAGACCATTCGCCCGGATGTAACTTCTGGCGACTGAGATAATCCGCTTCCCAATTGTCTATACCTGGGATGTGAACCGCAGAAATTAGACAGGAGCTGGATTCCGCCCATACAAGTATCCGAGATACTTCTTTCATAGCCAGATGACTGTGAGTCCCCCCTTGATGATTGACATATGCCACGGTTGTGACATTGTCCGTCTGAAAACAAATGAACGATTCTCTCTTCAGAAGAGGCCACGACTGAAGAGCTCTGAAAATCGCACGGAGTTCCAAAATGTTGATTGGTAATCTCGCCTCCTGAGATTCCCAAACCCCCTGCGCTGTCAGAGACCCCCATACAGCTCCCTAACCTGTCAGACTCGCATCTGTTGAGATCACAGTCCAGGTTGGAAGAACAAAAGAAGCCCCTTGAACTAAATGATGGTGATCTGTCCACAACATTAGAGAGTGTCGTACAATCGGATTTAAAGATATTAACTGTGATATATTTGTATAATCCCTGCACCACTGGTTCAGCATACAGAGATGAAGAGGTCGCATGTGAAAACGAGCAAAGGGGATCGCATCCGATGCAGCAGTCATAAGACCTAGAATTTCCATGCATAAGGCTACCGAAGGGAATGATTGAAACTGAAGGTTTCGACAAGCTGAAATTAATTTCAGACGTCTCTTGTCCGTCAGAGACAAAGTCATGGACACTGAATCTATCTGGAAACCTAAAAAGGTTACCCTTGTCTGAGGAATCAGTGAACTCTTTGGTAAATTGATCCTCCAACCATGTTCTTGAAGAAACGACACAAGTCGATTCGTATGAGATTCTGCTAAATGTGAAGACTGAGCAAGTACCAAGATATCGTCCAAATAAGGAAATACCACAATACCCTGTTCTCTTATTACAGATAGAAGGGCACCGAGAACCTTTGAAAAAATCCTTGGAGCCGTTGCTAGACCGAACAGCAGAGCCACAAATTGGTAATGCTTGTCTAGAAAAGAGAATCTCAGACACTGAAAGTGATCTGGATGAATCGGAATATGCAGATATGCATCCTGCAAATCTATTGTGGACATATAATGCCCTTGCTGAACAAAAGGCAGAATAGTCCTTATAGTTACCATTTTGAATGTTGGTATCCTTACATAACGATTCAATATTTTTAAATCCAGAACTGGTCTGAAGGAATTCTCCTTCTTTGGTACAATGAATAGATTTGAGTAAAACCCCAGACCTTGTTCCAGAACTGGAACAGGCACAATTACTCCAGCCAACTCTAGATCTGAAACACATTTCAGAAACGCCTGAGCCTTCACTGGATTTATTGGAATGCGAGAAAGAAAAAATCTTCTTGCAGGTGGCCTTACCTTGAAACCTATTCTGTACCCTTGTGAAACAATGTTCTGAATCCAAAGACTGTGAATCGAATTGATCCAAATTTTTTTGAAAAATCGTAATCTGCCCCCTACCAGCACCTTCATGTGGACTTGGGAGCTGGCTTTGGCTTTCTAAAAGGCTTGGATTTATTCCAGACTGGAGACGGTTTCCAAACAGAAACCGTTCCTTTAGGGGAAGGATCAGGTTTTTGTTCCTTATTCTGACGAAAGGAACGAAAACGATTAGCAGCCCTATATTTACCTTTAGATTTTTTATCCTGAGGTAAAAAAGTTCCTTTCCCCCCAGTAACAGTTGAAATAATAGAATCCAACTGGGAACCAAACAATTTATTACCTTGGAAAGAAAGGGAAAGCAAAGTTGACTTAGAAGACATATCAGCATTCCAAGTTTTAAGCCATAAAGCTCTTCTAGCTAGAATAGCTAAAGACATATACCTGACATAAACTCTAATGATATCAAAGATGGCATCACAAATAAAGTTATTAGCATGTTGAAGAAGCTTAACAATGCTATGAGTATTATGATCTGACACTTGTTGTGCCAAAGCCTCCAACCAAAAAGTGGAAGCTGCAGCAACATCAGCCAAAGAAATAGCAGGCCTAAGAAGATTACCTGAACATAAATAAGCTTTCCTTAGAAAGGATTCAATCTTCCTATCTAAAGGATCCTTAAAGGAAGTACTATCTGCCGTAGGAATAGTAGTACGCTTAGCAAGAGTAGAGATAGCCCCATCAACTTTAGGGATTTTGTCCCAAAACTCTAATCTGTCAGATGGCACAGGATACAATTTCTTAAATCTTTTAGAGGGAGAAAAAGAATTACCCAGATTATTCCATTCCCTAGAAATTTCTTCAGAAATAGCATCAGGGACAGGAAAAACTTCCGGAATAACTATAGGAGGTTTAAAAACCGAATTTAAACACTTAGTAGATTTAGTATCAAGAGGACTAGAATCCTCCATTTCTAATGCGATTAAAACTTCTTTAAGTAAAGAACGAATAAATTCCATTTTAAATAAATATGAAGATTTATCAGTGTCAATATCTGAGACTGAATCCTCTGAACCATAAAAATCCTCATCAGAAACAGACAAATCAGAATGATGATGTTCATTTAAAAATTCATCTGAGAAATGAGAAGTTTTAAAAGACCTTTTACGCTTACTGGAAGGAGGAATAACAGACATAGCCTTCCTAATAGATTTAGAAACAAAATCTCTTATATTAACAGGAACATCCTGAGTATTAGATGTTGATGGAACAGCAACAGGTAATGGAATATTACTAATGGAAATTTTATCTGCATTAGCAAGTTTATCATGACATTCATCAAAAACTACAGCCGGAGGAACAGTTACCACAAGTTTACAACAAATGCACTTAACTTTGGTAGAACCAGCATCAGGCAGCGTTTTTCCAGAAGTAGCTTCTGATCCAGGGTCAATCTGAGACATCTTGCAATATGTAAGAGAAAAAACAACATATAAAGCAAAATCTATCAAATTCCTTAAAAGACGCCCACATTATTGGCGCCTAAATGCTTTTGGCGCCAAGAATGACGCCACATCCGGTGACGCCGATATTTTTGGTGCAAAACGTCAAAAAAAATGACGCAATCACGAACAACTTCCGGCGACAAGTATGACGCCGGAAATGACAAAGAAATTTTTTGCGCCAAAAAAGTCTGCGCCAAGAATGACGCAATAAAATGAAGCATTTTCAGCCCCCGCAAGCCTAACAGCCCACAGGGAAAAAAGTCAATTTAAAGGTAAGAAAAAATTGATAATTCATATGCATTATCCCAAATAATGAAACTGACTGTCTGAAATAAGGAATATTGATCATCCTGAATCAAGGCAAATAAATGTTTAAACACATATATTTAGAACTTTTACAAAAAAGTGCCCAACCATAGCTTAGAGTGTCACAAAAAATAAGACTTACTTATCCCAGGACACTCATCTACATGTAGTAGAAAGCCAAACCAGTACTGAAACGAGAATCAGTAGAGGTAATGGTATATAAGAGTATATCGTCGATCTGAAAAGGGAGGTAAGAGATGAATCTCTACGACCGATAACAGAGAACCTATGAAATAGATCCCGTAGAAGGAGACCATTGAATTCAAATAGGCAATACTCTCCTCACATCCCTTTGACATTCACTGCACACTGAGAGGAAAACCGGGCTCCAGCCTGCTGCGAAGCGCATATCAACATAGAATCTAGCACAAACTTACTTCATCACCTCCACGGGAGGCAAAGTTTGTAAAACTGATTTGTGGGTGTGGTGAGGGGTGTATTTGTAGGCATTTTGAGGTTTGGGAAACTTTGCCCCTCCTGGTAGGAATGTATATCCCATACGTCACTAGCTCATGGACTCTTGCTAATTACATGAAAGAAAAGCATGTTACAATAGAGGTTTAAATGTTATAAAGTATATTAATAAAACAATGTTGGTTATGCAAAGCTGGGGAATTGGTAGTAATGTAAAGGTGTTATCTTTTTTGTTATCTATCTTTTTTTGTTTTAACAATAACAATTTTAGTGTTGACTGTCCCTTTAAAGGGAAGTGAATTCTTTTGTTTCATGATTTAAATAGAGCATAAACACATTTTAAACAATTTTCCAATTCAGTTCCATGCTGCTGATTGGTGGCTGCACATATTTGCTTCTTGTCATTGGCTCATACAATGTGTTCATATAGCTGTCTCTCCTTCAACAAAGGATACAGAAAAATAAAGGAAATTTGATAACAGAAGTAAATAGGAAAGTTGTTTAAAATTGTATACTCTATCTGAATCAAGAAAACATATATAGGTTTTGAGTCCCTTTAATTAATTACAATACGGTTTCCTATATAAATAAAACTCTCCTTGCTCTGTTCTTTGCCCTAAACAAGTCACTGACACTGCAATTAGTCGCCAGACATCCCAGGTCAAAGTGTGTTTTAAAAAGAATTTCAGTTTAATTCAGTACTTCTTGCATTGTAACCTGATCATGTACCAAGCAAATTGCCTTTTCAATATATTGTCAGGTTTCTTTCAGTTCCTTTTTTGCCTCTTATAGATTTCAATGATTTCTTCTAACACGAGACTATAATCACTTGGATTTTACCAAAGTCTTCTCTATTTGCAACGGCCATCGATTCATCATGACAATGTAAGGAGCTCTAGACTATTTTTAATGTTTGAAGAAATCATTAGGTGCAAATATTTTCTTTGCTACCATTTTGTATGTATTCCTATTGGACTGTAATTTTACCTGTTAAGTTTTAAGATTAATTTGAATTTACAGGTTTCCCATTACAATTGAACTAGGTTTAATTTGTTTAACTTTAACGGGATATAAAACAGTCTGTCTCTTTCTTGTAATAAAAATGCACTAAGTAGTGGCTTATACTTACAATATGTGTGCCATGTACTAAGGCGTCAAAATGATCAAACTAAGCGTATCAAATTAACCCGCCGGCATTCACACCTAGCGGATTTAACTTTGTTACATGAATATACTAAAAATCAACACGTAAAATATTGCATCTAATCTGCCTAGAAGACAATCGGATTATTGATAACTTTGAAGCTTCGCTCGGCGCAAAAGAACAAAGTTACTAAGCAGTCTACGGTCTATTGGTCGATTTCTTAACCAACATGAACATATAGGTGTAATATTCATCACACAAGCGGCAACATAAGCTGTTCACATGTATAAGAACTTGTATTTCCCAGAAATCTTAGAAAACTTTTTTATTCCTTTCGGTTTTTACTGTGAGAAGAAAGTTGATATGGCTTCCTCCGGAGATTCTGGTACTTCGAAGACCCAAACTTCTCTCATCAAAATAATGTTGTAATTGTTGATCTCGTACTTGATTACTACTAAAATATATACTGTAGTCGAGTCAAGCAAACCCCCGGTGCCCGTAAAAAAATTATTTGGCAAAAAATTAGTGATGCTGTGAGTGCTCAAGGACCAACCAAAAAAGATATTGAATTGTGCAAAAAATGTTTCAATGATATCAAGCGTCAAACGAAAGCCAAATTCACAAAAGAGAAGCAATATGCAGGTGGTACTGGCGCGGCCAACCTTATATCGCAGATTTGACAGACTTTGAAAAAAAAAATGTCCTCCAGAGGCTCGGTATGGAGGTCATCGAGGGCATCACTGATGACTGTGATAGTGATATTCGAGGTAAATATAATTCGATGTAATCAAATTTATATGTATCTTTTCATTTTCAAAAAAAATAATTTTTGAGTTCATGTTAATGCTTCAAAACTAATTTTAAAACAGTTGTTTGATGTGTTAAATTCTTATATACTTTTCACCATAAATGCTATGGAACAGAATCACATAGCTACTGCTTTTTTGGAAAAATTATATGATTATGCGTCATAACAATAGCTGTAGCATTGAAGTTGGTAGTTCATGTGCGCCATACTCATGTCCTTTATTGTCACTAATGCTACATACAAATTTATTTTACTCAATCTATTGTTCGGCATTTTATTTATTTTTTCCAGCAATGCTATATACAACGAATGAACCATTGAACTATTGTTATTCAATTGTAAACATTTTAATGAACAATTTTAAAATTAATGTATGCCACACTAATGAACTTTTCACCAAAATACTACATACATTCCCCAGTAAAATGCATATTGTCTTGAGTGACACATTATTCCTCTTCTCAATAATGCTACATATATACTAGAGTAAATTGATATTTTTAGTGGGCCCCAATAATGTACTTTCTATCAACAATGCTTCATGTATCACCATTAAGCAATGCTATTTAATTTGGGACGCAATAATGTACCTTTATCACTACAGTTACATATTCCCCCCCCCCTTAATATGCTACTTCATGTGAGACACTTTGATTTAATAATATCACTAATGCTACATCCATCCAACATTAAAATGATAGTTAACGTGTTCCATATAGATGTTATTTTTTTACTATTGCTGCATACACACACAGGGCCGGAATTACATCTCAGGTGCACAAAAACCTGAAGCGCCTCCAACCCCCCCCCCCCCCCCCCAAAAAAAGTGAAAAAAACAGAGGAATTTATTATTATTATTATTATTTAGGACAACTAAAAATAAATATTAGATGTAAAACATTAAAGCTTAAGGTAATTACATTTTCCCTTTTATGGAGATACAGAAATACATATACCAATTGCAATATTTGTTGTACTGGAAGCTATACCAAAAATCAATATTCACTTAACTCAAATGGCCATACAATTAAAACTGACCGTTATCAAAAATGGATGGAACATACACCTATGAAATGTATTGCAGATATCTCTGGTAATTTCTTTTGTATATTTATTGACAGAGGCTCCACATGACGTCTTCAGCCTCTTGGGGTTAAATTTTGTACCCCTCAGTCACCCCCCTTTATGGCCCCTTGGATAAATAATTGCAAATAAAACACACTGACTTACTTACAATTAAGTTTACGGTTACTCACTCCTAGGAGATTTTCCAGCCACAGTATATGCAAACACAACAGCTTGTCTGACCCCTCAAACACAGCCTCACTAATTGTGTTTTATTCCTTGTATGTGTCACAGGGTGTCAATTATATTCCTTGTTTAGAACTATATTACAATTCAAAAACAGAAAATATGCAGCAAAGTACAAAATTCATAGCTGGATCTGTTCATCTATTTTTCACCCTCTAATATATTTGTATATGTGTTAGAGTAGGAATTTGATTAAAGCGTGTGTACATATATATGTGAATAATATACACACAATCACATACACACACATATATATGTGTGTATGTGTGTGTGTGGTGTGTGATTGCGTATATATTATTCACTTCCTTCATTACATTTTTCCTGTAATACATTTATCATTAAAACAAATATTTAACTTGTATTTTAAATGTGTTTGTGTATGATGTTGTATTTGAATGTAAAAAATCTAAAGAAAACCCTATTTAAAGGGACATAAAATGTGACAGTTTGCTAGGGCATTTTATTATTGTACTAGCCTTTAGTAATCAAGCTCTTCATTTATAGCAACAGCCTTACAGTCTACAAACATTGTTGTCAAAGTGCCCTAAAGGCTGTCAATCACAATTGGCAGCTTGTAATAAAGAGCAGAGCAGCTAGTCCCACATAACCTCCTCACCTCCAATGCCTTTATAGAACAAAAACATTCATCCTGAAGCAGAATTTAACCCCATGGCTATCAAAATGCACTACAGCACATAACAAGTGAATACACTGCAATCCTCTCTGGTAGCCAAGGGGTTAAAGTGTGCTCTGCTTGTTATGTTGTCATTCTAGGCAGCATTAGAAGCCTTATACAGTCCTAATCTGTCCTGAAGCCTTCATTCCTTCAACAAAAAGTGTCTGCACCACAGTTATCAGCATGGAGCTTGGCTGTGTGAGGGAGGCAACAGAAGTGCATAAAATAAAAGTGAAAATTTCACAGTAAACATGCCTGGCGAAAATGGGAGGGGTTTAGTTTTAATCTTTGCCCCTCTCTCCGTCATGGCTCCCTGGACTGCTGTAACATATTCCCAATGAAACACTCAACTCTGTAAGCAGCTGGCAGCAAAATTCTTACTAAAATGAATGCCCTCAGGATTTATTTATTTTTAATACACTGACTACAGGCAGGCGCCCCTCACTGCAATGCCTCTGTAGGCACATGCCTATCGTGCCTAATGGGAAATCCGGCCCTGTACACACACATACAAAGGTGGATTATGTGTGCCACACTAATGTACCTTTCTCACTAATGCTACATTACAGACTCCAGTGAAATGCTAGTTTATTGCTAGTGTTTTATTTTATTTTTTCATTTTATAACAATTATTCTTGCTTTACTGTAAATATTTTTTTTGTTGTTTTATTTATTTATTTTATTTTTTAATGTAATAATGAAGAATGAAAATTTTGTGTTAATTAAAATCCTTATTTTATATGTGTGTGTGCTCAATCGTCCACTTCAGCCTCTGTCAGCACTCCATCTACCTCCAAAGGACCTGAAACCACGAGCATCAACATCCCATCAAATTTAAAGTTTACAGATGAGACAATATCAACACCATGGGCAATATATACGCTCTACAACAAATACCAGCCATAGCCTATCATCTGCTGATACCGTCCCAGATGTACGGAGCAGTACACCAGTCACCGGTATATTTTATTTATTTATTTATATATATATATATATATATATATATATATATATATATATATATATATATAATAAAATTGTTAAAAGGAAAAATATTAACTTTAATGTATTTATTTTTTTTATTTTTTTAACAGTGGATGTTGGACGTCTTTTCAGATCTATGGTCACGGATTCAGCACCACTTTTTGATGGTAAATATGTTGTTATAAACTCCAATTTATAATCAGTTTCTTATTTAAAGAATTACTATCAATATCTTGAAAATTAGTTTTTGTTTCTCCGGAATATGTAAGTAATAATAATGTTTTAATTTTAGTTGTTAATTGATGATGTAGTTGTTAATTGTCTTTTTTCAAACAGGGCATGTAATTATCACTGAAATTCAAATTTAACATTTATCAACAAATGTGCTTATTTCGCTTGTTATTCCTATTTTTAAGTTAAACATAGGAATGTTCACATGAGAATTTCAAAGGCCTTAAAGGCCGCCGCTTGTCACATGCTTTTTTTATTTTATTTTCTAGACCTGGGAGAGCTAGTTCATGTAGGCCAAATAGATAACATTGTGATCATGCATGTATATTTTGGCATACACTGCACCAATTTTCTAAATTTAAAGTCAATAGATAGAGAATAAAATGTCATGTGATTATAGGACAGACATCAGATGCTTAGATATAATTACATATAATAATTAATTTTATTTTTCCTTGAAAATTTTTGTTTATGCGAAAATGTGGAATGGTAAAGGTACAATATACAATGATTTTCATGTGACTTCATGTAATAGACACTACTATACAAAATAATATTCACAGATACTGATATAAAAATCCAGTATAAAATAGTGTAAAAATTACTTAGAAACTCACAGTTTAGCGGTGATAAAATGGTTACCTGGAAAACACACTAAAAGTTGGTGTATAGCCAAAAAAAAAAAAAATCCCCCCTTCCTCTGCATATGGAAATACTCTGTACCCAAACAGGAGCAAGCCAGAGTAGTTATACATCAGTATTCTTTAAAAAATTTGGACTTGTTTAGGACTCTGAAAATCTGTGCAATGTTATTTGAAAATAAGCTAAACTATACATTTTAATAAAAAAATTGTATAAAAATTTATCATCTAAAAAAAACATATATGCATAGAAAAATCAAGTGTATAAAGTCCCTTTAATAAAGTAATATCTTTATTTTAAAAATTCTAAGTTTCATGTGTTGAATGTCCATTTTATCCTATTCTCTGCACTTATTTTTCTTCCATGAGATAAGTTTACAATATAGAAATCTCTCGCCACCCAAAAATTTAGGTAATAGAGTGTGTAACACATTGATAATAACACAAGTATCCCCATGGTGACACATAAGGAATGTTGGATAGTAGCGTTTTTTTTTAAAAAAAAAGTGTTTTATAAGACCTAATCCTTAATTTATTTAAATTTTTTATTTTTAAGATATGCAAGAGGAGGATGATTCAATAAGATAGGTCATTCTGAATCTGGTTCCCTTTGGTGATCACAGTCAGGAGGGTAGATCTACAGACCTTGGAAGTGTAACTCCAGACCTATCACAAATGGCACAAGATCAGGATTTTGAGATTCACAAGCCACTAGATAACCCCTCAGATGAAGATGACAATCCTAATCCTGCTGTGCATGTAGTTGGAGAGCAGGAAATTGAACAGATTTATATTAAAGTTATATATTTGCATTATTCTATTTTATTTTTTACAAATGTTTCAGACTCATTAATATATTTATAAATAAGAGACAAAACGATAACAATGAATTATAATTATATATTTATTACCACAGCATAAATAAATAAAATGCTAAATTTAAAAAAAAAATAAAAAATGAATATGACACAACGATCCTCATGGCCACAATTCTAATAATTTATTAAAAAGCGTTTGTAAAACAACAAAAACATATTACAAGTGTCATGATAGTGTTCATGACATAAAAATGTCAATCTAAATATATATATATATATTATTATTATTATTACAAATCAACAAACTCTTAAATCTTCTCCATAAATGTTGTATAGCCTTTGAACCTGTGCATTTAAATTCTTAGTAGAATCCATAATATTTTGGATTTCTTCATAAACAGATGATTGTACTTGGGATCCAACTTACACACCAGCATCTTTAATAAATAGAAAAAAAAATAATTGTTATAGATTTTGAGAGAATTTTATAAAAAGTGTTGGTAATGCAATAATCAAAAAAATATTACCAATATGATTAGAGGATGGAGTTGTGATGGTCTGTGTATATTCTGAAACATTTGTAAGTTCCATGGCAACATCATTATCAGATTAATTTGTTCTGTAGATGTCACTACTTTCAACTGTTATATAGATATAAAAATAGATACATAGATAGATTGAAGGAAAGAAAGAGAATATTTTTTCATTCTAAAATAACCATAGAAAAACCATACATTTACCTATTTTATTATTTTTATTAACAGGTATTTGTAGAGCGCCAACAGATTCTGCAGCGCTATAAACATAGTTGGTATACAGGATAACATTTATAGGGATCAAATATGTAGAGGGCCTTGCCGAGAGTTGCACTTTTGTAGTCGGTTCTTATGAAGGTGATCTACAAACAGCTGGGCTCATAGGCTTACATTCTAAGGGGTTCAAGGGGAAAGCGATGGAGTTAGGAAAGGTTAGTGTTGGTTGTATGCATCCCTGAATAGTAGAGTCTTTAAGGAGCACTTGAAGCTGTTAAAACTAGGGGAGAGTCTTGTGGAGTGAGGCAGGGAGTTCCACAGGATGGGGGCCAGTCTGGAGAAGTCCTGTAAACGGGAATGTGAAGAAGTAACAAGAGAGGAGGAGAGTAGGAGATTGTGAGCAGAGCGAAGGGGATGGGAGGGAGAGTATTTGGAGACAAGGTCTGAAATGTAGTGGGGAGCAGTGCAGTTGAGGACTTTATACGTCAGCATGAGGATTTTGTGTTTAATCCTGGAGGCAAAAGGAAGCCAGTGAAGGGATTGGCAGAGAGGTGCAGCAGATGAAGAGTGACGTGCAAGAAAGATGAGCCTGGCAGACACATTCATTATGGATTGTAAAGGAGCTAGGCAGCAGCTAGGTAGACCAGAGAGGACGGAGTTGCAGTAGTCGAGACGGGAAAAGATGAGAGAGTGTAATACAATCTTAGTTGTGTCTTGTGTAAGGAAATCTCTAATTTTAGAGATGTTCTAAAGGTGCAAGCGGCAGGCTTTAGCCAAGGACTGAATGTGAGGAGTGAAGGAAAGGTCTGAGTCAAGTGTGACCCCAAGACATCTGGTATGCAGGGTAGGGGTAATGATGGAATTATCAACAGTTATAGAAAATTGGGGGTTGGAGATTTTGGAAGAAGGGGGAAAAAATAAGGAGTTCAGTTTGGGAGAGATTTAGGTTAAGGTAGTGAGAGGACATCCAAGATGAGATATGAGAAAGACAGTTAGTGACACGGGTTAGTAAGGAAGGAGGTAGCTCTGGTGCAGAGAGGTAGATTTGGGCATACAAATGATATTGAAACCCGTGGGACTTTATTAAGGAACCTAATGATGACATATAGATTTAAAAAAGAAGAAGACCGAGGACAGAGCCTTAAGGTACCCCAACAGAAAGTGGTAATGGGGCAGAGGATGCTCCGGAGAAGGCAACACTAAAAGGTACGGTTTGATAGATAGGAAGAGAAGCACAAGAGAGCTGTGTCACAGATGCCAAAGGATTGGGGGGTTTGGAGCAACAGAGAGGGGGTCAACAGTGTCAAAGGCTGCAGACATATCAAGGAGGATAAGCAGAGAGAAGTGGCCTTTGGATTTTGCTGTAAGTAGGTCATTGGTAACCTTGAGAATTGCTGTCTATGTGGAGTGATGGGGACGAAATCCAGATTGCAGTGGGTCAAGAAGAGAGTATAGTGTAAGGAAATGGGATAGACATGCATATACTAGCTTTTCAAGGAGCTTTGAGGCAAGAGGGAGTAGGGAAATAGGATGGTAGTTGGATGGGGAGGTTGGATTGAAGGAAGGTTTTTTGAGGATAGGCATGACCAGTGCATGTTTTAGAGATGAGGGAAATATACCAGTGCTGAGGGAGAGGTTGAAAATGTGTGTGAGTGTGGTGGTGAGGGTAGAAGAGAGGGAGTAACTGTGAGGGGATAGGGTCGAGGAGACAGGTAGTGAGGTGGGAGGACAGTATAAGGGCAGAAACTTCTTCCTCTGTAACAGGGGCAAAAGAGCTAAAGTTTAAGGGTATTTGGGTTTAAATGATTGTGAGCTTTGAGGGGGTGGGAGATTGGTAGTAAATTTGCATTGATGGCAAAGTTAATGCAATTTGGTTTGGGACATTATTTTCCTCTTTGTCACTACCTATGAACAATTATAGAAAAACCCATTTAAACACTGAAATTTAAAAAAAAAAAAAACATTTATTTAGATTAATTATATAAATACCTTCAGTAGAAGATAATTTCATTATTCTCCGGAACCTCCTTTTCTTGCATTTTTGAACTAGATTAATCGGTTTCTATAATAACAAAACAATTGAAATCATCATTACGTTAGTAAGATCAATACCTTTATACATTTATTTCTGGTTTCCTTTTGTACCTTGAGGTGTATGTACTATTGTTAAGCGTCTGACACCTCCTGTCTGTGGAGAAAATTCTCTATCAAGCAAAGACCGTGGCAAGGGCGGAGAGCTAGCCTCACTGTGAGGTGTCAAATTTAGAATAGGCCTCTAACGTGGAGGGGCACCATAAATATTTTCTTTCTTCTTATCTGAAGTAGTGAATATAGATAGAAAAAAATAAGATTAATGTATATAGTTATTTTTAAGTTTACTTTTGTTAAAGTGACATAAAACTCAAAACTTTAAATTTCATAAATTAGTTTGAACATACAATTTTAAATAACTTAAAAAAAATACTTCTAGTATTTAATTTATTTCATTTTCTTGTTCTTCTTCTGTGAATTCCAACATTTAAATTTCGTTAAACATTAACAAGAGAAGGAATCAAATTACATAATAGAAGTAAATAATAAAGTTTTTTCAAAAAGGTGGTATCTGTCAAAATCATTAAAAGGACACTGAACCCAAATATTTTCTTTCGTGATTCAGATAGAGCATGACATTTTAAGCAACTTTCTAACTTATCTTTACTTG
Source organism: Bombina bombina (assembly GCF_027579735.1). NCBI lineage: Eukaryota > Metazoa > Chordata > Amphibia > Anura > Bombinatoridae > Bombina > Bombina bombina. The sequence goes on from NC_069500.1 coordinate 339,845,554, forward strand.
AAATGCAAGAATGTAAGTTTAGATACCGGCCCATTTTTGATGAACAACCTGGGTTGTTCTTGCTGATTGGTGGATAAATTAATCCACAAATAAAAAAGTGCTGTCCTGAGTACTAAAGCAAAAAAAAAAGCTTAGATGCCTTCTTTTTCAAATAAAGATAGCTAGAGAAGGAAGAAAAAATGATAATAGGAGTAAATTAGAAAGTTGCTTAAAATTGCATACTCTATCTGACTCAAAAAAGAAAACATTTGGGTTCAGTGTCCCTTTAAAGAGACAATAAACCCCCATTTTTTCTTTCATGATTCAGAAAGAGCATGCCATTTTTAGGTAACTGTCTAACTCCTATTCTCAATTTTTATACGTTTTCTTGCTATCTTAATTTAAAAATAATGAATGTGATGCATATGAGCCGGCCCATTTTTGGTTGTGAACCTGGGTTATGCTTGCTTATTGGTGGGTAAATGTAAGCGTCTAATAAGCAAGTGCGATCCATGGTGCTGAACCTAACATGGCCTGGCTGCTAAGATTTACATTACGCCACGGACACCCCCTAAGCGTTTAGGAAAATAACGGTCCATCACATAAACTAGAATTATCATTTCTCCCGATGTGAAAGGTGTTACTCTCTGCATCCTTCTTGGTCGCATAGCAACTTTGTAAATGGGTGTGTCACATCTATAAAGCTTGTAAATCTCACGCTATTTCATTTTTATTTATTTTTTAAACTATTTTATTTTTTGGTTAAATTGACAGATCAATATCTAATAATTACATTAATTTAAAGACTTTAAATTAGATTAATCTAATCCCATTATTTTATACCCCCAAAAACAAAGTTTTAAATAATCACTTTTATGTGCTAGTATTTATTTTTAATGTGGAGTCTTTTTTGTTTCTCAGATGCCCAAGATAAATTCAAAAAAATATTGAGTTAATGTATGTTATGTTTAAAATACTTTTATTGGTTTTATTTTAATATAGTTATCATTACAATAGTTTAATAAGTATTTATATAGTATACATTTTCATTTATTTTAAAATTGTAATATGTTATCAGTTGTAATAGTTAATAGAAAAAAAAAAAAAATATATATATATATATAGAATTACATCTTTGGATTTGTTTTGATACTGATTGTGAATAATAATGGTTATACACATACATTATCACCCAGGACTACTACACAAGGAATGTTGGGATTTTTATTTTTCCTAATATGAAATAATTTAAAATTATATCCTTTATTTTAAATAAATAAAAATGTATATAAGTGAAAAAGTCACAAAAGTCATCTATGTGCTGCCACCAAACAGAAATTCATGAGGTTATATAGATATGTTTGTCATCAAAGGATATAAATAGAAATAGGAAATTTAGATGACAGAAGTCAATTCGAATCTGGTTTACAATTTTTTTTTGTGTCTTAATTAAGAAATAAAAATAATTTATTTTAATGATCCTTTAATTTTAGCATTTATCACAGTTTAAAATATATATTTTTTAAACCTGGGACAAATAGCTAGATTTATATTTATTTATAAAATATAATGGAATAATACATTTTTGGAAAACTTGTAAAATAGTGAAAAAAAACATTACTTTTATTAACAATAAAAGACAATAATTTGAATGATAAGAATCAAAATCTTTTAAATCAAAAGACATTTTTTTATTACATTTTTAGATCTGTTGGTTGCAGAAAGGAAAAAAAAGAACTTCATGGACTATTTTTATTCATTCATTAAAATAATTTTCGGCTACATCATTTTTTGCAGTTATGACCTGTCTGGTTGGTGCATCATTGCAGATCCCTTCTGGAAAGTCCTCAAATGATATTTCATTAGCATCATCCTCAATTTTACATCCTCTGCGAATTGCAATGTTATGCAGTATACAGCAGACCAGAATTATTTTGGCAACCTCTTCTGGAGCATACTGCATCACACCACCTGAGTGGTCAAGACAACGAAAGCGCATTTTTAACAATCCAAAAGTCCTCTCAATGATTCCTCTGGTGGATCTGTGTTCCTCGTTGAATTTAACCTCACATATTCTTCGAGGATTATTGTATGGTGTGAATAACCATTTTCTACTAAAATATCCAGCATCCACTATTTAAAAAAATAAAAAATGAATTAACATTTAGAATAATAATACAATTGAAAGATGATACATTTAAAGGCAATAGACTTTAAGATATTACTATCTAGTTCTAAAAATAATTAAAGGGACAGTGCAATTAAAACTACAGTTATCTTATATAGATTGAGAATGCATTAGTGGAAAAATAATTACCTAAAAGTCATCCTTCGGGCATCTCTCCATCCTCAAACTTCCGATATAACCCAGACTAATGCAAGATATAGGAATCATGGCAGGACCCAGGGAAGTTGGAACGGACACCGATTATTTTCATGTTATGGTCACACACCATCTGAACGTTGAGAGAATAGTACTGTTTTCTATTATGGTAAACTTCTTCACGTTCACGTGGCGGTTTTACTGCAACATGTGTGCAATCGATGGCTCCAAGTAAACTGGGCATTCTAGACATTCTATAAAAGTTGGACTTCCCAGATTGCCACTCTTCAGGAGTTAATGGAAGGCACACATACCTTGGAAAGATCACCATCAATGCGTTTATTACTTTTGTTAGGTGCCTAGAAAATGCAGACTGACTTATGCCAATTATGACGCTAGACACAGCCTGGAAAGAACCCATGGCAAAAAGTGTAATGCTGCCAACAGTTTTAAGAGTCCAGGTATGGCTTGTGAATGCACTGTCATTGGCTCAAGGTATTCTGCTATTTCATTTTAAAAGGTCCATTAAAGCTTCTCTGACCAAACAGAATCTCTGGATAACCTCACGATCAGAAATGGCTTCAAAACCCATATGAGGGAATAAAACTCTTGGAACTCTCCTTCTTTGACTTCCTCTCCTTCTTTCAAATTCATTTTTTCCAACTGGTGCCTGTATAGCCCTTCTTCCTCGTAATTGAATAATTAGAAAGATAAAAAAAAATGTAAAAGTGTCTCCATCTTCATTCATTGCTGCCAAACTAATAATGAAATGATTGTGGTCTACCCTCTTAACTTAAGTACTTCAACCTGGCGTCAGTCTGATACCCCCTATAGTTTTCTATTGTATTCGCAACTTAAATGGTCGCAAAGCATATCACATGAAGTTAAAGCAAAAGTTTGAGCGGATGGACTGGTTGTAACATTGATCATTTCCGTTAATAGCGGATTTTATGACGATCAATGGTTTAGTATGTGAAAAATGGGTTTGGATTGATTAGTTGCAGAAAAGTACGATTGTGGTTTATAAATTCAATTGCGGCTCAGTAAATATGATATTTAGTCCGTGCGCAAATTTTGACGCAAAAATACACATGAAAGGTCACTTCGATGCTTAGTACATGGCGCCCTATGTGTTAATATTTTTTATTTTACCTTTATTTCTTTTTTTTGTTAAAACTTCATTTGTGCAGTGTCCATTACTTCCAGTCACAGCCTCACAAGGGTGCTTGGGTCTCTACAGGAAGGCTCATCTAGCATGAGGTCATAAATCTTCCAGAGTAACATGAGCTGGGTTACTAGTCAATGAAAGCTAAAGAGACAGAAAGACACATTCTGTCCATGCTCAGAAGAGGCAAAATAACAAAATGTATGCTTACCTGATAAATGTATTTCTTTCTTGACACAGTGAGTCCACGGATCATCATAATTACTGTTGGGAATATCACTCCTGACCAGCAGGAGGAGGCAAAGAGCACCACAGCAAAGCTGGTAAATACCACTCCCCTACCCATAACCCCCAGTTATTCGACCAAAGGCAAAGGAAAGTAAGGAAGTAATATAAGGTGCAGAGGTGCCCGAGGTTTATAGAAAAATAAACTGTCTGAATACAGGGTGGGCCGTGGACTCACCATGTCAAGAAATAATTAAATTTATCAAGTAAGCATAAATTTTGTTTTCTTTCTAATGACACGGTGAGTTTACGGACCATCATAATTACTGTTGGGGACCAATACCCAAGCCAGAGGACACGGATGATAAGGGAGGGATAAGACAGTAAACCTAAACAGAAGGCACCACTGCTTGAAGAACCTTTCTCCCAAAAGAAGCCTCAGCCAAGGCAAAAGTATCACATTTGTAAAATTTAGAAAAAGTGTGTAAAGATGACCAAGTGGTAGCCTTGCAAATCTGTTCTACAGAAGCTCCATTTCTGAAGGCCCAAGAAGAAAAAACAGCCCTTGTGGAATGAGCCGTGATTTTCTCAGGAGGCTGCTGTCCAGCAGTCTCATATGCCAAGCAAATAACACTCCTCAACCAAAAAGAAAGAGAAGTAGCCGTAGCTTTCTGGCCCTTGTGCTTCCCAGAAAAAAAAAAAAACAAATAAAGAAGAAGACTGGCGAAAATCCTTAGTCGTCTGCAAATAAAACTTTAAAGCACGCACCACATCCAGGTTGTGCAACAAAAGCTCCTTATGAAAAGAAGGATTAGGACACAAGGAAGGAACAACAATCTCTTGATTAATATTCGTATCCGAAAACCACCATGGGAAGGAAATCTAAGGCAGTATGCAGTACTACCTTATTAGAATGAAAACTACAGGAGATTCACACTGCAATGCTGAAAGCTTCTAAACTCTTTGAGACGAAGAGATAGCAACCAAAAACAAAACCTTCCAGGATAACATTTTAATATCCAAAGAATGCATAGGCTCAAATGGAGCCTGTTGAAGAACTCTAAGAACCAAATTAAGACTCCAAGGAGGAGTAGCAAACTTAAACATGGGCCGGATTCTAACCAGGGCCTGACAAAAAGACTGAACATCTGTCACATCTGCCAAACGTTTGTGCAACAAAATAGATAAAGCAGAAATTTGACCCTTCAAGGTACTTGCAGATAAACCCTTCTCCAGACCCTCCTGGAGAAAAGACAAAATCCTAGGAATCTGAACTCTACTCCAAGAGAAACCTCTGGATTCACACCAATACAGATATTTATGCCATATCATATAGTAAATCTTTCTAGTCACAGGCTTACGAGCCTGAATCATAGTCTCAATGACGGACTCAGAAAAACCATGCCTAGACAATATCAAGCATTCAATTTTCAAGCAGTCAGCTTCAGAGAAACGAGATTTGGATGAAGGAAGGGTCCCCTAAGTAGAAGGTCCTTCCTTAACAGAAGTCTCCAAGGTGGAAGAGATGACATCTTCACCAAATGCGCATACCAGATTCTGTGAGGCCATGCCGGAGCAATGAGAATCATCGACGCCCTCTCCTGCCTGATTTGAGCAATGACCCATGAAAGGAGAGCGAACGGTGGAAAAACATACGCTAGACTGAAATTCCAAGGAACTGCCAGAACATCTATCAGTAAAGCCTGAGGGTCCCTTGACCTCGACCCGTACCTTGGAAGCTTGGCATTCTAATGAAATGCCATAAGATCAAGCTCCAGCTGTCCCCATTTGAGGATCAAGCTGGAAAACACCTCTGGATGAAGTTCCCACTACACCGGATGAAAAGTCTGTCTGCTCAGAAAATCCGCTTCCCAATTGTCCACCCCTGGAATGTGGATCGCAGACAGACAACAATTGTGGGTTTCTGCCCACTGAATACTCCTGGCAACCTCTATCATGGCCAAGGAACTCAAATTCCTCCCTGATGATTGATGTAAGCCCCTGCGTTATATTGTCCGACTGAAACCTGATAAACTCGGCTGAAGCTAACTGAGGCCAAGCCAAAAAGAGCATTAAAGATTGCCCTCAGCTCTAGGATATTTATGGGAAGAACCGATTCCTCTCGAGTCCAAAGACCCTGAGCCTTTAAAGAACCCCAGACAGCTCCCCATCTTGGCAGACTGGCATCCATGGTCACAATCACCCAGGTAGGTCTGCAAAAGTAGGTTCCCTGGGAGAGAAGTTCCTGAGACAACCACCACGGAAGAGAATCTCTTGTCTCCTGATCTAGAACAATCTGTGGAGACAGATCTCCATAATCCCCGTTCCATTGTCTGAGCATGCATAACTGCAGAGGCCTGAAATGGAGCTGAGCAAAAGGAATGATGTCCATAACTGACACCATCAGACCAATCACCTCCATACACTGAGTCACCGATGGCGGAGGAGAGGCCTGAAGTGCAAGACACGAGTTAAAGATCTTTGTTCGGTTTGCTTCTGTCAGAAAAATCTTCATTTCTAGAGAATCTATAATGGTTCCCAAAAATACCACCCTTGTAGCTGGAATCAAGAAACTTTTTCCTAAATTCACCTTCCATCCGTGGGAGCGCAGAAAAGACAACAACAACTCTGTGTGGGAGTTTGCTAGTTGAAAAGATGGCACCTGAACCAGAATGTCGTCCAGATAAGGCACCACTGCAACACCCCACAACCGTAGCAGGACCTTTGAAAAAATTCTGGGAGCTGTTGCAAGACCGAATGGAAGAGCCACAAACTGAAAGTGTCTTTCTAGGAACGTAAACCTCAGAAACTTGTGATGGTCCCTGTGGATGGGAATATGCAGATACGCATCCTTTAAATCCACTGTGGTCATGAACTGACCCTCCTGAACCAAAGGAAGAATGTAAAGAATAGTCTCCATCTTGAAAGACGGAACTCTGAGAAACTTGTTTACGTTCTTGAGATCTGATGAAAGTTCCCTCTTTTTTGGTAACGCCGAACAGATTGGAATAGAATCCCAAACCCTGCTCCTGAACTGGAACAGGAACTATCACTCCCATGTCGGAAAGATCCTGAACACAACGTAAGAACGCCTCTCCCTTTATCTGGTCTACAGATAACCTGGAGAAAAGGAACCTGCCCCTGGGAGGAAAAGTCTTGAACTCTAGCTTGTATCCCTGGGACACAATGACCACCGCCCAGGGATCCGGGACATCCCGAAGCCAAGCCTGAGTGAAAAAGAAAGTCTGCCCCCACAAGATCCGCTCCCGGATCAGGGGCAGACCCTTCATGCTGACTTTGAGTCAGTAACGGGCTTCTTAGATTGCTTCCCCTTGCTCTAAGACTGATTGGACTTCCAGGAGGACTGATCCTGCTTGGAAGAGGAAGGCTTACCAGAAAAGTTTAGAAAGGAACGAAAATTACTCTGACGACCCTTCTGTTTATTTCTCTTATCCTGAGGGAGAGACTGTCCCTTACCTCCCGTAATATCAGAAATAATCTCAGCCAAACCCGGCCCAAACAAGGTCTTAACCTTGTAAGGAATCGACAAAAGCTTAGATTTAGAGGACACATCTGCAGACCAGGACTTCAACCATAAGGCTCTGCACACCAGAACAACAAAATCAGGAATCTTTGCTCCCAACTTGATAACCTGTAAGGAAGCATCCGTAATGAAGGAATTAGCCAACTTAAAAGCCTTTATCCTATCCTGAATCTCCTCAAGAGTAGTATTTGTCTGAATAGAACCCAATATGCTGCTGCACTGGTGACGGTAGCAATACACACCGCAGGCTGCCATTGCAACCCCTGGTTAACATACATCATTTTCAGTAATGCCTCCAACTTCTTATCCATAGGATACTTAAAGGAACAGCTATCCTCAATAGGAATAGTGGTCCTCTTAGCCAAAGTGGAAATTTCTCCTTCCACCTTGGGAACCATCTGCCAAGACTCCTTGATAGAATCAGAAATTGGAAACATTTTCTTAAAAATTGGAGAAGCGGTAAAAGGAATCCCGTGCAATAATCTCTGAAGCATGGTCTGGAACAGGAAACACTTCCATCGCGGAAGGAACGTCAAAATACTTATTAAGCTTACTAGACTTCTTAGGAGTCACTATGACCGTCGTGTCAGAGTCATCCAAGGTAGCCAAAACCTCCTTAAGTAACAAACGGAGGTGCTCTAGCTTAAACCTGAAGGATACAACCTCAGTATCAGAAGAAGGAATTACACTATCAGAGTCTGAGATCTCACCCTCAGACGACAAATAAGTATCTTCTTCCTCAGACTAATGAGAAGAAACATTCGACATAACCACAACTGAATCAGAAACCTTACTCACTGAATCCTTATACCTCCTCTTACGCTTCCCCTGCAGCATAGGGAAAGCAAATAAAGCCTCAGAAACCGCTGGGTAGCCATATCTTGCAAAGTAACTCCAACTGGAGTAGGAGAGGAAACGCAGGGCACTGCATGTGAGGCTGACAAGGTTTGGGACACCTGAGGAGAAAGCTGCGACATAGCCTGAACAGGAGGCCCCTGAACAGCATCCAGCTTAGACAATGATGGCTCAGACTCAAAAAGTCTATCCCTGTAATGTAATGTTCTCTGAATACATGAAGAACAAAAAGGGATTGGTGGTTCCACATTAGCATCAAAATATAATGTACAATTAATATCCTGCAGGGCCTCTTAGTCCATCTTCACACAAATTAACCCAAATAAAATAAAGCCCTTAAATAAACTTTTAAACCCCTAAAAAGTTAGAAGCCAAAAAAAACTGTCCCTTTCAATGTTAAAGTAACGCTGTAATCAACATTATTCCGCACTTTCTTTTGTATAAAATATGAGGCAAAATAAAAATATGTATGGCGCCTCTACACCTCAGCAAGCTTGTTGAGGTGCCTACCTGTCCTGCTTGCCAAAACGGAGGTACAAGAAAATGATCCGTACTCAATAACACCCGACAACAAAACTGCTGCTCGTACGCAACACAGAGCCACACTGAAACCCCTTCTAGCACTTCGGAACTAACAGAATAAAAAGCGTGCAAACTTTTGCCACCTCCGCAAGCCCTGCCCATCGGGGGCGTATCATACCAACACTTCCCAGCCGGCATTACTCCAACTATGGAGAAAAACAGCCGCTGAGAGAAGTAACACAAAATTGAAAACAGCACGGAACCACCACTGAGCCCCAATGATAAAAAACCTCCCAGTGACCTGTACCGCTGCCCTACAAAATCCTTGTGACCCCACAGGAAAAATGTAGACACGTCCCTTCCAAACAGTATCAAATTGTTAAAGTGCCACAAACATTTGCTTAATAGAAAAAATAGACGTAGCACTTACCATAAGAAGTTTATGCCTGGCAGCAGGGCAGCACACAAAGTTTAAGAAGCATCTTCCTCCCATGGACCTGTGGAAATAAGAAAGACTGTATAAACCTACACAGGGCTTCTAAATAGGGCAGCAACAAAACTGTTTGAAAGGCACAGTGTGGATTATACCCCACAAGTTCCCAAATGCTCAAAAGCCACCACTGCTCTACTGAAGAGACTGACATGGACTCCGGCTAAACCCCAGCAAAGATCAGAACAAACTGTTCTGCTTAGAAAATAAACTCTTGATTGAAGAATTTCATTCAGACTCCTAACTTTACCATCTCCTTGCAACTATTACAGGCAAAGAGAATGACTGGGGGTTTTGGGTAGGGGAGTAGTATTAAACAGCTTTGCTGTGGTGCTCTTTGCCTCCTCCTGCTGGTCAGGAGTGATATTCCCAACAGTAATTATGATCAGTAGACTCACCATGTCATTCGAAAGAAACAAGTTCTCAGCATGTCTGCTCAGTTATCTAGCTGTAGTGGCTACACTGACAATTTCTAAGTGATCCTTTTGCAAGAATACAAGTTGTTTGTTGTTGTTTTTTAAAATATGCTTCTTTCTATGTTTATTTTATTTATATATATATATATATATATATATATATATATATATATATATATATATATATATATATATATATATATTACTAAAGGAGCACGGTGTCATATCCCTTTAAGAAATACATATTTAGGTCATTGAGCCTACTTAGAGGAGAGAAGGGAAAGAGGTGAAATAATAGCAACTTTCAAGTACGTTAAAGGGCTTAGTAAAACTGAGGCTGTGTTACATAAAATGGAAAATTCAAGAACAAGGGGTCATGATCTCAAGCTGAAGGGTAGTAGATTCAGGAGTAATTTAAGGAAGCACTTCTTACAGAAATTGTGACTGATTCATGGAATAAACTTCCTCAAGAGGTAATATTGACAAGCACTGTGGGGGACTTTAAAAATGCCTGGGACAAGCATAAGGCTATCCTACGAACTAGATAAGTTTATACTGTTAGGTAATATCGGGCAGACTTGCTGGGCCTATGGCTTTTATCTGCCGTCAATATCTAAGTAAGCATGGCCAATTTCTCATTAGATCATGTACACAACTTATATGGGGCCCTTCTCTCAAAATAATTCTTCAATAGATAGTTAAGCAATAATACTTTGCATCAAAGGAACATGTAAGTCGAAATTAAAATCCCATGATTTAGAGAGTATGCAGAATTAAAAAGGCCTTTTCAATTTACTTCTATTAAAGGGACACTAAGGTTAAATTAAATTGTCTCAATTCAGATACAGCATGTAATTTTAAACAACTTTCCAATTTACTTACATTAAAAAAAATGTACACAGTCTTTTATATTTACAATTTTTGAGTCACCAGATCCTACTGAGCATGTACAAGAATTCACAGACTATACGTATATGCATTTGTGATTGGCTGATTGCTATCACATGGTACAAGGGGAGTGGAAATATACATAACTTTGAAATTTGTTTTAAAAAAATCTACTACTCATTTGAAGTTCAGACTAAGTGCTATTGCATTGTCTTGTTATCTTGCATTTGTTGATTATGCAAATCTAATGTGTTGACTGGTCCTTTAAGAAATTGGAAGATTTTTAATAATTGTACTCTCTATCTGAATCATAAAGTTTCATTTTGATTCCTTTGTCACTTTCAGATTGCTTTCATCTTACTTTGTTTCAGCATGCATAAAGGGCCATTAAACACTAAGGGCTAGAGTACAAGCTAAGCGCAAAGTTGCACTCCCGTGAGTGCATTATCTTCTCTCAACTTTTTTTTACCATTGCACGCCTAGTTGAGCACGTGTTACAGGTCTCAAGTAAAACTTTTTCCTCTTGCTGTAACATCCTCTCACAGAAAAAAAAAAAAAAGACTTGCAAAGTTGCAAGCAGAGGATTGTATTCCCCCATAGACTTTAATGGAGCTTCGTTTTGATAAAAAAAAAAAAAAATAACAGCCGCCAGCTCGCCCAACCACGAACGCAAGATTTCAATGAGATATATGTATGTATTTCTATACATAAGTATATCTGTATTTATATGTGTATATATGTCTGTAAATACCTATATACACATATAAATACATATATAAATATGTATAGAAATACATGCATATATATTTATATACAAACATATATTTAGCCATGTGTTCCTATAGATCCCTATGTAAAAGCACTTTTGGCCCGTTTTTTTCTAACACCTGACATCTCATAGCTTTGAGCCATTATAACTTTTTAATGCAATTTTTTAAAATAATCTTCATTATGTAGTGTTATTATGAGTGTAAATATACTTTTCAATGTATTTTTTGACTCACATAACAGTTAACCAGAGCTCTGAAGTCGCGGTAATCATTCTAGTGTAAATTGTGATTGCGCTCAAGCGTTGGCACTTACTTTCAACTAGTAATACAGCTGATGTGTTCGCACATGTGCAGAAGCTCTACTTCAAATACCTGCAGTGTAACCTAGGTTCCATAATGGCAGAACCCCTGATTAGAGGGAGGTACATGATATGTATTTAGTGTCCCTTTAACTGTATAGTACAGCAGTAATGTCATTTTGTACTGTCTGTCTGCTACACTAGACAATAAAAGCCAGGCTTTACCCAGCTATCAGCCCTCTCTTATGATATAAGGGTGTTTTATTTTCTCCATACAACTTAATAGATATAAAATAAAAGAATAGTTATTTTCCACTAATCATAGACAGGTTCACTTCCATTAAATTTTACAATATTTCTTTCCATATTTAGTTTTTTTCAAAATAGATCAGAAGACATTTAGGTCAGACTTCAACACATCATTAAGACTTAGTCACACAACCAAGTTGTCATTTAAATATATAGATTGTGATTCATGCCACAGTTGACAATCTCCGCTCTGGTCTGTCACTCACATACTCCTTACAATCTTTTGCTCCTCCTGCTATCATGTGATTCATGCACCATCTCTCCAATTATACACTTACTCCCATTTGTCTCTCCCTCTATTATTTTTCCTGGTTCTTCCTTTAAAACTCTTCCTGTCTCTCTCTCTTCCCTCTCAGTCCATCTGTAAATCACTTTTACTCTCTTCCCACCCGTACTGCATCCACAGTGTATACAACATACATCATGCATCAGAGGGGGAAAAAAGTGTAAGTTGTATGTTATGTTGTATGTGTTCTGTGGTGTTCAGAAAACATAGTGAAAGGAATCACAGTTCTATCCTAGCCTGCATGTCCCCTCAGTGAATTTGTAACTACGCAGCTGAAAATACATCACTTTATCACAGTCTTATATAAGATACAACAGTGTATAATTTTTTGATGATTCAGTCGATTCCAAATTTATGGTTATAAAATTAATTTTGTAAAGGTCCCAAAAAAAGCCATATTGATGTCCACATAAAGGATGAATTAAAGCCATTAATTCTCTTATTCTTTATACAGGTAACACAGGGGTGGGCCATACAGGGGGCAGGGAGTAAGAGCCCTTATAATTTTGTACTGCAATTATTTGAAAATTATTTTGAGTGTAACTTTAATTTTTTAAAAGGGTTTTGTGACAGTTTTTTAACTCACGTAACATTTAGCCAGAGCTCTGAAGTTGCGGTAATCATTCTAGCGTAAATCGCAATTGTGCTCACGCGTTTGCATTTACTTTCAACTAGTAATACGGGCAGAATTTACCTTTCATAGAAATGGCCACAAATACCCGATATTGCTCACTCACAAACTATAGCGCGCCACTTGTAATCTAGCCCTAAATACATTTTCATAGAGCAATAATAAAAAGCTGTATTGTTCTTTTTCGGAAGAATCATTTGGTTTTAATAAATCACTTGAAATTGGAATTGACTCCCAGTGAGTATTTTGAATGTATTTACATAGTGTTTGGCTTCTACAAAAATGTGGATTTTTATTCCTAGTGCCATACAGAGGCTATACCTTATTGGAAAATTCAGCTACAATTTGGAGCTTCTTGACTGAATTCTAGGAATCCCTTTGTATCTTTGATACAGTTCCTTTGGGAGAGACTTTTGGAAGCCAGCGGTTCGTTTGCAGAGGAGAGTAGAGTATTTTAAAGTGTATATATTTTAATTTACAAGAACTTTAAGAAACAAGTTATTAAAAGATAGTATACAGACATATAAAATATTTACAACTTTTACAAAATGTCCAGAATAAACTCTAGGTCATACAGAATAGAATCCATAGTAACATCTAAAGCAGTTATGGTCAACCTTGGCACCCCAGATGTTTTGAAACTACATTTCCCATGATGCTTAGGGACTGTAGTTTAGTTGAGCATTATGGGAAATGTAGTTCTGAAAGTCCAGGGTTGCCACAGTTAGCCATCACTAATTTAAAGTAGCCCACACCCAAAATAATCCTTGAAAGAGACAAAATTCAGATAGAACATATTATTTTAAATAACTTTCAAATTTACTTCTATCATCAAATTAAGTTTGTTTGCTTAAAATGCTTTGTTAAAAAAGCATACGTAGGTAGTCTCAGAAGCAGCAATACACTGCTGGGAGCTAGCTGCTAATTTGTGACTGCACATATATTCCTCTTGTCTTTGGCTCACCAAATGTGTTCAGCTAGCTCCCAGTAGTGCACTGTTACAGTTTTAACAAAGAATACCAAGAGAACAAAGCAAGTTTGCTAATATAAGTAAATTGTAATGTATATCTGAATCTTAAAAGGAAAATTGTGGACTTCATGTCTCTTTAACTTATGTAGGTTGAGAGACACATTGTCAGAAAATAAACGATTATTATAAAACATAAAGTAATCTGTGCCAAGCCATTAGTAGAACCACTTTTGGGTCTCTTGTATAGAATCTGGGTACTGCCATGCCTCAAAATATATTTTTGTACTTAATCAATTTTATAATGTATAAGCAGTGTAACCAGAATTCTGAAAAACAATATAAAAACAAATTAGCAATGTAAGTATAGGATAAAAAATACAAATTCAAGAATATGGTTGCAGAGACCTGTTCTCCAAAAAATATAATCATATTATGTAAAATATTTTAATGCATCCTGAGGATACAGTTGGAGAAGAACTGAACCATCAGAAATGATCACTAAAACATGCTGATGCACTCATTATATGCCCCAGCACAGAATGCTGTTCCTTGCTGATCTTATCTCAACATTATTAGCAATCAAAGTAAAAAATATCAGGGTCATAATACAGAGCAAAGTTTTGGGCACCTAGCCCTTAATCATGCTCATCTAATACAAAAACAATACACCATTACATAACCCCAAACTTATTCAGCTGTATATATGCTATCTAGAGGACTAATCTAAAAATCAATTAAAAAAATAGACAAAATAAATTACAATAAAATAATACAATTTACAAGGAGTCAAAAGTTGTCAATTTTAAAAACATCTTACATAGTATCAATCATAAAACACAGGCTCAGTAAACTGCAACATTACTTCTTATATAAATACAGAATGATCAAATTATTTATTCATACTTACAGGTTGCATTGGATTGAGTTTATATATCCAGAAAGCTTCCTTCTTTTTAAGGAGGAGCTCTCTATGAACCCCTTTCTGTGGATATGGTACATGATCTATAATTTGATAACAAAGTTGACTGATATATTATGGCCAAATTGTAAAAATGAAAGGAAACCGGTGCTTCACTGTTCTTGCATCTGATGTTACTTTTGTGCTCATTAATTCTCTCATGGACTTTGTGTGTGGTCTCACCAATATAAATCCTCCCACGTGGGCACTTTATTAATTAGATAGCATAGGTAGTTTCACAAAATATAATACCATCCAATAGTTTACCTATTTCCTATTGATGAATGTGTTTAAAATTGCCAACTTTATCACTCCTTGTAAGTTGTATTATTTGATTTTAATTTAGTAATTATCTTTTTTTTTTTTTTAAATTGATTTTTAGGTTAGTCCACTAGATAGAGTATGTACAGTTAAACATTGATTGGTGATTGAAGGAGTGTGGGGCATTATAATGTTGTCTTGTTTTTTTATTAGATAAACATGATTAAGGGCTTGGCGTCTAAAATATCACTCTGTATATGACCCTAATGCTTTGAAAATAAAGGTATTTTTATTTTACCAGTGCTGCTGATGGTGAGATGTGATTGAAGCTTTGGCAGCGTCCTTGTTACAGCATGAACTACAGAGGAGGTACTGTGCTATAGAACTGGTTTTATGAACTTAGTTTTTGCTCCCAGGAGGTATTAACCAGCCAATTTACCATATGAAAAACTAAAAGAAAGGGGCACTCTTATGCATTTGTTCAGTCTTTATCATGTATGTTACCAATTCAGATAAACACCCTACTGTAGCACTCTTTGAGGAGCAGCATATGGTAATTGTCCTTTTAAATGACAACATCTGGTCAATAGCTTATTAAATGTATGGTATTCAGCTAATAAGCAAAAAAACTTAACCCTTAAAGGGACAGTATACTGTAAAATAGTTTTTTAACTTAATACATTTGCAATTACTTTTTTACCAACTGCTCAGTATAAAATGTATGAAAATTTGCTTTTTAAGGTTTATTTAAGTATATGAAATAGCTGATTTTGTGTTTTGAAGTCACAACCTAATAAAAAGGGCTGAGCTTGTAGGTATAATCAGATCTCATTACTTTATCACATTGTGAACATATACATGTTTCTTTATCTTATATCTGTCCGTAAACCAAATACCAATACTGTACTTGGAGATAACAACATAAATTAACATTTGATTACCTTATTGCTTTTATACCCCACGGTTAGTGTAATTTCTTCAGATGGCTGTGTTTACACAGCTCTTCTATAGCTTGGACCTAAGGCCAAAAACTTTCATAATAGGTGGGGATACCACAGGCTAAATCAACTATTTAAAATGCCAAAATAAGAGTAAAGGAAATATTTGTAAACAATTTAATACACTCCAGCAGGTAAATTGGATCATGAGGAAAAAATTAAGGAGGAGAACATTTTTGAGTAAACTGTACCTTTAATCTAAAACCAGATCATGTGTTACTTTGGTAAAGTGCAAGCATAAGATGACCCATTACAATTAATATTTAATGAAACTAGGAAACAAATTGATAGCTGCATAAAAATATTTTTTGGCATATGGTGGCTATAGCTAGATACTAAAATATATTGTGATCTTTGTGCAATTCACAATAATCTATACATTACACTATTCTACTATATTCAGGACACACATAAGTGATTTTTTTTTTTTTTAAAGCTATTTTAAGCAGTGGCGTATTTAGGTTTTGTGCTGCCTTAGGTACTCACAAATCGCCACCTAAGAGGTGGCGAAGAGGTTAGGGAAGCAGCGGTCATCAGGCTAATGCTTCATAAATACGAACTGCAGATTCTTGTGAGGGGTGCAAAGCTTTTGATAAACTGACCCCATAGTGCTGAAACCCAACAAAACTAATGGTAGTAGCTAGCTGAATAAAAGAAAGGTTCAGAGCTAACTCTAAACTAGACATGTGCGTTTCGATTCGGAACAAATCGAAATTCGGACGAATTTGTTAAATTCGGATCGATTTGAATATCCGAATTACGGTAGTAACGAATCTACCGAATAAATCCGAATTAGTTCAGATTTATTCGGTAGATTCGGATGGCCATGGATTACACTAGTATTGTACAGTATATTAGGTTATATCACTCTGCTATGGGTTACACCTAATATATACATAGCATAATACTAGTCTAATACACAGCACATCCCACCTAACACATAACGAAATTCCAAATTTGCAAATCGAAACGAACCAAATCCAGCCGAATTTATTTGAATTCGAATGAATCTGAAATGAATCCGAAACAAATGCATTCGCTTTTTTCCGAATTCGAATCAATCCGAAATTCGAAAACATCTGAATCGATCCGAACCAAACCGAATTTTCCTGCTATGCACAAGTCTACTGTAAGCTCCATGAGAAGTATCTTATTATATCCCCCTAGAATGTAAGCTTCTTGGGCAAAATCTCTGATTATATACCTGTATAATACTTCTAAAATAATTGTAAGCTTATTACAAATATAGCCACACAAAAGTGCTGACCCCTGCTTTTAACAATATACCTCTAAATCTAAGGCTATAAATCTAGATGTAATCATAAAAACGCCACTTTATTCATTTAAATATCCTTTGGATTCCCATCTCTATTATCCTCAAACATTTGCCATTGTTTCTGAAGTCCTAGTAGCTGTATGCTATATTCTTATTATTTTCATGTTCCCAGAGAACCATTGATCAAGAATTTTTACATCTTTTACTAACTCCATTGTTTGACCCAAAATGATTTTAGATAAATCACTTATACAGAGAGCATAACACTGTTAACCAGTATTTTTACTTGTCGAGCTTAACTCTGATTTTTTTTCAGTCTGGAAAGATTAGCTAACACTGATGTTATAGTAATCTTGTGTTAGCTGAGATTAGCACCATGTGCAAGCAGCAGATCTCAAAGCAGAGAAGTACTGATTGCTGAGTAAACAAAAATCATTTGGTTTTATGTAGATCAACTGTATGTTCAATAAGCAGGCCCTAACCAGTAATCATCAGACAAAATCCAGTATTTTTTTAAAATATTTATATCTTTAAACTGCTTAAAGGCACACTAGATATAAAATTAGACTTTTATGATTTAGAACATGCAATTAAAAATACATTCTACTTACTTATATTTTAAAATAGAAGTAAAACTAAATTTATCAGTAAAAAAGTTATATTGCAATGTCTTTTTATTATGCATTTTAATGTATTTAATGATCCTATATTACCACAGTACATTTTAGTATTCCAGCTCTAAGAATATGTTGCATGTTGGAATACTGCTGAATAAAGAATTGTCTTTTCCATCAGTGAAACAGTTTAGTGCTAAAAGCTTTCACTAAACACCCAATGCTTCAGATATACTCACACATGGTTGACTAAACTATTCTCAGAGCTGTATTCCAGAAAACCAAGAACAAAACTTAAAATGAAAACATATTCATATTATATTCAAACTCACAAAGGTTTTTTCTTTTAGCAAAATATTGTGTAGCTGTTGAATAGGTATCACTAAAGTAATATTGGTTTTGTAGAATTTTAATGAATTGTGCTACATTTATTAAAATGCAAGATGAATCATTGGCCGCTTTGCTAATATATTCAGAATCAATATAGGAAGCGTGGTAGATTCAGATACCGTGATTTATTATTTGGCTTGGGTTTTTGTGCAGTTTTACCCATTATTTGACTTCCACATGGAATATACTTTCAGAAACCTATATTAAAGTACTGTAGCAAGAATGATAAATAAAACATACACTGCTGTAAAATGGTATTATTGGAAAACACCAGGACCAATGCTTTGTATTTGTTTAGAGTGAACATATTTAGTTAAAATAGAAATGAACTTTAAAAAATATATATTTTTATTTAAATAATTACCTGACCACCAATTCACTTTCATGCAAACATTTTATTCAAAACTGAAATGTACATATCAATTTTTGTAATTTTGTCCAGTTGACAATACCAGCTTTCAATTTAGAACGCCTATCATATTTCTTATTTTTAAATGTTTTCTATGTACCAGAATAATTGCTCAATAACCCTAAACATGACACCCCCACTGCAATAGGGATTAACCCCAAAGCTGACGTACCCTGTAATTCAGCTGTTGCTTTTACTCTAAGGGGTCAAAAATACAGGTCTTGCTGACCGCACTATTTCCAGATGCCTAAGGGAGATAGACAGAGTTATTTTTCTTAATTTTCTTCTTTATTACAGATTTTTTTTTTATAGATTGGAGGTTGTTTAGTTGTTAGAGGGGGACCTGTGGGTTTTAGGGAGGTCTATAGGTATTTGTGAAAAGCAATGAATACTAGTAGAAAGGTATATAAACATATTGTTACAGATAGCAAGGATTGAAAAAAATTAGAAACAATTACAAATTGCTACATATGTAGCCATTTAGTGTTGAAAACCTCAAAATTAATGCTTGCAATTTATTATTAAAGATAGTTCTATCTTAATCCTAAAAATGCATTTCCATTATAAAAAAAATGACTGCAATAAATTATGGGACACACAAAAAAAAAAAACTTGGAGACTCATAGTTTGGCAATTATCATTTAAATTAGTTAGCTATTCAAGCTGTTGAGCATTTAATTGTATGTTGTTAATATTCATTATAAAAGATGAAAATGCAAGCCCTGCAAATATAGTATGGGATGGATTGATCTCAAGTTCCAACACTGTTTCACTTTATATTGATTTCAAGAAACATAGGACTTCACTAATTATGGCTATGCTTTTAAATGCATTGTTCAACAGTTTTAAACATCCATACTAAGCACTAAGGAGAGTGGCTGAAAGCTGACTTTGTCCAAATGCTTTAAAACTGGTTGTATAGTAATAAAAACAAACTACATTTGTTCATTAATTATTTTTCAAGCTGAAATGTGGCAAGTATTCTCATGTTCATTGACACAAGTAATATCAGAATAAAGAAATAGATCATAATGAAATAAATTAAATAGATTATATTTTCACAGGCATGTTTGAATGAAAAGGGAAAACTGGTAAACTTTCAAGCACGATTATGAAGATTCATCTTGAGTACAAAAAGGTTGATTTTCTAGGGAAATCTATTTGTTGTTTAAAAACACAAACTAAATCAGAACACAAATACTGCTTACTAGTTACTATGGACGTTAAATATTCCCTTTATATCAGTGTTTTTACAACATTCCATTGTTCCTATTAGGTCAAAGTCAATTTATACCTTAATTTGGTAGCATTTCTTGTTGTTTCTTCAATCTTGACTGATGTTCCTGATCCTTATATTCAGCCACTTTAAGCAGAAAATGAATTCTCAACAGTGACTATCCATTGTAGGAACAGTTTTCTAAACGAAAAGGCTTTTTGGTCTATCTTGGTCAGTTATTTAGGATAGCAAGGGGAGACTGTGTTCATCCTCTTTAGATTTAATCAACCAATAAAAAGGGCAATGCCGGATTGTAGATAAAGGCAGGAACCTGCTTTGACCCTTGGGGTCTTGCGTTTGAAAAGATGGTTACTTGGATCATCATCAGTAGAAGCTATAGATGACGATTGAAGATTTTAAGTAGACTTGTCAATTGGTTTAGTTACGAATGCACATTCATTAATGAAACAAATAGATATTTGTCTTGTTTAAGGAGAATGTCTTAATGAATGCAGTATGAAATTTAATGAAAACGAAGGAATAATGTCAAATTTGGCATTATTCATTTGTTTGCTTTAAATAGCTAAAAATACTTACCTAAGCATGCTGGGAACTAACAGCAAACAGGATGCTTAGGGTAGGGCTCCCAGGGCCTGCAGTAAAGAAGAAAACTAATGTGAAATGGTCCACAAATGACCGGTATTTGTCTAGTTTTAAACTAAACAAATACCGAACAGCACGGGCACTGAATCGTATTTTGAGCATTTAGAATGAAAGTTTCAAAAAAGAGAAAAGTTGAGGGCTGTGAATGTGGGTAGAGTATATTATGTTCCCGCAGCTATATTAATATACATATATATTGATTATTTAGCTTGCTTAACGTGAATGTCAAATTAAGGGTATTAGATAAAGTCAAGCAATAGAAGTTAAAAAATGAATGACACTTTCATTCATGAAATCGTTAGGATATACTAATCTTCAGAGATATTTCAATTGAAACGCTGTACGGAGCAGAGCTGAAGCGTTTTCATTTATCGATTGTTATAGTGTAAAAAAAAGTAATGTGAAAGAAGGTTATCAACATAGTGATGCTCTTATCTGAGAATGTTTTATCATGTGAATTAAAGTGACTAAATATTAACAAATATTAACAAAGAAGTGTAAATAAATAATAAAAAAAATTAAAAAAAGATTAAAAGAATAAAAAAATATTAGCTCAAATAATTGAATGGAGTACATTCCCTATTAAATGCACTTAGTAATAAATGCTTATAACGGGCTCATATACATTAAGTGGTGAATAGTGCCGAATAGTGGGTCTTTTATATTGTTGTGTTAGATTTAGATACAAACATGTCTTAACAAATTAAATCCATAGTTACAAAGTTGGGAATTCACTTTATTAAAAGGTGTTGTGAGGATGGCGAAAAATGTACTTCAAAAGATTGGGATATTTAATGTTAATATATATTTTATAGGTAGGTATAGTAATTATTATATTTATTTATTTTCTCACCCGTACTTCACGGGTAGTTATCCCTACATAAACTTTGTAGCATGGACAGTGTAATGTATAAATAACTCCTGTTGTTCTGCACATAAAATGGTTCTTTAGCATGTGTCTCTTGCCACTTTTATCCACAATTTATTTTGTTTTCTGTGCTTGTGGGCAGATTGAACATGTTCCCCATGGATACATGCCTGGATCAGTGTCCATTTTTTTGGGAGTATGTATGTAGTGACTAGATACCAGTTGGTCTTTGAGATTACCTCTTGTCATTGAGTATATTAACTACTTGAGGGACCTGTGGGTTATATCGTGTGATGAGTCTTGGTACACCCTTGGGATCTGATGTCTTATCTTTTGGTTGAAGGAGTTTAGCTCTTGGCATATTGGATGCTTTAAATTTTGCATGTTTTATACATCTCCTGCTATAACCTCTTTGTAATAGTCTTTCAGTGAGTTTGTTTCTTTCATTTTGGAAAATCTCATTGCTGGAGCAATTCTTACTCAATCTCAGCAGAGTGCTGTAGGGGTGACCGCTTGTTTTATGTAGCAGAGTATTGACTGCCATTTCTTTTCTGAATATGGAGGTAAATATATTACTATCTTGTGCCTAGATTTAAAGTTCTGCGTTAGCCGTCAAAACCAGCGTTAGGGGCTCCTAACGCTGGTTTTGGGCTACCGCTGGTATTTAGAGTCAGTCAGGAAAGGGTCTAACGCTCACTTTGAGCCGCGACTTTTCCATACCGCAGATCCCCCTACGCCATTTGCGTATCCTATCTTTCCAATGGGATCTTTCTAACACCGGTATTTAGAGTCTTGGCTGAAGTGAGCGTTAGAAATCTAACGACAAGACTCCAGCCGCAGCAAAAAGCCAGGAGTTAAGAGCTTTCTGGGCTAGCGCCGGTTCATAAAGCTCTTAACTACTGTGCTCTAAAGTACACTAACACCCATAAACTACCTATGCACCCCTAAACCGAGGCCCCCCCACATTGCCACCACTCTAATAAAAAAATGTAACCCCTAATCTGCCGACCGCACATCGCCGCAACCTACGTTATCCCTATGTACCCCTAATCTGCTGCCCCTAACACTGCCGACCCCTACATAATATTTATTAACCCCTAATCTGCCGCCCCCAACGTCGCCTCCACCTACCTACAATTATTAACCCATAATCTGCTGACCGGACCTCACCGCTACTATAATAAATTTATTAACCCCTAAAGCTAAGTCTTACCCTAACACTAACACCCCCCTAAGTTAAATATAATTTAAATCTAACGAAATAAATTAACTCTTATTAAATAAATGAATCCTATTTAAAGCTAAATACTTACCTGTAAAATAAACCCTAATATAGCTACAATATAAATTATAATTATTTTGTAGCTATTTTAGGATTTATATTTATTTTACAGGCAACTTTGTATTTATTTTAACCAGGTACAATAGCTATTAAATAGTTAAGAACTATTTAATAGCTACCTAGTTAAAATAATTACAAAATTACCTGTAAAATAAATCCTAACCTAAGTTGCAATTAAACCTAACATTAAACTATCAATAAATTAATTAAATAAAATACCTACAATTATCTACAATTAAACCTAACACTACACTATCAATAAATAAATTAAATACAAATAAATACACTAACTAAAGTACAAAAAATAAAAAAAGATCTAAGTTACAAAAAATAAAAAAAGAACTAAGTTACAAAAAATAAAAAAATATTTACAAACATTATAAAAATATTACAACATTTTTAAGCTAATTACACCTACTCTAAGCCCCCTAATAAAATAAAAAAGCCCCCCAAAATAAAAAAATGCCCTATCCTATTCTAAAATAAAAATAGAAAAGCTCTTTTACCTTACCAGGCCATAAAAGGGCCTTTTGCGGGGCATGCCCCAAAGAAATCTGCTCTTTTGCCTGTAAAAAAACCCATACAATACCCCCCCAACATTACAACCCACCACCCACATACTCCTAATCTAACCCAAAACCCCTTAAATAAACCTAACACTAAACCCCTGAAGATCTTCCTACCTTGTCTTCACCACGCCGGGTATCACCGATCGGTCCAGAGGAGGCTCCAAAGTCTTCATCCAAGCCCAAGCGGGGGCTGAAGAGATCCATCATCGGGCTGAAGAGGTCCATCATCGGGCTGAAGTCTTGATCCAAGCGGCGGCTGAAGAGGTCCATCATCGGGCTGAAGTCTTCTATCAATCGGCATCTTCAATCTTCTTTCTTCCGGATCCATCTTCATCCCGCCGACGCAGAACATCCATCTTGGCCGACGACTTCCCGACGAATGACGGTTCCTTTAAATGATGTCATCCAAGATGGTGTCCCTCCAATTCCGATTGGCTGATAGGATTCTATCAGCCAATCGGAATTAAGGTAGGAAAATTCTGATTGGCTGATGGAATCAGCCAATCAGATTGAGCTCGCATTCTATTGGCTGCTCCGATCAGCCAATAGAATGCAAGCTCAATCTGATTGGATCAGCCAATCGGATTGAACTTGAATCTGATTGGCTTATTCCATCAGCCAATCAGAATTTTCCTACCTTAATTCCGATTGGCTGATAGAATCCTATCAGCCAATCGGAATTCAAAGGACGCCATCTTGGATGACATCATTTAAAGGAACCGTCATTCGTCGGGAAGTCGTCGGCCAAGATGGATGTTCCGCGTCGTCGGGATGAAGATAGATCCGGAAGAAAGAAGATTGAAGATGCTGCTTGATAGAAGACTTCAGCCCGATGATGGACCTCTTCAGCCGCCGCTTGGATCAAGACTTCAGCCCGATGATGGACCTCTTCATCCGCCGCTTGGATCAAGACTTCAGCCCTATGATGGATCTCTTCAGCCCGATGATGGATCTCTTCAGCCCCCGCTTGGGCTTGGATGAAAACTTCGGAGCCTCCTCTGGACCGATCGGTGATACCCGGCGTGGTGAAGACAAGATAGGAAGATCTTCAGGGGCTTAGTGTTAGGTTTATTTAAGGGGGGTTTGGGTTAGATTAGGGGTATGTGGGTGGTGGGTTGTAATGTTGGGGGGGTATTATATGTTTTTTTTTACAGGCAAAAGAGCAGAATTCTTTTGGGCATGCCCTGCAAAAGGCCCTTTTAAGGGCTGGTAAGGTAAAAGAGCTTTTCTATTTTTATTTTAGAATAGGGTAGGGCATTTTTTTTATTTTGGGGGGCTTTGTAATTTTATTAGGGTGCTTAGAGTAGGTGTAATTAGCTTAAAATTGTTGTAATATTCTTATAATGTTTGTAAATATTTTTTTATTTTTTGTAACTTAGTTCTTTTTTTATTTTTTGTAACTTAGATCTTTTTTTATTTTTTGTACTTTAGTTAGTGTATTTATTTGTATTTAATTTATTTATTGATAGTGTAATGTTAGGTTTAATTGTAGATAATTGTAGGTATTTTATTTAATTAATTTATTGATAGTGTAGTGTTAGGTTTAATTGTAACTTAGGTTAGGATTTATTTTACAGGTAATTTTGTAATTATTTTAATTAGGTAGCTATTAAATAGTTATTAACTATTTAATAGCTATTGTACCTGGTTAAAATAAATACAAAGTTGCCTGTAAAATAAATATAAATCCTAAAATAGCTACAAAATAATTATAATTTATATTGTAGCTATATTAGGGTTTATTTTACAGGTAAGTATTTAGCTTTAAATAGGATTAATTTATTTAATAAGAGTTAATTTATTTTGTTAGATTTAAGTTATATTTAACTTAGGGGGGTGTTAGTGTTAGGGTTAGACTTAGCTTTAGGGGTTAATAAATTTATTATAGTAGCGGTGAGGTCCGGTCGGCAGATATGGGGTTGATACTTGAAGTTAGGTGTCGGTGATGTTAGGGAGGGCAGATTAGGGGTTAATACTATTTATTATAGGGTTATTGAGGTGGATTAGGGGTTAATAACTTTATTATAGTAGCGGTGAGGTCCGGTCGGCAGATTAGGGGTTAATAATTGTAGGTAGCAGCAACGTTGGGGGCAGCAGATTAGGGGTTAATAAATATAATATAGGGGTCGGCGGTGTTAGGGGCAGCAGATTAGGGGTACATAGGGATAATGTAGGTTGCGGCGGTGAGCGGAGCGGCATATTAGGGGTTAATAATAATATGCAGGGGTCAGCGATAGCGGGGGCAGCAGATTAGGGGTTAATAAGTGTAAGGTTAGGGGTGTTTAGACTCGGGGTTCATGTTAGGGTGTTAGGTGCAGACTTAGGAAACAATGGGGCTGCGTTAGGAGCTGAACGCTGCTTTTTTGCAGGTGTTAGACTTTTTTCAGCTCAAACGGCCCCATTGTTTCCTATGGGGGAATCGTGCACGAGCACGTTTTTTAAGCCGGCCACGTCCGTAAGCACCGCTGGTATTGAGAGTTGCAGTGGCGGTAAATATGCTATACGTTTCCTTTTTGGAGCCGAACGCAGCCCTTCTGTGAACTCTAAATACCAGCGGTATTTAAAAGGTGCGGGAGAAAAAAAGCACGCGTAGCGTAGTTTGATATTTGTTTTCATTCAGTTTTATGAGAAACATATTAATTCATGTGTACCTTCCAAAAGGAAGAACACATCATCAATGTGTCTAAGCCCCAATGGTATTAAATCAGTCTATTCTTCCATGCCAGTAGTGAATACATTATGATGTTCCCAGTATTCTAAAAACAAATTGGCATATGTAGGGGCACATGAAGTGCCCATTGCTGTGCCTTGTGTCTGTACATAAAAGCAGTCTTTAAAAGTAAAAACATTATGTGTCAGTACATAATTTAGTAATTTAATGATAAATTCATTGTTCGTCGTTATTGTACTTATTAGTATCAAACTGCTGAGATACTATCTTTATGTCTGATACTCGTGTAAAGAGATTCTACGTCCACTGTAATCAGTTATGTGTTTTCAGTCATCTGACTATTTTCGAAAAGTTGTAAAACCTCCATAGTGTCCCTCACATATGAGGATATGGATGTTAAATATTCTCTAAGTTTCTGATCCACGTATTTACTAGCTGCTTCTGTCAGATTATTGTTGCCTGAAACAATTGGTCTGCCAGGAAGTTTATCAAGGTTTTTGTGCACATTTGGCAGAAAGTAAATAGTGGGTAATGTTGGGTTTTTTTGGATCAAAAAGTCTTTTTCACCTTTTGTGATAATTTGATTATACCGTGTGTTCATAATAATTGTATTATATTGTTCTGTGTTGCCTGGGTATGGATTCAATAATAGTCTTTTGTAACAATCTGTGTTTGCAAGTTGTCTCATGGCTTCTGCCATATAATCATCTGTTGCCCATAAAACTATATTCCCACCTTTGTCAGATGATTTTATCACTGTATCAGACCAGGTTTTTATTTCCATTAGTGCCATTTTCTCAGAATATTTCAAATTATTATTAACGTTGTAAATAGGTAATTTTTCTGAGTGCACACAATGTTGGAAAAAACTATTTGTGGGGATATAGATAACACTGGAGTGTAGGTGGATTTAGGTTTAATTTTGCTTTTCCAGGTAGATTCATTACTATTGGTTTCATCCTCATCTAATAGTTCTTCCAGGTCTTTTAGTGTATTTAGGTCCTCTTAAAACCAACAAGGATTAACTTTATTAGCGTATACCTTTTTCAAAAGTAATTTGCGAGTAAAAAGATGAATATATTTTATTGTTTCAGACTTATTAAGTGTATTGGTCGGGCAAAAAGTCAGGCCTTTAGAGAGTATTTTTATATGTTCAGATGTCAATTTATGTTTTGTGAGATTAATTATCCTCAGTTGTTGATCCGTATTTTGGTAAACAGACTAATTTCCCTCCTCCTCTGAGATTGTCTCTGTGGGCCTGTATTTTTATTTTTGTTGCCCCTTGTTGTAATTTGAGTGTTTGGTATTATATTTACTGCTTGTTGTTGCCTTTGGCTTAATGCTAAAAAAGAGATCTCATTAGTAGGTTGTCTAACTTCTTGTGTTTGAGTGGGGTTAGCGGTCAGATGTGTTATTAGTTTCAGTGTATTATCATTGCTAATGATATTGTCAGTCTCATTATCTGAGAGGTCAGTTTCACTTTCTGACTCGCTATTATCCTCTCTAACGAATTGCCTATTTGTTCTTTGCCTAGCTGAATTATGATTTCTCCATCTGTATACTCGTTGAAGCTTAAAATCATCAATATCTCTCTGTAGTTTTTGTTTTTTAGATTCTATTAATTCACTTTCAAGCCTATCTAGCACTTTTTGATAAGTTTGATATTTCTCTACAAAATTTTATTTTTCTTAAAATTTCTTAAGAAGCTCATTTTGTTCTTTTATTTCTGCTTCTAATTTATTTAATTCAAGTGTATCATGTTGTATTAAAACTTGAATAAGCTTAAGTGAACATTCTGTGAGTATACTTTCCCATTTTTTAACCAAATCATCATTATTAAAATTGAAAGCTAAGAATACTTTCATTCTCAGTCCATGTGGAATTATACTACGTTCCACGTACTTCTCAAGAAAAATGCCAGTTCCACCAGCGTTTAGTTTGTTTAAAAAGGGATCTTAAGACATAAAGTATGTATTGTAGGTTAATTGTCAGCTGCAAAAATAAGACACCTCATAATCGTGCGTAAGGTTTAGCTCTTATAATTCAAAAGCAGATAATAATTGACAGGATGGAATAGAGGAATCTTGAATGAAAGTTTCGTCTGAACAGAAAATTTGGTGCATGTCTAGTATTAACCTAAATAAAGGAAATAACAGGACAATGTAGCAATGTGTATTAACAAACCCGCTTTGGCCTTGGAATCCCAGAGGTCTTGAACTTGGTGGAGCAGGATTACTTGAACTATTGTGGTCAGAAGGTCTACATCTAAATAGAAGAAACAATGGGAAACACTGGAATATATATTAATGTTGGAACCTGCTTTAGTCCAAAGGGTCTTGCATTAAAGATAAAGTTGTACTAGAGCGATTCCTGTGATGAGCCCTTGCACTCGGGGAGTGGTTTCTGCTTTTTTGTTATTCTGTGGGTGGGGGATTATTATGGTGTGTTAAATGGCATGGGGGCGTCTTACACAGCATGGGAGTTGTGGTGATGTTTAATTATAAGAAGATGTTGTAGTTAGGGTAACAAGTAAAGTTATTAACATTAAATGAGATGGGAGGTCATAGAGGGGTGAAGCAATGACTTGATGCATAGTAGTCAACGATAATTCATTGGGGAACTGTGGAGTTGTAGTGGATAATGACAATATCAATATTACATTGGAATGTATATTTAAAACCCATGGAACATAATCCTAGTGCTGGGGATTTATTAGTCATGCAATGTTTCCCAGACTAATGTGACGTTGTATGTAGTAAATCCAGATTTACTGACAAATATCAGTAACACATTATATATATATATATATATATATATATATATATATATATATATATATATATATATATATATATATATATAAGGCTTGCATGGATTCCAAAACTACAGGATTAGGATAATGTCTAAACTTGTTAGTTTTTTGCCATGTAGGAAAATGCATTGTTGGGTGGGGACAGTTAGAAAATTGAAATAAAGTGAGTAGGAAAAAGACACAAAGTAGGGGAAATAAAATTTGTGTGGGTGTCATAAACCAATATTGAAGAAGCACATTGAAAGTGAAAACAGATTTAGAATTAAATAAAAATTGATTAATAACCACCATTACCTGAAGCTTGACCAGAAAGTAGCAAGTTTCCTTGTACTAAAAAAGGGTTGGTTTAAATGGAGATAAAGTCAAAATTAAACGTCCATGATTTAGATGTAGCAAACACTTAATAAAAAATACAATTTACTTCTATTATCAAATTTACTTTGTTTTTATCCATTATTGTAACTCCCCATGACAGCACACATAGCCAGGCACATAGTGTACACTAGTCTTCAGCATCATATGAAAGCAGTGTTTGAAACAATATATAATAATGAAAAAAAAAAAACATTGTTGCAAACACTGCTACCATATAGTGCTAAACACACAGGCACTATCCAGAGTTTTAACAAAGGACATAGAGAAAACTAAATACAATTTGATAATAGATGGAAATTAATGAGTATTATTTATTATGTATTTAAATAATCAAAGCATAATTTTAACTTTCATGATAATTTTACTAATTTGCATTTATTTGTAGCTATGCAGGGGATGTTTTTTTTGTAGATCAATGGCTCTACAGGTACCTGCAGTGTAGTTGACATTCTATACTGCTCAGCGTGCTTTTGGGTTTGAGCATATTCTACCTTTTTAAAATGCCATATTTTGTTTAAAAATGTTTGTTGAGTTTCCTTTGTTGTTAGGTTTCAGGATTGATATAATAAACCCAGCAGTGTTGCCTGGCAAGTTTTAAGATGCATAAAAATTCTATTAATGGCAATGAATTAACACAATTCATTGCTTTTAATAAGTATGTTCCTGACATTAAGCAATACAGTTTTACATGATATATCGGCAAACCCTATTATTCTAATTTACAGCAATATGCAATTGTTTACATTTATTGGAATATGTGTTATTTGTCCGTCATTAAGTTGCACACCTAGAATTTTCCTTTCAAAATGATGTTGCAAAGTTAAAATCAACATGTTTATTTTGATTAATTGCCTGCAAAACAATAACGATTTTGTGTTTAGGTTATTTATTTGCGGCTGTGAAAGCTAAACTCCCATGAGTGGAATAAAAAATAACATAAAGCGTAATGGGCCAGATTATGAGTGGCTCGCAATAGTTATGTGCGAGCAAAAAAGGGTTTATCATTGGTGTTTGCGCTCGTTTTGAAAGTAAACGCAAAAGCAAGAGCACAAATGCAATTTATGCTAGAATGATTACCGCGTCCTCAGAGCTCTGGTTAACTGTTTCGCAAAACAAAGAAGTTGCACAAAACACATCACAAATACATTACAAAGTACAGTTAAACTCCTAATACAAATAAAAATTATTTTTAAAAATTGAACACAAATGTTATAAGTTCTCAAAGATATGAGATCTCAGGTGTTGGAAAAATTGTTGGTTACATGTCCCTTTAACTCCAAAGGCTCTGACATCTTGAGAATACACCTATGTAATGATGCATTTAATGCAGAAAGATCAAAACACACAATCTCAAACTAGTATGATGCATGGGTCACGCTCTCCTATACTGATAACACTATAGGCTCCATTTAAGAAGCTGTGAATGCTTCTTAACCTATATGCCAACTCTTAGCTGCAGTTCTCAATCCACGCAGACTTGTCCGACCGAGGTGACTGACATCCACACACATGAGCAGAGGGCAGCATTGTATAAGCAGTGGCTTGTGCAAGGAGAAATGCGGGCGACTTATTGCTGCCTGCTAGCCGCAATCCGGGGCAGCATGGTTCAAATATGCCAAACTTGTCTGCCCAGCATTTGATAAATGGATCCTATAAGTAAGCAAATGAAGTCAGCATTGGGTTTATAAATATTTGATGTTTCTTATTGTGATTTACACCTTAGAGCAGAGATGGCTAACATATGGGGGCCACATTTAGCCACCAGTCAGCAAGTGCTACCCAGGTGCTGAACCAAAAATGGGCAGGCTCCTAAGCTTAGATTTCTGCTTTTCAAATAAAAATAACAAGAGAACAAAAAATGATAATAGGAGAAAATTAGAAAGTTGGTTTTAGTATCCCTTTAAGGACATCATATAAATTAATTAACAACACAAATAATAATATACTTCCTAAAAATATCCAGTGGCTCTAGGCCAAGTTTAGGTTAAGTAGCAGAGTTCCCTCTACGTTTACACCTTCAGAAGGCCCTTTGGCATTGTGGCCACTTTGTTTGCTCACCAACCCCAACCGTAAGTCCCCAAAACACATTTTTAGTTCAGCTTTTTTCCTGGGTTACAAAAAACGGGTACCTATTCTTGTTCTGCTTTTTAACTTTAACATAAATGCTTTTTTCATAACATAATTTAAAATGTATATGGGATGTAACATCTCAATTTCAATTACATTGAGCAACATGCTACAAAAAGTGATAAAAGTATTTCTTTAACTAAAGGTAAAGTATGAATTAAATTAAAGGAGAGACATAAATTCCCTGTAGTCTTTTTCTACAACAGCACTGCGTGACATCAAACTTGAAGAGCAGTTGAAAAGGACTCTGGGGGATTTTTTTCCCTGTGTTGTAAATCTATGTTTTTCCATGCAGCTATACTTATATCAATATTTTTACATACTGCATGATTTAGGAGCCAAACATTAGCAGCTGATTGGATGCAGGCATCAAGTACAATAAACAAAAATTAACATTTAAAAAGTTCAGTTTACTATTTCACTTTTTTTCTTTTTTAAAGTTG
The DNA here is from genome assembly GCF_027579735.1 of Bombina bombina. NCBI lineage: Eukaryota > Metazoa > Chordata > Amphibia > Anura > Bombinatoridae > Bombina > Bombina bombina. The sequence goes on from NC_069500.1 coordinate 339,877,218, forward strand.
AATTTGTACATTTGCATACTAACTATGTTATATATATATATAAAAAAATTTGATGGCAAAAACAAATGTCCACGGGAATTCAAGAATTCCTGGGCTATAGATAAGGCTATTCTCGAATTATCAAAAATGATACATGGATAGACTCAATGGGCTTGATTTATCAAGTGTCGAACCAAAGTTTCCACTGAACCTATATTTCCTCCTAATGTATATGTTTAATCAATACTCAGGATAGCCTTATGCGTATTTGAATTCCCATATCAGCTCTATTGCAAGTCTGTGAGGAAGGCAGCTAGAAACATACCATAAAAGGTCAAACTGAATTATTCCTCCAACTTGATCCCACACATTTTGAAATTACAGTGGGGTCATCTCTATGCTGAAAGATTAATAGTATTTACAAAACCACGTATTGAGCATTGGAATAAAGAGTGTTACAGTGTAGATATCTCCCCAATAACCATATATTTAACAAAGAAAAAAGCAGTCAATCTTACTTTCAAGATTTGTAGCTGTCTTCATAACATGTGGCTGTTTCATTCTGATAAGGGCTGGTTCATTATACAACTTTGAAAATTAATTTAAAGGGTCAAAATAGTTGAAAAATGACCATGCGCTGATTCGTTATATCATGTCATTTTAAGACTATTGACCCTACACTACTGTGTGTTCAACCCCCCCGCAAAAGGGTTTAAACACACGGTAGAAGTACTGCTCGAGACCCATAGAGCACTGTTGTCCCATGCGGAAACCGCTGCTGATCTAATTGGCAGCGCTAGTCACACAACACGAATTAGAGCATGTAATTTTTCAGCTATTATGAACCTTTAAACTGCAAGATTCTGCAAAAGTACTCTAAGATTTAAACTTTTTTTTTTTAATACAAACATACTGTATATATTAAAAAAATGTGTGATCCATAGAAAGTATAAAAATTATTTAGAAGAAATCTAATAATGGGCAGGTTTTTAAATATGAGTTTAATCAGATGATCTTATTGATCTTATTAATCATAATTGATCTGGCATAACTGCTTTATTAATACTTGCAATACATTTTAATTATCTGCAATGTCAATAACAAGATAATGGCATACTGTCAGTATATTTTTGTGCAAAATATGGTCTATTTATTTACATGACTACTTTATAGAATAAATATAAATATTTTTTTATTTTAGAGAAATTTATTTTGTAACTAAATGCATTTGGTTTTAAATTTTGCTTGTAAAGCAGGTAGATATTTGGCCTCAGAATCTCTTCAGCTCGCCAGAGTAAGTGCTCAGTGATCAGTTATTTTTCAGCTTCTCTTTTCACTGTTCTCACCATAATCTCAATATTTCATAGTAAACTTCCTTAAAGGGACAGTAAACACCTTGCAATTACAAGACATTTCTGTTGTGTTACTATAGAATAACATAACAGCCAAGTCTTTAACATTTTTAAAACAATTTTTACTTCAATTATTTTTTAAATAGCCAAACTCCACCCACCACTAACCTTAAGGAGCCAATCTGGGCTTTAATCCACAGACAGCAAGGATAGCCATGGCAATAATTTTAGTATAGAGTGCATTGTTTTCAGTTGTTACCTGTCCCTAACTGGCTTTAAATTATATGTAGCAGGGTCAGCATTGAGAAGTCAGCAGGAAAAATTTGTTACAGAAATTGCTTAATTTTCAGATCTAAATTACATGAAGGGGGGCAAAATAAACACTGAAAGTATGCTGCAAAGTTGTTTCATTATACATAACTAAACATATATACAAATCTCATAATGTTTACAGAGGAGGTAAATAAAGCGACTGTGCCTGCACATGCACAATGCACGCTTCCTTGCAAGTCCCGGGACTAGGTAAAATATGTTTTTTTACATAGAGATTTTCAGATGATATTTTCAAGTCAGCTCTTTACATATATGCATGACTTTCAGCATTTGAGATAAAATAAAAATAAATCTGTTTTATCCTAATGTAGACTTTGATACAGATAATACATTTTAAAATAGAGAATAACTGCAAATCAAAATGACAATGTTATTTACTTTCACAATAATTCCAAATTGTATATAAACCATTACAACCACAATGGACCCACGAAGGAATTACAACAAAGAAATGCTTCCAAAGCAGATCTAGACTGCACCAATGCTGTTAAAAATGCATTTAAGCCCCAAGTCCCATAATTGTGCTGCTTCACTTAATGGAATTGACTAAAGGCAAAACCCGCTAGATGAGCCATGAAATAATTGCTGTTCATGTGGAATGCTAGGAAGTTTTCTGTTGCAAAATCATTTTAAAATATCATGCAGTTATTTTACTAAGAACTACGAGCACACAGTATTTTGTGCAGAATATGTTAACCCCTTGTATAAGCAAAGAATTATTACACAGTGCTTAAGGAAATTACTTTAAGACTGTTCCTGCAGTCAATATGCAAGGTTTCAATTAGATTAAAGGCATAATAAAGCTAAACTATGGAGAGGGGTATTTTGCCCAGCTAACATTATTGCAATGTAATCAGACCATTTTTAATTATACACTTAAGGAAATTGGTGTAACTCCAATTATATTTAATTTTTTATGATGATTTACCCAGGAAAATATAAAACTGCCATTAAAACAGTGTGTGTATATGTGTGTGTATATGTATGGATAGATAGATAGATAGATAGATAGATAGATAGATAGATAGATAGGATATAACAAACACATACATCTATACTATAATCTCGTTTGTAACGCGTCCGTTGTGTCGCCAGTTCTGCACGCTTTCTCAAAGGAATGTTGGCTGCGAGCGCATCCAAAAGAATCCTCCTGTAGCAGCAAAGCTGCATACCGGTGGATTCCGAAAATGGCGGTGGATTCTTTCACCACCCTGCCATTTTCGGAATCCACCTGGATGTAGCATAGGCAAATCCGAATCCTTAAAAAGAAAAACCGCAACCGCCCGCAATAACGAAAAAACACGTAACCGTCGGCAAGAAATAAATAAAAAATACGGAACCGCCCGCACAAAGTATAACAAAAAAACCTAACCTCCCGCACAAAATATTAAACACAGAAACCGCCAATCCCTACTTTGCAAAATAATAAAGTAATTAAGTCTGAATCAGCAAATAATATAATTAAAATATTAACCCCTAAGCCGCCAATCCCCCACATTGCAATAAACCTAATTAACCTATTATCCCCTGAACTGCCAACCCCCCACATCGCAATAAACCTAATTAACCTATTAACCCCTAAACCCCCATATCGTAATAAACCTAATTAACCTATTAACCCCTAAACCATCAAACCCCCACATCGCAATAAAACTATTAACCCCTAAACCACCAAAAAAACCACATCGCAACAACCCTAATTAACCAATTAACACCTAAACTGCCAACCCCCCCCACAACGCAAATAATTTAATTACTTAGCCCCCTAACCTAACACCCCCTAAATTCATCCCAATACTAAGTTACACTTAAATAAAACTATTAAGATTAAATTACAAAAAAATAATCTAAAATTACAAAAAATAAAAAAACTCTAAAATTACAGAAAAAAATAAACAAAATTATCGAAAATAAAAAAAATTAAACCTAATCCCGATGAAAATAAAAAAGCCCCCAAAAATAAAAACACCCCCTAATCTAAACTACCAGTAGCCCTTAAGAGGGCCTTTTTGTAGGGCATTTCCCTATGTTAAACAGCTCTTTTATGTTTAAAAAAATACTAAGTCCCCCTTAACAGTAAAAAACCCCCACCCACCAACCCCCCCAAATAAAAAAAAATAACACTAAAAAACCTAAACTATCCATTGCCTCTAAAAGGGGCATTTGTATGGGCATTGCCCTTAAATTTACAGCCCATTAAATGACTAATCTTAAAAAAAAAAATATATATATATCCTAAAACTAAGCCCCAAATAGGTATTCACCCTTCCTGATGACATTCTCCACCAGAATGAAGGCAGCGCAGACGTGCGGATCTGGCTTCCCCAGCAGTACGGCGGTTTTCATCGGTGGCGGTCCTCATCGGCGGCGGTCCTCATTGACGTGGAGGCTTCTCTTCATGCAATCGTCCGTCGCACACTGTAGATTGAATGCAAGGTACCCCATATTTATTGGGGTACCTTGCATTCAATTTTCAGTGTGCGACGGACAAATCGAATGAAGAGGAGCTGCCGCTGAAGACCGCCGCTAAAAACTGCCACTTTGGATCCACGCATCGGGGAAGACCGCTCCGCACCTCCGTTCCACGCCGCCTTCGCAAAGGATGAAGATAGAAAATGACGGAGCTGCCTGGAAGAAGGCCTTCCCTGCCGGACTTCAGGAAAGGTGAGTAACAATTTGAGGCATTGTGTTAGGATTTTTTTTTTTTTTTTAAGATTAGGGATTTAATGGGCTGTAAACAGAGCTGAATTCCCATACAAATGTACCTTTAGGGGCAATGGGTAGTAGGTTCTTTTAGTGTTAGGTTTTTTTATTTTGGGGGGGTTGGTTACTGTTAGGAGGTAATTGGTCATTTTTCTAAATAAAAGAGGTGTTTAACTTAGGGCAATGCCCTACAAAAGTCCCTTTTAAGGGCTATTGATAGTTTAGTATTAGATTAGGGGGTGTTTTTATTTTGAGGGGATTTTTAATTTTTATAGGGGTATTAGTTTAGGTTTACATTTTTTATTTTGGATAACTTTGTTTATTTTTGTTCTGTAATTTTACTTTTTTTATTTTTTGAAACTTTAGCTTGGGGGTTTGTATTTTTTAAACATAGATTGCCCTCTGGGGAGGCTTATCACCTAGTATATAATATACACAAATATGAAAAATAAACAAACTTTTGTTTTTTGCATGAAAGGGGTTAAAAGTACAAAATGCCCATTGAAGCTTAACCCCTTAACCCTATCCAGCGGTACTTTGGCTATTGTACCGCACCGCGTATATATGCGTTGTCGCGTCAGGATGCTCCAGCACTCTTGGCTGTTAAAGGGACATAAAACAAGTTGGGATAGAGACAAAATAATAGAATATGTACTTTAATTACTTTAGCAGCAAATTTATACTGCAGTGCCTCACCATTAACCCTTTCTTTTTTGTTTCTGGTATTCTTTTGGTATAATGCAAAAGTGAACAGGGAAGCTGTAAACTCAGTTGAAATACAACGCCTGTGCCTAAACACTGATAAGAGGGGTGGAATTAGCTGCTCCAGGCAGCTTATCTATGTAATTAATTTTGCTTATTTTTAAAAATTTTAAAATACTTGCCAGCAATGTTTAAACAAAATTTTTATGCAAACTTTTTAAAATAATTAGCCCTTTTAGGATATGCACAGATCTCAACCTGTTTTATGCCACTTTACGTAACAGCCGAGATAGCACGATCGGTGCTCCGCCTCCATATGAGGGCAGATGCTTGATCGTTAGGTCTGTAACGATCTTATGCTGGAGCGGGCAGGAGGTGTGGGTGGGAGTAGGGTGGCGGGTGGGCGGCCCAGCAGGGGAGGCAGAAGGGGTCCTACGCTACGGGAAAAAAAAGGGAGGGATGGGGCAGCTACACTACAGAAAAGGGGATCTGGGGGTCCCCTAATTAAAGATCGCGGGTGGGGGGGAGGTGGGGGTTACACTATGCTACAGAAAATATTTTTAAAAAAATGGTGCCTAACAGTTAGAGCGGGGAGGTTTAGAGAGCTGTTTTGGGGTGGAATCCTACACTGGAGAAGTATAAAAAATGAAATGTATGTTTACCTGATAAATTTATTTATTTCTTGACACAGTGAGTCCACGGATCATCTTTAATTACTATTGGGAATATCACTCCTGGTCAGCAGGAGGTGGCAAAGAGCACCACAGCAAAGCTGTTAAGTATCACCTCCTTTCCCTCCAACCCCAGTCATTCGACCGAAGGAAAAAGAGAGAAAGGAAGTAACACAAGTTGCAGAGGTGCCTGAGGTTTACAACACAAAAAACCTGTCTAAATAAACAGCACGGGCCATGGACTCACCGTGTCAAGAAATAAATAAATCAGGTAAGCATAAATTATTATTTTTTTTCTAATGACACGTTGAGTCCACGGATCATCTCCAATTACTATTGGGAATCAATACAAAAGCTAGAGAACACAGATGATATGGGAGGGACAAGACAGGGAACCTAAACGGAAGGCACCACTTCTTGAAGAATCTTTCTCCCAAAAGAAGCCTCAGCTGAGGCAAAAGTATCAGATTTATAGAATTTAGAAAAAGTGTGTAGAGAGGACCAAGTTGCAGCCTTGCAAATCTGTTCCTCGTGGAATAAGCTGTGATTCTCTCAGGAGGGTGTTGTCCAGCAGTTTCATAGGCCAAACGAATTATACTCTTCAGCCACAAAGAAAGAGAAGTAGCCGTTTCCCAGAGAAAACAACAAATAAAACAGAAGACTGGCAAAAATCTTTAGTCACCTGTAAATAATATTTCAACGCACACACCACATCTAGGTTTTGCAGCAGACGCTCCTTATGAGAAGAAGGGTTAGGACACAAAGAAGGAACAAAAATGTATTGATTAATGCTCCTATCCGAAACCAATTTAGGGAGGAAACCTAACTTAGTCCACTTCCAGCTTTGCTGTGGTGCTCTTTGCCTCCTCCTGCTGGCCAGGAGTGATATTCCCAATAGTAATTAGAGATGAGTGGACTCATCGTGTCATTAGAAAGAAAAAGCCTTATTTTTTTCATACTAGCAGACTGTCTGCCAGTACCTAAGATGGGGGTTGTTTGGGAGGGATCAGGGAGTGTGGAGTGTCAGGTAGGAAGCTAATCTCTACACTAAAGCAAAGCTACCTAATTAACCCCTTCACTGCCAGGAATAATAGAAGTGTGGTGCGCAGCTGCAATTCTAATTAGCAAAAAGAAATGGCAAGGCCATATATGTCTGCTATTTCCCAGAGAAACTTTTACAAACATTTGGGCCATGATTGCACAAGCAGTATGTAAATAATTTCTGTGAGAAACCCAAAGTTTTAAAAAAAAATGGTACTTTTTTTCACAATTTAACCCCTTAATGACCACAATGTACCCTGTATGTCACTGGTCGTTAAGGGTTTTTTCAGGACATAATAGCAAAAGTCTAGCAAGAACACGCTATTAATTCCCTCCCTCCAGCAGGCTTAGTGGAATAGAGCAGTCTCAATGCTGGTGGAAAGACCGTGCTATAAAACAATCAAGTCCCAAAAAAAGGCCAGCGACATACAGGGTACGTCGCTGGTCCTTAAGGGGTTAAAGCATTTGGCGGTGGAATGGTGGCAATAAATATAATAAAATGGGCCTAGATCAATACCTTGGGTTGTCTAATATATATATATATATATATATATATATATATATTTGATAGGTAAATAAAGAAAAACACAAGGCTCTATTTTTGTTCAAATGGAGTGATAGCAAAAATGCTAAAAATGCTCTGGTATTTTGGGCAAGTTTTTGTCTGGAAGTCCCGGTAGTGAAAGGGTTAAAAGGGACATTAAACACATTTGATTTACCATAAAATGTTTAATTAAAGGGACACTGTACCCAAAATGTTTCTTTCGTGATTCAGATTGAGCATGAAATTTTAAGCAACTTTCTAATTTACTCCAATTATCAAATTTTCTTCATTCTCTTGGTATCTTTATTTGAAATACAAGAATGTAAGTTTAGATGCCGGCCCATTTTTGGTGAACAACCTGGGTTGTCCTTGCCGATTGGTGGATAAATCCATCCACCAATAAAAAAGTGCTGTCCAGAGTACTGAAACCAAAAAAAAAGCTTAGATGCCTTCTTTTTCAAATAATGATAGCAAGAGAACGAAGAAAAATTGATAATAGGAGTAAATTAGAAAGTTGCTTAAAATTGCATGCTCTTTCTGAATTATAAAAGAAAAAGTTTGGGTACAGTGTCCCTTTAAGGACAACATTGCAATCATTTATTATTTATTTTCCAGATTTTGCTGTAAAATACCTCTGAAAAGTTTTCTTGTTCTACATAAAGCAACAGTAAAGTTAAAATTGAACTTTCATTATTCTGACAGAGCATACAATGTCAAACAATTTCCAGTTTTCTTCTGTTATCTAATTTACTTTAGTCTCTTGGCATCCTTTGTTAAAGGGGCAGCAATGAACTACTGGGAACTTTCTAGGGTTTCATGTCGCTGTAAAGGGACATTCTAGTCAAAATTAAAATGCTCATGAATGAATTACAATTACATCTTTAAACAGAAATATATTTCCAACATACGCGTAGACTCAAAAATGCTTCTAGTAAAAGTTATTACTGTCTTACGGTTAACATTTTTTCCTACATGTGCACGTGAAGCACAGCTAGATATTCTCAGTGCAACAGCATTTTAAATACTGCAGTTGCTCAGAGCTTCAGTGGGGTTTGTATCATGTCAGAAATTAACAAATTGAGATATTAACAAATGGTACAAGCACCTTAGGCTCTCTGAGCAAGTGATGTGCTTAAAATGCTAGTGCACAGTGCATACTTAAATACACTTTAGAAACAGTTATAGCGTTATAGCGTCATGTTTTAACCACCTTGATGGTGGCTGCTGCATCATTTTTGCACATGTGCTTTTGACTCTTTTCTGCGTGTATTTATGGCAATAGTTTGTTATATTTATTGGTATTTTTTATTCCTGTTACTGGCTTATTTGACACTGGATTTTGTCTTGGCTACTTTCTGATCTTCTGTGTAAATGACCTCTTGACAATGATTTGTTACACTTTTTGCCCGGCTGATCTTTGGCTTCCACCTGAATATTCTTTAAACTCTGATTCTGCTTGTACTGGTTTGACTGGGACTGCTGACCGTTCTTCTGGATTTTAGTATTTGTCATGTCCTGGGGCCTATTCAGTGTGCTGGGATAGAGTCACTATCTATTACTTCTAAGTTCGTACCAAGACTAACATTATTTTGTGCTTAATTGTGCGAAATTTACCTTAAAATTTAACTGAGCATGCAACATTCTACACAATGATTGATTAACTCAAATCAAAACCTCATTTACACCTGTCCTACAATAAAGGAGACCTTGGATATGGATTCTCAATAGAATTTCTAGAGGAGTATGACTGAACTGTCCTTGATTTACAAAACTTGTGTTTATTAGGCTAAAAAAAAAATGACAGTGCTAAGTTATCTTAAAACACTTGTTTTGCAAAACAGTGCTTAGTTGGAGATATATGCAAGGAGTCTGATGTATGGATGGCGTACTGGCTATAGTAACACCACTATACTGATGGTCAGAAACAAGCCTTTACAACCACAAAATGAATAAGTAGAACTATTTAGCACTGGGTCATTCTTTTTTTTTCCAGATGTGCAGAAAATTATATATTTTGAATTCCCTATCTATTTAAATAACGTTTAATATAAGGAAACGACTTGATCAAAATCTTAAGTGTATAACGTGTTTAGACAATATTGGGAATGTGTTGTTAAAGCACATTTAAAGGGACATGAAACCCAAAAAAATGTATTTTAGGTAGAACATACAAATTTAAAACAACTTTCCAGTTTACTTCTATTATCAAATGTTTTTCATTCACTTGGTATCATTTGTTGAAGGAGCAGCAATGCACTACTGGTTTCTAACTGAACACATGAGTGAGCCAATAACAATCGGTAAATATATATGCAGCAACCAATCAGCAGCTAGAACCTACATTCTTTGCTGCTCCTAAGCTTTCCTAGATAAACCTTTCAGCAAAGGATACCAAGAGAAGGAAGCAAATTAAATAATAGAAGTAAAATGGAAAGTTGTTTAAAATTGTACTCTCTGTCTAAATCATGAATGTCTTATTATGACTTTATTGTCCCTTTAAATATTTCTCAATGAGATACATTTATAAGGTTTGATATTCTGAAATTTCATTCCAGAGAAGTAGTATTTTCGATACCATCTGCAAATATTCTATTACTGGTTATGTTGCCAAAATAGTTATCTCTGTTTTTAGGGGCATTATATTATTAAAGGTTTTCTCTTGTTTATATTGTTATGGTAACAATTCAGCATTTTGAATACTAAAGCTAATTGAAGTATAAGATCCTGATTATTAATGCATGGTGCATGACACATTGATATAAATTCAAGTATGGAAACATTCTGCGCACCCATCTGTTTCATCATCTCAGTCCTGTACACAAAACAAACATTCAGGGATACATTCCAGAATTCTCATAAGCCGTCTCTGGATACCATAAGCTTTGGTGCACCACTTAGACTACAAAGATTTCCATAATTGTATTACTCACTGCAAACATTACACTAATTATACTAATCTTTTATTATTTATGCTCATCATAAAGCATGTGTGTATATATATATATATATATATATATATATATATATATATATATATATATATATATATACACACACACACACACAGTATATATATATATATATATATATATATATATATATATATATATACACACACACACACAGACACATACTGTATATACACACATACATAAATACATACACACAAAATGTATGTATGTATTTATGTGTGTGTGTGCGCGCGCATGTGTGTCTAAAAGCAAATATGCACTCACTGGTATATATGAATGTGTGTGTGTGTGTGTATTACACACACTAACACACTTATTTTATATTTATGTCATTTATAAAATATTAAAGCTATGTTTTCCGTCCTTACTTGAGAAATTACGGGGTGCATTTAAAAAGATGACGTATCTGTCACAAGTGTGTGCGCGCATGTATGCATGTATGTATGTATATGTGTATATATATATATATATATATATATATATATATATATATATATATATATATACTACTGACTAAGTGTCCGGTTGCTATGGTTACAGACATTACGTAACGCAACCATAGGAGGAGGATCCACTTCTGGGAACACCGTCGGCAGCACCACTCTGGGATACTAAGGGTCTTTAAATACTGGGTGAGTACACTATTTGTTTATGTATGTTTGTTTAAAAACGGGGGTAACCCCAAAACGTCACAAATTAAGAGTAATATTGACAGATAATACCCAGTGAGTGTCTTCTTTCTTTGATGATATATATATATATATATATATATATATATATATATATATATATATATATATATATATATATATATACTACATACAGTAGTAGATTAACAAAAATAAGTGCATAGCAGTTAGCGACATCACCTTGGTGGTTTTGACTAAGATAATAGCTGGACATAAATAGGAAGTTGTTAAAGTGAGAGAGTGGAGAAAGAGAGTGCTAACAGTCATGAAAGGTTTTAGCAGACCTAGAGATTTTCTTTTAATAATTATCATCTCTACCTTCTTCTCCACTCCCTCCTCTTTTCAATCTCTCTTTTTACCCTCTCCCTTATCTTCTCTTTACGCTCTTTCCCCTCTTTCATATCTTTTTTTCTCCACTGTCTTGTAAAGCTATCTTCATCTCCACTTTTAATTTTCCTCCAATCTCTCTCTCTCTGCCCCTGTTTACCCTCTCAGAAGTAACAGTCTAAGCACTACAGCCCTAGAGGAATAACAGATCCTTGCCCTTTCTAGGATATATATTATCCCTTCAGATAATATTTTTAGCACATAGCCCAAAATGTGCGTTTGTCAATGCTTAGGAGTGTACATTTTGCAAATATGCTAGGTTTGCTACTTACAACACCAGACTTCGGACTGTGGGGCTGATTTATTAAGATGCGAATGGACCTGATCCACTGTAGGGTCATATATACACACACACACATATACATACACACACATATACATATACACACACACATACATACACACAATCACACTAGATTCACACAGAGAAACTAGATTCACCCTAGATTCACAAAGAGAAAAGAGAAATGATTTATTACTAAGATTTGACAAGTCACTCCTACATCAATTGTACTTTGAACCATTAAAGGGATACTAAACCCAAATTTTTTCTTTCATGATTCAGATAGATCATGCAATTTTAAGTAAATTTCTAATTTACCAATTTTCCTTCATTCTCTGACTATCTTTATTTAAAAAGCAGGAATATAAAGCTTAGGCCCCGGGCCATTTTAGGTTCAGAACCCTGGCAAGCACTTGTTTATTGGTGGCCGACATTTATCCATCAATAAGCAAGAGTAACCCAGGATCTGAACCAAAAATGGGATAGCCCCTAAGCTTTAGATTGCTGCTTCTTAAATAAAGATAGCAAGAGAACGAAGAAAAATTGATAGTAGGAGTAAATTATCAAGTTGCTTAAAATTGTATGCTCTATCTGAATCATTAAAAAAAATGGGTTTAGTATCCCTTTAAATGTGGTTTCCCAAACTAATTTCTATACAATAGGTTGCTTCCAGCCCTGACAACTAACGTGCTGAAGGAACACTTTCCCCATCTATATATTATTGTCTAATGTATGGTATTTCTGTTGTATTATGTAGGGCAGTGTTTCTCAACAGCCGGGCCGCGGCCCACTACCGGGCCGCGACGGCCCTGCTGGTGGGCCGCGAGCCGACATTGCCTCCAGACACTCGCTCTGACAGGCCCGCCTTTACACATCTCCTAAATTTTGGACGGGCCTGTCAGAGTGCCACTGTGCATGTCAGTTTGCGCACCGTGAGCATGTAGTGGCGGGCGGGCGCACTGTGACCGGGTAGAAGCGGCTGGCGGCGTGCAGAGCGTGAAGCATCGGCTCACAGGTAAGTAAGCCCACTGACACCAATTACATAATTACGGCCACTGACACCAATGTATATTAGGGCGGCCACTGGACACCAATGTGTATTTGTAAACTGTGTGTGTGTGTGTATATATATATATATATATATATATATATATATATATATATATATATAT